>NC_137782.1:164843278-165443278 GCF_963455305.1 Plecotus auritus
CGCCCCGACTGGGGCCAGGGATCGAGCCTGCAACCCAGGTACGTGCCCTTGACTGGGGATCGAACCCAAGATCCTTTGACTTGAGGGCTGACACTCTAACCACTGAGCAACACCAGCCAGGGCCAGACCTCTATTTTAGACACTCTGATCGTTGGTAGGTTAATTCATTCTTTTTAGGAAATATTTAGTGATTACTCCCAATTATGTGCTAGACACTGTGAAAAGTACTCAGGAGACATGCAAAAATGATATAAATGCTAATAAGTTCTACGGTGGAGGCTCATAGAAGGAACAGGGTAGAGCTTCAGGAAAAAAATATTCAAGAGGGACTCTGAAGAATGAGCAGGGTTTCTCGATGTGGAGATATCAGGTAAATAGTTCCAGCCAGGAGGGACACAGTTTGCAAAGGTCAGGATGGTAGAGGGGAGAGAGTAGGTGAGGCGCAGCCTAGGATCCGCCTGCTGGAGCTGAGCCCGGACGCAAGCAGATGCAGAAAGGGAGGCTGGCAAGGTCTCTGGGGCCACGTTGGGAGAGCCTGGAGTGCCCAACCCACAGGCTTTCATGTTGGATCTAGGGTTGCCAGATTGAGCATGTGAAAATGCAGGGTGCCCAATTAGATTTAAGTTTCAAAACAAAAAAACCCGCACAGTTTTTAGGTCTGTCTCATGCAATATTTGGGATATGATTATACTGACCAGGTTTGCCGTTTATCTGAAATTCAGCCTAGGTTCCATCTGCCTATTTCATCAGTGCCATCCTTTGAAGGGTGCTCCTGGGTCCTCATGACAGACCCAGGCCTGGGTAGTCCTTCTCCCTCCCCCCAGTCTGTGTTCCCAAATAGATCCCACTGCTGCGTAGCTCCCAAAGGCACAGGAATGGGGCCACTCAGGCTGGCCTGCCAGATTCCGCCTGGGGCTTTGGCTAGAGGGCTGAGGTCTCTCTGGACTCTGGGTGTCAGCGGTAAAGGACTCAGCTCTGCCCAGCGGTAAAGGACTCAGCTCATGCCCAGCAGTGAGGGACTCAGCTCATGCCCAGCGGTGAGGGACTCAGCTCATGCCCAGCGGTAAAGGACTCAGCTCATGCCCAGCGGTGAAGGACTCAGCTCATGCCCAGCGGTGAGGGACTCAGCTCATGCCCAGCGGTAAAGGACTCAGCTCATGCCCAGCGGTGAAGGACTCAGCTCATGCCCAGCGGTGAGGGACTCAGCTCATGCCTAGCGGTGAAGGACTCAGCTCATGCCCAGCGGTGAGGGACTCAGCTCATGCCTAGCGGTGAAGGACTCAGCTCTGCCCAGCGGTGAAGGACTCAGCTCATGCCCAGCAGTGAGGGACTCAGCTCTGCCCAGCAGTGAAGGACTCAGCTCATGCCCAGCAGTGAGGGACTCAGCTCTGCCCAGCAGTGAAGGACTCAGCTCATGCCCAGTGGTGAGGGACTCAGCTCATGCCCAGCTTCTCTGAGGTGTGGTCAAGATGCTTAAATAACATCTGTGCAGGAAATGGTGCTGCTGTAGCAGTCTCAGGCAGGGTGTTACCCCCCGATGAGGAAGCTGAGACTTGGGGGGAGTACAATCTTTTCACAATTTAAAGCAAAAAAGAAGAATCCAAGTGTCCCACTCCCCAGAAGAGTGTGACCAAGAAAAAAACACCAAGCAGGTGATCAGTTAGTTAGGTCAACTTTGGGGAGAAGGGAAGTCAGAATTGGGATCCCTATCTTTTTTAAAAATATACTTTATTTTTTTACAGAGAGGAAGGGAGAGGGATAGAGAGTTACAAACATCGATCAGCTGCCTCCTGCACACTCCCACTGGGGATGTGCCCACAACCAAGGTCCATGCCCTTGACCGGAATTGAACCTGGGACCCTTCAGTCCGCAGGCCGACGCTCTATCCACTGAGCCAAACCGGTTGGGGCTGGGACTCCTATCTTAAATAGGTTCTTACTTACCTGCCCAAACCCAAACACAGTGATGGCTATGACAAGAAGGAGAGTGGAAAGGGAGTGACATTCGCTGCGTGCCCACTATGCTACAGGTTCTGTACCAGGCACGTGACACGGATGATCTTATGTAATGGCTCAGTAACCTTGCAAGGTGAGCACTATTATTCTCACTTTACAGCTGGGAAACTGAGGCCCGGAGGGGTCGAGCAGGGATTCAAGCCCCAGTCACTGTGCCAAGCCCCGTTTTCTTTCCACCACAGCACGAAGCCCTGCAGTCCACACCCGACACCCACACGGAACTTGCCATCCCGTTCTTCCTGACAGCCTAATGCCCCAGGCCCCTTCCCCGCCTTCCCTGCTTTCTCTCTCCTTTCTCATGTGTATGTCACTCCCCTATGGCCTGGGTTCGGAGGGTAGAGATTAAAGCGGTCTCAGGCTATGCAGACCTATGCAGGCTAATGTCCACCTGCCTCCTAGGCCATCAGGGGTGGACCCCTGTGGCATTGGCCAAATCCGGAGCCCTGAGCCCTCCGGGGCCTGGTGGGTCAGGCCAGAGAGCTGAGCTTCAGAAAAGTACACCCTAGTTAACACAGTCACTATAAACAATGTCTTTTGCTGGGATTATGAGCAAGCACCACAATTTCCAGAGTTTCCTTATGAACCAGAGGCCGAATCTCCCTGCATTACAGAGAAAGGGAGGCTTGGAAGGAGGCGGCAACCTACAACCATCTCATAAAACCCAGGATCCTCACTTGCATTCCTGCTTCCCGTGTCCGGGGCACGACACCAGGCCTGTCCTTTAGTCCAGGAGGCTGGCCCCCTGACCCTCCAGCCTCACAAGACCCCACCCCCTGCACCGTGTCTGCACAAAAGCCTCTCGTGGCACCAGCCTTGAGCACCCAACAGCTTTAAAGGACCTTTCAGAGGGAGCAAGGAGGGAAGAAGATGACAGCCCCAGGAGATATAGTTTCAGAGAAAAATAAATTATGAGACTTAGAGAAGGGCCCAGGGAGATCCAGAGGGGAGCGTGTGCCCCGAAGATTGCCCCGTAGCTGACTAGCTGTGAAGCCTGAAATAGAACTCAGGATTCCTGACTCCAGGCCGGGTGACTTGAACTCCTGGCACCTCTCCCTTAAAGCAGGTACCTTGACCTACTTCTCAGAAGCCGCAGGGAAAGAACAGCCTATAAAACAATAACCAAGTATAGGAGCAGTTGGGTAACCAAAGGCTGAAGAATGCATCTCCACAACACAGAACACAGCTCCAAGCCAGGTCAGTGGGACGTGCTCTTGGCACGGTTCCTGGGAGCTGCCGTGGGTGCAGGAGGGACGCGGTGGGGACAGAGCTGCCATGAGATCAGGGCAGGGGTACCTGGAGTGGAGAAGGCGCTGCAGACAGATGTGACCTCTGCTCAGCCAGATTTTACCAGAGAGGGAGTGAAGCTGGAGATACTGATGAATAACCCGTTGAGGTTTAGAAGCACTAAGCAAATTCTCCTAGCCACCATCCTCTTCTGCCTGTGGTTTATCCTGTGTTCACCCTCCAGAGCAGGGTCAGACTCCCTCCACTGTCTATGGCTCCCTATGGTCCCTGGAGAAGAGGCTCCTTTCCCACATGAAGCTCAAATCCACGGTAAAAGCTCAGGCATTACTATGCCGTCAGCCCCCACTACTCCATCTCCTCACTCGCTCCTGGCTCCTTGCTGCCAGGAGGCACCTATTCCCCACCCATTATCGCCCACCTTCAGCCTATGTGACACCTGTCCCCACTGAGAGACCCAAGCCCATCCTCATGCTGAAGGACCTGAAGGCCCATGGCATTGATTGTGCATCTATTGATAGGCATGGCTTGAAAGAGAAAAGACATGGGCAGTGAATAGCTGGTCAGAGAGATGAGCTCAGAAGGTCAGATCTGACTTTCCAGGCCGTGGCTAAGGAGACCTGCATTCCACCACAGCCAGAAGCAACAGGCTTGTCCAGAGGCAGGCCAGCCTGATCAAAGAATATAAATGAAATTGGGTGACAGGGAGAAAAACACCTCCAGAAAATTGTAAGCCCGGCTACTAGAGAAAGAGCTTTTGAGAGGCTGAACTCTAAGACCTAAAAATCCGTGCCGATGGAGGAAGAGCTCTAGGGCTTCAATGGGGCCAGGTGCCAACTCACCAAGGAAGTTACTCTGGCCCGCCCAAGCCAACGCCCGCCTCTCCAGCCTTGTCTGTTCAGAGCCTCGTATTAGCTTTGGACCCTGAAATCACCCCTCCTGCTCTCCTAAAGAATGCTGACTGCTACCCCCACCTGCTCAGCCTTTGACAGCCCTGCAATTAGGAATCCTTAGCTATGCCCATCTCCCCCTCCCTGGACTGTGTCAGCCACAAGAATCCTCTCTGATACTCAGCCCCGATTCTCAGCTTCTAGATCTCTCGCCCAGTTCTCACTTTTCTGGCTCAGGGATGATAGCTCATTTCAGTCTCACAACAGGATGCTCAGCAATTCTCAGATGGAAATATTGAAGAAGCTTAGACGTCTATATACCAACATGCGTACAATGAAGAAAGTCAACTTGATTTTGAAACTCATTAGTATCTGATGTCTTGTAGGTCAGGACTAACTCATGCTCTAATGGATGGAACATGGATTTATTGAGAGCCTACTGCATGCAAAGACTATGTTAGATAGAGTGGAGACAGAGAGATAGAAACATCTTTGCCGTTCAGAAAACCACATTCTAGTAGAGAAGGGCAGTTAGGACAATGAAGTGTCAGAAGAAAGATAAAAATAGAGTCCTAGAAACTGGACTCTGAAAACTACAAAATATTGCTGAAAGAAATTAAAGGAAACCCAAATAAATGGAAAGACATCCTACATGCATGGACTGGAAGACTTAATATTGTGCTGATGTCCATGGAATCCAAAACAACCTTCAGACTCAGTACAATCCCTACCAAAATCCCAATGGCATATTTCTCAGGATGAGAATACACAATCTTAAAATTCATATGGAACCATAAAAGACTCTGAATAGTTAAGGCAATCTTGAGAAAGAACAAAACTGGAAGCTTCACACTGTTTCAAACTATATTACAAAGTAATAGTAATCAAAATACTGTGGTACCTATATGAAAACAGACATATAGACTAGTAGAGTAATAGAGAGCTCAGAAATAAACCTTCACAGATATGCTCTACCATTTTCCTACTAGGCTACTAGAGAAAGCAACCTTTTTCTGATGTTCTCTTGTTACTGAGACAAAGGGCATTAGAGCATTCGAGATTAACTGGGATCTTCTAGGTCCCAGAGGGTATATTGGTTTGATCTAGTAGGAAACCCTATCCGGAACAGCAGATAAAATTGAAGGCATCATCTTGTTAAGCTTATAATAATCCAAGGGTACTGAGAACCCATATTATTTTCTAGGATTCAGCCATCTTCTTTTTTGAAAAAAATATTTTTATTAATTTTAAAGAGGGAGGGAGGAGAGGGAGAGAGAGAGATAGAAACATCAATGATGAGAGAGACTCACTGGTTGGCTGCCTCCTGCATGATCAGGGATCGAGCCCACAACCCGGGCATGTGCCCTGACTGGGAACCGAACTGTGACATCCTGGTTCTTAGGTCAACACTCAACCACTGAGCCACCACAGCCAGGTAAGCCAACTTCTTCTTTAGCCCAATTAAATAGTTAATGGAAATATGATAGAATTCTGCATCTTGGAACTAACAAGGGTATTATAGTGGTGACTGTATTAATGATTTCCTTGGATATCTAGTGTTGCTTTTGACTATTTTTTTATAGATAGGAGGGATTGAGGGTATTTCCACATAGTCTGTTTACTAATTGGTCTTATTCTATAGGTGAGGAATCTATTTCTTTAATGATGCCAATCTCTGAAAATGCGTAGTTCAGTTCTATCTATACTCAAGAACTGAGGAAATAACTATGGAATGGATTTGGGGTCATAGAGCCCACTGTGAAGTAGATTCTGGCCAAAATTCCATTTATGACTTGACTCTCATAGACCTCCCCTCCCACTCCTACCAGTGGGCAATAGCAGTAGTAATCTCTAAGTCAATGTCCAATAACCCCCGAGTGATCTCCTCTCCACCCCAACCAATTACCTGGTAATTGATCACAATTTCCTTTGGAAGAGAGTCTATACTTGTGGTGGTACTGCAGCGTTGTTCCTCAAAAGTACCCAGGCCTTCCCTATTCATGGAGTTTGGGGTCTAGTAATTGGATGTGGGGCTGTCACTCTATTGTCATGACTTGAGCCAGATGTGTGTGGGGGTTTTTCAGCAGACCTGGAGTTTGGTTTTTTAATTTTTTAATTATTTATTTTAAAATATATTTTAAATAAAATGGGATCTTAGAAGCTCATGGTTTGTTTTGCTACTGAGGACCCATGACCAAAATACCTTGAAGGTTTTGATTATTGTGCTAGCCTTGCATGTCTCCACACCACTGGCAGTTGGTGTCATCGTTTGGCTTCTGCTGAGCCGAGCCAGGGTCTGTCCATTGTGATTGACATAAAGGGGTCACCCCAATGGTAGCCTATCACAGGCATTCCTGGCCTACTTAGAATAGGCACTCAAGCACTCTCAAAGATTGTCTGGGCCACCTTTGAGACATGGAAAGAGGACATGATAAGTGCCCTCCAATATTTCTCACTTTCATCATCTTTGAATTCTTTCCTCAACATTAAACTGCATTGTATCTCAGCCACATGTAGCACTCTTCTCTATTGTGACTAGGTTTTAGGCAACCAACCAAGAAAACACTTAGAAACGCTCCCAACTATTCAAATCCAAATTTCTAAAAAATACACCCATGTAGATAAATTCACCCTGAATCTAAATTTTTGTTATTTCCTCCTTGGGAAATCCATTCCTCGTGTGTGTTTTCCCCATATTCATGTAAATTAGCAAATCTTGGTGCGTGTGTGCACCTTATCCTCAGTATGTGCTAATCAGTAACTCCTAGGTTATACTTTATAATTGGTCCCCGTGGGCATGCTGGTACCTAATTTCAGTTATATGTTTGGCGATAATGAAGAGCGAAGGAGTAGAGCATACAGATAATTGGCTTCCTCTTGCAAGGCTACTCCTTTAGGTGCACCTTCTTCAAGTTCAGCAATAATGGCCTCATTAGACATAGAAACAGGTTCTGTTTCAGCTGGTGATAGAGGCTCAGTGAGGCTTAGGGGTTCAGGGTTCCCTGAGTTCTTCAGATATTTAAATATATTCCCCAGTTCTTGAGGTACAACACCTTCCAGATTAACGCCCTGACTTTCTTGTAAGAGACCTAGTGAGGCTGTGAATTCAACCGACTTTGTAATTTGGCAACTCAAGGATTTTGGCTCTCAGTTTCTTCTGTCCCGAAATACATTTCTTTTTTTGTGAAGTTTAAGAAAATATTTCAATTGTGCATTATGACACAAAATTTTATTTGAGCTCGACATTTATTTTTGTTTAAGTAAACTAAAGCCAACAGAATTTATACCATCCTGACTTTTCCTGTAGTTTGGCAGGAGCAAATAGTTGCTTCTAATGAGCCATGATCAGAGATAATATTTATCTTTTAATTTTTTTTCTACTATTATATGTTATGGGCATATCATCCCTATATAATAACGGAATTTTTACTGCTCTGTCCTAAATGACTAGGTAGCAAATTCCGTTTCCCACCCATTTCCCCAAGGTTCTGTTGCCTGCAACTATCGCTCAGCACCAGTTTCTCTGGACTAGCCAAGGTTATTGGTCCAGATAACATAACCTAATTCTGGCTAATTTAAGCAGGGGGAAATTCACCAGAATGGTATATGATCATAGAGCCAATGGGAAGCCCAAGATCAAAACCCAGCCAGGAACCAAGAGAAGTTGGGAGTCCAAATACCACCAAGATCATGCCTGAATAAAGCCATCATCACTGGCACCACCACCACTGGCTGCTTGTTGCTGTCCCCTTGGTGTCATTGATAAAGGACACTCATTCCCCACATCACTACTCCCAACTCCTCTACTACTGCAACAGAAAAAAAACTCCCACCTTCTGTGTCTTCGCATTATTCCCTCAATACAGTCACCAATGAGATTTTGGTCAACAACAAACCATATACACAAAGTGGTATACCATAAAGCCTAGGTGTGTAGTAGGCTATACCATTTAGGTTTGTGTAAGTACATTCTATGACATTTGCATAATGATAAAACCACCTAAGGATGCGTTTCTTAGAATATATCCCTGCCATTAAGCAGCACATAACTGTATTTAAAACCCTGTATAGCCAAAACCGGTTTGGCTCAGTGGATAGAGCGTCGGCCTGCGGACTGAAAGGTCCCAGGTTCGATTCCGGTCAAGGGCATGTAACTTGGTTGCGGGCACATCCCCAGTAGGAGGTGTGCAGGAGGCAGCTGATCGATGTTTCTCTCTCATCGATGTTTCTGACTATCTATCCCTCTTCCTTCCTCTCTGTAAAAAAATCAATAAAATATATTTTAAAAAAAATAAAAAAAAAATTAAAAAAAATTAAAAAAAATAAAACCCTGTATAGTAGCTGCTGCTCCCAGCCTGGATCACACACTAACGCCTTTGGTTGAGAAGGAGGAAAGCTGTCCCCCTCGGTTTCCATAGTGGGAGGTGGAGGCCAGTCTCCCGCATATCCTATATGATAAAAGGCTAATATGCAAATCGACCAAACAGCAGAATGACCAGTCACTGTGACGCACACTTACCACCAGGGGGCAGATGCTCAATACAGGAGCTGCCCCCTGGTGGTCAGTGCGTTCCCACAGGGGGACCACTGCTCAGCCAGAAGCCTGGCTCATGGCTGGTGAGTGCAGCGGTGGTGGCGGGAGCCTATCCTGCCTCTGTGGCAGCACTAAGGACCCCTCGGGGGATGTCTGCCTGCTGACTGGACTGCAAGAGGGCACAGGCCAGGCTGAGGGAACACCCCCCCTTTCCCCGCAGTGCACAAATGTGCATCGGGCCTCTAGTATATAATAAAAGCATAATATGCAAATCGACCAAATGGCTGAACAGCAGAACGACTGTCCAGATGAACTTCCCGATGAAGCCGGGGCTGCGAGGGTGAGGCAGGCAGGGCTGCAAAGGCCCACTCTTGTGTGAATTTCATGCATCGGGCCTCTAGTTATTTTAATAAATAAAAACTTCCATTATCTAGACAAATTTCTTCCTAAGATGTTAAGAAGACTTGGAAAGGGAGTTGTCATGTAACTATCAATAAACTTTAAAAATTCATGAGGCACTAGAGAGGAATTGAAATTGAGTTGACTTTGTATGCAGGAAAATGGTTTCAATAATTACCAGCTTGGTGGTAAATATTGACAATTAATAGAATTACCTGGTGAAACAGGGTTGCTTGCTGTGAACCCCTAAAAAATAATTAAGTGCACAGTATTAACTTATTAAGGACAAATCACAGTAACCAGCTTGATTTCCTTTTTGAATCACTTAATAGATTTGTAGACATTACTAGACAACATGAGAATGATATAGGTACTGTGTCTTTATAAATTTAAAAATACCTTTATTTGTTTTTAATGTAAATAAAATATGGTAATGATAGAAAAGGCAGATAAAGTTTTCTAGTAAAATGATCCCCAACTATTATCTCTGCATCCTTCCCACTAAAAAACCACTAAACTTATATTAAAGGAATAAGACATATGAAAATCCATAAGGATAGAGAAAGTAAGAGAGGAGGTAACAGGACCAGCAAACAACAAATTTTTGGAAGGGGAAAAACATGTGGATGTGTGGTCACTGAACTGGCAGAGTAAAGAAAGCTGAAAGCAAGTGCCTATAGACGTTAATGAAACCAAGACTTATTTTACAAGGGGGTAAAATGGAGTCATGGGAAGCTAAATAACTTGCCTAAGGTCACGCAGTAGTAAGTAAGAAAGCTGTGACGGAATCCAATCCTGGAGACTGCCCCCAACCATCACACACACTGCTTCTCTATTTTTGTGGAGCAAAACAGGTGACCCCACCACATAAGTGTGATTTGGGGGACTCTGAGCAGAGCTTCTGCAGTGACATATCTCACTGCTAGCTGGACCACACACATAGGACAGTTATGCATTCGGCTTTATAGTTCTTTCATATCTAAATCTAGATACTTGAATATGTTTCAAGTGAGAAGTTATCTGAGAAAAGATTTTGATAAAAGGGAGAACTGCCCGAGAGTGCTAGATGGTGGAATTCATTGATTCCAAACGATTTACTGAGTGCTGCAATGTACTTGGCAATGGGGTAGGCCCTGATACTATAATGATGAAGAAGACTAACGTTTCTTCACCCTGGCAGAGTTCACTCCAATGGAAGGTTGAAAATAATGAAATAAGTGATAGCAGCAAGTAGTCGGTGAGTAAGGAACGAGGTGGAACAATGGACTCATATGGTAGGAAAACCTTCCCAAGTTTAGTAGGGTAGGAGTTTGGGGGTGAGGGTACATTTCTTTGGGAAGTGAAGGCCAAGTTGAAACTCGAAGAGTGAGTCAGACTTTGCCCAGAGGAGACGGAGAGGAGAGAGTGTGTTTTCTGGGAAAGGGGAGCTATTTAAATGATTTTAGTAAAAGATGATAATGGCTAGAGTAAGGACTTAACAGAGTGAACAGAGGATGAATGCCTGCACAGAAATGGAACAGGGGGTGGATTTTCCAGAGAATGGCCTGCATACCACCAATTAGTACCTGAGGCTATTGCAGGTGCTTCACAGATATATACTATATCCTTTTCCTATTGTGTTTCTTTTCACATATGTTAGAAAAATTGCATACCAAACCTGTGATTGCGCAGATTTTATTGTTTGAGATAAAATTAGATACTTCAGTTTTAAAAAGAAAATCAATTAAAGATATTAAGTAAATAATGGTACTTGTGGCATTGTCTTCAAAGGGCTATCACTGGTGGGGAACTAGACCGAAAAATGCTCCAGCACCACATTGCCTAAGGTCATCCCTGCCCTTCCCCCACATGGTTACAGCCATGCCCTTCCCCCACACCCTTGGACTTTCTTTACATAGTATTTCCCCCAAGTCTTATCCTCCTTTGTCTTGTTCTTGAAATTTCTGCCTGTGTGTGAACAGCTTTCTCTCCCTATCTCCTCAATGCCGGCTTTTGCAGCCTCTCTCCCTACTGCTGCCGAGACAAGCATTCACCCGGGCATCACAACCCCTGACTGTAACTGAACAAAGGGGCTGCTCCACAGGATAACACACAATGGAGGATACAGAGAGATCACACACACACACACACACACACACACACACACACACACACACACACAGAGTCCCACTGGAAACTACCATAAAGATAACTTTCTGTTGGAGCCAGGATCTGTCTCACACCTCAGGCCTCAAGACAGCGATGTGTGCAATGCCTGGTCCAGGCCCAGGACAGTGGAGGGAGACAGCTGTGTGATCACAGTGGCCCAGAGCAAGGATGTTGGAGTCCAGGAAACATGCTCTCTGACCTTGCTTTCTTCTCCCCCTGTGACCCCTAGGCAGCTCTGGGAATAATTATTTCTGGTCCCTAACCACGTGGTTCAAGGGACCGGCAGAGATTGAATTCTGAGCTACCACGATGACCATTTTGGAACAAATAGCGAAGTGGAAAGGAAAAGCGCTGATAGCAATACCCCTGGGGACTGACAGCCCAGCTTCTGCCACGCTCCCCACGGAAGAGGCCACATTCCTAGGACACCCCAGGTCACACTTCAGCCTTGAGCCAAAGGTATTTCATCCTCTTGCTCTGAGACCGAGGATTCAGGTGTTTGGAATTGCAGGGGTGACATGGAGGTTTCCCAGGGCAACAGAAATCATTGGAAAAGAGCCCATGAGTAAATCCTGTTACATCCCTTCTCAACATCTAAAAATACATCATATAAAGTAATGAACTGAACCAAGTTTAAAAAAAGGAAGACAGAATGTGAAAATGATTCATGGCAAGTATAACTCATAAAATCTTACATTTCTAAAAAAATCTTGACCTAATAAAAATTTATATGGCTAATCCTTAGCTTCTACTTGGCAATTGGTCAGAGTATAAAAGGACAAGAATAGACAATTTTATACCCAGGAAATAGATAGAAACCATGGCCTAACTCAGTGGTCGGCAAACTCATTAGTCAACAAAGCCAAATATCAACAGTACAACGATTGAAATTTCTTTTGAGAGCCACATTTTTTAAACTTAAACTTCTTCTAACGCCACTTCTTCAAAATAGACTCGCCCAGGCCATGGTATTTTGTGGAAGAGCCATACTCAAGGGGCCAAAGAGCCACATGTGGCTCGCGAGCTGCAGTTTGCCGACCACGGGCCTAAACCATTCATAGAAATCAGATAACTACAAATCCAACAGCTCAGAGGTTCTATTACATACCCACACGTCTAGCAAAAGTGAAATAATGAATGCCAGCATCAAGGAGAATCAAGTAAAAAATCCAAAAGGAAAAAAATTATTCACACAGTGATGCATTTATAGTATTACTTAGAATGCTGAAAATTATTTAGAAACACCCTAAAGCTCTAACAATAAAGATATGATTGAGTAAACTATGGCATACCAATAAAATAGAATACTATAGAGCCTTTAAAAACAATAGGTATGAGAGTCATTGAAATGTGTCTATTTGGAAAAAATTCAGAAAGACATGCACAGTGAATGTGTACAGTGAATGTGTACATTCTAATGAGGGTTAGAAGTGATTTCAGAAGAATGTACTTGCTTTATGGGATTTCTTTTTCTGTAGAGACAAATGCATAATAAACACGTAAGCATAGCTAAACATATATCATAGAAAAGAGAGTGGGAAGTAATTTCTTCTCTCTCCTTGCTTCCCAGGGGAGCCATAAGGATGAATTAAGTGGTTTGAATTTCTTGGATCAAAATATGAGATGCTTGGATGAGTAAATGGTTCAGATTCTCCCTTGGAGATGTTAAAGAATATCCATCTGGCAACTGTTATGATGCTTTTGAAATAATTTAATGACATTAGAAAATGCTAATGATTCATGCTATTTTTTTCATTAAAAAAAATAGATTCTAGAATGCATTCCCCCTCACGTAGCTCCCCATGGCTCTCTCTCACATACACACATACATACGTGTAAATACACAGTATATTGAAATTAGACTTTGTTATTTGGTATTAGTAAGAATGGCAGAGAAGAATCTCCGAAGCAGTTGCCATATGTACCTCAACACCTATCATCTGTAATTCATTTTCTTACTCCCCCAATTAGCTCTTCCCTACTTCCCATTCACCATACACACCCCATACAAACCCCATCATCACCAACCAGAAGTGGTTCTAGGGACCCAGTATTAACAATATAATATCATAAACTGAGAAATTCTAAACCTATTTCTTCCCCTCACCCCTTCTCTATCATCATATTTCCCCAGTAGCCCTGATGATGTAATAGGCAAGCCTTCCATCGGAGCAAGAAGAAATGGTCAGAGTTGCCAAATCATTTGGAAAATATCTTCTATGACAATGATGAATCTTTTCAGTATATATAGAGATACGAGTAATGATAAAGGAACATGTTTAAATATTTAATGTTAACATATTTCATCTTAATATATTTAATATTCCATTTATTTTATTACATATCTTGGGTATTTAATGTAGCTCATTATATCAAGAGCTGTTAAAAATGAGGGTCCCAAATAACATTCCAAACTTATAAAATTACAGAATGGTGATCTGTCCCATTCCCCCACAAGAGAGTGCTCAAGATATGCTATTAAATATTTAAAAATCAGAATATGAAATATGTACAAGAGATCAGCTATGCTGCATACAGTGAAATGGTGAGCAATTTAAATTTTCTTCTACATAGTTTTCCAAAATTTCACATTTCTCCCCTAAGTGTCTGTTAGCTCTCTAACAAAGAGAAAATCAAAAGAGTTATTAATAGAAACAACATCCAAGAGTCTGGGGAGAAGCCCTGCTGTTAAGTCAAGGGGCAGACAGTGTCAGGAGCCAGCAGCTCTAGCAGCCCCACTTCCGGAGCGGTGTTCAGCGAGGCCGTTCTCTAGCTAAGGGCAGGCCCGAGAGAGGTGGCCAACACGGGGGAATAAGTCAAGACTGAGAATGAAAAGGCAGATGTGGCAAAATCTCATTAGTGCTTAGCTCAGAGGGCTCTGAGGAGCGTCATAAGGAAGGGAAACAAGAACGATGCACTTTAGAAGGTTAAGCAGGACCTCAGAGGAGCTCTGGTCCAATCTCACTTTCAAAGAAAAGCCCCAGAAAAGCTGAGCTCATTCACTCACAGCTGCTTAGTGGTGGAGCCGGGATTAGAACACCAGCATTGAGTCCTAGCCGGTGCTCTTGACTCACTGCTTCCCAGTGTGTAAGTTACAAGCTTTTGTTCTTGTGATTGTCGCCACTGTTTGGGTTGAGGGTGCGCATGATATAACCTTTGCCCAGGACTGGAAATCCTGGCTGGGTCTGCTTCCCTAACTTCACTCCAGGTGGATCCTCTAAAGTTATTCCAAGTTCAATAAATTCCCACTATTTCTGTACTTTTCTTGACTCCGACCTTCTTCCCCAAACCTACTGCCACTGTCTTGGGTAAACCTCCAAAAAATTGAAATAGAGCAAGAATTCTAATGTATCCTTGTCCTAAACAAAAATTAACATTTTGCAACCTCTCTCTCTCACTCACCATACATAGCATATATATGTAAGAGCATCTATATATGTCATACACATATATGTAAAAACATTCACCTATATCACATATGTACAGACATATACATTACACATTTTCTTGAACCACGTGAGAATAGGTTGAAGACATCAAGACACTTATTCTTCAATTCTCCAGCATCACGTGAGAATAAAGACATTCTTCTACACAGTTGTATCATCATTGCACCTAGGATGCTAACATCTAGTATTTAGTCCCTATTCAGATTTCCCCAAGTGTCTTCTATATTGTTTCAAGCTTTTGATCAAGAATTTCACAAGGGTTACATACTTTATGGGGTTGTTGGGTGTCCTTAGTTTCTTTTGATTTAGAACAGTTCCCTCACATTTTGTTTTTATTTGCTTTTCATGGCACTGAACTTCTGAAGAGTTCCAGCCGGTTTTCTTTTTTTTTCTTTTTTTTTTTTTAAAGCTTTTAACTTTTTTTTTTTAATATTTTTTATTGATATTTTACAGAGAGGAAGGGAGAGGGATAGAGAGCTAGAAACATCGATGAGAGAGAAACATCGATCAGCTGCCTCCTGCACACCTCCCACCGGGGATGTGCCCGCAACCAAGGTACATGCCCTTGACCGGAATCGAACCCGGGACCCTTCAGTCCGCAGGCCGACGCTCTATCCACTGAGCCAAACCGGTTTCAGCTCCAGCCGGTTTTCTTAGAGAATCTCCCACATCCTGGATTTGTCTCACGATTAGATTCATATTAAACATCTTTGGAAAGAATACTTGTCTCTTAATGCATCACATCAGCAGGCACATGACATTAGCTTGTCCCACTGCGCTACGTTTCACCTCTAGGTTAAGGTGATGGCCACCAGATCTTTCATTGCAAAGGCATAGTTTCCCCTTCTTTGTAATTTGTGAAGTGAATCTTGGAGGCCATATGAACATCTTAGCGTCTGTTGGTAATCATAGTCCTTGCCTGAATTGGGGTTGCAAAATGGTGAGTCTGCTAATTCCCCTTTTTCATGGGCTGGCATTCTTTGTAAAGGAGTCCCCATCACACCTTGTGTTCTTCCCCAGCCGTCTTCTGACGACTCTTCCTGCCTCCATTCTGGCTCTCTCCACTCCACCCGCTGCCAAGAGAAGTATGAGCCATTGTAAAGCTGGACACATCCATGCCCTATTTAAAACCCTTCAGGGACAGGCTCAAATCTGTGAGCTTGGCACAAGGCTCACTGTAAGCTGACTCCTCTGGGTTCAGCTCTCTCTGGACCCCCTCCTGCACTCCATTCAAACCATCTACAGTTCTCCAACCACAGCACCCTACGTCACAACCCCGTACCTCTGCACATACTAGGCCCTCTGCCCGTGAGACCTTTCCCCACCCTCCAACGTCATCTGACCTCCCACCTGTATTTCAAGCTTTGGTTTATGCACCAGCTCCTCCCAGCCTAAGGTGCCTCTGCGGCCTCTCATGCTTGTGGCCCCGCATTGAACATGTTTGCTGATTGGCATCTTTTTTTTCTGCCGAGGTCAACAACAATCTACCCTGCGTCTGAAAGCCTTCTTCTGGGGATCTGGCGAGTCTAGGGAGGAGTGGGGGGATCAGGGCCACCTCCCAGGGCAGAGTTGTGGACATCTGCTCAAAGACCCATCAAGTTAAAAATGCTAATTGCATTTCAAGGGATCATTACTGGGGATATTTTCTAGCTCTCACCTCAGATTTCTGGGAAACTTCTCAGAAGTATGAGAGGAGGGAAGAGAGACTGGCCTTCTCCAAAGTTGCCCACAGAGCTTATAAACCATAAAAGGGGAACGAGGAGAGTCTGGGTTCAAAGAAGATTCTCTCAAGTCCAGTTTCTCCGTTGGGTATTCTCTGTGGCTATTTTTAGGAGTAAGGAGAACTAGGCACGCTCTTTAAGGGAAGTTTTTTCCTGACTTAACTTTGAATTAGTTTAATTAGATGCTTTTCTCCTAACTACTATCTAAGATACACCACCCAAGGGAAGCAGAGTTGTGATAAAGTGTGGAAGAAGAAAGGAGAAGTCATTGGATGGAAGGCACTCCTGGCTGGGACACTTCTGGACAGAGCAGTATGGGGGACATAATCCCCTGTATGACAGTAAATGGGTTGAAAAGGAGAAAGGGATCAGAGAGAGGCACAGAAAAGAAAGGAGGACACCGCAAAATGAACTACAATTTCTTCACAATTTCACTGAAGCTACCGGTCTGCTCCTAGTTTGTCCTTTCTAGAGATGCAAGGGTGAAAAATGCTGAGAGTCCATTTATATCTCTGCTGCTTGCTAACAAATTTCCTCCCCAACAAAGAGGCTCAGAACAATGAAGAGAGATGGAGAAGGGCAGAGTTTATCTCTTCAAAGCTTTTCCTGGTCCACTCGTGCCCCCAGGAGGACCATCTCTGTCAACCAATATAGGAAGCCACACCCTCCCAGCCATTTTCAGTGTTTGTGTCCCCCTTACCTCAGCAAAGCAGGGGACCCAGTTCTACCCTGGACTCTAAGTAGAAGAAGACAGGAAAAGGTGAGATCACACATATTTCATCTCATCAGTGTCTATTTTAGTGACTGCAGAGGCCATGGAGAACATCTTTGAATCTAGAGCATCTGGATTCATAGTTCAGAGGCCTTTGTTCCTTTGTCTTTTCTCTCCTTCCTCTCCCCCCACCTGTGTTTTCCTCTCTGCTCCTCCCTGCCCTACTCGTTCCTCCCTGGGCTGTGCCTCCACAGTTGGAGTCACAGGCTCCATCCCATCTTGAAGGGATCCCATCTCTAAAGAGCATTGTGGTGACCTTAGGGAAAGCAACTGCACAGCCTCTGCCAGCTTCCGGCACCAATCCTCCTGCTGACACTGCGGTGCCTTGGGCTCAGCCACACCTCCAGGGGTACCTGGGCTATGCAAAGCTGCTGGAGCTGTTCCTGCTGTCTCCCCAGATGCCCTCAGAGAGCCAGCACCAGCTGCACACGGCTCTCCAGAGCCAGGGAGAATCAGGGGAGGCTGGGCCTGCATCCCTGACTAATGATCATGCCTTCAAGATGGGATGGAGCCTGTGACTCAAACTGTGGAGGCACAGCCAAGAGAGGATCGAGTGGGAGGGAGGAGAGGAACAAAGAGGAAAACACAGGTGGGGGGTAGGGGAGCAGGGAGAGGAAGAGGAAAAAAAACACAAAGGAACAAAGGCCTCTGAACTTTGAATCCAGATGCTCTAGATTCAAAGATGTTCTCCATGGCCTCCACAGTCACTAAAATAGAAACTGATGAGATGAAATACGTTCCAGCAACAGTCCGACAGTCCAGCGTGATGTTACTTTGGAAGGAAGAGGAAACTAAAGTTATAAAAGGATCTTACTATAATTACAACTACTGTAACTTGCAATGCAATATAATGTATACTGCATATGCAAACTGAGTGTTATACAGGCTGTGCAATCTTATGGACAAGAACCATGGTTCCTTTTAGGCTAGAAAAGTAATAATATCCACTGATACTGTTTCAGCTTGGTCCTGTTCCAAGAATGTAAGTCTGGCCAAGAAGGATATTTAGTTTTTTCAAAGGAAGTTGTGTTCTGGGGTATATCATTAGATCTGATTGTTTGTAATAACAAGCCATCATAAGAGTGGATTTGCTTTGTAGGTACAGTATGTATGGACACGTAGATATGTGCGGGTAAACTATCCTATATAATAAAAGGCTAATATGCAAATTGACCCTAAAGGCAGAACCACCAGGATGACCAGTCGCTATGATGCACACTGACCACTAGGGGGTAGACACGCAACACAGGAGCTGCCCCCTGGTGGTCAGTGCACTTCCACAGAGGGAGCTCCACTCAGCCACAAGTCAGGCTGACAGCTGCGAGCGCAGCAGTGGTGGCGGGAGCCTCTCCTGCCTCCTCAGCAGTGCGAAGGATGTCCGACTGCTGGCTTAGGCCTGCTCCCCACAGGGAAACTATGTACATTCATTGTGTATGTTGATGCACAGGGAGCGGGCCTAAGCTGGCAGTCGGACATCCCCCAAGAGGTCCTGGACTGCGAGGTCACAGGCTGGGCTGAGGGACCCCCCTTGAGTGTACGAATTTTCATGCACTGGGCCTCTAGTAGGTCTATAACTTTAAAAGTTCATTGAATATTCTAAGACAGTTGCTCCAATCCTAATATTAGCTTTTTATTTAAAAACTGTAACATACCAACATGAATTTCATAAGCAATATAGCCTACATCATCACACAATTTCCTAAAATTGATCTATACCTGTAATGTGAAGGAGAAATAAAGGAATATAATTTATAATGAAATAATTCACATTTTCATACATAAATGCTCAGGCACAATTCAACTAAAAGATACAATAAAACAGGCAGATGCTTGTACCTACTTGGAATTAAGATTGGATTTAAGAACACGAAGACAACATCCACCTGAATGGTGTCGACCTTTTCTCTTTGTGGTTAACATTTAGGAGTAAAGGTTCAACATGCTCCTACCTACCCATAAAGCCATGGTGAGCCGAAACCGGTTTGGCTCAGTGGATAGAGCGTCGGCCTGCAGACTGAAAGGTCCCAGGTTCGATTCCGGTCAAGGGCATGTACCTTGGTTGCGGGCACATCCCCAGTGGGAGGTGTGCAGGAGGCAGCTGATCGATGTTTCTCTCTCATCGATGTTTCTAGCTCTCTATCCCTCTCCTCTCTCTTCCTCTCTGTAAAAAATTAATAAAATATATTTTTAAAAAAAAAAGCCATGGTGAACTGAAGAGACACAAATGCAAGGTGGACACAGATGTGCTGACTCAAATACCATTGGCAACATTGCCATCCGCGAAATGATTTTCTGAACCTTTGAGCAACTCCTGGTCAAGTTCCCAACAAAACAAAAATGTAATCTTGCAATTTAACTAGCAGTTGCATTTGTGAAAAATGTAATACATGCTAAAACTATGTACATTCATTATGTATGTTGATGCAAAAGGGAGTTCACGTCCATAAAAGGGTTTCTTCCGACATGAATTTCTGGCGGGCATTGGTAACCTTCTCTCTGGCCTCTGCATAAAGCCAGTCCCGTTCCATACTCCTGGACTTAGCTTTTCTAAGCCACACAAGCACTCCTGTCTTCTATTTCAATCCTCTTCCAGTTTCTCATCCTCCAAGAACAATGACCCCACCTGTCCATTTATTGCTCTACTCCTCTCCTTCCATTCACTGCCTGTTCCTCTTATGTTTTCAACTCTTCTCTTTGCTATTTTCAATTTTTCGTTCATTAATTCATATATTCATTCAACAACAAATCTCTATGAAACATGGTCTGTTAGTTATAATCACCACTGCTTCTGAGAAGGGTGGAGGCTGGTGTAACCCACAGGTAAGCCTGAGCTCCATGGCCCCCAGTCTCTGCATGGGCTCACAGCCAACGTAACGGAGTCGCGCAACAAAAACTATTTAAAAGAAATTGCCATCTCTACCTCCTCCGAAGACCTTTTCATAACTTACAGTAAGACTTCATAAATATCTCCTCCTCCATTTCTCTTGATCTTAATGTCTCTCTCCCCACTCTCAACTCTTTCCCTTTCTCCCTGGTCAAACATTCGAGGCTCATATCCATTTAGGCCAGTGGTCGGCAAACTCATTAGTCAACAGAGCCAAATATCAACAGGACAACGATTGAAATTTCTTTGGAGAGCCAAATTTTTTAAACTTAAACTTCTTCTAACGCCACTTCTTCAAAATAGACTCGCCCAGGCCGTGGTATTTTGTGGAAGAGCCACACTCAAGGGGCCAAAGAGCCGCATGTGGCTCGCGAGCCGCCGTTTGCTGACCACAGATTTAGGCTATCCCTGTGCTTTTGTATTTACACTCCAGCCCCCTACAGAGGGGGTGCAGTTCTTTATGGGGGCCTCTAGAGCGGCTGCCAGATGCTTATTCATCCTTTTTTTTTTTTTAAATATATTTTATTGGTTTTTTACAGAGAGGAAGGAAGAGGGATAGATAGTCAGAAACATCGATGAGAGAGAAACATCGATCAGCTGCCTCTTGCACACCCCCTACTGGGGATGTGCCCGCAACCAAGGTACATGCCCTTGACCGGAATCGAACCTGGGACCCTTCAGTCCACAGGCCGACGCTCTATCCACTGAGCCAATTATACCTGACATCCTTAAGGTCGAGGAATAGGAGGTTTCTCGAGGAGACGTTGCATATGCATACACAAGAAAAGACCTGTTCACTGGGCAGAAATGCTCAATACCGCAGGCTCCCACTAGCTGTTTCTCTTTGCCATGGCTGAAGCTAACATGGAGCCATCCCCCACCTGCTCAAGTTCCAAATGTGCCCCAGGATGGACGATCAGGTATTCCGCAGTGATACTGTGGTGACACACCCTACCACACCGAAAGCAAGTCAGGCTGTGAAGTCGCCAGTCCGAGCTCACGTGCTGAGACTCACGGGCTAGAGGCCTGGCTTCAGGGCAGAGGCTCAGTCACACCACTCCCTTCGCGCTCCAGGCCTTCATTCCTCCATCTGTTGGCTTTCCTAAGAGCCATCCCGATGTCTCCTTCTCTTCCTCAGCCCTGAGCCATAGACCACTAAGGTACAATTCTGAGGCGAGTACCTTTGGAGGCATTAGTGACCACTACGGAGAATTCAGCGGGAGCCTGGAGGCTGGGAAATGTCTGTGTTACCTATGTTTAGTCTACAATCATTCTTATACTGCTTTTATCCCAGGGCCGCTGATCCTCCAGGTCTCGCTCCCTGCGAATAGCCCACTGTAGCACCAACACATCAGAAGACCCGTTCTCCTCTCCTTACGGACACCTGGTTATGAATGGATATTTAACCCCCCAAATTCGCCATCCGTCCTGTTGCACCTTCTTTAGAGAGTAAAGGAGCTTCACACTCAACAGTGTTTCTGTTTGAAGTCCACGAGCACCTTCTGAGGAGGGGACTCCGGGGGCTGTCCCTTGCTTGGGGGTATTTCTCGGTCTCCAAGGCTCTCACTCCTACTGGTAAACCAGTATGTTGGCATGTGTTGACCATGACCCAGGTGCTTTACTCAGATCCTCGGCCTTGCCCTTTCTGGAAATTTCTGGGCTCTCTGGCAGCCGTTCGTCTGAAGCGGCAGTTCCAAGGCCTGCGTGATGGCAACGCCACCATCGCTGTGGGTCCAGGGATCTGGTCTCCGCGGGTGGAGCCGAGCCCCGAACGGCCACAGACCTCCTTTCCCCTCCAGCAGAAGGCGGGTTAAAAGTTAGTGTCTGGTTTGCGGCTACACAGGGGGGCTTTCTTTGCTTCCTCAATTCCGTGTGATTATTAACGTAATTCTCTTTCCAGAACCAAAGAGCCAGTGCTAAGCAACCCCTGGTCTCCCAGTGGCAATTCTGAGGCGAGTACCTTTGGAGGCATTTAATGCTGCGGCCGTAGCGTGGCTCTGTGGGAAGTCTCGTGGGCCAGGCGAGCGGTCTGCCCTGAAACACATTCATCTCGGCCATGATGAGGCGCATGCTGTCCCTTGCTTGCATTCCTTTGGGCTTCATGAGATGTTGCCCAATTCTGTTCTTGGGCACCATCTCCGTTCCTGTTTGTTCCCAATAACGTTGCTTCTTATTTCCTTTTAAACATTCATGTTTTCCAATAATTAATAGCTGCACATGGTACAAAATGCAAAAGGTACAAAAGGGTTTCAGTGAAAGTTCTCACCGAAACCGGTTTGGCTCAGTGGATAGAGCGTCGGCCTGCAGACTGAAAGGTCCCAGGTTCGATTCCGGTCAAGGGCATGTACCTTGGTTGCGGGCACATCCCCAGTAGGTGGTGTGCAGGAGGCAGCTGATCGATGTTTCTCTCTCATCGATGTTTCGAACTCTCTATCTCTCTCCCTTCCTCTCTGTAAAAAAGTCAATAAAATATATTTAAAAAAAAAAAAAAGAAAAGTCTCCCACCCTCAGAGCCCCTCCTCGGACGCCCACAATCACCAGCGTCTCCGCATGTTCAAACCACGAGATTCACACTAACTATCGAGAACCCCACACGCGGTGACGTTGGTCCGCACCTGGCTTTTTTCCTTATTTCTATCCCATCACCGATAGTGAGCTGCCTCACTCTTTTCACCAGCTGCCCATGATTGTACCATCACAGAACCCAAACTCCTCCTGGTGGACATGGAGATTGTTCCTGAACGTTGAGTGTTTGTTTTCACGGTCAGAACGGTGTCCCAGATGAAGAAAGGTGAACACAGCTCCTGTGTACCAACAACAGCTTCACGGTTGCCACCGATCCTGCAGGGTTTTATCAGACTCTGTGACATTTCCCACCCGACTCAGCCTGTGCGTGTTTAATGCCCCCCCCCTTTTTAAATATATTTTATTGATATTTTACAGAGAGGAAGGGAGAGGGACAGAGAGCTAGAAACATCGATGAGAGAGAAGCATCGATCAGCTGCCTCCTGCACACCTCCTACTGGGGCTGTGCCCGCAACCAAGGTACATGCCCTTGACCGGAATCGAACCTGGGACCCTTCAGTCCGCAGGCCGACGCTCTATCCACTGAGCCAAACCGGTTTCGGCTGTTTAATGCCTCTTGGCAGGCTTTCTGGCGGATCTCGGACACATGCTCAAGGAGACTGTGTACCTCCTGATGAGGTAGGGCAGGCCTGCATAGAGCCAATTCTGAATGCCCAGCTCTAAGTTCCCTCCTTCCTTTTCTCCTCTCTTCCCCCTGATTTTTTAAGAAGACTTTATTATTTTTAGAACATTTTAGGTTTACAACAAAATTAATAAGGAGGTACAGAGATTTCCCATATACCCTTAGACCTCACACATGCATAGCCTCCCCCATTATAAACATCATTGGGGTGGTACATTCTCCTCTCTTTTTTGATGCTATAGATCAGTGGTCGGCAAACTTATTAGTCAACAGAGCCAAATATCAACAGGACAACGATTGAAATTTCTTTTGAGAGCCAAATTTTTTAAACTTAAACTTCTTCTAACGCCACTTCTTCAAAACAGACTCGCCCAGGCCGTGGTATTTTGTGGAAGAGCCACACTCAAGGGGCCAAAGAGCCGCATGTGGCTCGCGAGCCGCGGTTTGCTGACCACTGCTATAGATGATAAAAATACCAAAATAGATGGCAGAAAAAAAAAAGGGGCATGAGAGTTTGGAGGAAAGAAATTATATGATCTGGATAAGAACATATATAAGCTGCATAAGATTTTGGAGGTTAGTATTTGAGCAGGGCCAGGCCAGGTGTGGTAGAAAGTAGGGATTTGTGAATTAAAGGCAAGGAAGACAGAAAGAGCAAAGGCAAGGAGAGGGGAGGCCACAGCCCAAACGTGAAGACTGAGAGAAGGCGGAACAAGCGTTGCATGCGGAGGAGCAGTGGACCATGAGGTCGGGAGGGTAAGAGGGAGATGATTAGGGACGATCTGAATACACAATGGAAGTTTGCATTTAACCGTGGAGGATCTAAAGTAAGTCTTGCTACCTGGTAGGGCAAGCTTCCCAATGTTGCTCTTTTTCAGTTTTCTTTTTAACAATGATTGGTCCTTTACTGCTCCATAGAGAACTTAGAATCATCGTGTCAGGCTCCTTTCGGGATTGTACTTGTCATGGCATTGATTCCATAGATCAATTTAAAGAGAACAGACATCTTTATACATTTATTTATTTATTATTTTTATTTTTGGGGGGGTGGAGATCCCTACAAATAATTTTTCAACCCGAAGTCAAAGAGAACCAAGCACAGAAGGAAATGAGACAGGGTCAGTGAGAAATAACAGGCAGTAGAAACAAACCAGCAAAGACTTCAGATATAGAACTTTCAGACACAGGTTATAATGTAATGATGCTTATTATATTTAAGTGAATAAAAAAAAATCGCTTCCCAATGCCTGCAGGGAGAAGGAAACTATAAAAGCTGGCAGAAACCTGGCTTTGTCCAGGGCCTAGACCAGTGGTCGGCAAACTCATTCGTCAACAGAGCCGCAGTTTGCCGACCACTGGCCTGGACCACTGCCTGGCACAGAGGCACTGGGAGTATTTGTTGAGACAATGTCTGAACACCCACACCCTCGGCTCGCCGTCGGGGCCCTTGTCACATACCTAGGCGCCTGTTGATCATCTTTATTAGCATGTTCTTTTGCTTGTTGCCCTCAGTTCATTTCCCATATATCTGAAATCTGCCACATGTTCAAAAGAGAGCTCACCAACGTTTACATTGTTTACCCTGGCGCCTCCTGACTTCTACCAGTGTTTTCATTATCCTCTCAGGCACACAGGCTCCAAACCTTCGGGTCACCCTTTCTTTCTCTTTTTGTTTCCCGCATACCTAGCAATCACCAAGAGTCTTCTATTGTACTTTTTAACCTCTGGACAGTCATCTTTACTTACTGTCCACTCCCAATGCCACTGTCGTCCAGGTGTGTTTTTTTTATTACTACCTATCTGGGTAACTACTGGGCTTCTGATTGCTAATCATCCCTAAGTCTGTCTATTCTTTTTATCACCCCTAAATTAACATTTCTAAAGTGATATTCTGTACATGTAAACCCCCTCTCCAAAATGTCTACCCCCTGTACAGAACAAGTCACACAGGCACATATTTATCAGAATATCTATCTAGCTTTTAGACCAGCCGTGGGCAAACTACGGCCCACGGGCCGGATCCGGCCCGTTCGGCTGTTCTATCCGGCCCGCGGAGCCGAAAGAGTGGAGGGTTCTCTTGCTCTCCCCTCCGCTCCTTTACTTTGAATTTATATTAGTTCACACAAACACTCCATCCAAGCTTTTGTTCCGGCCCTCCGGTCCAGTTTAAGAACCCATTGTGGCCCTCGAGTCAAAAAGTTTGCCCACCCCTGTTTTAGACATTCAACTCTTCAATGAATATTGAGTTTCTATTCTGTACCAAGCTTTGTGCTAATTGCTAAGATATAAGGGAACTACAGACACCTAGTTCTTGCCCTCAGTTAACTTGCTGTCTAATGGGGAAGGTAGACACTTCAAATAACAATTACAGTTCAATCTGACAAGTGTCATCAGACAGGAAGTTCACAGGAATTCAGTGGAAGGCCACAGCAGAGGAAAATGGAGGGGCGGGTGAGTACAAAACAGGTTGTGGAGAAGGCATCCCAGAGTAAAGAACTTTTCATCTCATTTCTCATTATTCCTCTACTAGAGGCCCGGTGCATGAAAATTCATGCACTGGAGGGGGGTGTCCCTCAGCCCGGCCTGCCCCCTCTCACAGTCTGGGAGCCCTCAGGGGTGGGAGGCGACCCAGCGATCAGGGGAAGGCAACGCCCCCATCACACCTCTGCTGCTGCCACTGCCGGCAGCGCAAGCCTCAGCTGGCCCTGGTTACCTGAGCCTCGGGCAGCCCTGGGCGGCTGGGCAGCCACCATCCAAGGCTTGCCTGCGCCTCGGGCGGCCCTGGGCGGCTGGGAGGCTGAGGGGACTGGGCGCCGCCATCTTGTGGCTGTGGGCTCCGCCATATTTTGAGGGCGTGACAGTCAATTAGCATATTTCCTCCTTATTGGATGTGGGTGCCGCCGTCTTTGTGAGGGCATGACGGTCAATTAGCATACCCCCTCTTTATTAGACAGGATTGCATCTTTCTGTTGCATTAGTCATTCCTTCTATATCTTGTTCAAGATCCATGTTAAATTTCTTCCCAGGTCCCA
The DNA here is from genome assembly GCF_963455305.1 of Plecotus auritus. NCBI lineage: Eukaryota > Metazoa > Chordata > Mammalia > Chiroptera > Vespertilionidae > Plecotus > Plecotus auritus. Next base: position 164,869,573 of record NC_137782.1, read on the forward strand.
CACTCACAGTGACTGTCTCCTGCTTGGCTCTGAGAGTAATACAATGTGGAACAGAAGCTATGCTAGCTTGAATTTATGTATGTATGTATGTATACATATGTATATACATATACACATTAGGCTGAATCATACAGACATCACTGAATATTAAACCATTTTAACCCCCAAAATGGTAATTCCATATGGTCAACCATACGAGTTGAAAACTTTGCCTAGGGCTGTCCCTACAAAAACCCATTATACAAACTCACAGTGGAACTCCAAGATACAAACGTATAAGCAACCCTACAAATGCTCTCTTAAACATTCTACAGATTCCCATAAGTGTAACTTCTAATTTACATATTTTACATCTGACTATATGTATGTATATAAACACAGGAAATGACAAACTCACAAATGTCCTCACATACCACACACCCAATATACACACACAAACCGACATATGCACAAAATGCCAATCTACACACAGGTTCTCTTACACAGGCATCATAACCAACACACTGCTATACACATCATTTCCACACGTACACTTGCACACACACACACACACACACACACACACACACACATGCTCATAACCAGATATATCCAGAATAATTCTCAGACTTTACAAAGCCAGTCACATGTACCCTTAGAGGAAAATTCCACCCACCCTCGTCTGTTGCTTTGTAGACCTAGCAAGTCAGATAACAAGGTGATGGGACTATATTTAAAATAAGAATTAATAAGCTCTGAGTGAAGATCGAAGAACTCTGCTGTAGCCCTAACTGGTTTGGCTCAGTGGATAGAGCGTCGGCCTGCGGACTGAAGGGTCCCAGGTTCGATTCCGGTCAAGGGCATGTACCTTGGTTGCGGGCACATCCCCAGTAGGAGGTGTGCAGGAGGCAGCTGATTGGTGTTTCTCTCTCATCGATGTTTCTGACTCTCTATCCCTCTCCCTTCCTCTCTGTGAAAAATCAATAAAATATATTTTTTTAAAAAGAACTCTGCTGTAAGTGAAGTGCTTACGCAGGACTCTTCAGCACCCACTCTCACCGTGCCCAGGTTTTTGGGGCTTAAGCCCTCAGTAAGGCTCCCCTTCAGAGCTCAGGTTGCCTCCTGAGTGACCCCTGAGTGGTGAGGTGGTCGTGGGCCTCATCCGCAGGTAGCCTTTTCTCTTGCAAGTCCCCAGCAGGCCCACTCTCCTGCTGGGTTGAGTAAAACGGAAACCAGTCCTGGAGAGGGTGAGCTGGAACTAGTTCTGGGTGGATTCCCGGTAAGTTACCACAAGCAGTCGTCACAGTGGCCATGGCAGCCAGTTGCCCCAGCGGGGAACTGGCTGTAGCTTGAGTGGGATCGGAAAGTACCAAGGGGAGACCATGCCTACCAAGTGTCTGTCCCTTTGTCGCACGTGCTGCTTCCCCGGGCGCCGATCCCTTCTTCCTGGCTTCCCCGCACGGTCTCTGTCTGGTTTCCATGGTCACCGAGATCTATCGCAGGAACAGCATGAGAAACTCTGAGCGGAGAAAAAGACCAGGCCACGTCTATTTTTCTAGCTCTTAGACTGTTGCATAAAAATTAGGTAGGAATTGTTTTTGCAAACTTTTTTATATTGAAGCGTAACACACCACAGAAAAATGCACAAATCGTTAGTGTGCAGCCCAGTGAATTTTCACTGGTGAAGAAGGGAGTTATAAATATGGGAAGGGAGAGCGGAACGAATCCTGGTGTGCTAAAATAAATTGGGGATATCAGTACGAACTATGTTTTGATATATGCATTTAGTTGCATGTATGTATGTAAATGTATTTTTTTTTTTTGGCTCAGTCAACTAAGAGGGCCCAAAGCAAAGACACCCTAGTATCAATGAGCACACATAACACCCAGATCTTGGTTTCTAAATACCATTCTCCACTAAAAGGACTTAGGGAACCAGGGCTCCTACTTATGCCAGAAAGCAAGGAAGTGCTCAAAAAATGGTGGAGACATATTAAAAAGACATAAGAGCCAGCTTGAGCATCAAAATAAATAATAGTAACAAAACAATATTCATGAAGTAAAATCCTATATAATAAAAGCCTAATATGCTAAGTGTCTGACCGTTCGTTCGACCATTTGATCAGTCGCTATGATGCGCACTGACCACCAGGGGGCAGATGCTCCAACCGGTAGGTTAGCTTGCTGCTGGGGTCTGGCTGATTGGGACTGGGTGAGATGGGCCGGACACGCCCTGGGGCTCTCCCAGGGTCCTTCCTCCGCCCCAAATGTGCACCGGTGGGGTCCCTTGGTCTGGCCTGCACCCTCTTGCAATCTGGGACCCCTCAGGGGATGTCAGAGAGACAGTTTCCACCTGATCCCCACAGGCCAGGCCGAGGGATCCCACCGGTGCACGGATCTGTGCACCTGGCCTCTAGTAAGCATATATGAGTCCAGTATGATATAAATTAATAAATTAATGAATGAGAAAGAAAAGCTCTCTCTTAAGGTAAAATACCAAGTAATAAATGTAGGAGGAATGATGGAGTTAGAAAATCATGATTTTTGCATCCATCATGGAAATAATCTTTTCAGCTGTGAATCATCATTGGAGTCTAAAAGTTTGTGGATGAAAATCCAATGAAGAAAGGATATCTATATAACCTCAAAATATCCCCTTACAAATTACTTATTACAAAGGGAAAAACTCACATTAGTGAACACTCCCTTAATCAACTAACTAAAGTTAACATCATTAATAAATGGAACAAATTGAATCACTTTCTGATATTGATGCCCTTAAACTTTAAGTATGTCCTTTCTGTGACATTCATAACTGAATTTAATCACAAGAATAACCCAACACAAAATGAGGAAACTGTCATAATGGAAGGTAAAGAAAAGCTGAGGACTTAGCAGATAAAAGAAGACTAAAGATATATGACAACTAATGAGACTGGATTAGACTCCAGACCAGGGGGTGAGGATGGGGAACATAGTTATAAAAGATATTTTGGGACAGATGGTGAAATCTGAATATGAACTATCTGTGGGTTAGAACAAAGTTTCCCAAATATTCTTGGTTCAAGGTACCCTCAGTGTCTCAATAATTTTTTTCATGGTCTTCCTTGGCCAAAAGAAATATCTAGGTCCAAACAACTTATTAAGTATTTAATTGGATTTAAACCCTAACAATTTAGTTGCTATGTGAAAAAAAAAAATAATACATGCAAATTGAACAAAAATATGTTTTATTTCCATCTTAACCACAATTACTTACTAACGGGATGTGTGCACCTGTTGGGCACTGCACAACTTCTCAAACCTTGGGATCAGGTTGGACAAGACCACCCTAGTTTCCTGTTCCACACTGACTTTGGCACTGTACTTGGGTTTTTATCACAGTCACGGAAAAAGTTTCCCATATGACATATTTAAGGAATATGGCGCCATCTATTGTAGAAATTGCAAACAACCTCGGTTAGGTTTGCATGGTCTTAGATTTTGTTTGCCTTGGGAATTTAGAATGTAAGATACCCTACAGATATCCCCGGTGAACTGAATTCACTGTGGGGCTGTGGGGCCCCTCAGTACACAGTGTGAGGACCACAGGGTTAGATAATAGAGCTGTACCAGTGTTCCATTTCCTGATTTTGGTAAATATACTGTTGTTATGTAAGAGAAGGCCTTGTCTTGGAAAATACACATGAAGTGGTTATGGGTAAAGACACATCTGCTATTTACTCTCAAATGACTCGGGAAAAAACATGTCATTTGATAGATAAATGGATAGATAGAACACTGGATATAGCAAACGAGACAAAATGGTAATTGATGAATCTGGATAAAGGGTTGATATAAGATTTTGTTCTACTATTCTTGCAACTTTTCTGAATAAATTATTTCAAAATAAATATTTCTAAAAGATATGTCACAATACTACATTTCATGTGTATAACACATATAGTAAGTACAATTTTTAAATGTGTGCAAATTAAAAGCACCAATTCAGAGTTGCAACCTTTTGTAGAGATGGGGTAGGAATGTACTGGGGAAGAATACACACAGCATCTGTGATGTTTTATCCTTAAGCAATGTGGTAGATATACCGATATTCATTATGTTGTTCTCTATACCTTTAAGAATGCCCAATATATTTCCTAATTTACTTTTAAAATACAGGTTTAAAACATGTAGAATCTTTCTTAATACATAAATATAAAAAGCATAAGGCTACTGTTTATTGGGTCTACTGTACTTCCTGGGCATTTTTATAAAGGAGCTCTTGGAATCAATTTTAAAGCACATAATATTTTAAAATTAAAGTTTTAAATTGAAATACTTGAAAATCTAATTTAAAATAACTATTATGAAAAGTTGAGCCTTTATTCACTGTCTTCATTCATGGGCCTTCTCTCCTGCAATCCTTCCCAGCACCTCATGCCCGAGTCTCACCAGCAATAAATATAGCAGAGCTGGCTCCAGCACTCCTGCTCCTCACCCGTATACCGCATCGTCCAGCTCCACACCACACACAGCCAATTCATGCTTCTCTCTTCTTTCTATATTAATGACTGGAAAAGAAAAGCTACTTTCTTGCTTTTTCAATTCCAAACTAACTTCACACAGCCAGTAGAAAATATGGCTATTCATACTCAAACCTTGAAAACATCAATATGCAAAAATGGTAATACATTTTAAACCTCGACATGTTTTATGGCCCTCTGCTCAAGAGTATCATACCTAATCAGTCTTTAATAGTTAGACTTGACATTTTGCAATTATTCTACCACAATACCAGTTCTGTTATAGGGTGAAAGGTGAACTGTCAAAGAAACAGATGTTTCTTGACTTTATTAAATCATACTGAGAGATCAGTATCTGGAGAATAAGTTTAAATCCAATTATTTTAAGCTTAAAACGATCAAAATTCTAACCATAGCTTATATTTCGTATTTGTAAAGAATTTTAGAAGCTTCATTGAACTAAGTTACATTACTTGCTGATAATGAAAACAACCCAGAATAGGCTTTCTTCTTGAAAAGCATATAATGTTTTAAAATTAAAATTTTAAATTGAAATATTTGAAAACCTAACTTAAATAACTATTATAAATATCTGAGCCTTTATTCACTGTCTTCCTGCAATACATTTAAGATGTTTAAAGCTATGGGCGAACACAAGCAATACTACCGTTGTCCTTGTAATTGACTGGGAAATTGGCAGCCATTTTTTTTCAGGGCACTAAATAATCATTTATCAAGTTCTGTTTATCTTCTGTACCTGAAGGTATTGATTCAAAAAATTACAGTTTCTTTTAGACTGATTTTTATCAAGAAGATGCTTTTCTTGTCCCTTGGAATGAGAGAGTATAAAAGTGGTTACATTAGAATTCATTTGTCATATTGTCAGCTAAAGGAAAGGTGAGGGCAGAAGACCGGGCTAAGTTTGGATGTGAGTGGCATGAAGAAGCCTACAGCTACAATCACACGCACACACACCTTGACAGGGCTGGAAGGGTGTCAGAAAAGTCTAGTCTGAACTTTCCTCCTACAAATTAGAACTACATTAATAGAAGAGTAAGGACTAAACTTAAACCCATGTTGACTCCAAATAGACTATTTGTTTTAATTTTTATTTTTTAATGATAGGAATAGGATTCCGATCTTGCCCTAGACCTATTGAACCCAAGAAGGAAGGTACCTGCCAAAAAGGACTCCTTGTGGGTAACTGGGTCCAAATTCATAAACCAGAGTCTAGCAGCCATTATTTAGAGTGGCCCCTCTTCACAGAGGGATCTGCCAACCCTCCTGCGCTGGGTGCCTGCCCAAACAGAACCTTACAAAGGAGTTCTTGGAATCATTTTTTGACCAATGGCCTGAGACCTGCCCATTCAATCGGAGCTGAGATGTAGCCTCATTTACATATTTACTGACCAATCAGAGCAATTCCATAACAACCAATCAGAATGCACAATTCCAACCAATCAGGACAGTCCTATTTAGACCAATTAAACTGTGAACATTTGGATTCCTTATTTGCATAAAAATGGACCAATCAGGGTCAAGGGCAACCACTTTCCCAATATGAGTGGGTTTCCTGGCCTCTGGAGGGAGCGCACTTTTGCCGCTTGCTGTTTACGTGAATAAAGTCCTTTTTTCTGTACCCCAGACTGGGGACTCCTGTTGGCATTGAATTAGGGGGCAGAGAATTTTTGTGGACCGGCCCCTCTTCCAGAACCAGGGCCTGAACTTCCCCACTTGCCTGGCTCCTGGCTTTGGCTCTTTGGCGCCAGAGCTAGGGAAACATAATATTGGAGGGGTGAGTGGATCTCCAGTATGGACTGAAGAATCCAGAAAACAATCCCAAACAGACCATGGTCTACTTAGAATTTTGGCTTGCTGAGCCTTGAACTAGGTAACCCATAATTCCAGATGCTTCCAAGGGGAGGATCTGCCCCCAAAAGCCACTCGGCATCGAACGTAGCAAATGCCTATGTCCTGGAGCCTCTGGGCACAAAGCCGCACACGCCAAGCCGCCCCTGCAGCCGCCGGCCCGCCCACCAGACTCCCTCGCTTGACCCCAGGGATCAGGTAACCCCAACTTTATTTCCAGGGCCTGGCGATGACGTCACGCCTCCCCTGTCTAGCATCGCGAGACTTTTACCCCACCCGCCCAGCCCACCCCCAGTTCCCTGCGCTCCCAACCGCCTGCGCCCGCTGCTGAGCAGCGGCGGGGATGGCGAGCCTCGGAGCCCGGGCGGGGACGATAGCAGCGGTTCCGCCATTGGACGAGGAGGCCTGAGGGACGGGCCAGCGTGGTGAGCAAGGAGAGGCCGAGGCGTGCGGCCCCGAGAGAGCGGAGGCCATGGACGCCAACATGCCGAAGCGGAAGGAGCCCGGCAAGTCCCTGCGCATCAAAGTCATCTCCATGGGCAACGCCGAAGTGGGAAAAGTGAGTACCGTGCTAGGAGGGGCGGGACCTCAGCGCAGCGGAGCGACGTGCCGATTGGCTGGGCGGGCGGCCACTCAACAGCCTGAGGCTCAGCCTCCTCCCCGCCCCTGAGAAGGCCGGGGTCTCTTTCTGGGGGACGGGGCACCGGGAGGAAAACTCTCCTGACCTTTTTGACCTCTGCATTGTCACGTCCTCCGCCGACGTCACTCTTCCTAAGAAGGTATAATCTGTGGCCATTAACCCTCGAATGTACCCCAGAGAGAGTAAGGAGGCCTAGGTCCTGACGTCAGACCGGCTCCTTAGATGCCATATCTGCGTTCTAGGGGACCCATCCGGGACTCAGAGGGGGAGAAGGGAAGTTTAGTTACCCAAGTAGTGCGTGGAAGCCGAAGGGAGTTTGCTGGGGTGCGTGTGAGGACTGGGGATTGGCAGAGTGTTTCTCTGCAGACCTGGAGCCCAGAATCGAGCATTTCAGTCCTAAGAAAGCATCACTGCTGCCGACATGTTTCACGCGGGAGGCGCAGGGGGCCCCTAGGAGCCTGTTGCCTTTTTTTTTTTTTTTTTTTTTTTCAGGTTTGTTTGGTTTTTGGCGGTGTCACCACATCTGTTCTCTCAAAGAAGCCTTGGTTCCACTGCCTTTTTCTTTTCTGTCTCCCGGGTATCATATTGTATGGGGGGATGGAGGGGGAGAGGTGGCCCAGGTCTCCCCCACATGAGTCCTAAGACTGCCTCCTCTTCGCCCAAATTGTCTCTCCTTCTGGGTGAGTGGAAGCTGTTTGGTAAGAACCTCTCAAAGTCATCACCTTAGTGACAGAGACAGGATTAGAACCTGGGTCCTCACCTCCCACTGCAAAGCTCTCCATGATGGCGTGCTGTCAGAATCAACTGGGGGCAGGCTCTCCACGAACGGTTAATGAGATGCTTAGGCCAGTGCCTTGCCCATACAGTTAGTGCTCATTAAATGTTTATTAGTGTCTCTCCTTCCTATTTAGCAGCATTTTACTATTTATGTATCTGTGTGTATACATGTAAGTACTAACACAGCATTCACTGAAAGTCCACATTTACTGAACATCAGCTATGTGCCAGGCATTGAAAAGAAAAGAACAGAATGCCTTTTGAAGGTTAGGTACTAAATTGGCAAAGTGAGCATGCATCGCTTTTGTAATTTTACTATGGCTTAACGGTGCAACATTAGAAATAGCCCCACATTCCCAGTGTCACTACATTCATTTATTAGCCAGTGCCATTAGGTAAGAGAAATAAATAAAACAAGAAGTACTGGAAAGAAGGCAATAGTATCATTATTTGCTAATGATACGATTGTTTATCTAGAAACCCAAAGAGAATTAACTGAAAAGCTATTAGAAACAATAAGAAAATCCAATAAAGAAAAACTAATATACAAAAATTAATAGCTTTACTATATAAAATTATAAATGTTTGGAATATATAACTGAAAAACTATTTTAATTTACAATAAAAATCAAAATAAAGTGCCTAGGTTTAAAATTGAGAGGAACTAGGTAGGACCTGTATGAAGAAATATTTCATATTCTGCAAAGAGACATAAAATTACCTAGTCAAATGGAAATATATTTCTTCTTAATTAGGATCACTCAGTATTATAGAAATGTTCATTCTTTAAATTAATACACAAATATAATTCAATTCCAATTATATTGCCAGTAAGGCTTTCCTTCAGAACACCACAAAAGGTACTAAAGTCCTTATGAAACATGAAAATAACCAAGAAAGTTGTGAAAAAAGAAATGAGAGGAGACCAACACTACCAGATATTAAAACACCTTTTAAAGTTACCAGGATTTTCCTATTGAGACGGAAAGGAAATATGGAGACATTAGTGGGATAGAATGGAGTCCAGAAATAAACCCAAACATAGGCGGAAATTCAGTTTACAACAAATGTAATGAAATCGTGGGAACATAGAGACCATTTAATAAGTACTGTTGGAATAAGTAGCTACTATTTGGGAGTAGAGTAGATTCCTATTGCATTCCTTTCTCAAAAATAAATTTTAGGTGAATAAAAGATTTAAATGTAACACACTTTTTCCCTTAGTTATAAAAGTAGTACATACGCATTTTAAAGAATTTGGGAAATGTAGAAAGATATACAAATAAATAATTATAAGTTAAACATTAAGGAATGCTCTAGTAAATAATCCTTGGATCAAAAAGCAAATCAAAACAAATAACAAATAACTATAAAGCAATAAAAATGAATAGAATCTATACCATAACCTTCAGGACAAAATTAAAGCTGTTGTCAAAGGAAAATGCATTATTTTATTTCTAAAGAAGAGAGATAAAAACTAAAGGAATTTAATGGTTCCCCAACTTTGTGAGTATACTAAAAACCATGGAAGTGTACACTTTAAAAATGTGAATTTTACAGGGAGTAGGGGAGGCTGGGGGAAGGTCAATGGGGGAAAAAAAAGGAGATATATGTACTACTATATGTAATACTTTAAACAATAAAGAAAACTTTAAAAAAGTGAATTTTATGGTATGGTATATCTCAATTTTTAAAAAGCTAAAGGACTTTATTTCTTGATACATTAGGAAAAGGACACAAACAACATAAACCAAAAGAGAGGGAATTCTCTGGAATGACTAATGACAAAGTGCCTAAAATCTGTTTAAGGAAAAATAGAGAAAGCAAAAAGTTACAAGATTTGTATTGAAAAGGAGACAGTCACATACAGGAAGAGATTAAAAGAATGATTAGAGAATACTACCTACAGTTCTATGGGAACACATTTGAAAACGTAAAGGAAATGGAGGATTTTCTAGCAAAATATAAATTACCAAAGTTGACTCAAAAAGAAGTAGAAAGCCCAACTGACCAGTTACCCCAGAAGAAATTAAGAGATTTATTATTGCCCAGGTGGCGTGGCTCAGTGGTTGAATGTTGACCTATGAACCACGAGGTCACAATTTGATTCCCAGTCAGGGCACATGCCAGGTTGTGGGCTCAATCCCCAGTGTAGGGCATGCAGGAGGTAGCCAATCAATGATTCTCTCTCATCATTGATGTTTCTATCTCTCTCTCCCTCTCCTTTCCTCTCTGAAACCAATAAAAATATATTTTTAAAAGTGAAATCAATAAAATAAAGAAATTTTCCAGTTAAAAAGCTATCAGGCTCATGAATAAGCCTTATTTAAGCTTTAAATAACATAATTTCAGTTTCTTAAGTTATTCCAAGGCAAAGAAAAATATGAATAGGACTCAAATTTATTATATGAAGTCATGGAAACTTAAATAGCAAAAATGGATATAGTATAAAAAATGATATGCCAATTTTACATAGACATAGAGATGCATAATTTCAAAATATCAACAGAATTCAACAATAAAACAGAATTCACTGTTGGTAAGGGTTTATTATATGAATGCAAACATGGCTCAATATCAAGATGTCAATGCCATAATTTGTTATGTCAGCTGATTACTGGAGAAAATATTTCCAGTACTGTAAAAATATTTGATATAATTAGTTCTAATAAACACTTTATGATAAAACAATATTTATTATCAATCACCAGCAAATATACCAAATGGTAAAATGTTAAGGTGACTTCCATTAAAAATAGGTACAAAAAGGATACTTACTATTTTCCTGTATTACTCAGCATTGTTTTTTAGAGATTCTAGAGATGAAATAAGAAAAAGGAGATTCCGTGCCCGGAATCCGTGCTCCTATCTCTCTCTCCCTCTCCCTTCCTCTCTGAAATCAATAAGGATATAGTAATAAAAAAAAAAAGAGAGGGTGCTGTTGTTACTAATGCCTTACTAGGGTGCTATTCTCAGAAAGTCCATGAGAGGGCACTATTACACTTAATCCCTCATTAGGGTGCTGTTCTCAGAAAGTCGGGGAGAAGGCACTATTGCATCTAATCCCTTACTAGGGTGCTGTTCTCAGAAAGTCCACGAGAGGGCATTATTGCACTTAATTCCTTACGAGGGTGCTGTTCTCAGAATGTCCACGAGAGGGCACTATTGCACTTAAGTCCTTACGAGGGTGCTGTTCCCAGAAAGTCCATGAGAGGGCACTATTGCACCTAATCCCTTACTAGGGTGAGTTTATTAAATCCTTTTTATAGTAACTGTCCTATTTAATTTAGATTGATGTTCATCAGGAAAGTATTTAAGTAGAACAAACTCCATTATCAGCACTTCAAGTAAATGATAAGTTTCATAAGTGCTAAGGATTATTATTAATATACAAGTCATTTTAAATTGGTTTTTTATTGGCACTGATCTAATTCTGCAGCAGACATAAAGAAGTAAAATACTGGTGCATGCCCTCACATAGTTTACTGTTTAGCTGAAGAGATAAAGTAAATATACACATGTGAAAAGGTAATTAACAATACAAGGCAGTGTATGACTAATGGCAATGCATAGGGTGTGTGTGTGTGTAATAGTGTGTATGTAAAGTGCTAGGGGAGTTCAGATGCAGGCAAGATCTCTTATAACCCGAGTGCTGAGTTTGAGCTGGACCTTAAAGGATAACTAAGATTTGAAAAGACAAGGGAAAGTTTATTCCAAGTAGAAGGAAAAGTAATGACAAAAGTCAGGTCCTGGAAGTTTTGCAGAAATGGAGAGTTTACATAGAAGGGTTTAGCCAGGGGTGGGCAAACTTTTTGACTCGAGGGCCACAATGGGTTCTTAAACTGGACCGGAGGGCCGGAACAAAAGCATGGATGGAGTGTTTGTGTGAACTAATATAAATTCAAAGTAAAGGAGCGGAGGGGAGAGCTAGAGAACCGGATGGAACAGTCGGATCCGGCCCGCAGGCTGTAGTTTGCCCAAGGCTGGTTTAGACACAGAAGACAGAGTAGGGTCAGATTACGGAGGACCTTGAATAATAGACAAAGGAATTTGGATTTTGAAGTCTTGGCAATGAAAAGCTTTCTGGGTTGAAATAATGTTAGTGGTGTGCAGTGTTGGCTAAAGTTGGGAGGAAAATGAGCCAGAAAGACGAACGAAGAAGTTCCTATGGTTGTCTAGTACACGATGACCTAAACCAGAGTGGGATCGATGGCCCTTGGAATGAAGAGAGAGATGGAAGGAACATTCACAAGATTTGGAAAGGCTCAGAATCAAACACGACTTCAACCTTTTGATCCTCTGTGATTGGGAAAATGGTAGCAATATGAATAGAAGTAGGTTGTCAGCAGGATGCGCTATTTTACGTATAAGATTAGTTTCAGACTTGTTGAGTTTGAGGTAACAGCAGGACATCTGAGTAGGAAATAGTCTAGCAGATATTTGGAGATGGGGATCTAGTCTTGGGAGGAGGGTCAAGGCTGGACTTAGATATTTGGTTGTTATTGTTCAAAGTGGAGGAGGTCTTGCCTGGCTGTCCTGGCTCGGTGGTTGAGTGTCAGCCTGTGAACCAGGAGGCCACGGTTCGATTCCGGTCAGGGCACATGCCCGGGTTGTGGGCTCAGTCCCCAGTGTGGACTGTGCAGAAGGCAGCCAAGCAGTGATGTTCTCTCATCAGTGATGTTTCTATTTCTCTCTTCCTCTCCCTTTCTGAAACTAAAAACAATTAAAACAATAAAAGGAGAAGAGATCTTCAGAGAGCACAAGGAGTGAGAACTAAACTAAAAGCATACCCATATTCGATATAAGGGGAGAATACACAATAATTTTTCTGTAAAATCTTCACTTTTAGCATTTGTTTCACTTATTTTATACTTTTGCCTTTAAAAAATGCTTTCTCATAGTGATGAATGAAGACACCAGCCATGTGAAGAAATGTGTTTATTTTGTGTATGTTCTCAGAGGCTGTTTACTAAAAGCATGTTTTTCACCTTTTTAGAGCTGTATTATAAAGCGATACTGTGAGAAAAGATTCGTGTCGAAATACCTTGCAACAATTGGAATTGACTATGGAGTCACAAAGTGAGTATGTCGGAAATTACATAGAAATTCAGAACCCTTCTCAAATGCTCTGTCTGGAAAGAGGGAGTCTGAGGTCAGCTGGGGAGGAACAGGAATGAGAGCTTACAGATCCGGGGAGCTCACTCCCTCGGCATGGTCAGGCACGCAGTCCTCCCTGAGCCGTCCTGTTCGGCGGGCCTTGCGAGGGGTACGACCTGCCTGTGCAGCAGGTCAGCACAGAGCCTGACTGGCAGGTGTCACTTTCCAGGAAACGTGTTTCTGTAGAAGGAGGTCCTATTAGCAGGGCTGTTTTTAGAGCATTTTGAAATATCCTCTCTAAAAAGTCTAAATATTATGTGGAAAATTTTCTGTCAGAGAACTTGATTGATTGGTGATCTTCAGAGCCTATTGGACTTGAGAAGAGAAATGATCCCGGAAGCGTGAAATTGGGTATAATTGAGGGTTTATTTGGAGATGAGTCGAGAGTGGATTGAGTTGGAGAGGAAGCATTACATTACAGGAAATAATACTGCCAAAGAGTAGAATGGAGGTAGACAGCACCCCCAGAAGGTGGAATCTCAGGCACTGCTGTCCTGGCCCCAATTTCCCTTTTCTCCCCACCCCCCACCTTTCTCATTACAGTCCTTTACACCTTCACTCCCCATCCACTGAACCGCCATCGTGCTGTCCTGTCGGGTGCCAGTGTTCACTCTGCACCTGAAATGGCCCTTCTCCTCATCTCTCCACCTGTCCATCCTGCAAGGTGTAAAATACTCCTGTCCCCATAAGGCCTTCTGAACACCTCCTTCATCAGTCAGGACTCAAATTCTCTGCCGTTTATGGTACTTACCATAAGTTACTTTGTGTTGTTATTATGATTTGTATATATTTAATGTCTCCTGCTAGATTGTAAGCTCTGTGAATAAGGGCAATTAGCGTAAATGATCTCCAAGTGTCTGGCTCAGTGCTTGTATGTAGTAGATGCTCAATAAATATTTATGTTAGGTAAGATGGATATATCCGAGTAGGAAGTTTGCAAGATTAGAATATTAGAGCAACGTTCAGAAAGGTAGATGGGGGGGGGGGGTGTATCTATAGTTCAGGGCACAGGATTTCATCAGTGATGTGGGAGGGGAACCTGTTTCAGGCAGTTTTGTTTTGGATCATATGAGTCGCTAGTTTATTCATCTAAGAAATGAGAATCACCATATTATGCCACAGAATGGTGGTCTATTCAACAGACTCTTCTGTTTCTGGGTGAATTTTTTTTTTTTGAGAAGGTGGTTATCCCTGGTGAGTCAGGAGGATATAATTGACAGAAACCCAACTCGGATGAACTCCAGCAAAAAAAATAAAAAGGACGTCAATTCACAGAATCCAATTACACAGATGGAGCTGGGCCTCAGAGACGACTGGAACCAAATATAGCCAAATCATTTCTCTCCCTCTCCCTGTCTCTGTCCCTCTCCCCTCCCCCTCCCTCCCCTCCCCCTCCCCCTCCCTCTCCCTCTTTCTCCCCTCTCCCTCCCTCCCCCTCCCTCTCCCTCTGTCCCTCTCCCTCCCCTTCCCTCCCCTCCCCCTCTCCCTCCCCTCCCCCTCTCTCCCCCTTCTCCTCTCCCTCCCCCTTCCCCTCTCCCTCCCCTCCCCCTCCCCTCCCCCTCTCTCCCCCTTCTCCTCTCCCTCCCCCTTCCCCTCTCCCTCCCCTCCCCCTCTTCCTCCCCCTCTCCCTCTGTCCCTCTCCCCTCCCCCTCCCCCTCCCCCTCCCTCCCCCTCACCTCTCCCTCCCTCTCCCTCTCCCTCCCTCCCCCCTTCCTCCTCCCCCTCCCTCTCTCCCTCTCCCTCTCTCTCCCCCCCCCCTCCCTCTTGGCTTTCTCCACACCACTGCCAGCAGCTCTCAGGCTCACGCTGTACCTTTTCCTTCCAGCGAAGGAGTGAAACTAACATTCCAGTTTAAAGATCCCAGGGGAGGTTTTGGTTGTCAGGTGGGACAGACGCCTTCCCGGCTCAGCCAGCTGTGGGATCGCTGAGAACATCTGAGCTGCACTGGGAGAGGAAGGGGAAGAGGGCTACAAGTAACAGAGCCGTTCCATCTGTCCTGTTTTCAATACGGTGAGCCTCCCATTTCAGTATTCCTAAGAATTACCTGCAGAGTTTGTCAATGTGCAGGTTCCTATAGAATTTGTCTGTCAGTGTGCAGGTTCCTACAGAGCTTGTCTATCAATGTGCAGGTTCCTATAGAGCTTGTCTGTCAGTGTGCAGGTTCCTATAGAGCTTGTCTGTCAATGTGCAGGTTCCTATAGAGCTTGTCTGTCAGTGTGCAGGTTCCTATAGAGCTTGTCTGTCAGTGTGCAGGTTCCTATAGAGTTTGTCTGTCAGTGTGCAGGTTCCTATAGAGCTTGTCAGTGTGCAGGTTCCTATAGAGTTTGTCTGTCAGTGTGCAGGTTCCTATAGAGTTTGTCTGTCAGTGTGCAGATTCCTATAGAGTCTGTCAGTGTGCAGGTTCCTATAGAGCTTGTCAGTGTGCAGGTTCCTATACAGTTTGTCAGTGTGCAGGTTCCTATAGAGCTTGTCTGTCAATGTGCAGGTTCCTATAGAGCTTGTCTGTCAGTGTGCAGGTTCCTATAGAGCTTGTCTGTCAGTGTGCAGGTTCCTATAGAGTTTGTCTGTCAGTGTGCAGGTTCCTATAGAGCTTGTCAGTGTGCAGGTTCCTATAGAGTTTGTCTGTCAGTGTGCAGGTTCCTATAGAGCTTGTCTGTCAGTGTGCAGGTTCCTATAGAGTTTGTCTGTCAGTGTGCAGGTTCCTATAGAGCTTGTCTGTCAGTGTGCAGGTTCCTATAGAGTTTGTCTGTCAGCGTGCAGGTTCCTATAGAGCTTGTCAGTGTGCAGGTTCCTATAGAGCTTGTCTGTCAATGTGCAGGTTCCTATAGAGCTTGTCTGTCAGTGTGCAGGTTCCTATAGAGCTTGTCTGTCAGTGTGCAGGTTCCTATAGAGTTTGTCTGTCAGCGTGCAGGTTCCTATAGAGCCTGTCAGTGTGCAGGTTCCTATAGAGTCTGTCAGTGTGCAGGTTCCTATAGAGTCTGTCAGTGTGCAGGTTCCTATAGAGTTTGTCAGTGTGCAGGTTCCTATAGAGTTTGTCTGTCAATGTGCAGGTTCCTATAGAGCTTGTCAGTGTGCAGGTTCCTATAGAGTTTGTCTGTCGGTGTGCAGGTTCCTATAGAGTTTGTCTGTCGGTGTGCAGGTTCCTATAGAGTTTGTCTGTCAGTGTGCAGGTTCCTATAGAGCTTGTCTGTCAGTGTGCAGGTTCCTATAGAGTTTGTCAGTGTGCAGGTTCCTATAGAGTTTGTCAGTGTGCAGGTTCCTATAGAGTTTGTCTGTCGGTGTGCAGGTTCCTATAGAGTTTGTCTGTCAGTGTGCAGGTTCCTATAGAGCTTGTCAGTGTGCAGGTTCCTATAGAGCTTGTCAGTGTGCGGGTTCCTATAGAGCTTGTCAGTGTGCGGGTTCCTATAGAGCTTGTCAGTGTGCGGGTTCCTATAGAGTTTGTCTGTCAGTGTGCAGGTTCCTATAGAGTTTGTCTGTCAGTGTGCAGGTTCCTATAGAGTTTGTCTGTCAGTGTGCAGGTTCCTATAGAGTTTGTCTGTCAGTGTGCAGGTTCCTATAGAGCTTGTCAGTATGCGGGTTCCTATAGAGCTTGTCAGTCAGTGTGCAGGTTCCTATAGAGCTTGTCAGTGTGCGGGTTCCTATAGAGCTTGTCAGTGTGCGGGTTCCTATAGAGCTTGTCAGTGTGCAGGTTCCTATAGAGTTTGTCTGTCAGTGTGCAGGTTCCTATAGAGTTTGTCTGTCAGTGTGCAGGTTCCTATAGAGTTTGTCTGTCAGTGTGCAGGTTCCTATAGAGTTTGTCTGTCAGTGTGCAGATTCCTATAGAGTCTGTCAGTGTGCAGGTTCCTATAGAGTCTGTCAGTGTGCAGGTTCCTATAGAGTTTGTCTGTCAGTGTGCAGGTTCCTGTAGAGTCTGTCAGTGTGCAGGTTCCTATAGAGCTTGTCAGTGTGCAGGTTCCTATAGAGCTTGTCTGTGTGCAGGTTCCTATAGAGTTTGTCTGTCAGTGTGCAGGTTCCTATAGAGCTTGTCAGTGTGCAGGTTCCTATAGAGCTTGTCAGTGTGCAGGTTCCTATAGAGTTTGTCTGTCAGTGTGCAGGTTCCTATAGAGCTTGTCAGTGTGCAGGTTCCTATAGAGCTTGTCAGTGTGCAGGTTCCTATAGAGTTTGTCAGTGTGCAGGTTCCTATAGAGCTTGTCAGTGTGCGGGTTCCTATAGAGCTTGTCAGTGTGCAGGTTCCTATAGAGTTTGTCAGTGTGCAGGTTCCTATAGAGTTTGTCTGTCAGTGTGCAGGTTCCTATAGAGTTTGTCAGTGTGCAGGTTCCTATAGAGCTTGTCTGTCAGTGTGCAGGTTCCTATAGAGTTTGTCTGTCAGTGTGCAGGTTCCTATAGAGCTTGTCAGTGTGCAGGTTCCTATAGAGCTTGTCAGTGTGCGGGTTCCTATAGAGCTTGTCAGTGTGCGGGTTCCTATAGAGCTTGTCAGTGTGCAGGTTCCTATAGAGTTTGTCTGTCAGTGTGCAGGTTCCTGTAGAGTCTGTCAGTGTGCAGGTTCCTATAGAGCTTGTCAGTGTGCAGGTTCCTATAGAGTTTGTCTGTCAGTGTGCAGGTTCCTATAGAGCTTGTCAGTGTGCAGGTTCCTATAGAGTTTGTCTGTCAGCGTGCAGGTTCCTATAGAGTCTGTCAGTGTGCAGGTTCCTATAGAGTCTGTCAGTGTGCAGGTTCCTGTAGAGTCTGTCAGTGTGCAGGTTCCTATAGAGTTTGTCTGTCAGTGTGCAGGTTCCTATAGAGTTTGTCTGTCAGTGTGCAGGTTCCTATAGAGTTTGTCTGTCAGTGTGCAGGTTCCTATAGAGTTTGTCTGTCAGTGTGCAGGTTCCTATAGAGTTTGTCTGTCGGTGTGCAGGTTCCTATAGAGTCTGTCAGTGTGCAGGTTCCTGTAGAGTCTGTCAGTGTGCAGGTTCCTATAGAGTTTGTCTGTCAGTGTGCAGGTTCCTATAGAGTTTGTCTGTCAGTGTGCAGGTTCCTATAGAGTTTGTCTGTCAGTGTGCAGGTTCCTATAGAGTTTGTCTGTCAGTGTGCAGGTTCCTATAGAGCTTGTCTGTCAGTGTGCAGGTTCCTATAGAGTTTGTCAGTGTGCAGGTTCCTATAGAGCTTGTCTGTCAGTGTGCAGGTTCCTATAGAGTTTGTCTGTCAGTGTGCAGGTTCCTATAGAGCTTGTCAGTGTGCAGGTTCCTATAGAGCTTGTCAGTGTGCGGGTTCCTATAGAGCTTGTCAGTGTGCGGGTTCCTATAGAGCTTGTCAGTGTGCAGGTTCCTATAGAGTTTGTCTGTCAGTGTGCAGGTTCCTATAGAGTTTGTCTGTCAGTGTGCAGGTTCCTATAGAGCTTGTCAGTGTGCAGCTTCCTATAGAGTTTGTCTGTCAGTGTGAAGGTTCCTATAGAGCTTGTCAGTGTGCAGGTTCCTATAGAGCTTGTCAGTGTGCAGGTTCCTATAGAGTTTGTCTGTCAGTGTGCAGGTTCCTATAGAGTTTGTCAGTGTGCAGGTTCCTATAGAGCTTGTCAGTGTGCGGGTTCCTATAGAGCTTGTCAGTGTGCGGGTTCCTATAGAGTTTGTCTGTCAGTGTGCAGGTTCCTATAGAGTTTGTCTGTCAGTGTGCGGGTTCCTATAGAGCTTGTCTGTCAGTGTGCGGGTTCCTATAGAGTTTGTCTGTCAGTGTGCAGGTTCCTATAAAGCTTGTCTGTCAGTGTGCAGGTTCCTATAGAGCTTGTCAGTGTGCGGGTTCCTATAGAGCTTGTCAGTGTGCAGGTTCCTAAAGAGCTTGTCAGTGTGCAGGTTCCTATAGAGTTTGTCTGTCAGTGTGCAGGTTCCTATAGAGTTTGTCTGTCAGTGTGCGGGTTCCTATAGAGCTTGTCTGTCAGTGTGCAGGTTCCTATAGAGTTTGTCTGTCAGTGTGCAGGTTCCTATAGAGCTTGTCAGTGTGCAGGTTCCTATAGAGCTTGTCAGTGTGCGGGTTCCTAAAGAGCTTGTCAGTGTGCGGGTTCCTATAGAGTTTGTCTGTCAGTGTGCAGGTTCCTATAGAGCTTGTCTGTCAATGTGCAGGTTCCTATAGAGCTTGTCTGTCAGTGTGCAGGTTCCTATAGAGCTTGTCTGTCAGTGTGCAGGTTCCTATAGAGTTTGTCTGTCAGTGTGCAGGTTCCTATAGAGCTTGTCAGTGTGCAGGTTCCTATAGAGTTTGTCTGTCAGTGTGCAGGTTCCTATAGAGTTTGTCTGTCAGTGTGCAGGTTCCTATAGAGTTTGTCTGTCAGTGTGCAGGTTCCTATAGAGCTTGTCAGTGTGCAGGTTCCTATAGAGTTTGTCTGTCAGTGTGCAGGTTCCTATAGAGTTTGTCTGTCAGTGTGCAGGTTCCTATAGAGTTTGTCAGTGTGCAGGTTCCTATAGAGTTTGTCAGTGTGCAGGTTCCTATAGAGCTTGTCAGTGTGCAGGTTCCTATAGAGCTTGTCAGTGTGCAGGTTCCTACACTGAGATTCTGATTCCGGGGTCTGCGTTCTCACAGCCCTCCCCACAGTCAGGGTGCAGCGGTGTTCAGGGGCAGCTACGGGAGCGCTGCCCTGAGGCAGTGAACTGCCATTTTTCTTAAGGCACTTCTCTCTTGCTTCGAAATTAAATTGACCTCTTCGAGTTTCAGTGTGTGAGCACACTTGTGTTACTTTCTGGCTTTATATACTTCAGTTCCACACCTTCTCAAATGCTCTCTCTTTAAGGTAAAATTTTCTAGTATAAATTATTATGCCAGATCTTTTGTAGATGCTCTCAAACTCTTATTTTGTTTTGTCTTGCTGTTCTCACGTTCTCTTTCATTAGATGGACTAGAGGCCTGGTGCACGAAATTTGTGCATGGGGGGGAGTGTCCCTCAGCCCAGCCTGCACCCTCTCCAATCTGGGACCCTTCGAGGGATGTCTGACAGGCTGTCGGACAGCCCTCTCACAATCCAGGGCTGCTGGCTCCCAACTGTTCGCCTGCCTGCCTTCCTGATTGCCCCTAACTGCTTCTGCCTGCCAGCCTGATCACCCCCTAACCACTCCCCTGCCAGCCTGGTCACCCCTAACTGCCCTCCCCTGCAGGCCTGGATCTGCCCTTCCCTGCAGGCCCGGTCGCCCCAACTTCCTCCTCTGCCGGCCTGGTCCCCTGCAACTGCCCTCTTCTGCAGGCTGGATTGCCCCCAACTGCCCTCCCTTGCAGGCCTGGTCCCTCCCAACTGCCCTCCCCTGCTGGCCATCTTGTGGTGGCCATCTTGTGTCCACATGGGGGCAACCATCTTTGACCACATGGGGGCAGCCACCTTGTGTGTTGGATTGATGGTCAATTTGCATATTACTCTTTTATTAGATAGGATTCTGATTTCACAAATGTGCTTCTTGTGATGAGATATGGTAGAAACTCAGCAATGAGGGAATCAAGATAAGATGAGTGGTGGTTAGTTTGACTTAAATATACAAATACTAGAAAACAACTGTAGGAAGTAGGGAGCAGGTGCCGATGTCCTGGTTCCCCCCACCCCTCGCCCCCAGGAGGTTGTCGTACCAATGCTAAGACTGAAATATTTACTTAAAAAAGACGCCCGTTGGTTAATTTAGTGTTATAATCTCTATTCTTTAACCTTAGTGCAAATTATTTGTAATGTTTTATTCATTCATTTTCCAGTAGTGATTTTTCTTTTTTTAAAAAAGACTAGAAGCAAAAATGCTATAATGTTAACAGTAGTTAATTCTAATGTAAATGGTTATTATTTCCCTTTTTGTTCTGTTCTCTATTTCCAAATTTCTTGAAAAAAAAATTGACTATTGCTATTGCTCAAATGAAAATAACAAGAAAATTAAACAGATATTGTTAATAATATAATCATTGTTACTGTTCTGCATGGTGACCAAGTATAACCAGTAGTAATTAAGATGTCTTACTAAGGGAAACAAAATATTTTGTTTTCCTTCATCTCGCTCCTACTTGTCTCAAATCAATTTTTCTTAGTCCCACAGTAAGAGCCACCCTTTGTTAGTGAAGGGGATGGATGGCGGGTCTTGAGGGAAGTTGGAGGTAAGTGAGTGCCTATGCCAGCGGGCTCGGTGTTGTTAAAATAAGGAGGCAGGATTGCCAGCCAGGCTGCTGGCTCCTGTTGCAGAGATGATCTGGGGTTGGGAAGAGGCAGCACCGAGAAGCTCTTTGAAAGTTCATACACATACACCTTTAAAACTTACAAGTGACAAATAATATTAATGTGAATGCAGAAACCATGACCTTCTTTGGTTTTTGTTTTGTTTTGTTTTCATGTGAACATTTCAGGGTACAAGTCAGAGACAGAGAGATCAAAGTGAACATCTTTGATATGGCCGGACACCCTTTCTTCTATGAGGTAAGAACGCCTTTTTGAGAAAACCTATACCCAGTATTGTCAGTGGTTTAGCCAAAGATCCTGCATTACCGGAAACAACCCATATTCAAATCACGTGTAAAAATAAGTGAGTTTAGCTGGTGTACGACACTTTCACTGTTAAAGGACTGCTGCTTTCCACTCTATACCTGAGCCCAGAGCATGAGTTCTTTGGGGGCAGGGTACGAGTGGTCAGGGGCCATCCCAGCCACACCGGCCAGGCCTGGGTTGGTGTCCTTTCAGCACTTGAAAACCCCCTGGTCTCGATTTCTGATGAGAAATCTTCTGTCATTTGAAATGTTTTTCCCCAGAGGAGAGGTATCACTTTTCTCTGGCTGCTTTCATGATTTCCCCTTTGTCTTTCGTTTTAGAGGTTGAATTGTGATGAGTTGGCATGGATGTCTTTGCTCTTTCTGTTTGGGGTTTTCTCAGCTTCTTGAATCTGTAGGTTTATGTCTCTTGCCACAGTTGAGGAGTTTTTAGCCATTATTTCTTTGAGCACTTTTTCAGTCCCACCCTATTTCTCCTCTCCGGGGACTCTCTTCTTGTGGTCCCACGGGTCCCTGAGGCCCTGTTCTATTTGTTTGTGTGTTTGTCTCTATTGTTTAGGTTGCCTAATTTTATTGCCTGCCGTCTAGTTCTCTGATTCTTTCCCCTGTCCCCTCCATTTGTTGTTGAGCTCAATTTCTAAGCTTTTTCATTTTGGTTATTGTGTTTCTCAGGAATTTATGTGTCTGAAGTCTCTACTCAGCCTTTGCCTGAGGATGGGGTGGAGAGGCAGAATCTTTTGAGGTGCTAGCGGAAGTGAGTGGTTATTGTCTAAAGTTTCTTTGTCTTGTGAGGCTTCCCCTTGCCTGGTCTTTGCAGGGGTCCTCAAACTTCTTAAACAGGGGGCCAGTTCACTGTCCCTCAGACGGTTGGAGGGCCGGACTATAGTTTAAAAAAAAAACTATGAACAAATTCCTATGCGCACTGCGGGCCCGGGACGAGTCGGCTGCTAAGCAGGACAGGCAGCGGCACCCGGCGGGCCGGATAAATGTCCTCGGCGGCCCACATGTGGCCCGCGGGCCGCAGTTTGAGGACCCCTGGGAGAGCAGGCTCTGTTGGGCTTTTGTCTGTCTGCACCTGTGGCATTTCCAAGTGGACTCCCTCAGCTCCCTGTCTTGCATGTATGAGGCAAAGGAAGCCCAGGAAACTCACCATTGTCCGTCCCCCAGCTCCCGAGGTTCCTAGCTTGTCTGCCTTCTTCTCTCCACCTTCCCGAGACTTCTTATGTCTGTTTTATATGTGTTGCCCAGGCGTTCTCCTTGTACTTACAGGAAGAATAGGGAAAAGCACATCTCTCCGTCTTCCTGGAGGGAGGAAGGGAGACTAATGCACATGGTGGTGCTTTGCCTTCATCACCTTGTTTACTCTTCATAAGCCCTGGGGAGTGAGGAGGAGTGTCCCCATTTTGCAGATGAGGAAACTGAGACGCGAGAGGTTAAGGCCTGCCCCTGGTCACACCATAGTAAGTAAGTGTGAGCCAGGCGGGCCTGGCTCCAGAGCCGTGTTCCTGTCCACTGTGGCTCTGAGTGTGGCTCTGCGGTTGCTGCTCAGCTCCAGGTCTCAGAGAGACCTGCCTGCCGCCCGGGAAAGCCGACTGCAGAATGGGATGGCTAATGGCTGTACCTGTTGCTAATATCTGTGTCATTTTTGCCTTAAGTTCTTTTTAATTGTTCCCTCAGCTTCCATGTTCTTCCTGAGAAGAACTTGACGTAATGGTGTTATTTTAAGGTCTGCTAACAACACGTAATGATTGATCGCCTCTGGGGAGTGGAACTGGAGGTGAGGAGGGTAGGGCAGAGCTGCTGTTTCCATCCCAAGTCCGTCTGTGCTAACGGATTGTTTTCACCATGTTACTTGGATTTTGGAAAACGTCCCGAGGTGAAGGCCAGCAGATAGTGAGATACAACAGCAAATACTACGAACACACAGAAGAGCGTACTTTGCAAAGTTAACGATTCTCTTCCTTTGAAACAAACCTGCGTGCATTTGTGCCTTTTCTTATAAAACCACAAAGCCCTCCACTTGCTGTTCCGATTGTGTGCATCTCCTCTTTTCTGCGCAGGTGCGGAACGAGTTCTACAAGGACACGCAGGGTGTGCTGCTGGTCTACGATGTCGGGCAGAAAGACTCCTTTGAGGCCCTCGACACGTGGCTGGCAGAAATGAAGCAAGACCTTGGACCTCACGGGAACATGGAAAACGTTGTCTTCGTAGTGTGTGCCAACAAGGTAACTGCTTTGAAATGGCACGCTCAACTTCCTAGGTTTATTATGGGAGGAGTGCGGCTCTGAGTTTGGGGGACATAAAAAGGAAAGAAAAATTCCTTTTCCGGTGACACAGGACTCAACAACTTTTCAAAACATAGGTCCCTAACACAAGAACAACAAAACAACAGCTGGGTGTCAGGGTTTCACCCATTTTTGTGTCTGGTGAGTCCTTGGGGAATGATGCTGGTGACAGCAGGAGAGGGGAGGCTAATGGTCACACTCCGATCTGATTGGAGGAGGGCAGTGACTAGGTGAAGAGTGTCTATGGAAAGGTGTGAAAAGCAGACCCGGCCCCCCTCGGCCTGGCCCCTCCCTCGGGTGTGGGTGTGGCAGGCTGGGGAGCCGGCAGCCGCAGTGCCCTCCAGGGATGCGTGGGAAGTGTGCTAACAGGCCCCCAGCAACATCAGTCATTTTGTCCCTTTGGGTCCCGGTCATTGATGTGCGAATGCTGGGGCTCATTTAAGAAGAGTATTTGCTTAGTGAAGGACTGACAGACCTCACTGGGCCGTCTCTGGCCCTCACTTCCGTTTCAGATTGACTGCACCAAGCACCGCTGTGTGGATGAAAGTGAAGGGCGGCTTTGGGCGGAAAGCAAAGGGTTCCTGTACTTTGAAACTTCAGCACAAACCGGAGAAGGAATTAATGAGATGTTCCAGGTAACCCAGCATTGTGTTGTTTTAAAATTTGTGTCGATTCTGCCCATGCCAAATTTTAGTTTAAATTATGGGAAGCAAAAAGGCAATTTCTCATTTGAATAAGCTCTTTCTTTTTAGAAGCTGGCAAGAAAAAGAGAAAGAATATGAATATGATATGTGTGTGTGATATCTGTCTGCTGTCTATTTTAGACCAGACCTGGCTGATCACCAGAGTTACTTGAGGAAATTCTTCAAAATACAGATTGCTGAGTTCCAGGCCTATTGGAAGCTTAATGTTGTGATAGAGGCAGGAATCTATATTTTGAAAAAGCTTTCTAGGTGATTCTGATGATTATCGAGTTTAACAGCAGCTATTTTACACTTACCTCAGTGGGGCAGAGAATGTCTTCCAAACTACCTTTGGTTACATTTGTATGCAGAATTGGCTTGCCGTAGCTAAGATCATCCTATGTCATGGCCACGTGCAGCAGTTACAGATCCAGCCAGTCCCACATAAAAACAGGTCTCGCCAGTCCCGTAGGCCATAGAAGGATGTAGTCACAGTGTAAGCTGAGTAGACGGCCACTTTTTAAAAATTTACTAATCTTGAATAATTTTAAGGGGAGGAGGCTGTTTAAACACTAAGTGATAAAGTCAAGTCAACTCTTAATGACAGATCCATTTGGAAGTAAGTGGTGGCATGAATAATGCATTTTTTTCTTATGACTACATCTGATATTTGGGGCATTTTTAGCATTTTAAATAATGTAGCTATACTATAAAGAGTTGTTCTTAATTATTGAGTGGGATCTTACTTAATCTTTTATGCGGAATTTTCTTCTCACAAGCTGTCACCCCTCCTCTTGGAAGACAGGTTCCATCCTCACTGTCAGGCTAAATTGGGCATCGGTAGCTTCCATTTCAAGACCAAATAAGGCTGGTGTTAGCTTGCCACGATTCTCTTCCTGTGAAACAGCCCTATGTGGGTTTGTACCTATACAGAGTGTGTGCAGTAATAATACTTAGCCATTGGAATAGTGTTTACAGTTCTGGGGGGTTTGCATATTTCATCACTTTTAAGACACAACAATGCGCGGCAGTTACCACTCTCCTTTCAGACAGGAGAGCACCGAGAGGAGGAGTGACTTGGTGGGGAGTCATAGATGATAACTGTGGGGTTAAATCAGCACTTTGCATTTGTTCGTTCGTTCTCTTTTGGTCTCCAGTGTGTCTCCTGAGACGTTAGCACCCGTTCTTACTCCATTGTGTGTAATGTCTTTTTTTCCCCTCCAGTTACTTTCTTTAAAAAAATTTTTTTTAAGTTGATTTCAGAGAGGAAGAGAAAGGGAGAAAGAGAGATAGAAACATCAGTGATGGGAGAGAATCACTGATCGGCTGCCTCCTGCACATCCCACACTGGGAATAGAGCCCACAACCCAGGCATGTGCCCCGACCGGGAATTGAACCGTGACCTCCTGGTTCATAGGTCAACACTCTACCACTGAGCCACGCTGGTCAGGCTCCCCTCCAGTTACTTTCAAGAGTTTCTCTTTCTCATTGATTTTCAGAAGTTGTGCTATGTGCCTAGGTGTGGTTCTCTTTAAATTTATCCTACGCAGGGCTTGTTGAGTTTCTTGGATTGATGTGCAGGTGTTTTTCATGAAATTTGGGGAGATTTTTAAAAAATATATTTTTATTGATTTCAGAGAGTAAGGGAGAGGGAGAGAGAGGTAGAAACATCAATGATGATGAGAATCATTGATCGGCTGCCTCCCTCACGCCCCCCACTGGGGATCAAGCCTGCAACCCAGGCATGTGCCCTTGACCGGAATTGAACCTGGGATCCTTCTGTCCGCAGGCCGACGCTCTATCCACTGAGCCAAACTGGCTAGGGCTGGGGAGATTTTTTTTTTTTTAAATATATTTTATTGATTTTTTACAGAGAGGAAGGGAGAGGGATAGAGAGCTAGAAACATCGATGAGAGAGAAACATCGATCAGCTGCCTCCTGCACACCCCCCACTGGGGATGTGCCCGCAACCAAGGTACATGCCCTTGACCGGAATCGAACCCGGGACCCTTCAGTCCGCAGGCTGACGCTCTATCCACTGAGCCAAACCGGTTTCGGCTAGGGAGATTTTTTTAAACCTTTATATTATGCCCTATTCTCCCTCTTCCCCCCCCCCCCCCCCCCACTGGGACTCCAGCTACATAGTAGATCATTTGATTTTTATCCCACAATTCTTGAGGCTATGTTTATTTTTATTCCATTTTTTTCTCTATTTTTTTTTAGATTGCATAGTCTCTATTGCTCTGACTTCAATCTGCTGTTGAATCCACTGAGGGAATTTTTCAATTCAACACTCTTCAGTTCTGGAATTTGCATTTGATTCTTTTGGGTGGTTCCCAATTGTCTGCTGAGATTCTCTGTCTCTTCACTCACCGACAGTATATTTTCCTTTACTTCTTTGATTGTATTTCCCTCTGAAATATTTGCTTTATTAGGAATTTTAAGACTTGCTGAAATATATTAAAACCCTTTAGTTGATGCTTAAAAGGAATTCCTATTTTCGCAAAATCATTTCTGCTGTGGGATGTGTTTCTTTTTGCAGACCTTTTATGCATCCATAGTTGACTTATGTGAAAATGGCGGGAAACGTCCTATCCCAAATAGCAGTGCTAGTTTCACCAAAGAGCAAGCAGACACCATTCGCAGAATCCGGAATAGTAAAGATAGTTGGGACATGCTGGGCGTCAGACCTGGAGCCTCGAGGTAAGCAGTGCTCTGTGATGTTAGTGCTGAGCTCTGTCATAGAGGACGGCTCCATTGTCACTTCACAGGCCCGAAACACCTTCTCACCGTTGTCGAGAAATACAGGGGTGTGTGGGAATACATTCGATGACTCGATAACACTCTTTCACTGAATCAGAAACAGCTTTGTTTCCTTGGTATTCGGGCGATAGCCGTTGCCTGATGTGGAAACGATGTAGTGTGTATGCAGAAATGCTTTTCGAAATGGTATGCTCTGCTCTTGTGGAATTAAGAGCCTTGAAGCTAATGACCCTTAAAAAAAATACCTTACAAAAGAGAATTCTTAAATTATAGAATTTTAGAAGAGGAAAAATGTTAGCAATCAACTTGTCCAAACATTTCATTGTATAGCTGGGAAAACTGGGACTTAGTGAGACTAAATACATTCAGTGACCTCAGGAGTTAGTGGTAGAATTGGTTCTTGACCCTGAACACACCATGTGTGTATTAGTCTCTGTGTGTGTGTGTGTGTGTGTGTGTGTGTGTGTGTGTTTCTTTCTTCTCATCTGTGTGGATATATGTTACTTTATTTTAGCCAAAAGAATTATTTGGGAGAAAAAGAAATATAATCACTACTCTTTGTTGCTATGCAAGAATAAATCGTTAAGTATAGCCATATAACTTTTCATTTTTTTTCCATTGTTCAGTTTGGTCATAGAACTTTTTTTTCCAGTTTTAATGAAATATAATTCACATGCAGGATTGTATAGTTTAAGGTGTACAGCCCAATGATTCAACTTACAGATACTGTGGAACAGTGACCACAAGTTTAGTTACTATCCATCATCGCACACAGAAAAAAAAAAAAGGCTTTTCATTGTAATGAGAACTTTTGGGATCTACTCTCTTAAGAACTTTCAAAGTTTGCATAACTTTTTACTATAGAATACTGTTACTGTGCATATCATAAATATAAGAGTCCTCAGATCTTTTGATTTTGTACCATCGCTTTTCTCTCCATGGTTCTCCCTTTCTACTTATTCACCTTGACCCCACCCCACCCACCCACACACACAAGCACACCTTGAAATTGCCTTGTCAGCATCAATCGTGTTAGCATCTCTTCTCCATTCTGGTCTCAGAGCGTATCTTTAGTCCAGAAGCAAAGAGGGGAGGGAAGAGGAAGGCAGTTATTGGTCACCTCGACTCGCCAGGCTTCCCTGAGGATACTTTAAACACAGATGACCTCATGTACAGAGCACAGAGTTCATTGGCATCTTTTAAATGTACTTTTAGGTTTCCATGTCTCATTCTAAATTCTTCCACTTCATCCTCAAGGGATATTGGCTCTAAAACTAAGAAACGATTACTTATTAACTTAGAGCAATATTTATTACGGAAAAGTAAGCTTTGGTTTCTTATTTATTCACTCTGGTTAATTGGAATCTACTAAAATTTACAGGATCTCCATAAGTTCCATGCCCTTAGCCCAGCTGTGGGCAAACTACGGCCTGCGGGCCGGATCCAGCTGTTCTATCCGGTTCTCTTGCTCTCCCCTCTGCTCCTTTACTTTGAATTTATATTAGTTCACACAAACACTCCATCCATGCTTTTGTTCCAGCCCTCCGGTCCAGTTTAAGAACCCATTGTGGCCCTCGAGTCAAAAAGTTTGCCCACCCCTGCCTTAGCCAGTAGAAACATGTCCTGTTCTTACCTTTGCTTCTCTGGAGATAGCAAACTAATTTTGTATGGTATTGATCACATTGAGACAAAACCTACAAACATTTTTTTAAGTTATAGACAGTTTTAATATTTGTTCAGTGCTAATTGTTTACTATTCTTGAACTTGGAGAAAATCTTAATCTTCAGTAGAATTAATATATTTCTTACACACTTGATTCAGTCCTGTTTCTCCAGAATTTTCCTTGAAATCCTCCCCTGCTACCCAGAATTCTTCTTTTCTTTTTTAAAATTCTTTATTGTTGAAAATTACTTATGTTTCCTTTTTCCCCCATTGACCTCTCCAAGCCCACTCCCGCACCCCAGCACAGGCCCTCACCCCCCTACTGTCTGTGTCCAGAATTCTTCAAAGGCCCTCTTAGCGCAGGGGGCCAGGCCTCATACCAATCCCTAGTGGACGTGTTTCTTCAGGAAGCAGAGCAGAGAGGGGGCTACCCAGGACTCGCTCACGGGTAAGAGAGAGGATGCGGGACCTGTTCAGAGACAGCGTGTCCTTCGGGAAAAATGTGATTCTTGGTAGCTGGTATTAAAATTCTGTAGAAGAGCTACATGAAAGATTAAAACAAGAGAATGCAGGACTCCCCTACGAGCAGAAAATAGAAAAAGCCGTGGAACGTATGCTCAGGACACGGAGAACTTAACATGGCCCTGAGACCTGTCTCTCCAAGCGGACACAAGACTTCCCATCACATCAAGAAGTCAAAGGCCATCTCCTTAATTTGCAGAGCCAAACGAGAAATCCTTCGATAAAAAGTAAAGGAGGAGGAGAAACCAAGATGGCGGCATAGGTAAACACCTAAACTGCTGCCTCACACAACAATTTCAAAACTACAACTAAAAGACAAAACGGACATCATCCAGAACCACAGGAAGGCTGGCTGAGTGGAAATTCTACAACTAGAAGGAAAGAGAAAAGCACACTGAGGCTCAGAGGAGCTGCAGGAGGCAAAGGTACTGAGATGTGCGCGCGGAGAGGACTGGCAACTGAGTGCGCGGCTGG
The DNA here is from genome assembly GCF_963455305.1 of Plecotus auritus. Taxonomy (NCBI): domain Eukaryota; kingdom Metazoa; phylum Chordata; class Mammalia; order Chiroptera; family Vespertilionidae; genus Plecotus; species Plecotus auritus. The sequence continues at coordinate 164,899,356 of NC_137782.1, forward strand.
GAGGAGGACAAAAGTTCCCAACTGCACTGAACTCCAGTTCTGGGTGAGACTCTGGGGACCCAGACTCATTCGGGGAGAAACTGGACTGTCTGGCAGCGGGTGGAACTCGAGGGCGGTTTTCTCTCAGAGGTGCTTGCAGCGATTACCACAGGACACTGAGACACAGGGGCTTATTAGGGAAGGGCTAATGGGAAGCCAAGGCTGTCTGCTCCGCCCTGAGACTCCGCCCCATTCAAGCTGAGCACAAAGGCTTTTGCAAGTCCTGTCTCATAAGGGTGTCTCCAGCACAGAAGTTCTCCCAGCACTGACACAGCTGATCCTCACAGCCAATTGGCCTGGAGGTCAATTCCTCCCAGTGATACCAACAACAATCAAGGCTTAACTACAACAAGACTGTGTACACAGCCCACAAAGGGGTGCACCAAGAGTGTCCACCTCAGGTAACTGGGGAGGCTGAGCCACTGGGCCCTATAGGACACCTAGCACACAAAGCCACTCTATCAACTCAGGGAAGCAGCCAAAATGCAGACTCAAAGAAACAGATCACAAATGAAAGAAATGGAGGAAAGCAAACAACTGGATATAGAATTCAAAACCACGGTTATAAGGTTTTTCAAGAATTTTCTAGAAAAGGCTGATAAATTTAGCGAGACCCTCGAGGATATGAAAAAGGACCAACTAGAAATTAAGCATACACTGACTGAAATAAGAAATATTATACAGAGATCCAACAGCAGACTAGAGGATCACAAGAATCAAGTCAAAGATTTGAAATACAAAGAAGCAAAAAAAAAACTGGAAAAGAAAAAAAAAAAAAAAAAAAAAGAATCCAAAAATAGGAAGATAGTGTAAGGAGCCTCTGGGACAACTTCAAGCATACCAACATCCGAATTATGGGGGTGCCAGAAGAAGAGAGAGAGCAAGATACTGAAAACCTATTTGAAGAAATAATGACAGAAAACTTCCCCCACCTGGTGAAAGAAATAGACTTACAAGTCCAGGAAGTGCAGAGAACCCCAAACAAAAGGAATCCAAAGAGGACCACACCAAGACACATCATAATTAAAATGCCAAGAGCAAAAGACAAAGAGAGAATATTAAAAGCAGCAAGAGAAAAACAGTTACCTACAAGGGAGCACCCATACAACTATCAGCTGATTTCTCAACAGAAACTATGCAGGCCAGATGGGAGTGGCAAGAAATATTCAAAGTGATGAATAGCAAGAACCTATAACCAAGATTACTCTACCCAGCAAAGCTATCATTCAGAATTGAAGAACAGATAAAGAGCTTCACAGATAAGAAAAAGCTAAAGGAGTTCATCACCGCCAAACCAGTATTGTATGAAATGCTGAAAGGTATTCTTTAAGAAGAGGAAAAAGAAGAAAAAGGTAAAGATAAAAATTATGAACAACAAATACATATCTATCAACAAGTGAATCTAAAAATCAAGTGAATAAAAAATCTGAACAGAATAAACTGGTGAATATAATAGAATCAGGGGCATAGAAAGGGAGTGGACTGACAATTCTTGGGGGGAAAGGGGTGTGGAGGGTGCGGGAAGAGACTGGACAAAAATCGTACAACCTATGGATGAGGACAGGGGATAAGGGCAGAGGGTGGGGTGGGAACCAAGTGGAGGGGAGCTGTGGGGGAAAAGGAACAATTGTAATAATCTGAACAATAAAGATTTATTAAATTAAAAAAAAATAAAGGGGGAAAGCTAGGGCATTCAGAAAGCCCGATACCCAGCCTCCTCAGGAGACAGCGGGAACCTGGATTACAAAAGGTGGGAAATAAAGCCATCCGGTGAGACACAGAGCAGACCCCTTCCAGGCAGCGACTGGGAACTAGAAGCCTCTCAGAGGCCTGACACCTGAGCATAGTGAAGAGCAGGGAGCCCAGCCCGGCCAGTGTGGCTCAGTGGTGGAGCACCGACGTATGAACCAGGAGGTCACGGTTCAATTCCCAGTCAGGGCACATGCCCAGTTGTGGGCTCGATCCCCAGTGTGGGGCGTGCAGGAGGCAGCCGATCAATGATTCTCTCTCATCATTGATGTTTCTCTCTCTCCCTCTCCCTTCCTCTCTGAAATCAATAAAAAGTATATTTTTTAAAAAAAAAGAGCAGGGAAGGTTACAGGACCAGATGGTCTCCAGGCCCCTCCCTGACCAGTTCCTGCTCATTGGGGAGCTTGGAAGCCTAAGATCTCCCCAGGGCTCTGCGGGTCTTACCGCTCCTCTCCTCTCTGGGGATGTTGATCTCTCTCGTTTCTTCTTTGTCTCCGGGAGCTCACAGTACCTCTCAGGTACCCCTTCCCACGCCCCTGTCCTGGGCATTGGTATCCCCACCTACCCTGGGCCCCAGATTCCCCAGGAAACGACTCATTTCAGCCCTTTTTCTTGTAGCTTACCCACCTGTGTATCCGGCTCCTCATCTGCTCTGCCCCCTCTTGCTCTACATTAGCCCTCTCTCTTCCTGCACAGACACCGTGGCTGCGTTATGCTCTCCCTAGGGTTATGGTAGCACCCCCCACCTGACCCCTCACCTTGAGAAGCGGCACTCCGGCTCCATGTGTCATGGAGGCCTCCCTGTGCTGCTGTCGATCAGGTCCCGTTGCCTGTTGTTTTGCCTCCGTGGCCTTTCACTTCCTGACCCTCTCCCTGGCCTACGTGGTTCCTTGTCCTTCCCAGCAGTTTCCTCAGGGAGCTACACGCCGGGCCCACAGCCTGTGCCCAGCCTCGCCGGTTCTTTGCCAGCTGCCCGGTATTTCCCCTCCCCTGTGCTAGTCCCCAAGCCCCACGTTCAGAGCTCGCCCAGGCGCCTGCCCTGACTGCCCCAGCAGAGACTCACTCAGTGCCGCCAGCTGCCAAGTGCTGTCTGTTGTCATCTGATCATTCCTTTACCAAACGTTTTCTCATCGTTTATGTACTCAGTTTCCACTGCATTTTTTCTACTTGTATGTTATGTATTATTTGTTTGTTGTTTCCTAGTCCCACCTTTAAAAGGGGTAGTAGTTACTTGGGATATGCTTACTGCAAGAGTTGTTACATTACTCAAACAGCTGAATGCAGCTCAGGGCGGGCCCGTCACTAACACGGAGCTTTGCTCCTTTTCGTAGGGACGAAGTCAACAAAGCGTATCGGAGACTCGCTGTGCTGCTCCACCCTGACAAGTGTGTAGCGCCTGGGAGTGAAGATGCCTTCAAGGCGGTGGTGAATGCCCGGACAGCCGTCCTGAAAAACATCAAGTAGGAGGTAGAGGAGAGGACGCGTGTGGGGCTCGGTCCAAACAGGCTTTCCCTGGAGGTGAGACAGCCGACGTGGGTTTCCCTCTGCAGAATCCACCTGCTCCTTTCCCGTGTGTTGTCAGCCCCAAATCAGTCATCCAGGCGCCTGCTACCATCTCACAGAGAGGGAGCGAAGGAACCACCGCCTGCGCGTCGCTCATCGCCTATTTCCAAGTTGAAAGCAGGTCCTCCCTCAGGCCCTTGCTCAGGAAAGTCCAGAGGTTTCTGGAGGGGAGGACAGGAAGACCCTTTCACCTTGTCTTTCTTTTTTATTAATTCACCATCAGAAGAAAAACAAGCAGACAGTATTGAAACCCCTGGAAGCTGGTGTGACCTCACAAGCAAGTTGCTCCTTTTAGGATGAGTTCTTAGGTGGCCTCGTAACCATCAATCTAAAATTAACGAACTCCTAGAGCCCTTGGGAAGTTTGTGAAACAGAGCAATGCGATTCTGAAGTAAGCAGCCCTTTTTTGACGTTTAGTCTGTTCCCTTCTCTGACCACCAGGGGGAGAGACGAGCCAGTCCTCAGGGTAAAAGCGATGGCAGCCATACTTCGGGGTAAACTGGCTGCTGCTAGTCGGGCCCCTGGATCTGAGGTCTCTCCCTGGCTGTGGAAATGGGTGCTGGTTGCTGTGGGGAGCATCATCACCTAGGAATGAGGAATCGGACCCAAGACAAGGGCTTGCAGGGCACACTGGGTTTTGCACACATCGCCAGGGGCCCGGCAGCCTGGCTCAGGCACATTTGATGCCTTAGCGGAGCCCCCATATGAGGTTTATGCCTTTTTTGTTTCTGCTTTCTCTGCTGCAGACAAATAATGGTGGGAAAGTCAGGGGTGCTGCTCAGCAAGCCAGGGCTCCCCCTCAGTGTTAGCTCCTCTCCTCTAGCCTCCTTGTTCTATGTGCTACGTCCGCCACCATTCCTCTCCCTCAGTCCCTGGCCTCCACCCACTGCCTCCCTTACAGGCCTGGCCTGGGTCTGGATGACCAGAGGCAAGTGTGGGTCCTTTGGGGGGTGGGGAGCATGTGGAGGAAGAGATCTTAAAGCCTGTGTGGGAGGAATCGCCATCATTTTGCTTGGGTCCCAAACTTCTGAATAGTGACATTTTAAACAACAGATTATAAAAATTAACGTCACATAGAGAAATCCGTTTCCCCATAGTCTCCGCTCAGTCTCCCAGGGATGGGTGAGGATCAGGCCTGGCCTTTCTCTCAGGCGTCTACAGCCCTTCTCAGGTGTGGCCCAATCGCCTGTCACTCTCATGACGATGCTCATGTTTTAAGCTGTGACCACGCTGCCCTGACTGGGGCTTTAAGGTACATAGGACACTGCTTCCTGTGAACTTTACCAGCTATCCCATATAGATCGCCGGGTAGCATACCTACACCTCAGGAGAAAGGCACTTCCATTCTTTCACGCCCACTGCGTCTGGGATCTTGCCCTCCCAAAGCAGCTGCATTCCGAGCTTGTCAGGAAACCAGAGCATTGTTTCCTAGTAGGTTCTCATCTCGGTGAAACCAAAATGTTCTTTTTTACGAATTGAGATCTGAGATACGATTTCTTTCTGGTGGGGTTTTCCTCTGGCCATTGGATGTTAACTAGCTCCGGGCCTGCGGAACTCCAACGCACGGTCTCTGGACCCGATGTTGCTTAAGGCCTTCATCACGCCTACAGTAATGAATATCGCTCTGTTCTGGCTACAGAATTGAGGAGTTGTGTGAATGAGGGATCACGCATGGCCGTGTCAGCCCAAGTTGCCCTGACAGCTTGCTGAGTGTGTGGCCCTGTATAAATAGTTGGGGCCAGTTTTCATTACTGCCCTTAAACCCTGGGTGGGTCACCTCATTCACCTACAGTGAGCGCGTGCGGCTGGGGAGTTCTTTAGGCTTCCATTCGTATCCTATGTAGCGACCGACTTGTTGAAATTTAGCCTGATCCTGTTCTCAGGTCCTGGGACTCAGTTCCCAGCACCTTCATTGTGGGTCAGTGTACAAGGCCATGAACTGCTTCACTTATGGAAAAGAGAGGAAGCCGGGATTTTCTGACTTCCCTAATTCTTGAGTAGAATATTAAAAGATAATGAAGCATGAACAGCAATGAGGAGTGTTTTTAGTACTAATTTCCTACAAACTTACAGACCTCTGTGCCATAACTTAACTTCTTGGTGCAAATATGCCCTTTATAATTCAATCTTAAAATTATTCAGCCAGAACACATCAGTGAGAGTAACAACTAGCAGAATAATTGCAATGGCTAAAAAAAAAAAAATTTCTAGAGAGAATCTTGTTTTTCAAAAAGGAATAAAAAGTTTGAACAGCTATTATTAAAGAAAAGCCGTTCCTTCCACATCTGAGTCACCAAGGATTAACTTTTAAAACTTGTTAGAAATCCCTGGAGGCATTTCAGACTCATCGTCCAACCCACCCGCGCACTTTAGCATCACCCGCCTTCTGTCCCGCTGCCCTCTCCTGCGCCATTTGAGTTGATGTTCTGGACTGTCAGCATTTCTGTTATCCCCACGGGCATTTGCTTCTTCACATGAGTGTGTCCTGGGCGTTGTCAGTCTTAACGGACTGTAGATGCGGGGTGTTGTGCTGCTGCCCCACCTAACTGCTCGGATGCTGTAGCTTGCACACTGTTCTTTAAGGCTCACGTTTACCTCAGGAAACTTAGTATGTTCTCAGCATTGAATTCTCAACTGGTCAATATTTTTTATACCCATAAACGAGTACCTACTTCACTGTTAGTCCCATGAGCCATAGACAAGGCAGCTGAGTTTCTGAAAGAAAGCCCCGTGAGTGCAGCACGGAATGAGGTCGCCGCCTCTCGCAGAAAGGGACAGTGTAGAGGGGCGAGGGGTTTCCATTTCCGGTTGGAAGGGGTGGAGCTGTTGCACACTGTGTGTGACAGTGACAGCGCCCTTCTCCCGGGAACTTCGGTCGGCCGGGATGTCCCTCCCTTCACTGCTCACAGTCCAGCTCGCTGAGTCTGCCTATGATTTGGCGAAACTTTTGAAAACGAATTTAGCTGCAAAATATAGCTAACCATCTTCCATTGCAAATTTTGCAAAGTGGAAAGAGGTTCAGACTTGGGGTTGGGATTGAGCACAATTGTCAGATACACTGGATACTATTTGTACATTGGTTTCCCCATGAAACATCTCTGGAGAAGACAGCCGTTTAAACTGTGATGTGGGTGCATCAGCTTGCGTGGAACAAGCAGGGCCGGATCTCTGTGCAGCGAAGGCCTCGGGTGGGGGGGGAATGACCTGGTGGAAACTGGACAGTGTGGGTTGGCTTCCTGCATCGGTTGCCCTTCGACTGTGAATGCAGAGTCTCCAAACAAACCTTTTGCTCTTACGAGGTAATTCACATATTTGCTTTCTGTTGAAATAACTGAAAGTGTTAAATCCAGCAGTTGTTGATGTCTTGTACAGAGAGTGTCATATGTGTCTAAGTTGTGTATTTTTATAAAGTAAAGCCAAATATCACACACTGCTCTGGGGCTGCACTGATTTGTGGGAACATGGGTCTTTAACATTAAACACGTGAGTCCAGTCTGCTTCCTCACGCGCTGAGGCCTTAGATGAGGCATCTGGCTTCAGTTTCCAGTTGGTAAAATGGAAGAACTTTTTATTCATCAGCGCATGAGGCTTGTCTAACCTTATTAAGTCGTGATGAGGAGGTTTGATCTCTCAGAGAAAGATACTAATGTTATGTTTGCCTTTTTAATTCAGATAAAACTGTTATCTCACTTTAATAATGAAGATCTTAATAACTCAGTTAAGTACCCTCTGGACAACAAGAACCCTGAAGTAACAGCCTGTTGCGAACCCAGACGCTGAAAGTGGGAAGCCTCGCAGGCCGACCCGCAGAAGGCGTCTGTCTGGGGGGCCCCCGGCAGGGGCTTTCGTTGTCGTTAGGAAGGACATGTGCTCTCGTCTGGGCTGTCCGTCACTCCTTAGGGAACTGCTCCACCTTCATGGCTAGCGCGTCCTAAAGGGGAGCTGCCAGGCCCTCCTATGCCCCACCCTCCCCCTGCCCACAGACATCGGTCCAGGAGACGGGAAATGTCACCCAAGCTCAACCAATTGGCATCCCTCCCTGGATCCTTCTAATTGGATCTATGAAAACACACTTCCTCTCAGAAGAGGAAGACAGAAAGAGTCTGCTGATGTTGGCACCTTGATTATAAGCTCATGGAAAAAACTTGAGAGAATGTAGCAGACATTCAGGAAGAGACCGTCCTGACGGCTAAGACTTTCCTTCCAGCCCACGAGGCCTTCTGAGCTGGTGATTCTTCCAGCCCATCAGCCACCCCAGAGTCCTTCCAATGAAGTCCACCCCTCCCATTTTCTGCTTTGGCTCGTTGGCGTTTGCTGTCAGGTACTTGTAACTAAAAGAATATTAGAAAATAAAAGGCATCCAGGACTGCAAGCAGGGACGAGAAGGCTGTGGGCTGTGGACTGACAGGATATTTGACAGGTATATTATAAAACTTTATACACTAAATATATCCAAATACTCGTTGCTTCTTGACTGGTCTTTGGCTAGTTTTTAAACCAATAACCAGCTGTAAACTGAAAAGAACTATTAGTTTAATTCATTTTGCTTCAGGGTCATTTCAAAATGCCACATTTTATCTAGCTTTTTAGTTTCTGTGTGACCCATTGCCTGTTGGGGCACTTCTAATTTCTTCAATTTCTAATCAAATTGCATTGTCAAAACAGTCACTCGCCATGTATTCATTGAGCACCTTCTATGTGTCCACCCTGTTCTAGGCACGTGGGCGGTAGCAGAGCACAGACCAAACAAAATCCCTGCCCTGTGGAGCTTATATTATATTCCATTAATAATTTATTTGTGGAGTTTTGAACAAATGTTCTTTTTTCCCTATAGGTTTCTTTCTGAAGAGGCACAGTTTGCATTTTTTACTGTCCAAAATATGCAATTTTATAATTAATACTGGTTGCTGCTACATACAGATCATGTAGGTTATCAAAATGCTGTATTACATTTTTTGAGAACTTAACCGTTTTCATTATAGAAAGCTGTTTTTCATGTTGGCCTGGAGGGTATAGTTCTAAACTTCAGACATTTCTGTCAGAACAGGGTGAATTCCCACGGGACGCCTCGTTCACGCAGATGCTGGTGAGGAAAGCACCTCGGCCGGGAAAGGGATCAGGTTCAAGGACAGGTCAGGCTCCGCCAGGCACTGGGTCCCGTTGGCCCTGCTCGGCAGGGACTCGGTTTCATGAAGGGTCCTCATGTAATGTTAGCTGTAGGGGCAAGTATTGAGGTTTTGTGTGGTGAGGCAAAGAGCTGAGCTTCTCGTCGTGAGAAACGAACAAGACTTCCAGGGGTAGGAGCTGCCTACAAGAAGAATAAGACGGGCAGAGAGCTGGGGTACTGAGAAGGATAATTGGAAAGATATTAGATACCATAAATCACTGGATATTACACAGTATTAGAAAGAAAGCCAAAGAGAAGCTCCCAGTGACAGAACCAAAGGACTTTTATGAACATGGATGTTTTGTTTTTGTTTTTGTTTTTAATATATTTTATTGATTTTTTACAGAGAGGAAGGGAGAGGGATAGAGAGTTAGAAACATCGATGAGAGAGAAACATCGATCAGCTGCCTCCTGCACACCTCCTACTGGGGATGTGCCCGCAACCAAGGTACATGCCCTTGACTGGATTCGAAACCAGGACCCTTCAGTCCGCAGGCCGACGCTCTTATCCACTGAGCCAAACTGGTTTCAGCACATGGATGTTTTTGATGTTACCATTTTACAGATGAGAAAACTGAGGCTCAGAGAGGGTAAGTGGTTTGCTGAAGGCCACACAGGAAGCTATTCAAACCCAAACTTGCCCAGCTTCAGAACCCAGGCTCCCAGCCTACACTATCAGCCTCAGGATCCACATTTTAAAATATTCTGCTTCACACTCATAAGTAATGTTGTACCTGCTTGTACCATGTTACTCACATGGACATATTTAGGCGTGTATTTTTTTTAAGACCACAGAGGTACAATCTTCCTCGTCAGTGACACAAGTTCAAATCCTACATGCACCCCCAAAAAAAAGCTCTTTCTAGAATGTGCCCAAGCCAAGAGGGACTGAATATGACAACTAAAGTTAACAGTGTTAAAATATGGAATATAAGACATTTGCATGTATTTAATAAGCTCTTACTGAACTTCTGTATCCAGCTCAAAATGCCTTCTCCTCTGAATTTGTCTAGACCCAGGTGCATTTAGTCGATTTTCTATTCAGCAGGGTAGGGACCTCGCAGTGTCTCCTCCTTGGCAGACAAAGACCTATCTTTCCAATTTTTGTGTCTTCAGTGCTGAGTAAAAGCATAGTAAGTATTTGACAAATGAAAGAATGAATGACCTCTTTGCTGAACTGTGAAATAGACTGTAGCTCCTTTAACCACATAATTCCTAATAGGTTATGAAAATATCACAGAACAACTGAATGTTGATTTTAAAAAAAGAGCCGGAGAGTAAGAAAATAAGAAAAGTGTGGGTGCCCTCAGCATCCAAATATGTTGCTCAATACCAATCAAGTCTTGGGGTAATTTTCTTGATGAAATTTGTGTATTTTCCTGGTTTATAGAAGTTCCTCAGAAAAAGGACAAGAAATGAGAATCAGGCCTGGCGTGTGACGGGCATCAGAGCCAACACCGTTGATGGCCTGTCCAGTAGCCATGGCTCCCTTCTTCCTTGCTGGCCGAGCCCTGATGTGGCCCAGGTGTCCATCCCTCCGCTGTGGGGCTCAGTGGTCAGTCGTGAGTGATTGAAGCCGTTCACAGGGGGACCAGTCCTATTGCCAGTGATTGGTTGGGAAGTGGGCATGTGACTCCCTTCTAGCCAAAAATGCACAGTGAGCATTCCTCTAGGGAGCTCTGGGGGAGGACTGGGTACCCCCGAGAAGCGCGGCGTGGAGGAAGCTGCTCCCTTCTTCCGTGGGGCAGTGTCATCTGTGCGTGACGCTGGGCTGTGGCCCATCTTACAGTTGCAGGCAGGACACGGCCCCACCGAAGACGGGATGGGCAGAAATGGGAAGTAACATGGTCCTGAAAGGTGGTCTTGAGCCGCTGAATAACTAACCTTCGACCTGGTCTAGCCAAAGACGGGCTGTAGAGGTAGCACCTTCTCTCTACTGCTTAAAGCATTGGAGTGGAGTTCGGGGTTACTGGAGACAGAAGTCAGCCCAGCTGGCAAAATCATCTCCAGCCCCTCCCCTGCGAGATGCCTGAGAAATCCATTTGCAGTTTATTAAAGAAAAGTTCTGTGTGTTAAGTTAGACACGTTCCCCAAGAGGGATAAGTCACTGAGCTTTTAGCACCTTAGAATTTATTCATTTATTCCTAAGCATCCCTTCCTCCATTAAGCATGTAAGTGCCTTTCCTGCCAGTCATTCTGCTGTGTGCTGGGATCACAAAGGAGGAACAATGAGCCTCAATTTATAGCTAACATGTCAGTCCTCCTCTCAAGTGATTTTAATGTAATTATTTTTATTTAAAGGCATATTTGAACTTAGACTTGATTTTTAGAAATAACAATTCCCACTTACAGCTACATTAATGCAAAATTGTGAGCCCAGATGAAAAGTCTCCGGCTCTCTCCAGGTCACATGACTTCTGGGAGGCTTTTATCAAGAGAAGCAAAGAAATATGGACCCTTAATCTGCCCCCGCCTGATGAAAGGGAGAAAGAGGGGGGCAGGGGAAAGCGGAGCTGGCGAGGGAAACAGACCTGCTCACCGCTCCGACAGCGCGAGAAAGAAGAGCAGAGGGCTCCCGGCCAGCAGAAAGACTGACTCAACCAGGCCACGGCTAAAAATAGCAGAGGAGGCCTGCCTTCCTGTCCACACAGATCTGAAGCTGGCAGGTAGTGTGGGCTCTGCGGCTGTCACGGCTGTCACGGGAGGGGTTAGTGCGCCGGGACCAGAGAGCCTCATGCTGGGGTCTGGGTCCTCAGCTGTGAGTAAAGCCGTCCCTTGCTTCCCATTGGGCAGGGCTGGTGCATGTAAAGCCAGAGACATCCGAGAAGGGAGGAGGGTGAGAGACCGAAGTGCTAAAACCCACCCCAACCCACGATCGTCAGTAGAGTGGGGAAACAATGTTAAAATGAAAGCGGATGTTTTTTTAAAGGACCAAGTTCTCGTCTGGTTTTGAAAAAGCTTGACATGTTCTACCGAAGAGAACGCTTTCAGAAAGGAGCCGGCTGTGCCTGGCGTCCCCCATGTGGCACAGCAAGATTGGGAAAGGGATGGCAGAGTGGGTAGCTCATTTATTCCCGCCACCACTTGAGCGGTGAGCAGGGGTGAGCAGTGCTAACGTGACCCCTATGCCAACAGGGGCCAGCCCCGGGGTCCGCCACGCCTGCTGCGATGCGGCTGGGTGGGTCTGATTACCCAAAGCTAGGCCTCAGGCCCGGGGGCCAGGCGTGTGGGGGTACACCGGGCAGTGCCTGTGGAACCCAGACTTGGGCTAGGGACCCTTGGGCAAGTTATGAACCTAGACTTGGTTTTCTCATCTGTAAAATAGACATAACAGCTCTGTTTACACTGTGGGACTTTGTGCAGATCACAGGAGATGAGTGTCCTGGGTGCTGGGGATTTTAGAGTTGGGTCTGAAGGAAGAAGGAGGACCACAGGCATCTCTCAGGAAGTGAAACCGTGCACTCGCTTCTGGGAGAGAATTCCCGTGGCAGCCAAGGGCGGGGGTTGGAGAAGAGTCTTGGGATGAATCCTGTGAGCCGCAGGCAGACGTTCTCGTGCCGCTCCGTGTCTCGTTCCTGTGCTGCCTTGCTGGAACAACGGAGCTGTCTTGTTCATGAGGCTCAGGGGGCTGGGGAACCACAGGAGGATGTTCCTTCTATAGCTTTCTCTTCCATGAGAAGATTTCAAAGGCCTCTTTCTCAACAAACAAACAAACAAAAACAACCACCTTGTCCCAGACTTTTAAGATGCTTTGCAATCTCTAGGTTTAACTTGCTGGTGCCATTAGTGCCGTTTTACGATTAGAAACATCTGGGGAGATTTGCATGGGAGAAATGAGCTAACCTGGGTGCTTGCTCTTCTCAGCTCTGCCTGGATCCCATGTCAGGAGCCCACCGTGTGATAGGCCGAGGAGCACGCTTCCCCCTCCCCCGCAGCAGCATCCGGGTCTCCCGAAGCGGTGATTATGTTGCCTCACATGGCAAAGGGATTTTGCAAATGTGATTACGGACCTTGAGATGGGGAGATTACCCATGTGGGTCCAATCTAATCGCGTGGGTCATTAACATTAGAAAGCTCCCAGCTGTGGTCAGAGGGAGCCATGGCTACCGCAGAGTCAGAGAGATGTGACCGTGCTGGTTCTGAAGACGGAGAAGGGGCCACAAGCCAAGGGCTGTGGGCGGCCTTTGGAAGCAGGAGAAGGTAAGGGAGTGGGATCTCCCCAAGAATCTGCAGGAGAGAACAAAGCCCTGCCGATGCTTCGCATTTAGCCCAGCGAGGCCCAGGTAGGATGCTGGGTTTCCAGAACTGAGATCATTTGTACTGTTCAGACACTGTTGGTGGGAACCTGTTACGGCAGCCATAGAAAGGCATACACTTCCTGTGGACCAGCATGGGCTAAGCACAGGGGAATCCACAGTTAAAAACCAAGTCTGGGTCCTTCTCCATGTGAACTCGCATTTCAGGGGGAGAAACAAGATGTATAAGCAATTGTACACTATCATTGGAGGCAGAACGCGCGATGGAGAAATACACAGTGGGGTGAGAGGTCGGGCTGGAATAACTGGCCACCTTGGAGGGGTCATCCAGAGGGAGAAACCCGCAGGCTGTCCTCACAGCAGCTGCAGGGGACGCCCCTGCCTGGCATCCTGGGAAGTTTGTCAGGTGGACGAAGAGGGGACGGGCATCTGGCAGAGAGAATAGCATATTCAAAGTGACAAGGGCATATGGAGCATGCTCAGAACAGGAGTTCCTGGCGGGGCCCAGGCAGCAGGGGGAGCCGCAGGGCAGGTCTGAGTGTTGGCGTGGACCCTGGCATCTCCAGCCTTCCTGCAGACGAGAAGAGCCCTGCAGGAGACCGGGGTGTGACCCACAGACACTGCCACGCCTCCCTTTCCTGCAGCCTTGTCCTGTGTCTCAAAACAGGTAGAAGTTTCTGCATTCCACTCCACAATCAATCCCCCACGGTTTCGCAATAAAAATAGCAATTAAAATTACTTACCAGTTAAATCACTCAACTTCCCTCCGAGGAGAAAAACATCACTTCAAGTGAAATCAGAGTCCAGGAACAGCTGTGTGGTCTTGCCACCTGCTGGCACCTCGCAGGGAGCCTGGGGCATGTGATCCTAATGGAAGAAGCCCCGTGGTTGGAGAAGAGGGTCCAACAGGTTTGGTGTTTTTGTTTTTTTAATTCATCAAGACTTTTTGAGACTCTATCAGGGCTGGCCTGCCAGGTACAAAGATGAAGAAAGGCCTTGGACTTGGGCTGAAAGTCCAGCCAGTGGGGTGGCAGTCCTGTCAAATGCAGCAATGTAGATGTAGAAAACGTGCCATTGGCGCCCGTCTCAGGTTCCTGAGGCTGCCATCACCGCAGACGGGGCGCTCCCATTCGCTCTCAGCCCTGGAGACCTGGTCAGGGGCCCGCACGCCCTCGGGACACTCAGGAGGGGAGCCCATCCTTGCCTCTTCCAGCGTTGGGTGGCCCCAGGTGTTCTCTGGCTTGTGGCCACGTCCCTCCAACCTTTGCCTCCATCTTCACATCACCTCCTCCTCGTGCCTGTTTCTCCTAAGGACGCTTGTCCCTGGACTGAGGGCCACCGGGTAATCCAGGATGATCTTGTCTCACGACCCAGGACTTAATTACATCTCCACGGACTTTTTTCCCCAAAGAAGGTCACCGTCCCAGTTCCAGGGGCTTCGACATGGACCTAGATTTTCTGGAGCCACCATTCAACCCACTACAGCTGTTTACGTGAGGACGACTAATGTTCCTTGAGGAAACTTCAGAGGGCAGGTGGATCTGAGCACCCTACAGGGATCATCTTCTTAATTCTCCAGCTCATGGCCCTCCTCCCCTGGGGCAGGCACAGCTAGTGACCAGATTTTTATTTATTTTTATTTTTAATCCCCACCCGAGGATATTTTTCCATTGACTTTAGAGAGAGTGGAAGAGAGAGGGAAAGACAGAAATACTGATGTGAGAGAAACACATCGATTGGTTGCCTCCTGCATGCGCACTGACCAGGGCCTGGGCTGGGGAGGAGCCTGCAACCCAGTGGAACCTGGGACCCTTTGTTCCGTGGCGGACGCTCTATCCACTGAGCCAAACTGGCTAGGGCTAGTGACCAGGTTCTTAAAGACAACGGGGACAAGACCTGATTTGGATTTGGGACAATTGCTCTGGTTGGATTATAGAGAATAGATGAGGGGTGTGTGTGTGTGTGTGTGTGTGTGTGTGTGTGTGAGAGAGAGAGAGTGAAAGGGCAGGGTCAAGAGTCATTCCTGCCGAAACTGGGTTGGCTCAGTGGATAGAGCGTCGGCCTGCGGACTGAAGGGTCCCAGGTTCGATTCCGGTCAAGGGCATGTACCTTGGCTGTGGGCACATCCCCAGTGGGAGGTGTGCAGGAGGCAGCTGATCGATGTTTCTCTCCCATCAATGTTTCTAGCTCTCTATCCCTCTCCCTTCCTCTCTGTAAAATATCAATAAAATATATTTAAAAAAAAAAGAAAAAGAAAAAGAAAAAAAGAGTCATTCCTGAGATGGGGAGGTGGGGAGGAGCAGCCACTGGGCTGGGAGATAGTTCTCATCTGCACTGAGGAACCCCCCTTTCCCACCCCCCACCCCGCCCCTCTAGTTTCATCCTCCTTTTGGTAACTTTCCACCCGTGAGAGGGACCGTGGAGGTGGAAGCCCATCTCCCCAGCCTGGGCCTTGCCCAGCCATCTCTTGTTCTGAAATCTTTCCTCTCCTCCTCCTCCTCAGCAGGCCGGGAGAGGCTTGTTAGCACGCATCCCTGCGGTGCCTCTTCCCGGAGGGGCCCTGGCGTGAGTGCTTCTGGAAGCGTGACATTTCCGTAGAGGCTTCAGATCACTCAGCATTCAGCTCCATGGGCGTGTCTTCCTCTCCCCAGCTCTGACCTGTCCGGGCTGGAGCAGAATGACGATCCAGCCTCAGCCCTGACACCCAGGCTTCCCGGCTGTCGGTGAGGCCTGGAGCCTGAGACGCAGTGTCCCCTCCTGGAGAAGCAGTAACTGACCAGCGGGAGCTTCCCGAGGATTCCTGCTCCGGCACCTGGAACCCCCCCTCCCCCCGCCTCTTCCTAGCTGTGAGGTCGGGAGCAAGTTTCCTCTTGTGTCCGAGCCCTTTCTGCTCACCTGTAAAATGGGGACATCGACAAAACGAAAGGAGAGAACACCACCCGCAGTGCCTGGCAGGCAGGATCCCACAGGGAACGGGCACTGCCAACATGGTCATCACCACCAGGAGCCACGGGGGCCTGGTCCTGCTCCCAAGTAGACGGGCTCCTGGAGGGACAGACCCAGAAACCCGCCCAGCCCAGGAAGGCCGGAGCATGGACGGGGCCTTCCCTGTGCCCTAGGGCAGCGAGCTGGGCAGGTGCCCGTGCAGATGGCAGAGCAGCTGGACACTGGCAGGAGGCAGGAGGCCTGAGCTGGACCTGCAACGGCAGGGCAGTGTGGCTGTGCTGTGTGTGCGCAGACGCTCACACTCATCACACATGCTCACACATTGCTCACACGCTTACGTACCTGCACAGTGATTGCGCACATGCTCAGTCACACACGATGACATGTGCACTCTCCCACTTTGCATACACACACACACAATACTCACAAACTCACATATAATCTCCCACATACACTGTCACTTTCATGCCCCCCCTCACCCTATGTGCTTATACACACACAGGCACACACCATGTAGAGGCCGAGGCAGGAAGACCCTAACATGGAGGCAGAAGCACCAAGACACAGCGATGGACAAGGAGAGACAAAGCGGGAGACAGCCTGATGCCATCGGAGAGGAAAATGGCAGTGGGATCAATAGAGGTTCCCAGCTGTGACCACAGAGAGGGCCCAGGGGAGATGGCACCCCACCTGGCTGCGCGGGTCAGAAACGGCCAGGCTGCTGGGGACCAGCGGTGAGATGGGCGGTGGGCTCCGTCCGGGGCTAGTGCTGTCCTCACACCACAAGGAGGTTCGGGGGAGTTGAGTAATTTGTCGGAGGCCCAGGTAGCATCCCGGCCAGCACACAGGCTGTTTTCTCCCTGGTGAGGGCCCGCTTCCTCCCGCACGCATGCCTCTCCCCTCGGGTGACACACTCCACACCTCTGAGCAGGTGGGAGCTGAGGGGCTCTGGATGGCACCTCCTCTCAGCCGCCTGCTACTCTGTCGCTGCTGCAGGAACACCGTGGAGACAGCTTGCCTCTCTGCACTGAGTCTCTTTGTTTCCCGCCAGGCACCCCCTGAGGCTTGCACACACCTGGGAGTACTGGGCAGGGAACACCCCAACTGGTGACCCTGAACCAATGGGGGAGGGAAGTCGGTGGGTGAACACACCCCTCTTCTAACTCCAGAGGAAAATTCTGAGTGAGCCCTAGCTGGTGTGGCTCAGTGGATGGCGCGTTGGCCTGTGGACTGAAGGGTCCCGGGTTCCATCCCCGTCAAGGGCACTTGTCCGGGTTGTGGATTCCCCAGTAGGGGGCGTGCGGAAGGCAGCCAATCAATGATTCTCTCTCATCGATGTTTCTATCTTCCTCTCTCTTTCTCTCTGATATCAATAAAAATATATTTTAAAAAAATTCTGAGGTGCCTTCTCCAGAAGGCTCCTTGGAGGGTCCCAGAGGGATGGCTCCCCATTGTCCACAGCAGGGACTGCAGGGCCTCACACCTCCTATTTCCTGCCTCCTTTCCCCAGAAACCCCTGGCCCAATAAACCACCTGCAGGCGCCCGGGGCTCAGGCTCTGTTTTCAGCCAAGGCCCCAGATAGGCTCTCACTGGGCTCAGCCCCGGGGGAGCCAGCGATCTCCTCTCCACCCCCTTTGCTTTCCCCAGACACCAGGCCTCTGCTCCGATCTATTGTTTGCTGGATTCAGGAGCCACCACATTTCCCCAGCGGGCAAATCACTCTTGTTTATCCAGTGACGGGCAATTCTCTGCAAAAAAAGATGCCTTCAGCAAAGAGGCATCCTATCCACAAGGATCCTGGGGTGGGGGTGGGGTGGGTGGGAAGCCCTCCTCTTCACTTTACGACACATGTCGTAGGCAAGTCACCCACGTAGCCAGTCACGGTCTCAGGTTGTGTGGGTACATGCATGTGTGTGGGTACATGCATGTGTATGTGTGCGTGTGTTTTAAAGATTTACTGTGTCTTTTGATTGCAAAAGCAATGCATGCCCATCGTCCGGATTACAATAAAAAACATATAGCTTGAAAGCTGAAGGCACCTCCCACCCTTTTCCCTGAATGTGGTTCTTTTTAATGGTCTCTGGACAGAACATTTCAGCATCCATCAGTAAGGCCTGATGCCGCCCTCGGGGACAGCCAGCGCCCGTACAGAGTGCCGTTTCTTCCCAGGGCCATCACCGATTCATTCAACGACTGTTTTGAGTACTTATTAGGGGCCGGTACTGGAGAGGCAGCTGTGAGGGAGAGCCATGAGGCTCGAGCCTGGCCGCCTGTCTCGAACGAGTTGCATGTTCCTGGTCTCCTCTGTGGGCAGTATTTACCCAATAGCCTCCGGCTCCCAGGGAGGCCCGGAGGGTGGGGGGGGCAGGGTTTGCAGCTGTCCCGAGGGGCTTCCCACATCCACAGTAAGGGCTGTGCCCATATCCAGAATGCAGAGCAGGATGGAATGTGCTGTGCAGCTTCCCTGCTGTGGAGCCTTTGTCAGGAGCTCCGGTCACCTGATCAGATCCTTCCCTCCAACCCCGAAAGGCCCTGTTTCAGGTCTCTGCTGCCGCGTGCACACAGCGGGCCTGGGGCTCTGGCAGAGCTGGCACGTGTCCGGAGGGCAGGGGCTGGGTGGCTCCTCTGGTCTCCCTGACGCCTGGCCAGGCTGGGTGTCCACTGTGTGCTCTCAGCGCATGCCTGCTGAACAGGTGCCCACAGCAAAGAGAGGAGGCTTGTGGAAGGGCAGGGAGTGGGGCAGTGAGGCCAGTAGTCAGGGCAGGAGATGGGGCTTTTAGCAGGGGTATCTCTGTGTGGCACCCCCCCCCCTTCACAGTGGGGACGAGCAACTGGGGGCACGGGTGATGGCAGAAGGCCCAGCAGGAAATCCACGGGGCCCAGGAACTGAGGGTTGGCATATGTGCCTGGAAAGGGGAGGGACTCACAGAGGGACAATGTGGGTGTCCCTTGTGCCCAAGCAGGTCAAACAGTATTTATCAGCTCTTTTATTTTATTTATTTATTTATTATTTTTTATTGTCTAAAGTTTTACATAAGTCTCTTTTTCCCCCAATTGACTCTCCCTCCGCTCCCCCGAGCCATTCCCACCCTGGGCAAGCCCCCACCGCCCCAGTGTCTGTGTCCATTGGTTATGCTAATAGGCATGCATACAAGTCCTTGGGTTGCTCTCTAACCAACCCCCTTCCCCTGCCATTTGTCTCTGGATCTGTTTTTGTTCATCAAATTATGTTGTTCATTATATCCCACATATAAGTGAGATCATGTGATATTTATCTTTCTCCGACTGGCTTGTTTCACTTAGCATAATGCTCTCCAGGTCCATCCATGCTGTTGCAAATGGTAGAAGTTCCTTCCTTTTTACCGCAGCGTAGTATTCCATTGTGTAGATGTACCACAGTTTTTTAATCCACTCGTCTGCTGATGGGCACTCAGGCTGTTTCCAAATCTTAGCTATGGTAAATTGTGCTGCTATGAACATAGGGGTGCATATATCCTTTCTGATTGGTGTTTCTGGTTTCTTGGGATATATTCCTAGAAGTGGGATTACTAGGTCAAATGGGAGTTCCATTTTTAGTTTTTTGAGGAAACTCCATACTGTTCTCCACAGTGGCTGCACCAGTCTGCATTCCCACCAGCAGTGCACGAGGGTTCCTTTTTCTCCACATCCTCGCCAGCACTTGTCCTTTGTTGATTTGTTAATAACAGCCATTCTGACAGGTGTGAGATGGTATCTCGTTGTTTTGATTTGCATCTCTCGGATGATTAGTGACTTTGAGCATGTTTTCATATGTCTCTCAGCCTTCTGTATGTCCTCTTTCGAAGAGTGTCTATTTAGGTCCTTTGCCCACTTTTTGATTGGATCGTTTGTCTTCCTTTTGTTAAGTTGTATGAGTTCTCTGTAAATTTTGGAGATTAAACCCTTATCTGAAATATCATTGGCGAATATGTTCTCCCATGCAGTGGGCGGCTCTTTTCTTTTTGTTAATACAGGTCCCTTTGTTAAACACAAGCATCATGCCTCCTTTAACATCATGTAACAATTCAAAATGAATGTTTGGACTCCAGACACATTGGAACAACGGAAAGAGTGCTGCTTTAATTTTCCTCCTCCTAGAACTGACGTAAGGTGCCCCCACCTTTAGGATCAAAGCCCAGACAAGTTTGAGCGGAGGTGGGCAGCTTTTCGGAATTAGTACGAGGGACGGATAGAAACAGCTGTGATAGGATCCCTTCTCTGATGAGTCCCTTCCCTGAGGGACGGGAGCTGGTGCTCCAGGTTCTGGAACAGGACTCATGGATGGCACTTGGGAGCTCCAGGAGGCAACTCCATCCATGGCTGAGTGTTCCTCTCTGACCCGTTTCCTCTGCTCTCCCCAGGGGAGCCCATCCCCTAAAATCCTCAGCAATCCCCTCCCCCTCCCACATGCTTTTATTCCAAAACAACCCATCTGCTCCTCTCCCTTCATCTGAATTCCTAAAGCCCATGGTTGACAAGGTGTTCTGTCAAGTCCAAGGACAGTAATCTATACAAGAGGTAAGAGACTGATAGGCGAAACCACTAGCATTTGAGATTTTAAAGGAGAGTTTGTAAATTCGAACCCATCATCTCAAACAGGTGGAATGTGCACGGCAGGTCTTTCTGAAGCCCGGTCCCTTCCAGCTCCACGTGCCTACCGGGCCACTCCTCCCCTGCTTCCAGAACAGGGCGCAGCTGCCGGCCCTTCTGCGGAAGGCTCAGGCCCTCGCTCGGCGTTAGGGTGCCAGAGGGGGCGGGGACACGGGCCCGGCACGCCCGGCCCGGGAGCCGTCCCGAAACCTCAGCCCCAGCCTCTGCGCGCCGGAAGGAAGCCGCTGCGGAGGAGGGGGCCACGGGGGTGTCCCGGGTGCGCCTCACCTGCCGCAGGGCACGTCCCCGGCTTTCATCTTCCGAGAGCCGGCCGCGGGGCGGGAGCCCATTCTCCCATCCTTCTGCCCACGCAGCAGTCGCCGCCGGCCCGCCGCCGGGTCTGGAGCGCAGGGCCCCTAGGACTCCTCGGCTCTCGCCCCGCGCGCCTCTCCCTTCCCAGTCCCTGCGCGGGTCCCGGGCCTGGAGACGAGAGCCTCACCCACCCCCCAACTCCCGGACGCACTCGCCGAGAGGGCGGCGTCTGAGGGAGAGAAGGAGGAAGGGAGGGGCGCCGCCCGCCTTCGGGGGCCTGGAGCGCGCGTGGCCCCGGAGCCGCCCGCGCCGCGGGGACTCGGCTGGCACCGCTCGGCGCGCGGGCGGCGGAGGATGCTGGCGGGCTTCCCCGGCCTCGGCCCGCGCTCCCGCCGGGAGGGCCCCGGGTGCGCCCCTAGCCGTGCCGCCGCCGCCTCGGCCACAGCGGTGGCGAGAGGTTAGGGGGCCGGCTGCAGCGCGCACGCCGGCCCTGATCCCGCGAGCCGCAACGCGGGCGCCCCCAATTTTCCAGTCCCCGTCGCCTCCTCCCTCCTCCTGCGGCCAGGCGCCTGTGGATACTGACGGTGGGGAGTCGCGCTGCAGCCGGGGTTCGGGGGCCATGGCGCTGGCTTGGCGGCGCGGCTCCGCGGGGAGCAGCCCCCGGGCGCGCTGAGCCTCCTGCCCCGCCCGCCGCACGCGTGATCCGGCCCGGCAGCCTCGCAGGGACCGGCGCGGACCACGCGGCTCCGGAGTTCCCGCACAGGTAAGCGCAGGGGAGGGCCGGCCTTCCGGGGGGCACACAGTGCCGGAGGTGGGGCGTCGCAGTCGCGGGGGGCTGGGTGGGAGAGGAAGTAAACAGAAGGAAGATTCAGGAATCCCCGGGATGGCCCCGGCTTCAGTCTGGCACGCTGTACCCAAGGCGTGGGCCTGGAGGAGGCTTAGGTGGGCAAGTCAGGGACCGAGAGACGCGACAGCACAGGGGAGAGACGGGGTGCGAGGGATGGAGAGGGGGCCAGGTCTCTGCAAGCCAAAGACAGGAAACAGTGCTGGGCGGAAAGTACGGAGTGTGGTCAGTGGTGGCGGGAGCGTGGAGGTGGCTGGAGGAGACCTGGCTCTTCGGTGGGTCCCGGAGCGGGCTGGGTGGGTCGCAGAGAAAGCCCAGGCGGGGGGAGAGCTGCTTCTACTGGGAGGTGTCCTTTGCTCCAGAATGATCAGCGCAGCCTGTGCCCTGGAGACCCGTCCTGCGTCCGTGCGGAGGTGACCGGCGCCCCGCCTTCCCCAGGTCTCAGAGCCGTGCGAGGTGGTGGCCCATCCAGAGAGAGCCCTGACGCCAGCCAGGATGCCGAGGAACCAGGGCTTCTCCGAGCCCGAGTACTCGGCCGAGTACTCCGCCAGCCTGCCCTCTGACCCTGACCGCCGGATGGGCCGGACCCATGAAATCTCCGTGCGGAGCTCGGGGTCCTGCCTCTGCCTGCCCAGCTTCATGCGGCTGACCTTCGTGCCCGAGTCCTTGGAGAACCTGTACCAGACCTACTTCAAGAGGCAGCGCCACGAGACCCTGCTGGTGCTGGTGGTGTTCGCCGCGCTCTTCGACTGCTACGTGGTGGTCATGTGCGCCGTGGTCTTCTCCGGGGACAAGCTGGCTCCCCTCGTGGTGGCCGGGGTCGGGCTGGTGTTGGACATCCTCCTCTTCGTGCTGTGCAGAAAGGGGCTGCTCCCCAGCCGGGTCACCCGGAAGGTGGTGCCCTACCTGCTGTGGCTGCTGATCACAGCCCAGATCTTCTCCTACCTGGGCCTCAACTTCCCCGGCGCCCACGCAGCCAGCGACACGGTGGGCTGGCAGGCCTTCTTCGTCTTCTCCTTCTTCATCACGCTGCCCCTCAGCCTCAGCCCCATTGTCGCCATCTCGGTGGTTTCCTGTGGTGCGCACACGCTCATTTTGGGGGTCACCGTGGCCCAGCAGCAGCAGGACAGGCTGAAGGGGATGCAGTTGCTGAGAGAGGTGAGTTCAGCCTTCACCCGGGATGTCACCCTGCGCTTCCCCTACCACTGGCTTGCAGCCTGGGTGGTCCCTACTTGAAAGGTGGGGGGCGGCATTGTTCACTTGGCCCTTTTGTCAGATGTGCCCTGGGCGGCACCCCCCCCAGGTCTCAGCCGCCTGTGCAGGAAGGACCTCCTCTCTCTCAACCCTTGGCTTTGCACCAGAGTTGGGCCCGAGGGACTGAAGGCTGTCAGGACATTGGGCCCCAGGGCCACTCGTCCACCTGTGCCCAGCTCAAGTGGGTGGCAGGAAGGCCAGCCTAGGCCTGGTCTCGAGGCAGCATGGTCCTGGCCGTTCTCTCATTGACCTTTGCAAGGAGGGCCTCGTGGGGAAAGAGGCCCCTGGGCTTCTGGGCTCTAGCCTGGCGTTGGCAGCTTTGGCAAGAGACCGACTCGTGTGGACTTGGTGTCCCTCTGCCAAATGGACAGTGTCTGCCAGCGCCGTGTGGCTGTTGTCGAGGTCCAGGGAAATGCGGGTGAAAGTGTGGTTCCCTGGGAAATGGAGGGAAGGTGTGATGGTCACCATGTCTGCTGCTGGGAGCCCAGGGTCCCTCGAGCAGTTAGATGATCGGAGGGGTGGCGGTCTCCCCACGGCAGGCGTGGGGTGGGGACACAGACGGGGGACAGTGGTGCCAGCCATGGTGGTGGAGCCTCCTGCTGGAAGGGTGGACATGTGGCCCCAGCTTAACTGCTGTGTCCACGGGGTTCCAAGGCCCGGCTAAGTGCTGAGGGGCTGCAGAGCCCGGCCTTCTGAGTTTATTATTGGTCACACACCTGGGCCTCCTCAGGACTTAGCGTCGCTGAATTGTACAGCTGTGTGCCCCGCCTGCTGCCTCATGGGTGGGAAGTGACCTGCCCAAGGCCACGTAGCTGGTTATGGCGGTCATCTGGCTGGAGTGTCCACTTCTCAGTTCCATTTCTCAATTCCGTTCCACTGCTCTCCCTACGACGTCATACTGCTGCCTCCGTCTCGGCCAGAGCCATTAGCATTGTCTCCTGGGGTTGAGGGCTGAGTCTCTGAGTCTCTAGGTGCCCAGCGGTGCCGTTGGTGGTTGATGCAAGAACCCTGTGGGGCCGTCCCATTGCTGCCGCCTTGGTTGGAGGAAAATACAGGTTTTTCTCTGTGTTAACTTTTTTTTTTTTAATATATATTTTATTGATTTTTTACAGAGAGGAAGGGAGAGGGATAGAGAGTTAGAAACATCGATGAGAGAGAAACATCGATCAGCTGCCTCCTGCACACCTCCTACTGGGGATGTGCCCGCAACCAAGGTACATGCCCTTGACCGGAATCGAACCTGGGATCTTACAGTCCGCAGGCCGACGCTCTACCCACTGAGCCAAACCGGTTAGGGCTGTGTTAACTTTTTCCTAGTTCTTGGACCGATATCCTTCCTGTCTCCCATCATGGCTCATGGACGCTTTGTGCCTCTCGATTCTGCAGGTGCATATGGGCTCGTGTAGGCACGTCAACAGGTCCTCGGTTTTCCTCCGTGATTGTTCATGTAAGGTGACAGCCTGCCACGACTGTCCTGACTGCTGGGCTGGGGAACTTCAGCGTGTGCCTCTGCCCGTGGAGGCCCTGGGGAAGCTTCTGGGGAAGAAGGGCGAGATCAGGCCTGGCCTCTGAGTGATCGGACTGAACCACGGCCTTGTACTGAAGTCACTTCTGCCCTGTCGTCTCTGCCAGGGCCCCAGTGCATGAGTTTCCCGGATGCTTTGCTGTCCATTAGGGAGCAAAACAGAAATTCTCCCCATTGGAGCCCAGACTCTGAACCCATGATTGCTGCGTGTCCTTTGGGGGTTGCTAAGAAACAAAACCCAAACAGATGAGGAAACAGAAAAAGATAGAAAAATAAGTAAATCCAGAATAACCACATTAGCATCCCAGGAGAGCATGGCCTTGACATGGAGGCAGCGCTCTGGCTGTGGCTCTGCGAAGGGAAGGGGACTCGCAAGGTCCCTTTGGGAGCCTGCGATACAGAACGCAGGAGGCCCCAACTTTCAGTGGGCCGCGCTCCAGACGTTTCTGAGTCACTTGTTTGGGACGAATGTGACTTTTCAAAAGGTGCCTGGGTTCCCAGGCCCACCCACCGCAGTCTTCCTAGGGCAGCGGGAACTGAGCCCCGTGTGGTGGCCCTGCCTGCGGCTCTCCCAGCTGTGGAATGAAGCCTCACTCACCTGCCCCCTGGGGCACAGGAAACCCCCTGGGGTGGGGGCACCATCATGGGTAGAAGGGGGTGGGGCTGGAGGATGGGGACTTAAGAAGGGGGTGGCCAGAAACCCCGCCCCCATCAGGGTAACACCAGGAACTTTCTCCAGATGCCAGCATCTCCTTGCCTTTCTCCTGCCTACAGACTCCCCTTCTCTTTCTCTCCTTCCATCACCTGTTGGCTCCAGCCAGGGAGTTCCTCCTGGGTCAGTGGGGATGACCCAGGCCCACAGTTAGAAGCAGACACTGGATTTCCGGGGTCTCTGTGTCCTTTTGCTGCCAGGGTCCCCGGCAGCACTGAAGAAGCACTTTCAGGGCCCAGGTGATCTTCCTCTGCACCCTTCAGCCCCCCACCCCATACGTGGCTCTGTGCACCCTTCAGCCCCCCACCCCATACTTGGCTCTGTGCGGGGAATCCCAGGAGACCCAGAAGCTCAGGGCAGCCTGACACGCAGAGAGGCAAGGCAGACAGCGGCCCTGGGCTCTTCTCGGGGGGGCGGGCAGGTGGGTTCCACAGAAGGAGCCTAGGAAGAGCAGGGTATGTGGGGTGTGGTATGGGGGGTGGGACAGGGGTGAGGCTGGGGCTTCATGTATTACTGAACGAGTGAATGTTACTGAGCCGCAGGGGCCTGGGATGAAGGGTTCAGACCATGACAGTCAGAGGCTGTGGTGGAGGAGAGCATGGCCTGGGGCTGGGGTGCTGGAGGCTCGGAGGACAGGAGGGGTGAGCTGCAGCGGGCAGGGTTTTCCCACATCCCTCCCCTTGCCTGGGTCCTGCACCACCAACTTGCCCTTAACTGCTACAAACTGCACCTTGGGTGAGGTGAGGAAGCAGCTGGGGTGGGGGTGGGGGGTTTGAGGGCAGGACCAGGTAGCAGCTGATGGGAGAGGAAGAAGGGGAAGATGGGGAAGATGGGGGTAGGGAGAAATGCAGCCCAGATGGTGGGGAGCATTCCTGTGGCCAGTGGCCGCTCCGGAGACGCTCACGTGTGCCCATACACACCTGTTAGGTTCTCACAGGGCCGTCGGAGGAATGAGTCTGTGGCAAGTTAAGGGTAAGGACCCCCTGAAAAATACAGCTTTACGTCATAGCAGAAAGGCTATTGGGGCACCCAAACCATAGTGAGGCTGAGGGGTTTCCCAGGGAGAGTGCGCAGAATCAACGGGAAGAGGGTTTAGGGCCCAGCGTTAGGGAGCAGCCCCGTGGTGGTGGTGGTGGTGGTGGTGGTGGTGGTGCTGCTGCTGCTGCTGCTGCTGCTGCTGCTCCTGGCGTGGAGCATCCAGGCCTGTCCCTGCCTCTGCTTCCTGCCGGCTCTCCTGGTCCCAGGCGGCTTGTGATGGCGGATGGGCCATTGGGAGCACCGGGCAGCCCTGGTCTGCTGGTGTTTGCACCACTGGTTCTCGGGTTGTGGAAATGTAAGACCTGGGGAGTCGAGCGGGGCCGGGGGTCAGGTGGGGGGCTGGCTGCTCATTGGCCTACAGGTGAGCGAGGGCACAGGAGTTGCTCCCGGGCGGGGGAGGGGTGGGAAGAGTGTAGAGAGGCCCCTTGCAAACCATAGGGCGCTACCCAAATGCTGGGCATTTGCTTCTCTGTTGCCTTTTCATCCTGACACACCACCTCTGACCTTTGGTCTGTGAATGAATCAGGCCAAGCTCATTCACTGTCCTTTTTCTCACCTTTTTTTTGTGTAACCAACTGGCTCTTTTCTTTTCCTCGTTTTGAACGCATTACTTTAAAGACTGTTCTCAATTATGAAACGCTTCACGATGTTGCAGAAGCTTTGGGAACAAGAGGAAAAGTGCGTTCTAATCCTGCTGTAACCATGTTTTCGTGCGGCTTATTCCTTTCTAGTCTTTCCTACGGAAAATTTTACAAAGCCGTATGCATCACCCCTACTTTCCTTAGCGTTCGAGCACAGACTTTTTGTGTTTTAAATTAGTCTTCACAATCCCCATTTCTAATGGCTGCGTCTGATATTGGCTAACTGTGCTGTGATTAAGTGTTCCTTTTCTGTAGGACGTTTGGTTACTCTTAATTAATTCATCGTAGATTTTCCTTATTTACGTACGGCGCCAGCAGGCCCGCTGCTCTCCTTCCTTCCCCTCCTGGCCACGGAGTGTGTCTGATGCCGCTTCCTCCTCTGATCGTGTCTCAGCTGCTTCTTCCAGCAAAATTCCTCGTGGTCCCGGAGAGATTTGCTTTGATTAGTAATGAGACCTTTCCTTGGCTTTCCCCTTTCCTCTCTTCAAGAACATTTTCTTTGTTGTAAACAAAATGAAAATGACATGTTTCCGAGCAAATCCCACCCCACCCTTGACCCCCGTTTGAAACCCCAGGGTAAGAGGGCTGGATTTGAACTTGGCAGGATTTCCATGGTTGTGGTTTGTTGTTCACATGTCGTTTCAAGACGGGTCCTGTGAATGTAACTGGTGTCGGCTGAGTCGGATCTGGCAGCGTAAGGCCCGCCCCAGCTCCCTGGTGGGCTCCCTGGCTGCCCCTGGAAGGCTGAGTTTTTCACCCAAAGGGACCGGGCCCTGGGGAATGGATGTGTGGGGCGCGTGTCCTTTATTCCGGATCAAGGGGCCCGGAGGGCTATGAGCTGTGTCCCCTGCTCCTGGGTGGCCGCCTGTGTGCCTTTTCACCAGGGTTAGTGGCGCACCCCTCCCAACCCTCATCGCTGGGTTCGGGGTGGACAGGATCACGGTGCTCACAGTCCGCCTTGTGGGCAGGCAGTGCCACAGCTTCTCCATGGAACCTCCACACGGCTGGCTCTTCCTCTGTTCTTTGCTTTGCTTCTGTTTCGCTAGGGGCTGGGAGCCCACGCTCGATCAGAATAACCTACCTGGTTTGCGTTCTGTTAAAACCAGTGACAAATAACATTGACGTAGGTCTTGAAGGTATGTCTTATCTCTGTTACGTCATTTGGTCCTCATGCCTGTCCTGTGAGTGGAAGTTCCTGTCTCGGATGGATGTAGATGTAGAGGAAGGTCGTGCAGTAAAAATGCAGGCGGCTGGTCTCGAGTCCGCCTTCCAGACCCACATGCAGGGAAAGTCCTCTTGTCTGATGAGGTTGGGAAAGGCAGTAGGTCAGTTAATGCAAAAAGTTAAATTATTGTGGTCTCACAACGTGTGGGTCAAAACACACGGAACTATAATGCCCCAAAGAGTGAATTTTGCTGGACGTGAAAGGGACTAAGAACCAAACTCTAGATCAGTGGTTCTCAAACTTCCTAATGCCACGACCCTTTAATACAGTTCCTCATGTTGTGGTGACCCCCAACCATGAAATTATTTTCGTTGCTACTTCATAACTGTAATTTTGCTACTGTTATGAATCGTAATGTAAATATCTGTGTTTTCCGATGGTCTTTGGTCGCGACCCACAGGTTGAGAACCGCTGCTGTAGAGCCTAAGACCATCGGAAAACACAGATATTTACATTACGATTCATAACAGTAGCAAAATCACAGTTATGAAGTAGCAACGAAAATAATTTTATGCTTGGGGGTCACCACAACATGAGGAACTGTATTAAAGGGTCGCGGCTTTAGAAAGGTTGAGAACCACTGTGCTAGATGATGGTGAACGAATGACCTCGACACAGTGCAGTGAGAGTTGTGACATTCTGTGGGGCTGGGGTGGAGGTGGGGGCGGGCTGGGATGGGGCACAGAGGAACATTTTGGGGTGATGGAAGTGTTCCGTATGGTGATTGTGGATGTAGTCACACAGCTGTATACATTTGCCAATACTCATCTAAACATACACGTTAAATGGGTGCTTTGAATTGTATGTTCACTATAACTCAACACAGTAGACTTTTTAAAAAGGTCGATAAAGTCTGGGAATCACACAAAGAATCTCGCATACGCATATACATTTACATGCATTTCCAATAGCTTACTCTAACCCAAAGCCTTTACTGTAGTCGCTTGCTCATCTTTTCTGAAGGGAAGGCTCTGTCCCCGCGCCTGGGTGCCCCGTGCTCCGGTGGCCTTCTTTTGTAGTTAGGATGTGCTGCCTGTCATTTCCAGTGCCCTTCAGGTGGAGGGAGAATTAAAAGTTACTTGGAAATAATCCGGGTCTAGAATCCTGGGTTTTTATGACTCTTCTCTTTTCGCTAAATGTTTACTGTTGCCTTGCCCACTCCTAAGTCAACAGTAGTTTCTTCTAGCTACGCACATTTATCAGCAATCCCCAAAATATTAATTTTACTTAGAAATAACAACTCTCCGTTCGCACTCATAATTTACCTGTTAAGGTCCTGTTTAATTAAATTATGTAAGTATAATTCCAAGAAAAGCAATTGATGTAGCAGGGTCCTACAGAGGCCCCGCCAGCTGTGTGCGTATGGTCGGAGGGTGGGCAGAGGGAGCGAGGGCCAGAGGTCTTGACTGAGCTGGAATATCGGTTCCGAGGGCTTCAGTGCTGTCCTGTGCCCCTGCCCCTTCCATTCGAGCCCCATCCTGCTGCTTCTCGGCATCCGTTCCTCTCTGGTAATCACCATAGTTTTCCCCAACTCTTGAGAGGCTACATCGATAGACTGGTCCGAGAGTGAAGATCCTTGGAGGGTATTTCCCCTGGCTCAGAATACTTGACTTAATCTGCTGTGTGGCTCATTTTTCCCTTTGGAAAAAGGAGAGATGCTTCCTGACTCACTTCTTCATAAAATACTGTGTGTTCAACTTCTCCTTCTGGAACGTGTCACAAGGCACATTTTGATGCAATGATTACTCTCATCCCCGTCACAGACAACAGGGTCCAGTGTCTTTCTCCTGGGTCTGAGGGTGGGGCTCATCCACGATGACCGAGAGGACATCCGCAAGCCCTCCAGGGGCCCCTGGGACACACAAGACCTATGAGAGTACATGGAAGTAGCATCATTCTGCCTTGGTTAGGAAAGGCCTGGAGGAGGCAGTACTGAGCTGGGCATGAGGGGCAAATTGGATTTTGAACACTCGATTGGTAGGGAAGGGGCACAAGGTGATTGCTGGTGAGCAGTGATTTGGGGGATGAACGTATGAGGACCTTTGACTGGAGGACTGGGTGTGTGAGATAGTAAGAGAGAAGTCTGGAAGGTAATTTGGGATCTGAAACAGAGGACCGAGAAAGCTATTTGAGATAGCTTTGACTACATTTTGTAGGCGTTGGGGAGCAGTGGAGTCCCAGAAGAACAGAGAACACAGAAAACATATTTAAAGGAATAGTGATGGGGAAATTTCCAAATTTGATGAAAATTATAAACCCCACAGTTCAAGAAGCTCAATATAACTCAGATAAAAAGAATCACACCAAGACACATCATAATTAGATTGCTTACTACTAGTAATTAAGAGAAACTCATAAAAATCAGAAAAAAAGGACACATTACATAGAGAGGGACAAAGATAAGAATGATGGCAGATGTTTGGTCAGAAATTATCCAAGGAAGAACACAGTAGAACTGGAAAAATAAAAATAGTCAATCTAGAATTCTGTACCCAACAGAAATATACTTCAATAAATGAAGGTGAGATAGACTTTTTTGTAGACAAACTAAAGTTGAGAGAATTAATCATCAGCAGACCTGCGCTAAAAAAAGTATTAATGACTGTTTAGAGCAAAAATATAAACAATATACTGTAGTTTATAACATAGAAGCAAAATATATAATAATAGAACAAGGGAAGGGGGAGATATGAAAGTATACTATCATAATTTTTTATGCTATATGTAAAATAATAATATTTGAAGTAGTCTTGAAATGGGGAGCAGTGGAGTCCCAGAAAAACAGAGAACACAGTATACAAATTATGATAGTATACTTAAACAGTCTCTCTTCCTTCCTCTTGGAAATCAATTAAAAAAAAAAAAATATATATATATATATATATATATATATATATTTTTTTTTTTTTTAAAAAGATTCAAAATATAAGAAGCCAAAACTGATATAACTAAAAGGAAGAATAGAGAAGTTATGATTATGTTTAAAGATTACAATATTCCTTTCTCAGTTATTGGTAAAACTAATAGACAAATTAGTAAGTATATAGAGCATTTGAATAACCTGAACAACCACCTGGACCAAAGTGATATTTATAGAACCTTCCACCCAACAACTACAGAATGCACATTCTTTTCTTTTTTAATGTATTTTTATTGATTTCAGGCGGGGGGAGAGAAAGAGAGAAACATCAATGATGAGAGAGAATCATTGATTGGCTGCCTCCTGCACGTTCCCCACCAGTGGTCGAACCTGCAACCTGGGCACGTGCCCTGACTGGAATCGAACCATGACCTCCTCATTCATAAATTGATGCTCAACCACTGAGCCACATGGGCAGGGCCAGAATGCACATTCTTTTCAAGTGCATTGGAGTGTTTATGAAGGCACACAGTATGCTGGGCCATAACACAAGATTCCATACATTAAAAAATTATTGAAATCATGCAAAGTATGATGGATTGAAATAAAAATTAACAGGAATATGTTTTGAAAATCCACAAATATGTGGAAATTAAGTAAAACATCTGTACACAACCAGTGGATCAACACAGATATCATAAGATACATTAGAAAATGTGTTGAATTACATGAAAATTAAAACAACATATAAAAATTGGTGGGATATAAGCAAAGCAGTACTATGAGGGAAATTTATAGCATCAGAAGGTCTAAAATTAATGACCTATGATTCCACCATAAGTAAAGTAGAAAAATTAAATCCAGAGTAAGAAGTAGGAGTTAATCTACTAGGTGTACCAGTTAATACGGATTTTTTTCAATAGATGGAGTACACATATGTTGAAACATATGCGATTTGATATGTATGCTATTTTGTTGTATTGACAGCAAGCTTCAAAACTTCATATGTCAAATTTGCTGAAGGTGTTAACATCATAGATATTTTTACGCTTAAAAATGTCGAATTTCGTGCCAAAAAAAGAGCATTTGCGGGAAGTTTTAATTCATTATTTTGAAGAAAAAGTTATTGTCGTATACTTCGGGAAGCTTATGGTGAACATGCTCCATTTCAAGATACTTGTGAACGCTGGTTTAAACTCTTCAAAAGTGATGATTTTTTATGTGAAAGACAAAGAAGGTCCAGGTTAACCGAAAAAGTTTGAAGACCAACAATTACAAGCATTATTGAATGAAGATGCTTGTCAAACTCAAACACAACTTTGAGAAAGATTAAATGTTGCTCAGCAAACAATTTCCAATGGGAAAGATTTTAAAGGAAGGAAAATGGGTGCCACATCAACTGAACAAAAGACAAATGGAAAACCGAAAAGTCATCAGTAAAATGTTGCTTCAACAGCACGAAAGAAAGTCTTTTTTTAATCGAATTGTGACTGGTGATGAAAAGTGGATTTATTTTGAGAATCCCAAATGCACAAAATCATGGGTTGATCCAGGTCAACCATCAACATCGACTGCAAGGCCAAATCGCTTCGGAAAGAAGACAATGCTCTGTGTTTGGTGGGGTCAGGAAGGTGTGTATTATGAGCTTCTAAAACCAGGTGAAGCTGTTAATACTGATTGCTACCGACAACAAATAATCAATTTGAACCATGCTTTGATCATGAAACGACCAGAATGTGCCAGAAGACATGGAAATTTTGCTTCATGATGACGCACCATCACACACTTCAAAACCAGTTAAAGACATGTTAAAATATCTTGCCTGGGAAGTATTAACCCACCCACTGTATTCACCAGACCTTGCTCCTTCAGATCACCACTTGTTTCTATCAATGGCACATGCACTTTCTGAGCAGCACTTCAAAACATACGAAGAAGTGGAAAATTGGATCTCTGAATGGTTTGCCTCGAAACAAGAAAACTTCTACTGGGACGATATCCACCAATTACCTGAAAGATGGGGAAATGTGTAGCTAGCGATGGACATTCCTTTTTTTTCAATTTTATTGATTTTTTACAGAGAGGAAGGGAGAATGGTAGAGAGTTAGAAACATTGATGAGAGAGAAACATCAATCAGCTGCCTCCTGCACACCCCCTACTGGGGATGTGCTTGCAACCAAGGTACATGCCCTTGACTGGAATCGAACCTGGGACCTTTCAGTCCGCAGGCCGACGCTCTATCCACTGAGCCAAACCAGTTAGGGCGATGGACATTACTTTGAATAAAGCACTTTTGATGTTTCTCTTGAAATTATGTTTTCTTTGATTACAAAATCCACATTATTAACTGGTACACCTAGTCTTACCTAATAATAGACAAACATGTAAATTGACCGTACCGCCCCTCTGCCCCCAGCCAATCAGAGTGAGTATGCAAATTAGAAGGCCAAAGATGGCAGCCACCCAGCTGCTCCAGGCATGGAGTGGCCAGGCAGGACAGGACGCCTGCTATGAGAGGGAGAACGGGGGCGGGGGGCGCGAAGGGATCTACAGGAGCGGAGTGCCGCAGTGAAGACAAGACTGCAGACTCCGGAGTCTGCAGTGAAGATGAAGATGGCAGATGGCAGACTCTAGCCGGAGTCTGCAGCAAAGACGAAGACGGCAGACTCCGGCCAGAGTCTGCAGCAAAGCAGCGAAGACAAAGAAGGCAGACTCTGGCCGGAGCGAAGGCCAGGGTCCCGGGTGCTGGAGGAAAACCGGTGCTGGAAGCCAAGGGAAGGAAGGCCTATTGCACGAATCTCTTCGTGCACCAGGCCTCTAGTATATATATAAAAGCCTAAGCAACCAGCCCACTGGCCAGTAGCTATGACGCGCACTGACCACCAGGGGGCAGACGCTCAATGCAGGAGCTGCCGGGCTGCGGTCACTTGGCAGCGGCAGTTCTCGGGTGACGCACCCGGAAACAGAGAGGAGGGAGCCCGATTCCAGGGTGCGTCACCCAAGAACTGCCCTCTTGCAATCCAGGACTCCTCGGGGGATGTTGGAGAGCCGATTTCGGCCTGATTCCCGCAGGCCAGGCTGAGGGACCCCACTGGCGCACGAATCCATGCACCGGACCTCTAGTAAAAGATAAGAATGGAAAGTAGTGAACAAACAATAAAGAAAAATCAGTGAATCTACAGCTGATTTTTAAATTCAATAAAATTGATGTTATAGCTAGGTGATCAGAGAAATGAGAGAGGATACAAATTACAAATGCCAGAATGGAAATGGGAACATGACTACAGGTCCTACAGACATTAACAGAATAGTAAAATAATGTTACAAACTACTATATGCCAACAAATTTGACAACTTAGACAAACTGGGCAAATTACTTGAGGCTCAGGGGTGGTGGGGCTACTGCCTGGCAGGACTGAGTTTCTGTGAAGGGTCCCCAGGTCTGCTGTGGCCGGGGGGGGGGGGGGGGGGGGAGGGGGGTGGTGTCTAAGAGAGTGGAATAATAGGAAATCTCAAATTTCTTTGTAAAGAGATTCACTACAGGAAGATTATAAGGCAAAAAGGAGAAAACAGAAATTGTACTAAATCCCCCTCCCTCAGAGGGCAACTGCTGTTGACCCGTTAGTGTTTCTGCTCCTGCGCTATTTCCTTTCTAGGAAAATGAGGGCAGGGTTTAGCTAGGTTTTGAGGGAAGGGTGGGGGGTGGCAGGGGGTGGGTATTTCAGGTGGGGCTGCAGGAAGTGCTTGCCTGGTGCAGTCAAAGACTCAAGACCAGGGGTGGGCAAACTTTTTGACTCGAGGGCCACAATGGGTTCTTAAACTGGACCGGAGGGCCAGAACAAAAGCATGGATGGAATGTTTGTGTGAACTAATATAAATTCAAAGTAAAGGAGCGGAGGGGAGAGCAAGAGAACCGGATAGAACAGCCGGATCCGGCCCGCGGGCTGTAGTTTGCCCACGGCTGCTCAAGACCCATGGAGTTGGCATTTCCATTTTCTCTTTCTCCCGTCTCTCTCTCCCTCAGTCCTTCTTCCTCCATTTTCATTCCTTCGCTCAGTAGTCCCTGGGCGCCTCCTATGTGCCACGAGTGTGTGGAGTGCTGGGGACAAGTGGTGACTGGCACAGATCTTGTCCCTGCGGAGCATATAATATAATGGGCAGACACATCTGTTCCACTCAAAGCAAACACTTTTAAGCGTTTAAAAATAGTAATACAAACATGGACTCATGGCAGAGAAGGCAAAGCCCCACGCACTAGCCAGGTGAGAGGAAGCTTCGCCCAGGTACTCGGCGGAAGGGACCGAGCCCTCCGCCCGTGTGGGCTGCGCGTGTGCTGAGGTGCAGAGCGCTCACTGCTGGGACACACCGGGCCACCTGGCAAACGGAAGGGTTTCCGCCAGGGGCTGGTGGGAGATGCGGAGAAAGGTTCACAGGGGCCGGGGTGCCAGAATGAGGATTTTGAACTTCACCTTCTGGACAGCCGGCAGCTAGTGAGGTGTCCGAGCAGGAGGTGGAACTTGCAAAAAGATACTTTTGGAAGATTAATGTGGTACCAGAGGGTGGGGTGGTAGGACCGGAGAGGGAGGAGGAAGATGAGTCCAGCCCTGTGGGGGGTGACGGTTTGGGCCAGGAAGTGGCAGGAGGAGTGATGATGAGGAAGACCAGGAGGCATTTGTCCAGAAAGAGCAGGTGGAGTGAAGGACCCACTGGAGGTGCCGCAGGAGCACCAGGGAGACAGGGAGAAGGGGTGGCACTGGCTCAGGCGTCCCGTAACCGTTTACCAAGGATGTAGGGCTGGTGGGCGGGGACCGTGACAGGCTGGGCTTTCCCACCCACCCCTGGCTGCACCCTGGAGTCCCCTGGGAGCTTTTTTAACAATGTCAGTGCCTGGCCACTGGCATCACTGTTTTGGGGGGCTGCCCAGGCATAGCTTCCAGGTGAGTCTAAGGTGCAGCCAGGGTTAGAAACTCCTGAGTAAGGGTGAGGGGAGCACACCCAGGTGGCGCTGGTTCAGGCAGTTCTGGCTGAAAAACTGAAATTCAGGAGTGGAGTTTGCCAGGACTTTGGCATTGGGAGAGCTCTCTGTGTCCGTGACTAAGATAGTACCCTGTGAGGACGGTCTCCGGCTGGGCACGGTCCTCCCAGGTCTGTCTCTCTGATGGTGACCATGTGTTCGCTTTGCCAAGGGCCGGGGGCGGGGGGACAGTAAGAGAAGGGTTGGGACAGTGACAAGGAAACTTGGAAAATGACTTAAAAATCAGGGAACTGGATTAAATGCAGGACACACGAAACAGCGGTAATGGGTGGAGAACAGTGGATGTGGCTTTGAGTGGACGGAAGAGAGGCTGGCCAGACCAGGAAAGAACAACAAGGAGGTGTGACCCGAAGATGAGGAGATTATGAGAAAGGGAAAGAGAAGAAACGGACAGAAAGACCACAGGCCGTAGGCTCAGCGATGACCTACAGCAGCGTTCAGAGTTTGGGTTAAAGAGCCAAGCAGGTTGGAGGATCTTGGCTTTGTCTTAATATTTATGGCAGCCCCTAGGAATGCAGATCCCCGGGTCTCCAAGGCAGGTGGGGCCCAGAAATCTCCATTCCTCACCTGTTCCCCTCGGACCTCCCGAGCACCTGGCTCAGAAACGCTGAACAGGGAAACAGCAGCTAAGGACTCGGGGCTGAAAAGAAAGCCGGGTGTCCCCAGGCTAGTCTGAGCAGCGGCAGAGAGGAGGGCTGCTGAGTCATTCCTGGGAAGCAACAGGGGAGGGAAGAAAGGGGACCGAGTCCCCAAGGAGAGAGGAAGAGTCCTCCTGGGTCGAGGAGAGGGCGGTGGCTGGCGCCTGCAGCCGAGAGTCTGCACAAAGTTTTACTCTCAAGACCTGAGTCGTTTGGAAGGAGGGCAGGGCGTCTGGGGCCTCGGTTTGCTCTGTTCAGTGGCTACATGTGTGAGGGCTTTGGAGTTTTTGTGTGATCAGTGATCTTCCTTCACCTTTTCATCTGCCAAGTGTGTGTGATGGTAATATTTCAGGAATTCTGAAGATCTCCTGTCTCCCGGTGCAAATGCCCCCCTTCCTCGGGGCTGGTCCATTGGTTGTCAAGTTCATTTCAAAGACAATTCCTGGAAGGCAGGCTCTGTGCACTCACGGCGAGAAGACCTGAGCAGGCAGCAAGGAGCCCTGCTGTCCTTTTGGCCACTCCCATGAGCACAGCATTGATTATTTCTTGCCTTTCCTTCATTTGACATTGGCCGTTGGTTTGAAATTGGTTTAAGTTTCCTTGACCGTCCAGAATCCTTACATTAAGGTGGATGTGTGAACACCCACAGTTGTGTGTGTCCAGCCCAAGCTTTGCTCCCTGTTAGGGGCCTTGGCCAACAGGCCCTTGCCCCTCAGAATCATGCGGGGCTCCCTCTGTTTCTGGAAGCTTCTTTATCCCCAGGAGATTGGAGCTCCTTGAGGTCTTCTTTCACACTCCGGACTCTGCATGGAGCCCACCTCTCTCTGAAGACTCAGGAGGGTCGAGTCTTACAAACACGATTAAACATTGTTAAATAGAGTCCTTGAAGTAGAACTGGAATTATCTGGCCCGGAGAAAAAGACCAAGGTGACTCACTAGGGGGGTCACATCAAAAGGAGAAGACCACAGTGCCGTGGCCCAGTGTTCTCTGTTTCCGAAGCCACAGGAGATGGGGTGGGAGGGCCTCGGAGGAGTTTTGTGGTTATTAATCACCTGGGCCAGTGGTCGGCAAACTGCGGCTCACCAGCCACATGCGGCTCTTTGGCCCCTTGAGTGTGGCTCTTCCACAAAATACCACGGCCTGGGCGAGTCTATTTTGAAGAAGTGGCGTTAGAAGAAGTTTAAGTTTTTTTTTTTTTTTGTTTTGTTTTTATATTTTATTGATTTTTTACAGAGAAGAAGGGAGAGGGATAGAGAGTTAGAAACATCGATGAGAGAGAAACATTGATCAGCTGCCTCCTGCACACCTCCCACTGGGGATGTGCCCGCAACCAAGGTACGTGCCCTTGACCGGAATCGAACCTGGGACCTTTCAGTCTGCAGGCCGACGCTCTATCCACCGAGCCAAACCGGTTTCGGCAGAAGTTTAAGTTTAAAAAATTTGGCTCTCAGAAGAAATTTCAATCGTTTTACTGTTGATATTTGACTCTGTTGACTAATGAGTTTGCCGACCACTGATCTGGGCTAACAGACCCTTTGAAGAATCTGGTGAAAGCAATGGACTTGCTTCCTTGAACAGCCTTCAGGGTTACGGAGGGATGCGGAAGCATGTCTCAGAGAGGTTAAGTCACCTGCTTCGGGCCACCCTGCCTGCTGGTGGTGTGTGAGCGCTGTGTGACTGCACGGCCCGACCTGTGACCTGTTCCGGCGGCGATCATGGCTGCGGGGCCACGGGAGGCTCGGGCTGGGCTTCCTGGGCTGGGAGGCTGGTTGCCGGCCGAGGTGCCATCTCCCCTGCTGCTTCCTGCACCTTGGAGATTTTTTCCAAAACACCTAAGCCTGTTTTAATGAACAGACGTCAGCGTGGCCGTCCCCCAGCAGCTGAGATCCCGAGGGCAGCCAACACGGACACTGAAAGCTAGGGCAGCGTTCTCACCCTCCGTCCCTTCTCCCCCGTTCTGGAGTGTTCTGGAACCCGCAGGCCAGAACGATCCCACAGGGAGAGGTCAGCCGAGGCACCGGAGCCACCGGCCGGCCTCCGAGGGTGACTTCCATTTTGGAGCCCGCGTCCCCGAGGGCCGTTAGGAACCGTGCAGGATGTGGTGACTCATCGGATTCCAGGGGGAAGGACACGGGGAAGGCATTTTCTCACGGTTGCGTTTCTGAGCCCCGGGGTCATAAATACTTTTTCTGTCGTGGGTTAGATGGAGCTTCCGTCTGAATGTTTACCCACTTGGGAGATTTGTTCATTCTATTCATTATTTTAAAAATCTTGTGGCTGAAACCGGTTTGGCTCAGTGGATAGAGCGTCGGCCTGCGGACTCAAGAGTCCCGGGTTTGATTCCGGTCAAGGGCATGTACATTGGTTGCGGGCACATCCCTGGTGGGAGGTGTGCAGGAGGCAGCTGATCGATGTTTTTCTCTCATCGATGTTTCTAGCTCTCTATCCCTCTCCCTTCCTCTCTGTAAAATATCAATAAAATATATTAAAACAAAAAATCTTGTGTTTAAAAAAATTTTGGGGCGGGGGGGGGGGGGGGGCGGGAGTAAGACTGCCTAGTCTAAAGCTGACCACTAGGGCCAAAACCGGTTTGGCTCGGTGGATAGAGCGTCGGCCTGCGGACTGAAAGGTCCCAGGTTCGATTCCGGTCAAGGGCATGTACCTTGGTTGCGGGCACATCCCCAGTAGGAGGTGTGCAGGAGGCAGCTGATCGATGTTTCTAACTCTCTATCCCTCTCCCTTCCTCTCTGTAAAATACCAATAAAATATATTTTTTAGAATGAATAAATAAATAAATAAATAAAGCTGACCACTAGGGTAGCAGCCGGAGCTTCTCGGCCTTGTCGGTGCCGGGGAATCCCCCCGAGACTGAAGAACTTCTCTTGCCTGGCTGGCGTGGCTCAGTGGTTGAGCGTCAACCTATGAACCAGTAGGTTATGGTTCAGTGCCCAGTCAGGGCACATGCCCAGGTTGCGGGCCCAGTCCCCAGTGGGGCGTGCAGGAGGCAGCTGATGGATGATTCTCTCTCATCACTGATGTTTCGATCTCTTTCTCCCTCTCCCTTCCTCTCTGAAATCAGTAAAAATATGTATTTTTACAAAACTTGTCCTCCTGGCTCCCCCTGCTCTCTCTGGAACCTTCCTCCCCGTAGCCGACCCCCACTGCCTGGCCGGAGGGCTCCTCGGCTTGGCTGCATCACCCTTTCAGATCTGGGCCCTGGACCCGGAGGCTGGAAATGGCCTTAGGGCCCTGACCACCTCCCACACGGGGGCGGGGGGGTGGGGGGTGGGCGCGGGAATTGCTCAGCTCCTTCCGGGCCCTGTTGCTGTGGTTGCATGGGAGAGGGGCCAGGTGGACCAGAGCAACAGTGCCCTGGGGGTCCTTTCTTCACTTGAGGCAAGTTTAGATATTTGGGGGCGTTCTAAGAAACCCAAGGCTTGGGGCTCCCGGGGGAAAGGTCTAGAAACAGATGAGCTTACTGGGAGGCAGGGAGGGAGTTCTCTGGCATAGATGGGACCTGCGGGACCTGTATTGCTCTCCATTAGCATTTTGCCTCCACATCCCTGCAGCCGAGGGTGCAGCTGGGGAGGGGAGCAGGCCTCTGTGACTCCGGTGCTCAGGGGACAGGAGGAAGCGTGGCTCTGTGGCCAACCTGGAAACGGACCTGCTGCCTCCCTTCCATCCAGCCTTCTTCCCCAGCCTCCCTGCACCAGGTCACCACCCCCACCCCCACCCCCCACCCCTGTCCCAGCCTTTGCCCTCAGAGGGGAGGTCAGATGAGGACCAGACAGTCAAGAATGCAGGGACCTTCGCCATGAGTCATTCCGCCCCTCAGTCATTCCGCAGAGAGGCGATTTGACTTGGCGGGTTCCCGGCTAGCGAGGAAAGGGCCACAGTCCAGGGCTTCTCGTTTATTCATTTCCTACACTGTCTCACCCACTGGGGTGCAGAAGTGGGTTGTTTTTAAATACCCACATTTCAGTGTAAGGAATGCTGTCCGGCCTGGAGGGTCCCCAGGCATGAACAAACCCGAGTCTGTTAGGCGGTCTGGGTTAGAAGCTTTGGCGGTACTGGGTTGCTCTCTGACAGTCTGCACGCTCTGGTTGGGTTTTCTTAGGTGGACACCCACTGGGGCTGGTCAGCCAGCACCTGCTGCGGAGGGCAGGAGACCCCGCCCAGAGCTCGGTGCCCCCTGAGAGTGACAGTCCAGGCGGGTGTGTGAGGGTTGCCTTCGGCAGCAGGTGATCAGGTCTGCAGTCCAGCGGCCCTTGGAGTGGCCTGGGGACCGCACACCCAGGGAGCCTGCAGGTGCCAGGGACAGAGGAACGGGCTCTCCCAGCCCAAAGAAGCTCTTTGTGCCCATGCACCAAGCTCCTAGCACAAACACCAGGTCCCGAACCCCCTCCTCCTCTTCCTGTAGCTTTGGTTCCTCGCGGGACCTGGGTACGGGTACTGGCCGCCCCTCACCTGCTGGCAGAGGTGACTGAGGATGCATGTGAAGCCCAGAGACCTGTAAACCTGTGGCACAGGTGCAGGGTAGCAAGGGTAGCATTGTGACTCTGGAATCGGCCCAGGACCTCTTCTGGTCTCCTGTGACCTTTTCCACGACCCGCGAACGGCTCGTGGGTTATACACCCGCAGCTGGTGGCCCTGGGCTGGCTTCAGTCTGCTCCCAGCTCGTTGGCACCCAAGCGCACTTAGTATGTGCTCAGCGTGTGGGGGGTGAACAAATGAGCGAACGAATGAATGGGTAGCAGAGGGACGGCTCAGGCCTCACAGGGGGATGGATTGGCCAGCTTAGCAGGAGGGGAGAACAGCCACCCCCCAACCAGCCTTCCAGGCCTGGAGCCACGCCCTTGGGTGGGCCTCACCAGCCAGGGCAACTAGGCAGGGTCTGCTGCAGAGACCTAACATCCCTCGGGGCTCACAGGCTCTGCTGGGGCCCTCCCTGGACACTGGCAACTTGGGGTTTGGTCTCAGTCACCGCCCCCCACCACCCCCTCTCCTGAAGACGCGCCTTCACCACTGTCCTCTTCTCTCCTCCTCGGGGCGCAGATCCTGGCCAACGTCTTCCTCTACCTGTGCGCCATCGTCGTGGGCACCATGTCCTACTACATGGCAGACCGCAAGCACCGCAAGGCCTTCCTGGAGGCCCGCCAGTCGCTGGAGGTGAAGATGAACCTGGAGGAGCAGAGCCAGCAGCAGGTAAGGCTCT
Source organism: Plecotus auritus (assembly GCF_963455305.1). Taxonomy (NCBI): domain Eukaryota; kingdom Metazoa; phylum Chordata; class Mammalia; order Chiroptera; family Vespertilionidae; genus Plecotus; species Plecotus auritus. The sequence continues at coordinate 164,940,986 of NC_137782.1, forward strand.
TGGGTGGCCTCAGGGCAGTGGGCTCGGAGCTGGTCCAGCCTGTGATGGGAGGAGGGGCCTGTGTGTGTGTGTGGGGGGGGAGTTCAGTGCAAAGCCCCATGGGCCTTGGTGTTGACCCACCAGGTCAGGTGCTCGCTGCCTAACGCCACCTCAGGGTCCCTCGCCTGGAAGGGCTCCTCCCGACTTCAGGGAGCTTCTCTTCCTGGAAACTCACTCCCGAATCTCCTCTGTGCTTGGCCTAAGCCTCCCTCTTTCCCTTTTTCGGCCTTTTTTTTTGTCCTTATATTTAAAACTTTTTAAAGAAACACATCACCCCGGCAGCCACCAGTGGCTCCCTGTGTCCCAGGTGAACAAGTGCTGTAGGTTGAATGCTTGTCCTCCGTGGGCTTGTTAGTCCTCCTCTGCCACTCTCTTAAGGTCAAGGGCAGATGCACACTGCCCACCTACTGTGTGCACAGAATTGCTCTCCCTGCAGCGGGACCCATCCCCTGGCCTCGGGGCCCTCTGGGTGAAGTCCACCGCCCAGGGCGCTGTTTTCTTCATGCTCAGGGCCATCTCCCCACTGTCTTCTCCCTCTAAGTCATTTTTAACTAAGGAAAACCAGCCCGACCCCCCGGGACTCCACCGTTTACATTTTTCTCTGCGAGAAGTGCCTGCTGTTGCGCTGTTTACGGGCTTGACGGCAGCCCGTCACCGCAGCACCTCCCATTCTCGTGTGAGTCAGACTTTCGCATCGTTTTTTTGGTCTGGATTCTTCTCAAATGCTTTTGAAGGTCCCCAGAAATTACATCCACCAGTTTCCTGTTATCCCGAGGTTATTTCTCCTTCACGCACAAACTCAAGTGGAAAATATATGACCCTCTGCTCTGGGAACCGTGTCTCTGTGTTCATGGGGTGCTGCGTGCTCTGGGTTCACAAAATGCAGCTTTTGTGGACTCTGCCACTCAGCTGGCCAGGGCTGTGGTTTCGGGGTCCCTCTGGAACCTGGGTGGTGGGCCTCACATTCTCTAGACAGTGCTATTGGAGGCCCACACGGATTCATTTAGCCGATGGCCCTGGCTTCCTCTGTCCTGGGGGTGTGTTTTCTCTGTCCGTTTAGCAATGAGATCTAGAAGCTTCGGAGCTGGGCCTCGGGCTCGTTTCTTCAGAAAGCAGGTTAGGAGGGGGTGCTCCGGCCTCCGCTGTGACACGGGGCAGGCTTAGCTCACCGTGGGAGGCCCCTTCTCCTCGGCCTCGGTCCTGTGGTTCCCGAGGAGCTGCTGAGGCTTCAGCACATTTAAAGAATCCTCCGTGTAGTGAGTGCTGCTCGAAAGGCCTTAGTTTCTGGCTGTTATGCTGCCTTGTCTCGTTCGCCTCTGGCCTCTCATACTGTGGACGCGTTCCTCGGGTTCTTTACATAAAAACCACAAGGCATGCCACCACTTTGCTAAGCCAGGAGCTGTTTCCCACAATCTTTGCGTGGTTTTCCACACACCGATCTGCATCAGTCTTGTCTGTCTCTTCATGGGTAACCCGGGACACCTTCCATCCCACTGAACAGTGCTGGGCGGGGGCCTCCTGGTGTGGCGAGGAAGGCCCCTGGGTCTCCCCCTGGATCTGTTAGTCTCTAAAGAGGTGTTAGACGAGTTACCCACCCCTTAGAGCCTCTCTTTTCTCATTGGCAGAGTTGGGGTATTGATACTCAAAGGGGAAGTATTGATACTCACCGTGCAGGTTCCCTGAGTCCAACGGGAAGCACAGGCGGACGCGCTTTGTAACCAGTGAGCTTGGAGGTGGTGATGGTCCGGCTGCAGTGCACGGGCCATGAGGCCCGCTTTCTATGCCTCGTGCTGTGTGCTTGCTCCGGGCAGGGTCAGAGCATGGAACCTGGGCCCTGGCACAGAGGGCCACCCTGTGTGCTGGGGACTCCCGAACGCCATGGAGCAGCCTGGGGGCACCAGCAGTCTGCCCGGGGCACTGGCACCAGGAATGAGAGGCCCCGGGAGGCAGAAGGGAGGTGCAGGGGAGAGTCACAAACCTATACGTCCAGGCCTTGTTGGGACACAGCAGGTGTGTGTCAATGTCCATCAAGTGGAATGAATCTAGCCCAGGTCCAGCTTGTGTGTGGCCTTGGGCTAGTTCTTTCACCTCTTTGGGCCTCAGTTTCCCCTGTGTGTGAAGTGTAGATGGCAATACAACATTGGGATAAAATGGATAATACTGGGTGCACCGGTTAATAATGCGGATTTTTTTCAATAGATGGAGTACACATACGTTGATATATATGCGATTTGATACGTATGCTGTTTTGTTGTATTGACAGCAAGCTTCAAAACTTCATATGTCAAATTTGCTGAAGGTGTTAACATCATAGATATTTTTACGCTTAAAAATGTCAAACTTCAGCCGAAACCGGTTTGGCTCAGTGGATAGAGCGTCGGCCTGCGGACTGAGGGGTCCCGGGTTCGATTCCGGTCGGGGGCATGTACCTTGGTTGCGGGCACATCCTCAGTGGGAGGTGTGCAGGAGGCAGCTGATCGATGTTTCTCTCTCATCGATGTTTCTGGCTCTCTGTCTCTCTCCCTTCCTCTCTGTGAAATATCAATAAAAAATATATTTTAAAAAAAAATGTCAAACTTCATGCCAAAAGAGCATTTGCGGGAAGTTTTAATTCATTATTTTGAAGAAAAAGTTATTGTCGTGTACTTCGGGAAGCTTATGGTAAACATGTTCCATCTCAAGATACTTGTGAACGCTGGTTTAAATTCTTCAAAAATGATGATTTTGATGTGAAAGACAAAGAACGTCCAGGTTAACCGAAAAAGTTTGAAGACCAACAATTACAAGCATTATTGAATGAAGATGCGTGTCAAACTCAAGCACAACTTTGAGAAAGATTAAATGTCGCTCAGCAAACAATTTCTGATCGTTTACAAGCAATGGGAAAGATTTTAAAGGAAGGAAAATGGGTGCCACATCAACTGAACGAAAGACAAATGGAAAACCGAAAAGTCATCAGTAAAATGTTGCTTCATCGGCATGAAAGAAAGTCTTTTTTGCATCAAATTGTGACTGGTGATGAAAAAATGAATTTTATTTATTTAAAAAAATTGATTTATTTTGAGAATCCCAATGCACAGAATCATGGGTTGATCCAGGTCAACCATCAACCTGGATTTGCAAGGCCAAATCGCTTCGGAAAGAAGACAATGCTCTGAGTTTGATGGGATCAGGAAGGTGTGGTGTATTATGACCTTCTAAAACCAGGTGAAACCGTTAATACTGATCGATACCGACAACAGATAAATCAATATGAACCACGCTTTGATCATGAAATGACCAGAATGTGCCAAAAGACACGGCAAAGTAATTTTGCTTCATGATGACGCACCATCACACACTTCAAAACCAGTTAAAGACACGTTAAAAGATCTTGCCTGGGAAGTATTAACCCACCCGCCGTATTCACCAGACCTTGCTCCTTCAGATGACCACTTGTTCCGATTGATGGCACACGCACTTTCTGAGCAGCACTTCAAAACGTACGAAGAAGAGGAAAATTGGATCTCTGAATGGTTTGCCTCAAAACAAGAAAAGTTCTACTGGGACGGTATCCACAAATTACCTGAAAGATGGGGAAATGTGTAGCTAGTGATGGACATTATTTTGAATGAAGCATTTCTGATGTTTCTCTTGAAATTATCATGTTTTCTTCTATTACAAAATCCGCATTATTAACCAGTACACCTAGGATGTGTAAGGCCCTTTGGAAATGAGGAAAGGCATTGGGAGGGTTGGAATTCTCCTCCCACCTGGCAGTTTCAATTTGCTCATATTTTCTTTAGGAGTTCTGTGACTATGTACACAAGAGAGATTTGCGTACCATTTTAGTTTTCTTTCAGTGACTGACTGACAAGTTTGGGTATCATGGTAATGCCAGACTTAGGAAATAATTTGAGATGTGTTCCCTCTTTCTAATCCCTGGAAGAGTTTGAGGAAGATTTGGGTCATTGTTAAACGTTTAGCAGCAGTCACTGGTGAAACCAGGTGGGTCTAGAGCAGGGGTGGGCAAACTTTTTGACTCGAGGGCCACAATGGGTTCTTAAACTGGACCGGAGGGCCGGAACAAAAGCATGGATAGAGTGTTTGTGTGAACTAATATAAATTCAAAGTAAAGGAGCGGAGGGGAGAGCAAGAGAACCCTCCGCTCTTTCGGCTCCGCGGGCCGAATAGAACAGCCGAACGGGCTGGATCCGGCCCGCGGGCCGTAGTTTGCCCACGGCTGGTCTAGAGTTTTCTTTGTGAAAAGATTCAGTTTCCTTCACAGATAAAGGTTTTTATATTTCTCTTTGTTTATGCTTTGGAATTTTTTTTTTTTTCAGGGACTTGTTCATTTCATCAGATATTGAACTCTAGGTTGCCACATTTTTACTTTAAATCCTTTGAAGGTCTCATTCCATTAGCCTCTGGCTTCCATCATTTTTGTGGAAATGCCAGCTGTCAGACATACAGTTGCTCCTTTTAAAGTAATTGCATATTTTTTCCCTCTGGTTGCTTTCACAGTTTCGTCTTTGGTTTTTAGCAGTTTTATAATAATGGACCTAGAAATTTGTTGTGTAGTTACTCTGCTAGGTATCTGAAGAGCTTCTTGAATTGATGGCTTGATGACTTTCATCAGTTTTGAAAATTTTCAGCAAGTAGTTTAAAAAACAAAAAGTATTATTGAAAGTATTACATATGTCCCCTTTTCCCCCATTGACCCCCTCTGCCCACCCCAACCCCCTACCCCAGGCCTTCAGCACCCCATTGTCTGTGTCCATGGATTATGCACATATGCATACAAAGCAAGTAGCTTTTTGTTGCTTCTGTCTGACTCTTTCCCTTCTAGGATTCTAGATATTCTTATTAGACATTTTTACCACATTCCATATTTTTTTTTTCCTGAATCTTACCTTTCTTTTTGTTTCTTTCTGTGCATCGGATAGAATCTTTTTACTGACTTGACTTCCAGTGGTTAAATCTTTAATTTCGGTTCTTGGATTTTTTTTGTTTTGTTGTTGTTGTTCTAGAATGCCCATTTCATTTTAAAACATACATTCCAGTTCTTTGGTTAAGTTCTCCATTTGGTCACCTATTTCTTGGAAAATATTAAATATTTATTTATTTCTCTCCTTCACGCTATGTGACACTCTGGTCTTTAGTCTTCTGAAAATTGGGGTGAAAAATAATACCATTGTCATGGGTTTTTTGAGAATCACACAAAGTAAGAACTCTGAGTCTAGAAGCCATGAAGCCCTTTAGTGTGATTAGCTGCGGCCACACTGGCCCCTGGGGTCACCAGCTGAAGGGAGGGGCTGAGAGGTAGCTGGGGCTGGTGTTCCTTTCTCCATGGTGACAGTCGACATGCAAGTTGCTTCCTCCCCAGTTCCGGGGTGGTTTTATGTTCCAGGAATGTCAGCTGATGTGTCCTTGGGGCTGAGTGTAGGCTGGTGGTAGAGGCCACAGAGTCCCACTTCACGTTTCTCCTCGTGGGAATAAGAGTGAGATGACAGATCTGAGAACACTTTGGAAGGGGCTGCAGCACGTCCTAGGAGGACAGGAGACACAGCTGGTTTGGACGTGGCTCCTGTGGAAGGAACTGTTGCGGTGGGTCCCACACCAGCCCCCATGCACTCACAGTGTTCATGACCTTGTTAAAAAGATTCCCAACTTAAAAAAAATTCCCAGTACACTCTTTGCAGAAGAAGCCTCCTTTCAGAGGTTAGTTCTCAGGGTCCAAGTCTCACCGATGATAGGCTTGGCGTGTATTTCCCTTGCTTCCTACACTGCTCTGGGAGGAAGCCCAGTGTGTTCGGAGGGGAGGCCTGCCACGGCAGCTGTGTGGCCACCAGCAGGACATTCTCCTCCCGGGCCTGTCCCCCACAGCCGGACAGTGAAGCTGGGGCTTAGCTGGTGTCAGGGCTCCCCTCCTGCTCCCTCGGATTCCATTCTCTTTGTTGTTGTCACCTGGGAGGTTGTACTGGCCTCTATGAAGGTGACCAACCTGCTGCTGATAGCAGGTAACTCCGGATGGCTGGGCCGCCCAGCACTGTCCCCTGGGAAGGGAAGAAGCAGCCCTGGGCCTCAGTCACAGGCTTCACCCTCTGCGTGGTCCCCAGGGCGGGCATGTCCATCTTGTTGAAGGGCAAATGGGTGAGGGAGCATGTGGGTAATGAAAAGAAGTGGGATGGGGCCTTGGCTGCTTACACCTCCCCAGGTCCAGTCTCCTCCTCTGCGGGAGGGATTTAAAGCTCTGTGAGTGTGAGAGCCCCTCTGGCCGGCAGGGGCTCTCTGTGCATCAACTGAGCAGGTGTCTAACTCTGGGCAGTCTGATGGCGTTTACCTGTGACCCCGGGGTGGACCTCAGGCCTCTCTCTCGGGCTCCCCTCGGCTCCTTGGGTGTGGCAGGGTGGAGCAGGAGGCCCAGAGGAAGGAACTGGAATTGTTTTCCTGTATTCCATGGGATCATACTCCAGGGTTGAGTTGGGGACCTTGATGGTTGCTAAGCACCTCAGCTGCCACCTGGCAACAGCAGGCATCCAGGAAGTCCACCCAGGGCGCACCTGTCAGCAGGTACACACTGCAGAATGATGAGCCTTTCTGAATCACATACAGAACTACTTCCCAGAGAGAGGGACGTGGTGGAAGGAGGATGTGGGAGAGGACGGAGGGACGACAGAGGCTCTTGAGGCCTGCACTTCCTTTAGATTCTGTTGGTGAGGTCAAGCAGCCTTGTCCTCACTCAGGGAAGAGGGGGTGACTTCGGTCCCCACCCTCCATGGGGAGGAAGCTGTGGCTGGGCACGTGGGGAGAGCCCAGGGCTGACCTTGCAGGGTCCTAGGCCAGCAAGTCATTCGCCATCCCCCACCTCCGTGAGGACCCGCGGGCCAGGCCCTCTTCATCCGGCGCCTGGAGGACCTGGTGGAGGTGGACACTGGGTTGCTGTGCAGCTCCTGGGGGATCCATGACAGAGCAGCCCCTCACTCGGCCTTAAACCCAGCGCCCGGGGTTACCTCTGACCAGGGATGGCATTTCTTCTTGGTGCCCGAGTCCCAGGGGAGAACCAGCCATTCACCGTGAGCGTCAGACGTCTCTCCTGGGAGCCTGAGCTGGGACTCTGGACAGCTGGCACCACATGGGCTCAGCTTCAGTTTCTCATCTTCCTGAAGGTCCCTCCTCTCCGACCTCTGCCCGAGCCTGCCCCCCTGTGCCCTTCAAGACCTTTGGCTGTGAGGCGAAGGCATAGAGCAGTCTCGACCTTGAACCTTGTCCTCATGGGAGGTTGGTAGGGGAGAGGGGAGTCCTGGGGAGAGAGGAGGGAGCCAGCTCCCTTCTGGCCTGGGGTTGGGCTTCTAGAGTCAGTCCTCAAAGTGCCCGGTTGTGCTGGCCACAGTGAGGCTGGGGCTGTCCTGGCAGCCAGTGAGGCGGGAAGAGGAGCTGCGGCTGGAGGAGCTCAGCTCGCACCTCTCCACTGCAGCCCTGCCTCTTACTCTCACTCGGTGCGTGGTGGCCGGTGGCCGCACTGTCCTGCTGTGAGTACCCGGCAGAGAGAGCAAACAGGCCATCCATGAGGCAGGAACCACAGCGGACCGGGCCCCCCACCCCAACGCCAGCCTTGGCAGTTACTTGTGTCTTCACAAACAGACCTAGTATTTCCGTTTTCAGTTTAGCCTCGATGCCTCTCGGCTTGAGACAAGCCCGAGGTGAGTGTCTCCCGTTGAAGAAGGAATTAGTGCTGCTGTCTCCCAGCGCCCACCCCGTGGGTTCCCCTGGAAGTTCTTCATCCTGACATTCCAGGCCCTAGCAGAACAACCCCATTTCAGGTAGTGCAGGTGGGGGACGGGCCCACAGAGGGACGCTTGCTGTGCCCGGGGGACGTGGGCACCAGGGTGGGTAAGAGTAAAGGAAGGGGGGAGCGGCATGTGGAAGAAGCGCCATTGGACGGAGGCAGAGGGAGGGAAGCGCAACCCCCTTGAAGCCTTGCGGGTGGAGACTGGGTCTGTGTCACCTCCCTGGGCCTTCGTTCCCAGGGTGGATTGAGCTGCGCCCGGGGGTCCAGGACGGAAGCAGGCGTGTGCTCCCCCTGCACCCACTCCCTTCCCACTGATCGCAGGTGCCCCGCAGCACCCTGCTCAGCTCAGTGGCCTCCAGGCAGCCGCTCTCTGCCCCTCCGCGGTGCTTAAGTGCTAAGTGTCTGCACTGTCCAATATGGCAGCCACGGGCCACAGGCGGCTGTTTAAATTAATGAAAATTAAAGAATTAAAATCGCGTAGCTGCGTGTGGCAGGTGCCACCGTGGGACGCAGGCTCTGGCCCGTTTCCGTGGCGGCGGAAAGTTCTGATAGTGCTGTTCCAGAGGGTGATGGCTTGTCCCTCGGGCCACGTCTCCTACTTGACAGCTCATTAACGCACCAGCCTCCAAGGAGCGTCTGCTTTGTGCCACGCAGGCTGTGAGGGCTCCAGGTAGCACACACGTGGCCTTCCATGGGTCCAGAGGGCTGTCTCCTGAGACTGCAGTCACCTTGGCCCACACAGCGGCCCCACCCATCTCTGGAGATGGCACAGGAGTCCAGGCGCGTGACCAGAGGCTCACGTCCTCAGTGTCCCCTCTCCTGCAGGGGAGAGCTCTGGGCTGACCCTGGATCTGTGTGATTTCTGTTCTGTCCAAGACGACACGCCTGGTGGGGACTTGCTAGTCTGGCCCTACCACTGCGATTCATGTGCCTCTGCTTCCCCCCTGGAGCCCATCCGCCCAGGAGACTCTGGAACCCTGGCTTGGATCCTGTTCTCGCTCTGGAAGGTCTTGTGGAAAGATGGCTGGTTTGAGTGACGCAGCCTCTCCCTCTCTGAACTCCCATGGCCTTGGCTGAAGACAGCAGAGCGCTCTTGCCCTGTGAGGCCAGTCACGCTGCGGTGACCTCACTGCCCGCCCATCGGAGCTCCTGGGAGTACTGTTTTCCTTTGACCTTCCCAGCTCAAGGACCTGCACAGATGACCAGTGACTGCGCTTGAGTGACCGAGGGGTGTGGTCCCCTGGTCTGCAGGGCGACACCTGCCCTGTGGTCAGACGGTAGCCCTGGGGTTTCCTGATGGCACGTGAGGTGGCGTTGAGGCTCTGGCCTCCCAGGGCTAGCAGGCCGGGTCCTCCTCCTCTTCACGCCCTTCCCCCTGCCGCCTCTGCTCAGGTGGGCAGGCCAGGAGGGGCACCTGGGGGGTCCAGTGACTGTATGGCTTCCAAGTGGCTTGGCAGCTCCAAGAACCCGGATAAATCAGGACCAGAATAGACATGTCTGTGGACGGCTGTGTGCTCACAGCCTGTGATGGGTTGTCATGACATGTATTTGTGTGTGTGTGTGTACACACAGCACATATGTAGGACACACCTGTACATGCACAAGGACACACCCCCCCTCAGACAAGCAGGTACCACACAGACACCACACCATATGCACACCCAGCCATCCGGCACTGAGGCCATGCTGACGGACTGCCCACCAGGTCACAGACCACCTGGAAGCTCAGCACATACCTGTTCCCGGAGGAGGAGATCCCAGCCCCTGGGGCCCGGAGGCCGTGCATCCAGCCCTGGGCCACCACGACCACTTCTCCCTGGGGTCGGACACTGTGCTCCTGCCCCAGCCAGACCCTGCCCCAGCCAGACCCTGCCCCAGCGGTCTGCTCCCCACCCGGCAGTCCAGGGTGCTTCTCCCAGGACGGGGCAGTGTTTTCTGTACCCGGGAGCCTCCCGGGGGCTGCCAGCGCTGCTGCTTCCTTTTTGATACCTCATCTGGTGCTTTTCCCAGAGAGGGTCAGGGCCTTGACTTAGCTCCTGTGTTTTTAGGATAACTCTCAAAGCCGTGTGGGCAGTTTGGCGGGATCTGGGCCAGCCTGCCACCCTGTGGGGACTCCCTCCTGTGGCCACTGGCGGGTCGGGATGGGAGTTCACCGCCTCTCAGGGCAGCACACTCTTCACGGGAACTGTTTTGGCTTTTAGAGAAGCCCTCCTCTGGAGGCAGCAGTCCGTTTCCCAGCAGCCTTCTCTCCCCAGCTTTCTCGTGGGGCCTCCGGAGCAAGCCTCCCCCTTCTCCAGGCAGCAGCTGCCCTCAGACGTGAAGCATGTCTGTGTGGCTTCTCTGGGCTGAGTCCCAGCCTCTCAGACCTCCCCCCCCACACCCAGCTCCTCCCCTCATGGTCAGTCCCTGGCAAAGGCCGAGGTCCTGTGTTTCCTTGGGGGGGAGGGGGGCTCCCAGCAGGTCTCCACCTCCTCATCCCAGACCCTTGGCTTCTGTTAAAGACCAAGGGGCTTGTGCAGGTGCCACTTCATGCTGCGAGTTTATTTAAGATCGAATCGTATCTTCAAGGCCTGTTAGACTGTTTTATTCCCAGTCTCGAGACACTGTGCCTCTCCCACTCGGTTCTCTTGCAGTTGATTTTCGGGACTCAGATAGAGATGATTGCTTTTGCTCTGGCCAGGATCTCCCCTCTCTAAGAAAACTGGTTGCTGTGGACAGGCTATGGTCAGGGTCACCGCTGGCGGCAACAGGAAGTTCTGTGTTTATTTCCAGTTTAAAAAGTTTCTTTAAAAAGCAGCAGCATAACACCATATATAGCATTTTGAAAAACATTTTACGTTTTCTCTTAATCCCATCCCCCCAGTTGCTCTCTGCTCTCGCACCCGCCCCTGCCTTTACTTAGACGTGTGTGTATCCCGCATCGCCTTCGGCGAATACGGTCTGTGTCTGCCCTGCTTTTCTCTCTCGCTGGCTTGTGGCAACAGTTTTTACCGAGACCAGTGTAAGTGGCACAATCTCCCGCCCAGAGGACCGGCCGGTTTAATTAACCGTTTGCTGGCGTTCGGGCCGCTCGCGGTGCTGTCCGCGTGTGTGGTGCCACTGCAGTGCACTTCCTCTGGCACACGTGTCTTTTCACTTCTTTTGGGTTATTTTTGCTGGATAAATTCCCGGAAGGGTCAGAGGCTTGGAACATTCTTGTGACTCCCGAAACATATAGCAAGTGCTATTTTAGGAAGAGCAGGCTCTGCCTCCCTCCGCGCTGGCCCCCTCGAGGCTCAGCTACCCTGGGGTCCCTCTCTCCACCACCCCTGCATCTCCTGTGGGGCCCACCAGACAAGGACGCCTGGATGCCAGCCTCCTTCCTCCTCCAAGAACTCGCACGAGGTGTTAGGGCCTCTCCCCTGGGGCCCTGAGCACGGATGTCAGGGATCCTCTATGAGTAGATGAGCGTTTTTCTAGAAGATCTGGAGCTAACATCACACACCCCAAAAGGGATCCAGGAAAGGGCTTAGTCTCTGACTCTAAGGGCAGACGATGTCAGCGCCAATAGAGACACCAAGGACGTGGGCAGAGGGAGAGGAGCAGGCCTGGGCAGGGCCGGGGTGGCGGGTGAGGTTGTTGAAGGGTGTGGCGGCGGGGGGGGGGGCGGGGGGCGCAGTGGTAGGAGGGGCTTGTCTATACTGGAGGAGACACGAGGAGAGCAGGAAAATGGGACCAGAAAGGCCGGTGGGTGCCCCGTCAGGAGGCCTGGGGTCTCTGGAGGAGCGTGGCGGGTAGAGAGCACCCGCGTGCGGGGCGCAGCGTGGAGGAAGAGCAGAGCCACGGAGGTGGGGGTGGATCTGGCTGTTACAGAAGTCCTGGTTGTGACGTGGCAGGGGCGGGTGCCTCTCCTTCACTGCCCCCGGCCATGCCCTCCCTCTGACCTCTGCCTCCGAGTGGAGTGTTCTCCCCGTGGAGTCCCCATCGGCTGCCGTCTTGCTCCTGTCTCTGTCATGTGCGTGTCCTTTCTGCGGACGCCTGCTTGTTTAAAACCAGTTTCATCACAACCACTCGGGTGGCCTCTGCCTGCTGACCGTGCTGAGGGTGACTAAGGTTTCACAAGCCACACGAGTCAGCGGGCAGCCTTCATTTACAACCACAGCTGCTTGCTTGTTGTTCTACTGCTTTTATGCTTTCAGTGTGTTCATGCTCCTGAAAAAAGTGACGGGAATCACGTCACGCAGAGTGACGGTTCCCACCCCACCCCCACCCGAGAGCAGCTCAGGGCCTCGTCACGCGTGGATCCTGGGCCGTGTCCTGGGCCTCGGGCTGCACCGAGTGCTCTGCTGCTGCCTCGTCCCGCCATGGCTGACAGTCTTGGCCTGGGCCGTGCTGGGAGGAGGCGGTGGGGGCCACCCCTCAGGAGCCCTGACTTGTTTTCAGGGAAATTGGGACTGTGGTTGGGCCATGGAGCACCTTACAGGACATGATTGGGATCCCCAGATTCCTGCCCCAGCCTCAGTGCTCACTGCTGCTCCCCCACCCCCCTGCTGCCCCTTCTCCCTGGGGACCCCAGCAGCTCTGACCCTAGGCAGCCCAGGAGAGCTGGCAGCGCCCCCATCTCTGGTTTGAAAATCCCCCTGGACCTGGCCAGTGTTGCTCATTGGTTAGTGTTGGCCTGTGCACCGGAGGGTCTCCGGTTCGATTCCCAGTCAAGGGCACGTACCTGGGTTACAGATCTGATCCCCATCCTGGTTGGGGGGTGCATGTGGGAGGCAACCAATCCATGTGTCTCTGGCACTTAGATGTTTCTCTCTTTTTCCCCTCTCTCTCTCTCCCCTTCCAACTCTCTCTAAAAAATGTCCTCACTCTCAGGTGAGGGTTAAAAAAAAGTCCTCCTGTTCCAGGAGAGTCCTCAGTCCCCGTCCTCGGTCTCTGTGCCCCACACGCCCTGGGTTCCTTTGGCTTCTCCTCCCTGAGCTGCCCTGATGCCATCCCAGAGGTTCTGACAGTGGGGGTGGCTGTGGGAACGCGAGGGTGATAGTCAGGCCCTGGCGGTGCTCAGGCTGGGTGATGGGACATGCCTCGTTAGCGCCCTGTGAGTCACTCTGAGAGAGAGGGTTGATGTTGCCCATGAAAGCAGATGGGAGGTGGGGATCCTCCTGTGCTGTGGTGGCGAGCAGGTGGGGGGCTCTGGTCTGCAGACCGTCCTAGGGGAATGGGAGGGGCAGATCTGTCTTCTGTCAGGGGGGCTGAGGCCCAACCCTCTGGCTGATAGGGACTGGGGTTCAACACCAGAACCTTGGGGGCCTCTTGGCTGCCCACCCAGGGGAGAGGAGGAGAGCCTCCTGCTTAGGCCCTGCCCTCGAGGATGCACAGGGCAGGAGCAGCGGAGAACGGGCCCCCAGGACCTGTCACACTTCCTGTGGCAGGGGGGACGCCTCGGAGGCCCAGAGCCAGGCTTGGATTTCTTCCTGGGCTCCTGGCTCCCATCAGCTCTCCCGGAGGGGCTCAGCCACAGCCCTGAGCCTGCTCCGTGCAGGTGCTGCCCGTTCTGGGCCTGTGCTCTGGGGCCTGTGGGGGCGAATGGTTCCTGGCTGACGTTGCCAGAATCGGGTGTTTCTTCCCGGAAGTACTTGAGCTGCCCCTGGATGAGCACCAGTGAGACCCCGAGGTCCCCACTCACTCTGCCCGCCCTGTGCCCCACAGGAGAACCTGATGCTCTCCATCCTGCCCAAGCATGTGGCTGACGAGATGCTAAAGGACATGAAGAAGGATGAGAGCCAGAAGGACCAGCAGCAGTTCAACACCATGTACATGTACCGCCATGAGAATGTCAGGTGCGCCGGCCCCGCATGGGCTCCGAGAGCAGGACGGGGTGGGGCCCTTGGGGTCAGCTGAGCACTGCAGATTAAGGTCTCCCCTGAGACTAGAAGCAAAGTCATCCCCACAGTGAGCCCCAGTGTGAGCAGCCTTGCAGACGGGCATCGGGGCTGAGACATGCTTTGGGCTCTGTGGTCCAGCCCCGTTGTTGTACCAGCATCACCCAGAGCCAGGAAGGGACACCTGTGAGGCCACCCAGCATTCAGGGCCAGCACTGGGGCTCCTGCCTTCCTCCTGGGGCAGGAGGGAGGCAGCCTGGGAAGGGGCCCATAGAGGGAAGCCCACAAGGATAAGCTAAGTGCCAGAGCGCAGATTCACCCTCAAAGTGCCCAGGTCTCACCGCTTTGGGGCTTGAGCAAAGACCCGCTTCCCCGGGATCCTGGCTGCCCTGGGTTGGGAGCGGGAGCAGGAGCTGGCGTGGCGTCAGGTGTGCGGCGGGAGCCTCACGCGGTGCCCCTCCCTGCAGCATCCTCTTCGCGGACATCGTGGGCTTCACCCAGCTGTCTTCCACCTGCAGCGCCCAGGAGCTCGTGAAGCTGCTCAACGAGCTCTTCGCCCGCTTCGACAAGCTGGCGGCCGTGAGTACCCTGGCGGCCTGTGCCGGCTCCCGGGTCCCTCCCTCCCTCCCTCCCTCCCTCCCGTCCCTCCTCCGCTGTCACTCCTCCCGCCACAGCCCCGCCCTGTCCTTTCAGAAATACCACCAGCTGCGGATTAAGATCCTGGGCGACTGTTACTACTGCATCTGCGGCCTGCCCGACTACCGGGAGGACCACGCCGTCTGCTCCATCCTCATGGGGCTCGCCATGGTGGAGGCCATCTCGTAAGTGGGTGCTGCTGCAGGGAGGGGTGCCTGGGCCCGTGGGAGGAGCCGGTCCGTCGTGGTGGCCCAGAAGCCCCCAGGCTCAGGCAAGTATTGTGGGACGTAGTGATGTTATGCAACTGGAGGTCCCTCAGGACGAGGCTGGGGCAGTCCTTCTGCCCACTCAGCTCAAAGGCAGACAGAAAGCTGGGGGGCACCCAGTTGGCCGCTTGGCCCAGAGGAGAAGAAAGCGTGTAAGATCCCTCCTGTAGGGTGAGGGGGCGAGGGGGCCGGCACCTGGCTGCGGGCTTCCCTTCACCCTCCTCCTTTCTGTGTACCTGGCAGGTACGTGCGGGAGAAGACAAAGACCGGGGTGGACATGCGTGTGGGGGTGCACACGGGCACTGTGCTGGGGGGCGTCCTGGGCCAGAAGCGCTGGCAGTATGACGTGTGGTCTACCGATGTCACTGTGGCCAACAAGATGGAGGCTGGCGGCATCCCCGGGTGAGTGTTCCTTCCCTGTGGGCAGGCATGAGGTCGGAAGGGACAGCCACCCCTCAGGTCTGCGGCTCGGACGGGCCCCCTCCACCAGGAGCGGTGTTCCTTCTCGGGCGCCCGTCTCCTTGGCCTGTGGTTGGCTGTGGCCTCTCCTGCCGGGACCTCTGCACCGTGTGTCCTCTCGTCCCCTTTACCGACTGGCAGGGCTGCCCGCGCTCTGCTGCCATCACACTGCTGAGTCAGTGCCAGCCTCCCCGGCGGGCGTTAGATAGCCAGCAGCAGCTCGGAGGAGCCGCTTGCCGGTTAAGAAGCGGCCGGGCCAGGACCTGCCTGTGCTCAGGGCGGGCAGGCTGAAGGCATCTGCAACCTGCCCGCCCGGCCAGGGAGCTCCCTCAGGCAGTCACCAGCCTCTCCCTCCTGGTGACTCCCCAGAGAAGGGCCCCGGAAAACGGGTGCAGACTTCTAAGTGTCCTCATTTGTACTCCCAGCTGCCTGAGGACAAAATTTTATTCCTGCCTCATGACTTAACACCGAGGCTCCAAGAGGGGCAGGTGCCACACCGCCCACACAGGACCTCCCTGCCTCTGCCCCGAGTGGCCCCCTGTCCCATGCACCCCGAGACGCTGGCCCGAGTGGCAGCCTGGGCCAGGACTGTCGGGGGCAGGGGCGGGCCCGTGCTCAGGGCCTCTCTGGCTGCGGTGCAGGCGCGTGCACATCTCCCAGAGCACCCTGGACTGCCTGAAAGGAGAGTTCGACGTGGAGCCCGGCGAGGGGGGCAGCCGCTGCGATTACCTAGAGGAGAAGGGCATCGAAACCTACCTCATCATTGCGTCCAAGCCAGAGGTGAAGAAAACTGCCTCCCAAAATGGCCTCAACAGCTCGGTGAGTCCCCACCCACCCCCTGCACTAGGGGATGGAAAGGAGGGGGCTGGCGGAGGGGTGGCAGAGGACTGGGCACGGCTTGATGGCGGAATGAGCTGTGAGGTGCAGGTGGGCATCCCAGCGATGCTGAGTCCCGCTGAGCAGTGACGAGAGGCCTCCTTTCAGAGGACCAGCGGTGTCTGGGGGAAGGTGACTGTCCTGTCCCGCCACCGGGAATGTGTGTGGTGCTCGGAGCGGCTGGGTGGCAGTGAGGGTCCCTGCAGGAGGACGCGGTGGAAGCCACAGGAGTGACGTGGATGCCAAGGGGGGGAGCAGAGGGAGGGTGCGGGGAGGCAGTGGATGCCCCTCCTTACTCACCTCGGCCCCCTCCCGGCCCCGGCCGGCTCTCCGCTCACTTTCTATCTTCATTCATGTGAAAGATGAAGCTGGGAACAGTCTCATGTCCTTAGTTGTTCCCGAGGCAGGACACCTGTCAGCCACGTGAGTTTCTGAGAATCGCACATTCACATCCACCCTTGGAGGCTTTCCCCAGCTCTGAATTCTAGGAGCGCTTTAGGAGAAGAACGACCCGTTGCCATTGCCGAATGACATTCTTTAGATATTTTATCTCCCTGCCTGCCAGCACTTGTTACACTCTCTCAGGCAGGGGTCCTCAAACTTTTTAAACAGGGGGCCAGTTCACTGTCCCTCAGACCGTTGGAGGGCCGGACTATAGTTTAAAAAAATATATATAAAAAATTCCTATGCGCACTGCGGGCCCGGGACGAGTCAGCTGCTAAGCAGGACAGGCAGCAGCACCCGGTGGGCCGGATACATGTCCTCGGCGGGCCGCATGTGGCCCGCGGGCCATAGTTTGAGGACGCCTGCTCTCAGGGAATGTAAGTGTCACTGCTGGAGACTCTAGTTCTCTCCACGCCCTGGCTGCGCAGCCGCTGTCCGCCGCTAGGGGGCGCGGGGCAGGAAGCAGCTGGCAGGACTGTCCTGCTCGCAGGATGAGCCTCACAGCTGTGTCGGGTCTCCAGCATGAGATGGACTCGGGCGAGGCGATGCTCAGATCACCCTGCCTGCTCTACAGTCAGTGAGACGTGAGCGTGCGTGAAGGATGGTGGGAGGGTCATGGGAGAGAGGGCGTCTCTGGAAGTCACGGGAGCACACACAGTTCCTTTGCAGAAACCTCCAGGGTTTAGTGGAAGGAAGTGATGAGGAGAGTGTGAGCAGGCATCTTCCACTTACACTAACCCTGTCTGAAATGCCACCTCTGACAACTCCCAGATTTAGCGCTCAGCCCCAGCCAGCTGCCCCGCACGCAGCTACAGCCACTGGTGCATCTCCGTTCGTGTGCAGAGCAGGCAGCTCGGAGTTACCAGGCGATGGCGCGCTCTCCCTCCTGCTCTCCACACTCAAGTCCTCTTCCTCAGCCTTTCCACCTGTCATGGCCGCTCTGCCTCAGTCTTCCTCACCTGCCAGTGGCCGCTCCATTTTTTTTCAACTTGCTCAGACCAGAAGCTTTGAGGATCTCCTTTACCCCTCTTTTTTTTTTTTTTTAAGACATTTTTATTGATTTCAGAGAGGAAGGGAAAGGGAGAGATAGAAACCTCAATGATGAGAGAGAATCATTGATCGGCCACCTCCTGCACTCCCCTCACTGGGGATCAAGCCCGCAACCCGGGCATGTGTCCCCGACTGGAATCAAACCTGGGACCCTTCCGTCGGCAGGCTGACACTATCCACAGAGCCAAAGCAGCTAGGGCCTCGATCCCTCTCTTTACCACCCAGAGCACGTTCTGTTGGCATTTCTTGAAAGATAGAGCTCCAACCACCCACAGCTACCATCCCCGTCTGTGCCACTGTCATCTCGTGGAGGATTCCTGCAACCGTATCCCAACCAGTCACCCTCCTCTGTCCTTGCCGCTACCCTGTTAAGTGAGATCATGTCACTCCCTTGCTCAGAACCCTCCACGGGTCTCCTGTCTCACTCAGAGGAGTGGTGGTCAGCTAGGGTCGGGCCCTCACCGCCCGGTCCCCTCTCACTTACTCTGCCCGGCACCCCTGGCCTCAGGCTGGGCTCAGTCCCCCCAGTTCATGCCTGTTCCAGGGCCTTTGCACCAGCTGCTCCCTCTTCGTGGGAGGGAGTCACATTGCAATCCGTATCTCCTGACATCCTCCTTCTCCAGAGCACTTTCTCTCTCCTTACGTGCTGTGACCACTTTACTGACAGCCTTTCCTCCCTAGAATGTGAGCTCCCAAGGTCAGGGCATTTTGTGTGTATCGCCAGGAATTTGATCAGTTCCTATCACATAGTAGGTACTCAGTTAATGCTCATTAAATGAATGAATGAATGAGTGACTTCCCTGTGTGATAGTGTATAATTCTATCAAGGAAATAATATACTAGTCATTGGGGACATTGGTTTATGGAATATTCAGACTTTTGGAAGGCATCTGACAGGGCTCCACACCAAAAAAGACCTCTGTGAATCACTGTGCCATTGAGGTACTGTTTTAGAAATAGGAAAGGGAATACTGGGACAGGTTTTAATAGTAGAAATTAATACTAGAAAATTATAGCATTTAAACACTAGAGGAGGAATTGAGCAGTGAAATTTCCAAGTGTGCAAGGCTTCTGAATGCTGGTGAGGGGACTGCAGACTGCAGGTAGACGCACCACAGGATGGTGGGCAGCTGGCAGTGTCTGGAGTCCCTGATGGCCGCTGCTTCCCACTGCAGGCCCTGCCCAACGGAGCGCCAGCGTCCTCAAAGCCTAGCTCCCCTGCCCTCATCGAGACCAAGGAGTCCAATGGGAGTGTCCACACCAGCGGCTCCACGTCGGAGGAGAACGAGGAGCAGGATGCCCAGGTATGTGCAGGGCTGAGGACCAGGATGTGGGCAGGGGATGGGGAGGCGACTTGCCGCAGGAAGGGGCCTGTGCTCAGAGTTGGAGAGGTGGCCGCCAGCCTGGGCTCTGCTCCCTTTTAGCAGTGTAGCCCGAGCAAGTCACCTCTCCCCAAGCCCCAGCCCAAAGTCTCTGTCATTTACATGGGGTCGGGGTGGGTAACATCAAAAGAGGTACTCGCGATAAGGAGTCAAGATGGCGGCATAGGTAAACACCTGTGCTTGCTGCCTCTCACAACCACATCAAAATTACAACTAAAAGACAGAGCAAATCATCCAGAACCGCGGGAAAGCTGGCTGAGTGGGAGTTCTTCAACTAGAGGTAAAGAAGAAAGCGCCTTGAGACTGCTAGGAGGTGCGGAGGCGCGGAACGGGCTGGCACCCGGGTGCGCTGCTCTTTTAATTGGGAGGGAGATACAAGCTCCTGCTTGCTTTGAACTCCAGTTCCAGGCGAGACTCTGGGGGACCCAGACACATACGGGGAGAAACTGGACTGTCTGGCATCAGGACAGGAACGGAGTGCAATGTTCTTTCAGACGGAGGTGCTTGCAGCGGTCATTTTTCCTGCGCTGGGACCTGGGACTTCTCCAGGGCCAGGCTGACTGGCAGCCATTGCTGTTTGCTCTGCCCAGGAGATTCCCTGAGACCCTGCCCCACCCAATTTACAACCCCACCCAAGCTGTGCGTGGTAGTAGTAGTAGTGGCTTGGCTTTAGCATATGAAAGGCCTTGCCTTTCTCAGCCTAAAACCTCTCAAACAGGCAGCAGCAGCAGCAGCCTGTCTTGCTACACAGCTGGCCTCGTCTGGGCACTTCCAAACCCAATACAAAGAGGAGGAATCTGCAGATCTCTCTGTAGCTCCTGCTGGGTGGCTTAGGCAGTGGCTGACTTTGCACCTCCTTGGAGATCCAAGAGCCAGTGTACCCAGTGGTCAGTGTGAGACCATACCAGATTACAGCTCTTCACATCCATAAGAGACACACTCGGGGCAGACTCAGTGAGCACCAAAGCCCCACTGAAGCAAGTCCTGCCCCATAGGGTGTCTCCTGCACAGCAGCTCTTCCATTGTAGATACAGCTGGTCCTCACAGCCAGTTGGCCTGGAGGTCAATTCCTCCCAGGGACACCAACAGCAGTCAGACTCAACTATAACAAGACTGTGCTCACAGCCCACAAAGAGGTGCTCCTATAGCTCCCAGCTCAGGTGACTGGGGAGGCTGAGCCACTGGGTCCTATAGGACACCTACTACACAAGTCCACTCTATCAACTCAAGGAGACTTAGCAGCTGCCCAATACATAGAAACAAACACAGGGAAGCAGCCAAAATGTGGAGACAAAGAAAGATGTCACAAATGAAAGAAATGGAGGAAAGCAAACTACTGGATATAGAGTTCAAAACCACAGTTATAAGGTTATTCAAGAATCTTCTAGAAACCTCCAAGGAACTTAGACCTTCAAGGATCTTAGTGAGAATGCCAAAAAAATGGAAAAGGACCAGTCAGAAATTAAGCATACACTGACTGAAATAAAGAATAATATACAGAGATTCAATAGTAGTCTAGAGGATCCCAAGAATCAAGTCAAAGATTTGAAGTACGAGAAAGCAAAAAACACCTAACTGGAAAAGCAAAAAGAAAAAAGAATCCAAAAATATGAAGATAGTGTAAGGAGCCTCTGGGACAACATCAAGCGTACCAACATCCGAATTATGGGGGTGCCAGAAGAAGAGAGAGAGCAAGATATTTGAAGAAATAATGACAGAAAACTTCCCCTACCTGGTGAAAGAAATAGACTTACAAGTCCAGGAAGCACAGAGAACCCCAAACAATAGAAATCCAAAGAGGATCACACCAAATTATGATTTTAAATCATAATTAAAATGCCAAGGGCAAAAGACAAAGAGAATCTTAAAAGCAGCAAGAGAAAAACATTTAGTTACCTACAAGGGAGCACCCATACGACTGTCAGCTGATTTCTCAACAGAAACTATGCAGGCCAGATGGGAGTGGCAAGAAATATTCAAAGTGATGACTAGCAAGAACCTACAACCAAGATTACTCTACCCAGCAAAGCTATCATTTAGAATGGAAGGTCAGATAAAGAGCTTCATAGACAAGAAAAAGCTAAAGGAGTTCATCACCACCAAACCAGTATCACATGAAATGCTGAAGGGTATTCTTTAAGAAGAGGAAGAAGAAAGAGGTAAAGGTAAAAAATATGAAAACAAAGCGACAACAAATACATATCTATCAACAAGTGAATCTAAAAATCAAATGAATAAAAAATCTGATGAATAGAACAAACTGGTGAATGTAATAGAATCAGGGGCATGGAAAGGGAGTGGACTGACAATTTTCGGTGGGAAGGGAGTGGGGGCGTGCGGGAAGAGATTGGACAAAGCTTATACCTATGAATGAGGACAGTGTGTGTGGTGTGTGGGGCGGGGTGGAACTGGGTGGAGGGGAGCTATGGGGGGAAAAAAGAGGAACATCTGTAATAATCTGAACAATAAAGATTTAAAAAAAGAAAAAAAAGGTACTCGCCCTGGCTGGTGTGGCTCAGTTGGTTGGGCGTCATCCTGTGCACCAAAAGGTTGCTGGTTTGATTCCTGGTCAGGGCACATGCCTGGGGTTGAGGGCTCAGTCCCTGGTAGTGGGCGTGTAGAAGGTGGCCGATCAAGGTTCCACTCTCATATTGATGTTTCTCTCCTCCCTTCCTCTCTCTCTCAAAATCTTAAAGAAAAACAAAAAAAGAGGTGCTCACCTCTGAGCCTTGCCTAGCTCTTATGTCCCAGAGCCCTATAGACCTGAGGGCAGCAAAGACATCCATGAAAAATCCGTTTCCAGGACTGTTTTAGAGGTCAGATTTCAGGGCTGAACTAAGCTCAACTCTGTGACTAGGTTCAGACTCCACAGGTCCCATGCCCAGAGGCCGATGTGTATGCCGTGGCCCTCCCATCCTCGGAGCAGGATGTGCTTGGACTACGCTGACCAGCAGGGGTCTCTGGCTCGAGAGCCAGGCCTCGCTCCCCGAGGATGCTGCCATTAGTAGTGACCACTGCAGAGTGTCTCTGGGGGCTACAGGGCCTGGGACCAGTGTCCCAGGGAAACCAGAAAGGACCGTGGCTCTGGATGCAGACCCAAGCGGGAGGGAGCTGCGTGGGCGCACTGGGAAGACTTTTCCTGGAAAATGGTTTCTAGAGCCAAGGGGTCAGTCCTCGAGTGTGACACCCCCAACTCCATGTCATTCTCCAACTGCATCCCATCTGTTCCCCAACACTGCCTCACTGCCTTGTAGGCCGACAACCCCTCGTTCCCCAACCCGCACCGGAGGCTGCGCCTTCAGGACCTGGCTGATCGGGTGGTGGACGCCTCTGAGGACGAGCACGAGCTCAACCAGCTCCTCAACGAGGCCCTGCTCGAGCGGGAGTCCGCGCAGGTGTAAGTGCCCCACCCCACGCCCCAGCCCCGGCTCCGTGCCCTGTCACCTTCCGATAGGCCCAGGCAGAGGTGGCCCTTGCGTCTCACGGCTCATTTCCACCACAGAGTGAAGAAGAGAAACACCTTCCTCCTGTCCATGCGGTTCATGGACCCCGACATGGAAACCCGCTACTCGGTGGAGAAGGAAAAGCAGAGTGGGGCCGCCTTCAGCTGCTCCTGCGTCGTGCTGCTCTGCTCGGCCCTGGTGGAGATAGTCATCGACCCCTGGTGAGGGGGCCCCGCAGGAGCCCCAGGCCGGGGCGGGCGAAGGGCGATGAGCTTCCTAGCCAGAGGCGTGATGTGGGGCCGCAGCTGGAGCTGATGTAGGGACGCAGCACTTCTCTGTTCCTTCCCCCCAGGGAACAGCCCAGCTGACCTCAGGCCAGGGAATGTGGGGGCTGTGCTTCACTCTGCCCCCTGGGTCTGGACTAGCACTAGCACCAAATGGGGATCAGACCAGGGCCGAGAAGGCTGAGGGATGGGGTCTAGGGGTTGGAGACCTGGCCTAGCTGGGCCTGAGTGGTTCTGGGAGAAGGAAACAGAGGCCGGGGACGCTCCTCAGCTTCAGTCACCAAAGCCAACCTGGTTCCTTGGCTCATCTCTAAAGGAAGATTTAGGCTCGGGGTCCAGACTGGTAGCTCTAACGCAGCGGCTAGTCCTCTGGGCCCAGGTGGGTGTTCTAGAGTCCTTGCCTTAACTGCCCAACTGAGGACAAGTCCCTTCCTCCCTGCCCGAGCCCATCAGCAGTTCATCCTGCTCAGGAATTGATTTCCCCAGCAGAAAGGAGCTGGTGTGGAGCCCTGTTCCGTTTGCTTGGGGAACTCTAAAGAGCCTAGGACTCAGTCACATGGGCCTAGGTCCCGGACACACTTTACTCTGTGTTGTGACCACAGGCCTGTCACTAAGGGCTCCTGAAGCATCAGCTTGTAAAGTCAGAGCTGACGAGGAGGATAATCTGAGGATGATAGTACCTGCCCCGGCATCTCAGGGTTGTTGTGAGGCTCACATTCACTCATTCATTCACAAGTATTTACTGTCTACTTCGTGCCTGGGGCTAAGGTCTAGGGATGTAGCAGTGAAGGTAACAAAAAAATCCCTGCTCCAGTGGAACTTACATTTTAGAAGGGGAAGATAAACGTGAACAATTAAGTAATCAGAATATATACGCAGACAGGATAAGTGCTACAGATACAAGTCAAGTGAGGAGGAGAGATAGGGATGCTGGTGGTGAGCTGGTTTTGGCTTGTTTGCATTTTTATAGGATGCTCAGAGCAGGCCTCACTGACAGGGTGATATTTCGAAGGGCGAGGCGACCAGGAATCGGGTGCAACCAAGAATCAGGCACTTGTTTAGCAACACCAGAGCTACGTGGCAGGATGCTCATTCCTAAGAATCCCTTCCCAGGTGTCACTGGGCTCTGCCCGGGGGGCATCTGCGAGCCTGCCTTCTCTGGGAAATGTCCTGGGTCAGCAGTGACACTGGGGAGGGCCACACATTCCCAGGCCCCGCACTCAGCTGGCCGGCCCCTGGCGTCACACAGAGCTTTCAGGGACAGGCTTGTGCCTTACTTGTAGGGCTTGCCTTCTGCCTCCTATCCCTTACTCTCTCCCTCCCTCACTGCTCCCGCCGGTCCCCCCTCATCGCCTTCTCTCTCTTACAGGCTGATGACCAACTATGTGACCTTTGTGGTTGGGGAGCTTCTGCTTCTGGTCCTGACGGTCTGCTCACTGGCTGCCATCTTTCCCCGGGTAAGCAGCACTTTCCTTTCGGCTCAGAAGCCCTGCTTGGGGAGTGAGCGTCACTCCCAGTGAAAGTGAGTATTGGTGGAGTTCCGCATCCTATCAAATCCTTACAAACAGATTACAGATCTGTTAGAATGGTTCAGGATTATCCCCTCATTCAGACTCCACTGAGTCATTCATTGACATCGCTGAGCACCCACTTGGGGCCGGGCTCTGACGCTGGAGCACGCAGGAGTGTGTGAGCCGGAGCCTAGAGAAACGAGAACCTGCGTCGAACAGCAGTGGAGGCCCAGCTGGAAGGTGGGCTGGCCCTGACTGTGGAGGACCTTGAAACCCAGACAGAAGGGTTAAGACTTCTCTGAGCACCGACGTGCCATGCAGAATTTTTATCAGAATAACAAACCAAAGTAGTGTTTTAGGAAAATTAATCTGGCAGGTGGCCTGCCAGCTAATAGAAGATTTTAGGTAAGCCGGCCCGGGAAAGGCGGACCAGCCAGGCAAAGATGGCTGGCCCTGACAGGTCTCCCGTCTTGGCCTTGTCACCTGGAGATAAGAAACGGGCTACTGCTGGCTAGTGCTGCCCGTTCTGAGGAAACGGTTCTGCTATCTGGGAGCTGTGACATTTCCTAAGTATGTCACGGGTGAGGGAGAGAGCACCAGGATTCCTGCGCTCCCTTCTCCGCTGTGCCACGCTGTCAGTTTTGGCTGACTCGCACGCACAGCACTACTTTTTAGGTTCGTGGGAAGTATGAGAGCACCTGGAGTTGTTAGCAGTGGTCTCAAGGCTCATGGCCCCTGAAACTCCATTCCTTCTAGGCCTTTCCTAAGAAGCTTGTGGCCTTCTCGACGTGGATTGACCGGACACGCTGGGCCAGGAACACCTGGGCCATGTTAGCCATCTTCATTCTGGTTATGGCAAATGTCGTGGACATGGTGAGTTCCTGCTGTCCTTGTGCAGGGACACTCCCATTAGTGGAAAAAGGCTTCCATACTGGCCAGCATGGCAGCTTGCCAAACCATTCCTCCACCACGAGACAGGTCGGGAGCGGCATTAGGTTCCTCACGAGATCCTGGCAAAACAGAAGGGTCTTCTCCCCAGGAAAACTCCGAGACTGGCTTGTTCCCAGCTCCTTGTTCTCCAAGTTCAAGAACCAACACCATGCACCAGATCCCACCATGTGCTAGGTGCTTTATATATATTAACTCAGTCTTTTTTTACTTTTCAACCACAGTTTACATTCATCACTTAATCTTGATAACAACCCCAAGAGGTCAGTATTTTTAGCTGTAGTTCCATAGAAGAGCTAAAGCTCAGAAAGGTTAATTCACTTCTTTTAAGTCACACAGCCAGTAAGTGACAGAGTCAAGAACTGAAGGTCTAAATCCCAGTCCCGTTTTCTTCCTCCTTACCTCTCTGCCCAAGGGGTACAATACTCAAAAGCGTTCTGCGTATCGTGAATACCCTCTGCCATGTGGCTAGTGTCCGGTATCTGTCACAGGGAGGCAGACCTCTTCCACTGAGGGAGCTCTTCTGTTGGGCCTGCATCCGTTTGGCCAGACCTTCCTAGAGCACTGGGTGCTGGGAGCTGTGACTGACGCTCTCTTCTCTTGTTCGTCATCACACTCCCACCAATTTGGGGGGTACTATAGACGTTCCTTTAAAAAGTCCTATTTTTTCAAAGATAATATTTTCTTTAACAATCTAAGTACAGGAAAAAACTCAGCATGGCGAGCCCGGCTAGAGTGGCTCAGTTTGTTGAGCATTGTACTTCGCACTAAAAGGTGCTGGTTCGATTCCCAGTCAGGGCACACAAGTACCGAAGGCAAACCAATCAATGTTTCTCTCTCCTCTCTCTCTCTCTCCCCCCTCCCTAAGCATGTCCTCTGGTGAGGCTTAAAACACAAAACAAACTCAGTATGGAGCCTTACTGTGGCAGCAGTATAGATGACACAGCCTTAGGGCCAGTTGATCACAAATCCAACGGAATGGAATTAGGAGCTCCAGAACCTAACCTGCCCTTGGGTGGCACGGTGCCCACAGTGCAAGGAAAGAAAGCCCCACGCCCTCTGTACGTCAGGACACACCTGCAGGCTGGTGCCGATCCGGGGACCACTGTTTAACCATGTCACGGACACTGTGCAGGATACTGGAGATCCTGTCACTAGTGCATGGTGAAAAACCAGGGGGGTCTGAAACTTTTCACATGCTAGAGTCCCATGTTGAGAACTTCCCCAAAGCCAGCCCAGCTCAGTGGGTGAAGGCTACAAAAAGGAGGACAGATTGTGGACACACTTTCTACTGACTACATCTGCCCAGCAGTGGGACCAGTGACCAACTCCAAAATGGGGGAGCGTTGGAGCAGAGTGGCTGCCATCCGTGCAGTTGTGAGGTGTGGGTGATGAGCTGGCCCCACATTCCCTCTCTAACAGTGTGATGTGGGCAAGAGCGTTACTAGATTTGAAACCTGAAGACTGGACTCCTAGCTCTGGCTTTCCCACTTGCTAATTGCACTAGTTTGGGCGAGTCCAGCCTGAGTCTCTACAATGGTGGCAATACTAAAAACACTCGGAGTTTTTGTGAACATCCAAAGGGATGATGGTAGAGCTCTTAGTAGGAATTACATTGTATTATTCCTTGGTAAATTTTCCCACCCTTCTCGGTGTTTCTGAGGGAGCTGGGGAAGTGGCAGCTGAGCAACACTGCTCTGACAATGTCTGTTGTTCCCTTGACCCTGTGTTCTTCCTGTGGCCCTGGCCTCCAGCTGAGCTGCCTGCAGTACTACATGGGACCCAACAATGGCACCTCAGGGATGGCAACAGAGGATGGCTGCACGGAGAACCCCAAGTATTACAACTATGTTGCCGTGCTGTCCCTCATCGCCACCATCATGCTGGTGCAGGTCAGCCACATGGTGAAGCTCACCCTCATGCTGCTTGTCACGGGCGCTGTGGCTGTCATCAACCTCTGTGCCTGGCGCCCCATCTTTGATGAATATGACCGCAGACGTTTCCAGGAACCCGGGTAAATGAAACTTGTTTGGGAATCTGGAATTTCTTCTTCCAACTCCTTAGTCCCCATTTCAAAGTCATGGCCCTACACGGAGGTGGCTTTCTATCTCTAGGGAATCAGGGTTCGTGGCTGCTCAGAGATGTGCCTCTGAACCGCTGTGAACCTGGGGCAGATCTTCCCATTCCTCATGAGGGGAGGATCTGGGCCGCCTCAGTGTTTACCTGGGCACCAGCCTCTTGTACCCAGATGGGACCTGAGTGTGCCATTATCTGTCCAGCAGCTTTCCTCTGGTCGCCTTAGAGAAGATGCAGATACTCTCCACCCCAGGGCTCAATGGCACTGGCAGGTAAGGTGACTGCTTTCCCTCCTGGTCCGCATTTTTGGCTCCTTTCCTCTAGAGTCAGGGAATACTATGGCCAGAGCCTTATGATCTCAGCCTTGTAAAGGCCCATGACACGGGATGCTCGAGTAGAGAAGTTAGTGTGTATTTCTATAGGAGGGCTGGGCGGAGGGAGAATGGTTTTAGTATGGGCCTGGTCATCCCAAGTCAGAGGAAAGCTTGGAGAGCAGCAGCAGTGTGGTCTAGAGGTGGGGCGAGGGGGAGAGAGAAGTGAAATGGATGGGGCAGCATTTAACTGGCAGGCAGTATAGACAGCAGAAAAAAGAGGAAAAAAGAACACTGCCTTCGACCTAGAAGTCCTGGATTCTTAACCGGTCACAGTAATTCTCTGTGGAGCGGCAGGCAGCCCAGTTTTCCCGAGTCTCAGTTTCATCTCTTAAAGAGGAAAGTGGACAGGAATCTCTCCAAGGTCTCTTCTAGCTCTCAAGTTTTAGAATGTTGTGATTCAGTGGCTTGACTACAATCAGGTAAGTTTTAACAAAAGATTAGAAGATGGGGAGAACTCTTAAATAGTCCTTCACACAAGAAGAAGTCTAAATGTCCACTAATAAAGGCATTTAAGTAATCAGGAAATCCAAATTAAGACCATAACAAAAGACCGTTACACACCAGTTTAGCAAGAATTAAGAAGTCTGATAATACCAAGTACAATGGTAACTCATAGATTACAGCAATTCTACTGCTACACACATTCCTTAGAGAAGTCCATGTACATACATATGCCCCAGGATGTGTACAAGAATTCATAACAGCCACACATTCAAAACAAATGAAAACGATCCAAATTACAGTGAGTGGTATATAAGTTGTGGTATATTCATGCAACAGAATGCTATAGAATAATGAAAATAATGAACTATATAACTCCACACAAAAATATATAGTTCTAAAAAAGCATGGCAAAATTGTGCCTTAATTCCATCGCTGTAATGGTAGTCTCTCCTTTTTCCAAGTTCCTACATGCTTGCAGTTACTTCTGGGACCAGTCAGATGATGCAGTATTTATTAACACCTGGGAGCAGCCCTGGTGTGAATTCCAAGTGCAGCCAGGAGGCGCCAGGATTGGTTGGCTCTTAGTGACGTAAGAAAGCTTTACTGTTGCCCCAATGGTAGGCAGTAAATGTGAAGGTGCTAAAGGAGCTAGGAATTTCTGGGACCCGGGAAGGAGTGCATCCCCACTGGAATAAAACACCTTTCAAGAGGGCAGCCTGGGTGCCTTCAGTTGAATTCTCTCTGCCCTGCAGGCTGCCCTTGGTGCCTTCTAAGTACATGATGACAGTCATGATCTTCATCATGATGCTGAGCTTCTACTACTTCTCCCGCCACGTGAGTGCCTGCACACCCTCCGCTCCTATTTGCTTACAACCCATCAGGGCCTGAGTAGTAGGATCTGAGAACACAACCTCGTAAGGAAAGCTGCTTTCCTTTGCCCAATATGTCATGTGACCCTGTCAAGCCACCACCTTGTCCTTTTTCTGGTTTCTTCCTTAGTGATGCAAGCAAACAGTTCTTGACCTCTTCTTCTGACCCACTCTAGGATGCTGAAGGAAGCATGGGGGAGGAGCATCAGAGCCTGGGTAAAATCTCTATTCCCTAAGCCAGGGGCTCATGGATCTTCACTCACCCAGGCTCTGGGGGACATTAACACCCTGACCACGGAGCCAGATGAGAAAGGGAAAGAACTGGTGAAGTTTTTTGTTTGGTTAAAAGGGGAAAAAAAAGAGCGGGCAGGAAAGTATCCATGTAAGGGACTTACTACTCCATGTTAGCTCAAGTACCACCCAGTGGTTGGCCGGGGGAAGTACAGCCTTCCTAAGCCACTTCTAGACGAGCTGGAAATGGGACTCCTCCCAGGACTAGGAGATCCCGTAAGTCAGACCTGTAGCTAGTTAGGTCCCTGGAGGCTCCACACATCCAGAAGGTGCCTTTGATCTCTGCTGTAGCCACAGAGGCTGGGATCCTCACTGCAGCTGTGGGTGGTCTTTTTCTTTCCCTTGCCACGTAGCCATCTTCCTCCCAGTTTTCATCTTCCCATCAAATGGCCAGTTTAGAGTGTACACACCTTGCATGTGTCTGCAGGTGGAAAAACTCGCACGGACACTGTTCTTGTGGAAGATTGAGGTCCATGACCAGAAGGAACGTGTCTACGAGATGCGACGCTGGAATGAGGCCCTGGTCACCAACATGTTGCCCGATCATGTGGCACGCCATTTCCTGGGGTCCAAGAAGAGAGATGAGGTGAGGGGTGACCTCGTGCTATGGCCTGGAGCCAGGAGGTTATATCTTCTGGCTTTCTGCTAGGGAGCACCTCTGAACCCAGGCCTGCTACAAACACTGTTTCTGGGGACACACACACCTGTGCGAGGCCCATTGCAGAAGACGAAACTTTGGCTAGAGCCTACGTTTCTGCCAGCTGTGATCTCCAGTAGAATGCTGCTTCTACCTCACTTCCCAACTCCCTTCCTCTCAGCTAGGGCTGTTTCAGGGACTAGAGAAGCTATTTTTTAATTTAGTTGTGATGAGAGCTTTCTACTAATTCAGAGTTGGGATAATCTGGGAGATACGTGTCCAACAAGCTGAGTGCACCTATCGTGGGTGTGGAAGATAACATTTCTGTAGCACAATATTTAACCAGTCTTTGAGCACTTTGGTCCTGCCTCCTTTTAGGAGCTGTACAGCCAGTCTTATGATGAGATTGGAGTCATGTTTGCGTCCCTGCCCAACTTTGCTGACTTCTACACAGAGGAGAGCATCAATAATGGTGGCATTGAGTGTCTGCGCTTCCTCAATGAGATCATCTCAGATTTTGACTCTGTGAGTGTTCATCTTGCTCCCCTCCTCCTGCTACAAAGTCAGCTTGTTTCAAATTGTATCTCAGGACAGGCTGCAGAAGTCCAAGAGAAACTGGAGTTACTCTAGCTCAGGGGAGGGAACGTCTGGCTCCACCAAGGCATTAGGGGTGAAGTAATTAAATATTTGACCAAATATAGCAGGCTAATTTTTAAGTTGATAAGGTTCCCCACCCCTGCTCTAGCTGGCTATTTTCCTACATAATCCCCTCCCTGTAATGTATGGGATTCTATAGCTGTCTGGAGTGTTGGGTCTGAGTGGGTGAGACGGGAGCCTGGGGAATCACCTACAACTTCACAGGATAAAGACTGACCAAAACAAGATCCTAAGGTTCCTCTGATTCCTCCTACCTTCAAATTCAGATTCATTAAACATTTATTAGGTAACTTATACATCAAGAGAAATGCTTTTACATATATGTTCAGCCACCCTAGGAGATTGGCAATTATATCCCAATGTTAAGGTTGTAGAAACTGAGACTCAGGAAGTTTGCCTAGGATCACATGGCAGATAAGTGGCAGAATAAAGCTTTTATAGAAAAGCATCTCTTCTTGGATGTTTTGTGGGGATAATTGTAAACAGGCAAACCTGTCATTTAGTTGGCTCATTGATCCCAATTGACTGCTGACAGTTTTCTCTTCCTTAACACTGGTCGTAGCTTCTAGACAATCCCAAATTCCGGGTCATCACCAAGATCAAAACCATTGGCAGTACCTATATGGCAGCTTCAGGAGTCACCCCAGATGTCAACACCAACGGCTTTACCAGCTCCAGCAAGGTACCTAACCACCTCAATGGCTAGAGAGGAGACAGGGCTCTGCCTCCTGAGGTAGGAGGCAGCCCACACTTAGCACGTGGGAAACCAGGAGTTACAAGAGCACTAACATTAAGCACTGTTGTACAAAGGTACTTTGCACTAGTACAGACACACACCACTAGGACCGAGCCAATTTTAAAACTGGGTTTCCTGAGAAAGTGTAATGAGCAGAAATAACAGCACACACACACAGCAGTCCACTTCTATTTCACGGCCTAGGTGAGGCATAAGATGCTTTGTGGAACTGTGGGCTGTGCTCCCTTCTAAGCGCAATTTACACAATTATGGAACCATGCAAACATCCACATCGGGGAATGGTTTTGTTTAATCAGACCTGTGAAGCCAGCTCGATTTAGGTACCAGAGGTGAGAAAATAGGCTGTTGGGGCCCTCCTCTCAATGGCTGTTCTTAAAACATCACAACCACCATCTCCTTATTAAGGATGAGGTTAAAGAAACACGCCTAACTCTCAAGTGCTTATAATCTAGTTGAGGAATCAAAACAAGGACAACTATCTCAAGTTTAAGACCAGGTTCGGACAAGGTGAAGAGACGTGACTCTTAAGCAGGTACACAGCAGACAGGAGGCAAACGGGCTGGGTATGATTTGTCCTCCCCACCACCATTGCCCAGTCTCTGTCACAGTGACAGAGGGTGCTAAAGATGGTCCTGACTCCTTTGTGGGAAAAAGTGAAGAATAGGCCTTTGACTACCAGGTGAAGGGACTGACCTCCAGAATGTTAAGAAAGTGGGGGAGGGGGGAGTAGGCTGCTGCTGGTATGGGCCCAGAGTGGCTCCTGATGCTTTCTTTCACTGCTGCTCCCTGACACAGGAGGAAAAGTCAGACAAGGAGCGCTGGCAGCACCTGGCTGATCTGGCTGACTTTGCACTAGCCATGAAGGATACACTTACAAACATCAACAACCAGTCCTTCAACAACTTCATGCTACGCATAGGTAAGGCTCTAGGCGCCCTTCTGACACAGGGGAGCCAGCAATCACCAGGAAGGATGAGAGGCTTAGAAAGTCTGACGCATTTAGACAGGGTAAGGTCCCATACTCAGAGCTGGAAGGACCTTTAATCCAGGCTCTTCTAGATGACCAGGCCGAAACCTGACAGATGGCCAGCCATCCCTGTCCCACAGTGTTTACAATGATGGTTTCCTTCTCAACCTGGCTATGCCTGTTGAGGGGTTCGTTCACTTTAGTCCAGTCTGTTAAGAATTAGTCATCTGTTACCCACTATGGGAATGTGGAGACAATTGGGGGCTCACTCCTGATGAAATCACAGGAGACTTAAAGTGCCAGGTTTGTGTTAGAGAGAAACTGGCAACTTCCATACTGTTAATTAGCATAATGGGGGCAGCTGACAGTTTGCCAAGTACCTGGTGAAGGCAGGATAAATATAGCTTTGTGGTAGATGTCAGGTGGTGAATTCTGTGAGAGAACTTGGTAGCTTCTGAGAGGTGTGGCTGTGCTGAACTTTATGCCTCTACCCTAGGCATGAACAAAGGAGGGGTCCTGGCTGGGGTCATTGGAGCCCGGAAACCACACTACGACATCTGGGGCAATACAGTCAATGTCGCCAGCAGGATGGAGTCCACAGGGGTCATGGGTAACATTCAGGTCTGTACAGTAACAGAGCTGAGCATGTGCTCACATGCAGGGAATAGTGTGTTCTGCTGGGCACTGTCTCCTCATTGGCCCAGAACATTACATCAGAAGTGCTGGGAGAGCAAGGGCAGGCGTGGGAAAAGATGCCTCCAGGGCTAGTTGTAGTAGAAGGGAGAAGGGAGAAAAGACACTGACCCTGTTTGCAAAACTTAGGAATAAGTTCTGGGTAATAATATCCTGATGTGTCACCTGGGCCCGGCAAGAAAGTTCCACAAAAGGGGCAAAGGGAACAGGCGCAGAGAGTACAAGTTCCCAAACAGTGGTGCTGTCACACAGGCATCTGAGGGAGAACACGACTCTCTCTGGGCGAGGGGAGGACCCTAGGCAAAGCGTACCCTGTGTTCCGGTGCATGGAGTAAGGGGAGTGACTGGGACCTGTGGGTCATATGGAGATCTCATCTGGGTAGCCTCAGTGTAGGTTCACTGTCTAACCCAGTGGTCGGCAAACTGCGGCTCGCGAGCCATGGTTTGCCGACCACTGGTCTAACCCCAAGCTCTGTACTGTGTGCTTCCTCTACAGGTGGTAGAAGAAACACAAGCCATCCTTCGAGAGTACGGCTTTCGCTTTGTGAGACGGGGGCCCATCTTTGTGAAAGGGAAGGGGGAGCTGCTAACCTTTTTCTTGAAGGGGCGTGATAAGCCAGCTGCCTTCCCAAACGGCTCCTCTGTGACCCTGCCCCACCAGGTAGTAGACAACTCCTGAATGGCTTTTAGCTCCAGGGAGGATGTATTTTTTGGAATCAAAGACCTTGGGAAAGGACAAATAACTAAGTCCCAACAGTCCCAAATTGCTGAAGTGCACACTCACATAGACTTTAGATTTAAAAATCTCCTCAAGCCTTCATTTCGTGAGCTCTGAGGGTGGCCATACTATTCATTCCTCAGTGTGCCTGTAGCTTCCCCAGAGTAAGGGTCTTAGGCATAGTACTGGACCAGCCCTTCTTCCCCCACAGAGGCCATGGCCACTGTGAGCAGGATGTATCAGAGGTGGGAGCTCAACTGGAGGGGAAGATATGGCAGGGCCACTATGCGGGTGAATGTCCGCTCCCAGCTATAACTTGAAAGCAGAGCTTTTCATTCTGAAGAGAGCACAAGCTGGGGCCCTGTCCTGATAATCTTGAAAGGTTCTTCTGGAACCCCTGTCACCTTAGTCATGGGAGCAGAAAGTGCAATATTTCCTTTTACCAGGTGGGAGGGAAAGGGAATTTATTTCTGAAAGAAAAAATATATCAACAGATCTACATTTATATTTTTAACTTTCTGTTAAAAAACACTTTCCGATATTGCCTTGCCTTTTGAGCTCTTGCTACAGTCACCTTTGCTACTGCTTTAAAAGAGAATTTACAGGTGTTGATAAAGAACAAGACTTTTATTAAAAGCTTTCTTCAACTTGAATGTGATCCTTGTGAAAATCCTGTTAATACCTCTCCTCGGAGAAGTGCTTTTTGCTAACTCACCACCTTCCTGGAAGGCACAAGAGCTTGAACTAAGACATCTTACTTTTTAGGTGCTTTCTTCTAAATGGTGGTCCTGACTGACTTACCACTGCGTGCTCCTCCCAGGGTTAGCTGGAGCCCCCACACCTGTAAGGTTACGTCCTGGTCACCAGGTCTAGGAAGTGACCATTTCAGAGTGCGTGGGGCTTAGGTAGTAATGACTCCTATTTGTGACTGGCCAAAGCGCGACAGGACTTGAAATGGCAGAATCTAGCCAGCTAGACACATCTGTAAACTGGCCCTACACATACTCCCTTAAACCAAAGAGAGTGCCAGCAGATCCAAGGCCCTGGTTATCAGACCAGGAGATGGAGGGAAGGTCTGCTTCCCCTTATGAGCAGACTAAACAAAGTGAGACATAGAACCCTGATTACTTTATCCATAGTACTTTCTCACACCACCTTCTTCAAAAGCAGTGGTCTAGAATATGCTGCTCCAAACCGAAGACTAAACACATGTCCTTTCTTAACTATATGATTCATCTCATATGAACCAAATGTTCTAAAAACTTTCTTTTCAAATGTCTCAATTAGGAAAATGAGATGGAATTAAAGCTTTTATAAAAGTTAGAAATACTCTCTAGTTGAATAGTACATACTCCTCTTTCACAAAATGCCTTCTATTGCCCTACAACCCAGTCTGAGCATTTAACAACTGACCAGGCAATTGTGGAGAACTGTCCAAAACTGCCAGTCTAGACTCAAACTTGCCCCTTCAGTATCCTGAAGAGGTGGGTATCTGTCTCCATTGTAAGGAGTCTGAGCTTTTCAACAGTTTTCAGTCCCATGACCTTGCCTGGGACTGTGTACATACTTGTTTACTCACTTTTGATGTGTTTGCAATGAAAATAATATTCTAGTAGACCAGGTTCATATCCAACTTTTCTTCTCTTCTTGCAAATGAAGCAAACACTTGATGAAGGGACTTTGTACAGAATAAGTTTTCATGGGAAGCTCGCTGTTCTTCCCACGAGGTGGACAATGCATCCATTCCTAAGAAAGACAGATTCTATCAATCTCATCAGTCCATTTGGGAGAATCAGAACCTGTGTCACTAATATTCTGGACCTACGTAACTTACTTTTTGGTCTGGAGCTGAGAGCTGGCTCTAATTTCACCAATGCAATTTTGAGATGGGGAACTTAGAAGAGACTCTGCCCAGAGAAATAGAATACCTATACCCTGACTGGTGTGGCTCAGTTGGTTGAAGCATCGTCCCGTACACTGAAAGGCTGCAGGTTTGATCCCCGGTGGGGTCACATGTGGAAGGTATATTGTTCTCTTTCCCATCAATGTTTCCCTCTCTCTAAAATTAATAAGCATGTCCTTGGGTGAGAATTTAAAAAATACCTATGGTATAAAACCTGTGGCAGCTCCTAAAAATATTTTATCTTTTTTTTCGTTACTGCCCATGTACATTACTATGGTACACTTAACTGAAACAAAGCCACACATACACATGCACAAAAATCTCAGCCAGTTCTGAAAAAAATCCCATTTACTGAATAGTCTCTAGAGAGCTCCATGTATACTGACTTTTCACGTCCATTTGGCTCTCTGCACCACTCTGGCCCTGTGACTCAGCCTCATTAGCTGTCTCTTCAAGAGCAGTCTCCAATGAAAACAAATTATAAGCTGAAAGAACACTGGCTGATTTGGAAGGAGCAAATTAGGAGGGAAAATGATGATTATATTTATTACTTAGAAGAGGAAAAATTGGTAGAAACAAATAAAATAGTCTTCATATTTTTCTGCTTATGGTATATAAACAGACGAAAGTATCTCAAGAGGTCCAACTCATGTATTCTGCCTATTTTACCCTGTTTCACTCAACCTGAGTAACCCAGAGCTTATTATATAATTTCTCCACTGAGGCACCCTTCCTCTTACCTTGATAAGTAACAGTGACGTCAGTTGGGAGGGTTCTTGTGATGTCCTTATATAGCAGTCTAGCACAGAATGGGAAGGACTGGCCACTCCGCTCCGCTTTGTAAGTAAATGATAGCAGGTTGCACAGTGAGTTTCTCTGCAAGGGCCCAGCCAGAAAGGCTGCAAAGTCCCTCTAATGGAGGCGGGGATCAAAACAGACACAAAGTAGAGACAATTACAGCTCTAAAAGCAGTGAGTGGCTGTGACACTTCCAACACTGACTACCAAAAACAGGGCCCCATTAATTAGATTTCAGCTCTAGCTGGTTTGGCTCAGCGGATAGAGCGTTGGCCAGCGGACTTAAGGGTCCCAGGTTCAATTCCAGTCAAGGGCATGTACCTTGGTTGCGGGCACATCCCCAGTAGGGGGTGTACAGGAGGCAGCTGATCGATGTTTCTCTCTCATCGATGTTTCTAGCTTTCTATCCCCCTCCCTTCCTGTCTGTAAAAATCAATAAAATATATTTTTAAAAAATTAGATTTCAGATAAATAAAGGACAGAGAAAGGCCTGTAAAAAGGACTAATGATGGAGATTACAGGATAACTAAGTCAGTTGAAGCCAGGAAGACCTGCAGGAGCACTTAAGTAAATGGCCAGAGGCTGGGGGGATACTATTTCTGCCAAGAATATCGTTGACGACATATATAGGGCTAAGATGCTTTCTGTCTGCATATACATATCAGTTTATCTAAATGACAACCAGGAGCTTCAATGTCAGTCTAAATGCATAGTGGGGGAAATACTAAGTTTACAAGAGTCACTTATTCCCTATTGCATTCATTCTTGCCTGTTTTTTTGTTTTTTACCCCAATCCCAGGCTCAATTGCAATCCTAAGAAAGTAGGGGAGAGTTCAGGCAAAGATAGATAGTATTCCTCTGGTATTTCAGAAAACATTATTCTGCTTTGCACCTATACTCCAGATTCAGCAAGGCACTTGGCACATAGTAAGTACTCTATCAATCCCTGTTGAATTAACAGTATAGCAACTGTACTACTTTGTGAGGGGAAGAAGGGGTCAAATATAGAAGCTTGAAGATCACTACTGAGGTGTGAGTAACTCCTTAACCAGTATTCATGCTTCAACATCAGAGTTTCAACAGGTAAGAAAAGAGAGTAGAAAATAGCTTGTATATAAACAATAAACAAGTATTAGAAGGATAATAGTCAAACTTCTAACTCAGTTATGAAACATTAAAAAAAAAACAAAAAACCTTGACCCTTTTTTGTCCCCTTTAAGCCTATCTTGGGCTCATCAAATACTATGTAAGATTCCAGGCAGATACCTGAAGTCGATCTGCTTGATACTTCCTTCCAGAGTAAGCATTTAGGTATTCGCAGAGACTGAACAGGAAGTGCTGAATGTTAGTCTGTAGGTATTTTGCAGAGATCTCCTCTAGGGGAATGAAGACTGGAATCGAATGGTGATGTATCCGAAGTGGCTTCTGTATGACAATATCCACAAAATAGGAATCCAGCAGGTTCCCCTCAAAAGCAGTGCTAATGGAAACACAGACTCCTCGGCTGGTCAGTTTCC
The DNA here is from genome assembly GCF_963455305.1 of Plecotus auritus. Lineage (NCBI taxonomy): Eukaryota > Metazoa > Chordata > Mammalia > Chiroptera > Vespertilionidae > Plecotus > Plecotus auritus. The sequence goes on from NC_137782.1 coordinate 164,978,656, forward strand.
CACTGAGCCCTGAGGCAAACAAGACAACACACCTCAGCAGATGTCAGGCAAAGTTAGTATCTTACTCATCTGTTCATACCAGTTGCTCCAGTACCACCTAGCACATACAGTGTGTACTCAAGTGTTTGCTGAATGAGTGACTATCATAGACTCTTTCCCCTCATTAACTCTCACTTTGAGTTTGAGTTAAAACCATGGGATGGTGGGAAAAAAATCCTAAATAGCAATTATTGAGGAAGAGATTTTGAAAATTTCAATTTACCTATTCTCTTTTATTCTGAGTGTTAAATAATTTGATAGTCCCCAGTTCTTCCCACAATCCTCTTGTGACAGATAATGAGACTAAATCCCCATATTAATGGTGAAACAGAATTGAGGGGCTCAAACTATTTGGACAGTGGCATAAAGCCAGCCAGAAGTAAAGAAAGCTCTAGTACAGGATCCGGCACACATTGAACAGCTAAAATGAATAGTCGAAACCAGCTACTAATCAATCTGCTGTACAAAGAGGCCAATATTGTAAAGATGCCTACAAAAACTATGCCAGTTTTTTGTGTATATTGAGGGGGCAAAACCCATGCTGAAGAAGTAAGTCCAGGACTGACAATACAACTAGCAAACTAATTCAGTAGAGACAAGAGACCCAGACTGAAACCGGTTAGAAAAGGTATACCTGTAAAACGATATGCTTGCAGAATGGATTTCACATTTTCTCGTTTTGTTTCCAAAACTTCTTGCTCACTGACCTCAAATGTTTGGTCAGGTTCTACACTGGCTTCTACCTGAAAGATACGCAGCAAATCAGGTGGTACAAAGTGGCATAACACAGAGTCTCTGCTTGCATCGAACTGGAATAGCTGAATAGAATGTGTGTTACACAATGAATGAAGAAATGCTACAGTGGTCTACCAGCGCTATGAATTCACAGGAAGAATCTCATGGGTCACAGTGCTAGGACTATGTGGCCTAAGAGTATTGTGAGGCGAAAGAAAAGGGTGTGAAGAAAGTCTAGTATGAGCACAGGGTGAGTTGCAAAGAGGCAAGGCTGGAAAGTTGGTTTGGATCAGACTGTGCAAGCTTTCAAGTGCCAGGATAAGAAATACTGACTCTAAGATGTATACTTAGAGCAATGGCCCAATAGATAGTCTCAGACTAACTCTCCCTCTGAGAACTACATAGCAGGTTCCCCTCAAAAGCAGTTCTAAAACTAAGCAAGCATACGTACAAGCAAACAAAATGGTCTGAAGGCATTAGAGAACGACCAAAATAGCCAGACTGAAGGTTAAAGATAAATGCTCTGAGTTTAGCTGGGCTTATCCCTGCAGCTTCCCCCTCAGAGCATTTGATTTGTATACAAGGCATATGGGTCAACTAGAAAGCTATAGGCCAGACTGTGTAGCAGCCCCACTAAGACAAAAACGAGGCCAAGGTTACCAAAGCAGCCTTTCTATGAGCCAAGGTGCCATCAAAAAGGGAACCCAACATTCTGCAGGCAATGTACCCTCCAGGCAAAGATTTAGTAAAAGGAAACAAGCGGTAAGCATAAAATTAGATTCCTAAATCAACTTCATTAAAACAAAGACTTTCATCACAAGACGCCATGAGAGAATGAAAAGGCAAGCTACAATGTAAGAGATTTGTAAAACATGCCCAACAAAGAATTCCTATCCAAAATACGTAAAGAATTCTACAATTTAATAAGGTAGACAACCCAATAAAATTTTTGCAAAAGCCTTGAAAAGCATACTTTACAAAAGACGACTCTGAAGTGTCCAATACAGGTACTGTAACATCATTACTATTAGGCAAATGCAAATTAATCCACAATGAGATACTATTATACTCCCACCAGAACGTCAAATTTTTAAAACCAACAACATAAACTATAGATAAAGATGCTAAACAATGGAAAGCTTATACAATATTGCTGGGAATGTAAAATTGGTGTAGTCACTTTCAAAAGCTGTTTGGCAGTATTTTACTAAAGCTAATATGCATACCCGTGACCCAGCAATTCTACCAAATCCATACCTAATAGAACAGTGTATATTTTTAGACCAAAACACAGGAACAAGAATATTCATAGCATTCTTTTTAAGCCTCACCTGGGAATATGTGTGTGTGTTTTTTAACTGATTTTAGAGAGAAGAATGGAGAGGGAGAGAGAGAAACATTGATGCAAGAAACATCCATGGATTGCTTCCAGTACATGCCCCAATTGGGGATCAAACCCAGAACCTGATCAAGAACCAAACCTGTAATCCTTTGGTGGACCGGATGCTCCAGCCAACTGAGCCACACTGGCCAGGGCAGCAGCATTATTCTTAATTACCCAAAGTGAAACAGCCCCAATAACCCAAATGTCACCAACAGTACAACAGGTAAATTAATTGTGGAATATTCATAACATGATATTACTATACAGCAAAAAAAAAGAATGACCACTACATGCAGCATGGATGAATCTCAGACATAATATTCAGCTAAAGAAGCCAGACATGAATTTTACAATTTTAACAATTATATGAAGTTCAAAAACAGATACAACCAACGTATGATGACAGAAATCAGAACAGTGGTTACCTTGAGGGAAATGACTAGAAGGATACAGGAGGGAGACTTAGGGCACTAATAATATTCTCTGCTTTGATCTGTGTGGTACAGGATGTGTTCATTTTGTAAAAGGTTCTGCAGATTTGTGCACTTTATATATATTTACTCATATATTTTACTTTAATAAAAAAGTGGAGGGAGGGAGAGAGAGAAGGTAGTAAAGAGGGAAATGGAAGAGAGGTGGGAAGGTGAGAAAAAGAAGGCTGACCATATCCATGGGCAAGGAATGGTTAGTGAAGGTTTCTGAGCAATTGCGGAAACAACAGTGTTTTAGGAAAGCATTTTCTTGGCTGTGTAGGGTTCACTGGAGGAGTACAAATACTAGAGAAGAGAACCAACTAGCAGACTATTGTGACAATCCCGGCATCCAAGTCACCTGATAAATATTTAGAGCAGATATGGATAATACTTGAGCTATTGCAATAGAGTGGAGAGGGAAGAGGAGGAAGCACAAAAGAAAATTTGAGAGTTCTTGCTGGCTGGACCTGGGCTAGATAGAAAACTGAACCGAGGGAAGAGTCAACGTTTACTGTGAGGCTTCAAGTCTGTGCAACAGAAACATGGCCCAATGACACGGTACCAATGACTCAAGTCAGGCTGAGACTGAGGCAACAGGTTCATGTCGGAGGGCAGGCTAAAAGATCCCGCGGGGGCCCCCCCATCAGGAAAGCCTGAGAACTGTTAGTTGATACTGATATCAGCTAAGACCTACAGGTTTGATGAGGGATCAAGGACTGAAATCAATCCAGTAAGATCACAGGTAAGTCACAACATACAGATGTGCGAATTCCCAGGTCGCGCTCTTTACACCCCAGGGAAGCCTGCCAACAATCACCCTCCTACTCACTCTGGCTTGACGCTGTTGCACTTCAGCCCTGAGTTTATCTCGCAGACTCCTCAGTTTACGAATCTTGCTTCCAAGAGCACTCTCCGCTCCCTGTGGCTCTTCAAATTTTTTACGGGATTTAGTCTCTAATCTTTCCAAGTGAGCTAGAACACCTGAAGAAAGCAAAGAGAATTTCTCAAGAAGCCAAGGAGTTCTAATTCTGGCAGCAGAAAGCATTTCAGGGCAGAGTAAAGGGTGACCCTTTTCCCCCCCCAGAACTTTGTGGCTAGTTAATGATTAGACATTGCCCCCAACTTATAAAACCAGAAGAACTGTCAACAGAAACCAAAGATCAGCAGCCTCTTAGTCTGAACACTGATGTACAAGCAAGCAGTCCCTAACCAGGACAACGGCCGAAAAAGAACATTCTCTGAACATAGCTAATCTCAGTTATCCGCGGTGATAATAACCCAGAGGAAAACAGTCACCAACTTCACTGGCTCTCTCAGAAACTGTTTTTTAAAATGTAGAATTGTGAGGAGGGAGAAACCAAGATGGCGGCATAGGTAAACACCTAAACTGCTGCCTCGCACAACAATTTCAAAACTACAACTAAAAGACAGAACAGACACCATCCAGAACCACAGGAAAGCAGGCTGAGTGAAAATTCTACAACTAGAAGGAAGGAGAAAAGCTCACAGAGAATTGGAGGTACGGCAAAGGGGCTTTGTGCGCGCAGAGAGGAAGGGCGGCTGAGAGCCTGGCTGACTTCCTCTGGCGGAAGGGGGAAGGAAGCCTCCGACGGCACTGAACCCCAGTTCTGACTGCACTGAACCCCAGTTCCGGGCGAACCCCTGGGGACCCACGCTCTTGTGGGGGGGAGTCTGGACTCTCGGGCGGAGACTCGGGAGCCGGGGAAGGCGGAGGACTGAAAGTACACACGCGCGCGCACGCCGGTGCGCACAAAGGCTGCGGGGGTTGCCACAGGCTTTCCCTGGTGGAGGGGAGTCAGAGGCTCCTGACGGCACTGTGCCCCAGTTCTGACTGCAGTGAACCCCGGTTCCAGGCGAGCCCCTGGGGACCCACGCTCTTGTGGGGGGAGTCTGGACTCTCGGGCGGAGACTCGGGAGCCGGGGAAGGCGGAGGACTGAAAGTACACACGCGCGCGCACACCGGTGCGCACAAAGGCTGCGGGGGTTGCCACAGGCTTTCCCTGGTGGAGGGGAGTCAGAGGCTCCTGACGGCACTGTGCCCCAGTTCTGACTGCAGTGAACCCCGGTTCCAGGCGAGCCCCTGGGGACCCACGCTCTTGTGGGGGGAGTCTGGACTCTCAGGCGGAGACTCGAGCTGGGGAAGGCGGAGGACTGAAAGCGCACGTGCGCGCAGGGGCGGGGCTGACAGGAAGCCAAGACTGAGGCTCCACCCCATCCAAGCTGAGCACAGAGGCTATTGCAATTTAGCAAGTCTAATCCTATAGGGCTGTCTCCAGCACCGGGCTTCTCCCAGCATAGACACAGCTGATCCTTACAACCAACTGACCCGGAGGTCAATTCTTCCCAGTGATACCAACAACAATAAAGACTTAATTACAACAAGGCTGTACACACAGTCCACAAAGGGGTGCACCAAGAGTGTCCACCTCAGGTTAACTGGGGAAGCAGACCCACTGGGCCATATTGGAAACCTAGCACAAATATCTACCTTACCAACTCAGGGAATCAGTGAAAATGCGGGGTCAAAAAATCAGATCACAAACGAAAGAAATGGAGGAAAACAAACGACTGGATATAGAATTCAAAACCACGGTTATAAGACTTTTTAAGAATATCCTAGAAAAGGCCGATAAATATAACGAGACCCTCGAAGATATGAAAAAGGACCAACTAGAAATTAAACATACACTGACTGAAATAAAAAATATTATACAGAGACCCAGAAACAGAATAGAGGAACACAAGAATCAAGTCAAAGAATTGAAATACAAAGAAGCAAAAAACACTCAACTGAAAAAGCAAAAAAAAAAATCCAAAAAGTTGAAGATAATGTAAGAAGACTCTGGGACAACTTCAAGCGTACCAACATCAGAATTATGGGGGTGCCAGAACAAGAGAGAGAGCAAGATACTGAAAACCTATTTGAAGAAATAATGACCGAAAACTTCCCCCACCTGGTGAAAGAAATAGACTTACAAGTCCAGGAAGCCCACAGAACCCCAAACAAAAGGAATCCAAAGAGGACCACACCAAGACACATCATAATTAAAATGCCAAGGGCAAAAGACAAAGAGAGAATATTAAAAGCAGCAAGAGAAAAACAGTTAATTACCTACAAGGGAGCACCCATACGACTGTCAGCTGACTTCTCAACAGAAACTATGCAGGCCAGACGGGAGTGGCAAGAAATTTTCAATGTGATGAATAGCAAGAACCTACAACCAAGATTACTCTACCCAGCAAAGCTATCATTCAGAATTGAAGGGCAGATAAAGAGCTTCACAGATAAGAAAAAGCTGAAGGAGTTCATCACCACCAAACCAGTATTATATGAAATGCTGAAAGGTATTCTTAAAGAAGAGGAAGAAGAAAAAAGTAAAGAGAAAAATTATGAACAACAAATACATATCTATCAACAAGCGAACCTAAAAATCAAGTGAATTAAAAACCTGAGGAACAGAATAATCTGGTGAATATAATAGAATCAGGGGCATAGAAAGGGAGTGGACTGATAATTCTCATGGGGAAAGGGGTAAGGGGGGTTCATGAAGAGAATGGACAAAAATCATACACCTATGGATGAGGACAGTGGGGGGGAGGTAAGGGCAGAAGGTGGGGTGGGAAAGGGGTGGAGGGGAGCTATGGGGGGAAAAAAGGAGAAATAATTGTAATAATCTGAATAAAGATTTATTTAAAAAAAATAAAAAATAAAAATAAAAAAAAAATAAATAAAAAAAAAAAAAATAAAATGTAGAATTGTTTCTTAAATTGGTTTTTATGCATGTTTTCCTAAAGTGCTAAAGCATAATTCTTGGAAGCTCTGAAAAATATTAGTACAGGACTGTAACAACACAAAGTAAGAGAACGGTCCACAAATATTAGAGAGGGAAACACGCTCACGGCTGGAAGCTCAGAGGCAAATTTCAGTTCCCTGGAGACTAAGGACCAAGACAAGCGCACCTGGTTGTACTGCGCGTCCTTGACTGCCCTTCACAGTACAGTGCTGGCTGTGTGTGTGTGTGTGTGTGTGTGTGTGTGTGTGTGTACACACGCGTGCTTTTTTTACAAATGAAAAGCAACATCCCACACCAGTGAACAGATTCTGACTTGCTTTATGGCAGCCCTCTAGAACTGAACCTGGAATATCTGAGGGATGGATGCCTGTACGGTTAAGGTCCTATTTTCATAATGCTAATAAACGCCAATGAAGCATCTGCTGAACTCTTCCTACGTATCAACACACCTGTGCTAGGTTATTTACTTGCAAAACATGTAAAGAATTACAACATTTATTGAATATTTCCTGTATATGTAAGGTATGTGTTAAATGCTTTCCGTGAGAAACATGAAAAGAATTGTTTATCTAATTCCCACAACATTACCAAAATGCTGTTATTCACCTCCATGTCTCAGGTAAAAAATGGAAGCAGAGAAAGGTAAAAAAAAAAAAAAAAAAAAAACCTGCCCAAGGCCACAGTATTTACCCGGCAGAGCCAGGACGCAAACCCAGATCTAACCGATGCCCACGCCACCGCCTGGCGCTGCCTCTTCCACAGGAGTAAGGCATAAATGGCCTCCCAAAATCCCGGGGAGAGAGAGAGAGACCTCACTGGCTAGAACTGTAGCCCGGAAAGGACACAGTGTAGTATGAATGCAAACTATGGGTTCAGAAAGGCAGGAGCCTAGAAACGTGAAGCCATTTTGCCCTAATGATCTTCGTTGCTTGTCCCTCGGACTGGCGATAAAGCGAGTCCTAACGTTTTGCAGGTGGGGGTTTTGCCTTCAAATGGTAAAAACCACAACACCTGCGAGGGCAGTGGGGGTGTGCCTGTGTTAGTTCCTGTCACTGTTCTGCTCCCACACGGGGCAGGTCGCAGCGGAGAGGAGAGGAAAGGCCTTCCACCGGGGCGGGCGGGGGGTCATCTTTGGGCAGCAGCAGTAAAGGGGTGAAGACAACCATTTGCATACCTCCTCTGGACCCGCCCTCTTGACTGAAAGTATTCGCCAGTTCCATCTACTCAGACTTCCAAATCCACAAGCCTTCCCGGGAAGCTGTCCAGGCACCGGTAACAAGAACCTAGATTTCCTTGCTGACAAAAGGAAAAATGGCCAGGGAGTCACATCTAGCCACATTTAGACAAACCTGAACGGTAGACAAATACCCCAAGTGTCACTGCCAGGACTCCCCTTCCCTGACCCGCCCTTTCCCCGGGTGCCAGCTGACCGTGTCCACATCCAGCTCGCCGGCCCTGGGCGCTCCCGAGGGCACAGGCCCTCCGGTTCAGCGGGTTTGCCTTCCACACGCAAGGAGCTGCAAGAGGCCATTTAGCCTTCCGCCCTCGCCACCGTCTCGAACCTCACCGAATCCTATTTCCCCTTACCTGCTCTCCTCTGGCTCACGCAGCCCAGGGACGAGTTCCCGCCATCCTCGCCTTCAAAACCAAGCCAGTCGGACCCAGCATGCTTTGCGCCGCCACCGTACAAAAACATGGCCGCGCTCAGGGCCCCTCCCTGATCCCAGCATGCACCGCGGACTAGGCCAGGCCTTACTAATGAGCAGGAATATGGCGGCACCTAGCGCGGAGCCGCAGGTCTTGGTACAATATTTGGTGTTACGAAAGGATCTATCGCAGGCTCCATTCTCCTGGCCAGCGGGCGCACTGGTAGCGCAGGCTTGTCACGCAGCCACTGCGGCCTTGCACATTCACCGCGACCACCCGCACACTGTCGCTTACCTCCGGGAGCTGGGGCGCATGCGCAAGGTGGTCCTTGAGGTGAGGCACGGGGCCGCGGGGGGGAGGGGGGGAGGGAGGGCCGCTGAGGAAGTCGAGACCGGAAGTGGGTGTGGCCTTGAGTCAGAGGACCTAACTTCGTGTTGGGGGCGGGTGTTAGTGGGAGGAGTCTTAGCATCTAAGATTTGGGAACGCTTCTGGGGTCCCTTGAGCTGTTACTCAGAGAGTCTTCCCTTGGCTGGGGAGGGTCTGACAATGAAAAGTGGTCATCGGGTCCGTCCTACATGGGCTCGCACCCCTCCGGTCTCACCTGCGGCCGTCTTAGTGATACCTGTGCGAGAGGAGGCTGCAGAGAGACCCGCCTTTTTACCAGTGCGCTGGGCCGGCCTTTTCCTGCCGCCGCACGGATAAAATTGTTACCCTCCCTTCCCGCAAAACCGACCCCGGATCAGGACTCGGGACTTCTTATTGCCAGTGAAAGTGAAGCGTTTACCTGGACATGACGCCAAATTAATTGAACATAAATGTGAACCCTAGTGTAAATTGAACCTAGCGTCACAAACACCAGGGGTGTACTATAGTGGGAAGGTCCTTTCCGCAGATGGCCAAACAGATCTTACCCTGACCCTTGGTAATTTCTGCTCTGGGAATGTGTCCTAAGTAGGCAACTCTTAAAATCAGAGCTGGCTGAAGCATTAGGGATAGCTATTGTACCAGCCACAAGAGAACTATTAAATGTATAGGGTATAATTACTGACAGTGCATGCAGCATTTCAAGAAGGAAGAGAAAAATCTCCATTTTCTAAACAGAAATATTAAGCCTCTCCCTTTCTCCCCAGCCCCCAAGCGATTTATCTAATGTCCTACAGAGAGTGAATGAAAAATGGAGCAATGAAGCTCTTACTTCTGGAGACATGCTCTCCTGCTCCTTTGGAAGATCAGTTCCTCCACTTTCAGTTAAGGGGAGCCCTCCCCCTCCCCATATTTCTTCCCATGGACTTGATACTTCCTAAATGGGCTATTCAATCTGTGTTCTGCGTCCTGCTTCCTGTAGGCCCCAGATGAGGCCACCCTAAAGGAGCTGGCTGGGACACTGCAAGAGAAGAACATTGACCACATGCTATGGCTGGAGCAGCCAGAGAATGTCGCCACGTGCATTGCACTCCGTCCCTACCCCAAGGAAGAAGTGAATCAGTATTTGAAGAAGTTCCGATTGTTCAAGTGACTGATGTTATGAATTGCTTTGTTATATTTGAATATCAGTTAGATCCATCCCTAAGCATCATGTACTCCTTTCAATGGCACCTTGCTCTTCCCTTTAATTTATGACACTTTCTTGAGGGTTAAACACATGTTCACATTAAAGTTGTCATTAGTGCCCTAGCTGGTTTGGCTCAGTGGATAGAGCAACAGCCTGCGGACTGAAGGGTCCCGGGTTCGATTCCAGCCAAGGGCACATGCCTGGGTTGCAGGCTCAATCCCCAGTAGGGGATGTGCAGGAGGCAGCCAATCAATGATTCTCTCTCATCATTGATGTTTCTATCTCTCTCTCCTTCTCCCTTCCTCTCTGAAATCAATAAAGAAATATATTTAAAAAATAAAGTTGTCATTAGTAAGTACTTTCTCTTATTTTTTGTAAGTTCAGATGGGGAGAGTAGGTGAACAGCAATATTATTTATGGGTCATTGCTCAAATAGAAGATTTGGTTAGACTCATAAAGGGGTCAAGAAAGTGCCTTTCCATTTTTGTTAGGAATAATAGAGTTCTTCCACTATATCTGGCCTTGCATACCAAGTTTACAAAAAAATGTATTTTTCAATAGAGCAAAAATGGTGCTGCAAGCCCTAGAATAGGTGATAAATCCTTGACAAGAATCTCCTCTGCTTTGTAAGTTTCTTCTATGTAAAAACGTTTTAAAATTAACTGTGTCCAGCCCTGGCCGGTTTGGCTCAGTGGATAGAGAGTCAGTCTGTGGACCAAAGAGTATCAGGTTCGATTCCAGTCACGGGCAGGTATCTTGGTTGCATGCTCCGCCCTGGCCCAGGCCCTGGTTGGGGCTCATGCAGGAGGCAACCAATCGATGTGTTTCTCTCTCATCGGTATTTCTGTCTTTCTCTCTCTCTAAAAATCAGTGGAAAAATATTCTCAGATGAGGATTAAAAAAAAAAAAATAACTGTGTCCATAGGTGCTAATCAAGCCTTATGATGCAGGCGGTGTTGTCTCAAGTTTACAGATTCAGATAAGCTTTGACTTGCCCAAGATCAAAGTCAGTGTTTTGTCAGTCCAATCTTCCCTTATCCTCTTATAGTGGGTTACCTCTTTGGTTACCATAGGTCATTGCTTCTCATGGGGCTGACAAAGTAGAGGGCTTCTCTAGAAGTGGTTGTTAAAAGCACATTTTAGGGTTGTTTAATCAACATACATCTTCACAGATTCTGAGATTCCTTCCTTAGGGTGTGTACTGTGCTACCTGGTTGAGAATCTTGGCAATAGTGAACCATTGTCACTGATGCAAAGGTGTGTGGAAAAATGGGTGAGAACCACTGCCCTTGGCTACCATTGCCTCACAAGTTTTAGCTGTCCTCCAAGGTCAAGTTTAGCACAGAAGAGGGGACTAAGATCTAAGTGTGGGGACCAGTAAAGACTTCTTGGAAAGGGCATCTAAATTGAAGCCTTGAAGGTCAAGCAGGAAGGGGAAAGAAGAAGTATTACAAACTATGGAAGAAAATGATATGGACATGGAAGTGCGAACACGGTAAATTCAAGAATAAAGATCATTTGTTTAGAGTATGGAAAGTTATGATACTTAAAATGTAGAGTGATTTCAGGTAAACTATAGGCAAGATGTAGTCACTAATAAATTCTGAAGGTTGTGTTTAGAAAGATTTCTCTGACGACTGTGTGAAGGGTGAATGTAAGAGGCACGAACGTGGTTACTATAATCACTCAAAGAAAGGTAAGTCCTGAATTTGGTCTGTGATTAACAGGGTTAGAAAGAGGATACCATGAGGCACTACAAGGGATAATTTTCCGCAATTTGGAGAGATGGATCGGAGCGGGTTGTTGAGAATGATGATGCAATTAATACAGATAAGAGAGACCAGAGCTTATTTGTGGGGAAGTTATTTGGTTTGGGACTTAGGTTTGAGGTGCGGGGGAGTGGGGATCCATCCATGTGGTAATGTTCACCAGTTGGAAATTCAAGACCAGATTTTGAGAGAGGTCTTGGCTAGAAGAGCAGACTTAAGATGCATATGAATATAAGTGGTACTGAGTTCAAGGGAAAAGAAGGGAGAGTACAGGGACTCACTTCAGAACTATTACCCTCATGCAAATTTAAAACATGAAAAAAATATCAGTCCTTCAGCAAAACCAAAATTAGTGTCCAATTTACTTTCAAAATGGAAACCCCACCAAACTTCTAAGGAACTTGAGCTCCATAGAACAATTTTTAACTCATCCATCTGTTAAAAGAATCTTTTTTAAAAATAGTTTTTAAAATTGATTTCTTTTAGGGAGAGGGAGAGAGGAACATTGATGTGAGAGAGAAACATCAATCTGTTCCTCCCATACGCAACCTAACTGGGGATAGAACCCAAAACTTGGGCATGTGCCCTAACCAGTGACCTTTCGGTACATGGGATGGCACTCAACCAACTGAGCCACATCAGCCAGGGCCACTCATCAGTCTTTCTGTGTCATTGTGTCATGGTGCTTTTATCTCAGTTTTAGCTGTCCTTCAGGACAGTGGAAACAATGGCAGGTTACATCCTAAAGCGAAAGAACTGACTCTGGGGTTCAGAACTTCCTAGCCACCTGGCAAAAAATCTGAGCTTGTTTCCCCATCTGTAAAAGAAGGCTATGCCCTACTCTAATTGCTTCAAAGGATTTTAAAAATCAAATGACATACTGTATGTGAAAGTGCTGTCAAACTAAGAGATTATTAGCACAAGAGTATTAGTCAAGCACATTGCCTGGCAGAGTAGAAAGAAAAGTTTCCCTTAACTGATTTAGAAACTCCACTATTAGAAAGGAAGCAGACAGATTCAGGCAAGCATCTGTACTTCCCATCAGTGTCTGCCCTGCAACAGTTCATCAAAACATGGAATAGTCCTAACCGGTTTGGCTCAGTGGATAGAACATCAGCCTGTGGACTGAAGGGTCCCAGGTTTGATTCTGGTCAAGGGCATGTACCTTGGTTGCGGGCACAAACCCAAAAGGGGGTGTGTAGGAGGCAGCTGAATCGATGTTTCTCTCTCATCGCTGTTTCTAACTATCCCTCTCCCTTCCTCTCTGTAATAAATCAATAAAATATATTTTAAAAAAACATGGAATAAACACCACCTTGATCTAAGGTTTTGTGTTTTATTCTGTACTAGAGGCCTGGTGCACGAAATTCGTGCACGGAGGGGGGGGGCTGTCCCTCAGCCCAGCCTGCACCCTTTCCAATCTGGGACCCCTCGAGGGATGTCCGACTGCCCATTTAGCAGTCGGACATCCCTCTCACAATCCAGGACTGCTGGCTCCCAACTGCTCGCCTGCCTGCCTTCCTGATTGCCCTTAACCACTTCTGCCTGCCAGCCTGATTGATGTCTAACTGCTCCCCTGCCAGCCTGTTTGCCCCTAACTGCCCTCCCCTGCAGGCCTGGTCACCCCTAACTGCCCTCCCCTGCAGGCCTAGTCCCCCTCAACTGCCCTTCCCTGCAGGCCCGGTCACCCCCAACTTCCCTCCTCTGCCAGTCTGGTCACCCCTAACTGCCCTCCCCTGCAGGCTTGAGTGCCCCCAACTGTCCTTCCTTGCAGGCCTGGTCCCTCCCAACTGCCCTGCCCTGCTGGCCATCTTGTGGTGACCATCTTGTGTCCACATGGGGGCAGGATCTTTGACCACATGGGGGCAGCCATCTTGTGTGGAGTGATGGTCAATCTGCATATTACTCTTTTATTAGATAGGATAGAGGCCTGGTGCATGGGTGGGGGCCAGCTGGTTTGCTCTGAAGGGTGTCCCAGATCAGGATGGGGTTCCCTTGGGGTGTGGGGCAGCCTGGGCGAGAGGCCTGTGGTGGTTTGCAGGCCGGCCACACCCCCCGGTGACCCAAGCGAAGGCCCTGGTATCTGGGATTTATCTTCTATAATTGAAACTTTGTAGCCTGGAGCAGAGCCAAGCCTCCTGCTCGCTCCGTGGGGGAGCCATTTCTGTTGGGATTTATTTATCTTCTATAATTGAAACTTTGTAGCCTTAAACGGAGGCCAAAGCAGGCCAGGGCTGCAGAAACTTGGCTTTCTCCATCGCCGGGGGCAACCCTAGCCTCCTGCTCTCTCCAGCTCCGTGGCTGCCACCATTTTTGTTGGGATTTATTTATCTTCTATAATTGAAACTTTGTAGCGGAGGCCCAGGCAGGCCAGGGCTGCGGAACTTGGCTTCCTCCATCACCAGGGCAACCCTAGTATCCTGCTCTCTACAGCTCCGTGGCTGCCACCATTTTTGTTGGGATATATTTACCTTCTATAATTGAAACTTTTTAGCCTGGAGTGGGCTGGCCAGGGTGTGTGGAAAGCTTGGCTTCCTCCATTGCTGGGGAAACCCAAGCCTCCCTCCTGCTCGCTCTGTGGCTGTAGCTGTCTTGGTTGGGGTTAATTTGCATACTTGCTCCTGATTGGCTGGTGGGCGTGGCTTGTGGGTGTAGCAGAGTGATGGTTAATTTGCATATTACTCTTTTATTAGGTAAAGATTATAGGACCTCTGGGCATTGTAGTGTGAGGAAAACCTGATGGAACAGATATTCCTTTCTAACATTTAATTTTTTAAAAATATTTTTATTGTTTTTAGAGAGGGACAGGGATAGAAACGTCGATGAGAGATAAACATCAATTGGCTGCCTCCTGCAAATGCCTTACTGGGGATCGAGCCCACAACCTGGGCATGTGCCCTGCCTGGGAATCGAACCGGGAACCTCTTGGTTCCTGGGTTGACGTTCAACCACTGAGCAACATCGGCTGGGCCCTTTCTAACATTTTAATTCTTTTATTTTTCTCAAGCCAATGTCGCAGCCTTGCTTCAGATACCTGTGGGAATTGCTTGGTTCTGTTGGTTGCACAAACTACCAAGGTTCTGAGACAAGCACAAATAATTCGACCAGAGCCCAAATCCAGGATAGGAGAAAAGTGCTTTGTCTGCAGAAGGATCAAGAGCCGGAGAAAAGTGAATGCTTCTATGATCTGATCCAAGAAAACAAATTTCCTGCCTCATAAAAAAGGATCCTGTCAGTTATTTTATACCTGCCTCACACGAAACCCATTTTCCAAAAATTTTTTAAGCTAAGGGATGACACTGCAGCCTCATGGAACTCCCTTTTCATTTCATTTAGATATGGACAGACTGCCACTTCTAAAATTTTAGTGGGGCCCAGATGGTGTGGCTCAGTGTTTAAGTGTCGACCGGTGAACCTGGAGATCATGGCTCGATTCCTAGTCAGGGTAAATGCCTGGGTTGTGGACTTGATTCCCAGTAGGGGGCATGCAAGAGACTGCGGATCGATGATTCTCTCTCATCATTGATGTTTCTATCCCTCTCTCTTTTTTTTTTTTTTTTTTAATATATTTTATTGATATTTTACAGAGAGGAAGGGAGAGGGATAGAGAGCTAGAAACCTCGATGAGAGAGAAGCATCGATCAGCTGCCTCCTGCACACCTCCCACTGGGGATGTGCCCACAACCAAGGTACATGCCCTTGACCGGAATCGAACCCGGGACCCTTCAGTCCGCAGGCCGACGCTCTATCCACTGAGCCAAACCGGTTTCGGCTATCCCTCTCTTCCTCTCTCTAAAATCAATAAAAACATATTTTTTAAAAATTGTAGTGGGACACCTTGCTGACCTTATCATAAAGCTCATCCCCATTTAGGCCTCCAAAGGGCAAGAGCTCTGCCTGTCTCCAGAGAAGGGACCAGGTCCTCTCTCCTCAGCCCTTGAATTATCATTCCTTTTGAAGGCTTGTTTTTGAAAGTTATTTCATGTAAGAAAATTGCCTAAGGTCACACAATAAGACTCTGAATTAGTCCTACTTCATAATAGTGCAGGATAATGGATCCAGAATTTGGAATTAGAAGACTTGGTTTCAAGTCCCAATGCATTGGTAAAAAGTGTTTGCCATGACCTTTTAGAGTTTTTCTTTTTATTTAAAAAAAAAATATTTTTATTGATTTCAGAGAGGAATGGAGAGGGAGAGATAGAAACATCAATCATGAGAATCATGGATCGGCTGTCTCCTGCACGCTCCTTACTGGGGACTGAACCCACAATCTGGGCATGTGCCCTTGACCAGAATGGAACCCAGGACCCTTCAGTCCACAGGCCGATGTTCTATCCACTGAGCCAAACTGGCTAGGGCTAGAGTTTTTCTTTTTATGAGAACTTTCTTAAAGGACTGCAAAGGATTACATAGAGAATGTACTGAAAAGCACCTTACAAATTGTTACAGTACAAATTTATTTTTCCTGAATGTTTCTAATATTGTTATCAACTACAATAGAGAACTGTGTAAAATATGTAAAAACCTATACTTCTGGATAGAGCTGGTAATGGAAGAGATCTCAGCTAGTGGCTGGCACAATTTCCAACTGAGGATCCCAAAGCCTAGTTCATGTTCCTCCTGGAGCTCTTAGCTGATTTCAATTACTTTTCAGTCTATCAGCTAACATCCTATATAATAAAAGGCTAATATGCAAATAGACTGAATGGCGGAACAACCGAACAATCGGCTGCTATGACGGGCGCTGACCACCAGGGGGCGTGTGCGGAATATGGCAGGCATTGGCCACGGTGGGATGGTGGAGCAGGTGAATGGGGGCACCAGACCAAGGTGGGGCACCAGTTGCTGTCATTGGGGTGAGTCTCTGGTGGTTACTGAAAATGCTTTGCTCCCGTGTGCCATGGTCCCGCCCGGCACTTGCACCCACTGCCAGTGCTGGCCCCACTCGCACCTGCTGCCGGTGCCAGGCACTGGTCCTGATCACTCGGCGCCATCAGTGGGTGCGAACGGCAGCTGTTGGCCCTGATGCCCCTAAGGGCTTCGCCATCTCCCCCTGCTCCTGAGGGGCAATTGGGGCAGCAGCTGCCACTCGCACCCGCAGACGGTGCCGGCCCTGCTCACACACGCTGCTGGCGCCGGCCCCAATCGCTCCGCGCTGTCAGCGGGTGCAAGTGGGGCTGGTGCCGTCAGCATGTGGGAGCGGTGGCAGCAGGAGCGGGGCTGCCAGCAGACAGGGGACAGGGGGCCAGAGGATGGGCCGAGATCCACCCCTGTGCTTACCGTAGCCTCGCGGCCCACAGTTCCTTTCAAGGTGCACGAATTCATGCACTGGGCCCCTAGTAATTTTAATAAGATGGTTATGAAAACTCAGGAACATCAGTTAACAATATAAAAATCCAGGGTCCCTTCCTCTGCATGTGCTCTTCCTCAGACTGTTCTTCACTAGCTACTTCCTCACCATATGGCAAACCTCACTTCAAATGCCTTTCTCCCTCAAGGAAACCTTCCTGGACTCTCCAGACAAGGTCTCACTAACTCAATCCAATTCTGAATATAAGCTCTGGGAAGGAAGGGTCCATGTCTGCCTGGATCCTTCCATATCCCTACTACCTTGGATAAAGACAATAAAATGTATTAAATGAATGGAAGAGGCCAGAGCTTTGTGTTTCTTTAATCTTGTTAAGAACTCTTGTAGCAATAAAAATAAAAAATATAAAGAAAACTAATTTAGCCCTAGCTGGTTTGGCTCAGTAGATAGAGCATCGGCTTGCGAACTAAAGGTCCCAGGCTTGATTCCTGTCAAGAGCAGGTACCTCGGCTGCAGGCTCCTCCCCAGCCTGGGCCCTGGTTGGGGTGCGTGCAGGAGGCAACTAATCGATGTGTTTCTCTCACGTCGATATTTCTGTCTTTCCCTCTAAAAATCAATGGAAAAATATCCTCAGGTGAGGATTAAAACAAAAAACTAATTTAGCACTGGCAGAAAAGGTTCTGGATGGAGGAATGCTTCCTTTGGCAGTTTTCACCAATCAAAAGAATTTATGGACTGAACTCATCCAGATCTTTTTCAGAGACACAGGGATGGCCCAGGGTCAAGCTTGCTCTGAATCAATCACTTTATTCAAGTGGAGCTGCCTTCTGGGAAGACCAGTTAGTCAGCCAGGAAATGAGCCCAACTTCTGGGTAAGCAGACAGCTGTCCTTTCTTTTTCTTTGATTGTCAGGATCCAGAAGACA
Organism: Plecotus auritus; assembly: GCF_963455305.1. NCBI lineage: Eukaryota > Metazoa > Chordata > Mammalia > Chiroptera > Vespertilionidae > Plecotus > Plecotus auritus. The sequence continues at coordinate 164,996,303 of NC_137782.1, forward strand.
GTTTCTAGGTATGGAACCTATCTTGGGCAAAACCATAAAGATGAAGCTTCTCTCTGTCAACCTCACTTTTCCCTCAATTGTTTCTACTTGTTTTTCTAATGGCCTTCCCACAACTAATTTAGAATAAATTTAAATCAATGTTTACCCTCATTGAAGAGAAGTATTTTGACCTTATCTCAACTTTGGGAAACAAGGGTCTGTTCCCCATAAATACGATTTCAGACAACAGCTACCAAATCTGTGTGTAGGAACAAGTACAGGATATACATCCTCCCGTGCCCTCTAGCAAGTAGCACACTTGCTTACCCTCCTTACCCAGGCACACTAAGCCAAGTGTTAGTGGATTTAAGCTGCCTTAAAAACACACAAATAAGAAACAGGACCTGTCAGATTGAAAGAGTCTCCTCAAGTAAGATTCAACATCTGCATAATAAATGTTAGTAAATAAAAGCCAATAATAGTGAGAGATATGGTATGGTGTGACTCTGAAGTGCTGGGGGACCAGATCTCCTGGGTAACAAACAGCCGGACCAGAGTGTTTAAATCATCAGACAAAGGGTCAAAGTCAGAATTTCCTCTAGGCCCACTGTCATGACTTCACTTGGACCTTCTCAAATTTCACTGAGCTGGTTCGCATTAGGGTGACTTCCAGGATCTCTGGCTTCAGGGATTCTTTCCTTTATTATCCTTCAATTACCCATTAGCCATGTAGGGCTTTGGCAATTCCTGCAGGAGGTAGGTTTCACTTCTTCCCTGTAAATGAAGAGGCAACCCGTGAGGTTGTTAAACAAATTCTATTCAGCAGCTGGAAAAGTGCATTTCCTGTGGAATGACAGGAATTACATAGAAGCAAGCAATTTTATTTTCCTCAAATGTAGCAATAATTTCAATCTGTACATACATAAAACAAACAGTGCAATTATAAAACCTTGAAGGTGACATGCATACATTAAGGTGCAGTTGGGATGGAGGAGGATGTTAGCATCTCCAATTTTCCTTACCACTTTTTTTCTAGTCCTTATGCGAAAGTACTGAGTCAGGAAACTTCGTCTGGAATGCTCAAGTTAAAGGTGAACTTCCTGAAGTCTGCAAGTCTAAATGTCACAAACAGAACAGAGATGATATCCTAGAGCAGTTTGGTGGGGACTAGAGTAATATGGCTGGGCTTTCAAGCTGGGAATGAATGACACTGGGGATGCATTTATCTGAAAAAGGAAAGGAGATAATGTTTGTAACTGAGTGTCCTATTTCTCTTTCATAGTTGCTACCCACGTGAGCCCTTCCACCAATCTTTTGATTCGGTATTCTACTTTCTGAATAGATGCTGTCCAGTGGAGTTATTTGTAACTAGGGGTGGTGAGACGCAGAGAGAAGGACCTGGGAAAATGGCTTCTTCCTTGATGTCTGAGTCCAAGCTCCTCTTCCACTGTGACTTCTTATGGCCTTTTCTCTGCCATGGAAGCAGAGGTAGCTGGTGCGCAAGGTCAGGTGCTGTCATCACTCACAGGCCCAGGAGTGCAGGTAAAGGCGAGTGATGGGGGTCTACCTTTGCTTCTTCCACAAAACCTTTCTCAAGCTTTCCTGGCCTTGCAGCAGAACTTCTAGAACTAGAAAGTCAGTTCACTGGGTCCTTGACTCAGAGGCCAGGATGAGACAACATGTGGCAGAGTGAAGGACACAAAGGGAAAATAGGGTACCAGTTAGCCTCAGAGCAGAATAAATTTGTATTTGCACTGATGAAAATTGAAATTCCCAAAGTCAATCTAAAAAAAGTAAGATTTCCTTTGAGTACTAACTTCTCTCTGTACAAGTAGCCTGTGCACTTCTGGTGACAATTCCTTACACTGCTCTCAAGGCAGATGATCCCAGCGAGACACTAGGGCAGTGCGAGCTCTAGCTCATCTGGAACGGCTCTTTCTGGCAGTTGGCATTTTGATTTGAACCCCAAAGTAAATCCATACATGGCATCACAGTTATTAAAATAATGAAATATTACTAGCCAGATGTAACTGCAATTCAATCAATGTTATATTTCACACACAAATATAGAAAAATCAAGAGTATGATAATAAAGCCATAAAATTAAACAGAAGGAAATAAATTTCTACAAGAAATCAAATATATTTACAGTGAGATTTAAAGGTAAAAATAAGCTACTTGGATCATAAACTTAATTTTATTTTAAATAACTTTAGCTACTCCAGCTGTTAATACAATAAAAGCAGAAAGAACAGGCTGCCTTTCCCCAGATTTAATCAGAAAATTGTATCTACAATAATTGACAGAACTCGCTTCTTGTCCTTCACCCATCTCATCAAAAATTATTGCATTTTCCCCAAACTGTATTTTTTTGGATTCCTCTGAATACACTCATTTCGTCCTCATTCCTGGAGGCATCTTGGTTTAAATCCATCTTTAAAAAAGGAGAAGGGGTACATATGTGGAGGCAAAATATTCTCTTGAAGCCAACAGATACAGAGTTGCTAGAAGAAGCTGATTGTACACACAAGCTGCCTGGGGTCGGGAAGGGCTGTTGAGACACGTGACAGCCTTTGGTGAGGGCACAGGCCCTTCTTCCTGGGCAGAGTCGGAGCTGAGCCCGCGGGGGCGGGACTCTGTCTTCGCTGTGGAACTTGTCCTTTTGGTTCTCCTCCAAAGGCCTTCATCCAGATAAGAAGCCAATGACTGATTACAAAAATAAGAATAATTAAATTTGGCTCAAGAAATAGATTGTCCAACTGTTCTGCCTTGTTATTTTTCAATATCCAAGGCCTTTACAAAGAAACAAAAACATCTCTCAATCTCCCAACAAAAGTGAACTCCTTTTTATTTTTTTGCTCCAAATGCTACGACCTGAAGAATGGCTGCAGATTGAGATATCAAAAATCTCAGAAAAATATATAATATATTTGTATATCTCTGTATGTCTATTATTTAAATTTCACATTCCTTTAAAAGTGGTTATTCAGTCAGTAGCTGCTGAAGGAGGCTCTTCTGCTGGGCCTGGGGGGTCTGTGGTCCTGCCGTGGGTTTTTGAGTTCCCAGTGGACCAGGCTGGTTCAGGTAAGGGTCCCCGCCTACCAGATTCACTGTACACTGGACGTCAGCAAACACCTGAACCTGTTGCACCTGCTGGAACACAAATAAAAGATGTGTTTAGACAGAAAGGTCTGCCCCCCCGGCTTATGAGTGGGTACTACTTGAAGTGGAAACTCACTAGAGCATTCCTCTAGTCTGTAGTCACCACAGAGAAGAACTCTTCTGTCTTCTTGTCCTACAAAAAGAAAATCGCTGCACTCATTTTGCTCAGGGTTCTGGAAAGTTCACACTTTAAAAATAAAATAAAAATCAGAATGGTCAAACCTCCTACAGGGTTGCCATCAATACTGAAAGTGAGCATTGTTGCTAATGTTGCCAAGATTGGGAAAAGCCCAGTTTCAGAGACTGGGTATCCAGTGGTGGGTTAAAAAAAAACCACATGTTATTTGGAAAACTGGTTCAAAAGCATTCTATAGATAACTTTAGTAGGATAAAAAAAATCTTTATGATGTTAGAAAATTAAGGACTTTAACCCAGTATTAGCAAAATATAACCACCACAACTTAGTAACAGGACATCAGCATTACTAATGTCCCAAAGTACCTAAATGTACGATTACATATTTATTTATTGCCTTTAGAATTACAGCAAAATATTAGCAGAACAATTTTATATTTAACTTCTTTTTCCTGATAGAGAATCCATTTAAACACATGAACTAAAAATAACAGTAAATTATGAAATGAGAACAGTGTGAATTTTCCCTTTAACTGCTTTCAGTAATAATAGAACTATTCCTTTAAAATGTCTACAGTTGCATAGTTATAGCGTTTTCTATTGGGAAAACAAAACCAGAAGTTAGTCTTTATCAATCAGTCTTATTAAAAGGTCATTTGTAGAACTGACAAAGGCCAATATCACACTGTAAATGTTCCAGACCAAGAATGGAAAGGCCTTCTCAGTCATCTAAGTACATCTAACTAAGTGTCTCAAGCTTTTGGCCAACTTGAGCCTCGTGTTTAATAGGTTCCTGAGATATTTTTGATTAATGGTGCATTTTCTTGGCCGTTTGTCTCATCACTAATTCGTGTCAATTACATTCAGCTTTTCTGAAAAAAATTTTATCCTAATTGAACAAAAGTTGTTTTCCATCCACCTTCACTGGCCAAATGTTAACTGTCCCAATGATCCAGTTGCCATATAAGTCTAGCCCCTGGTCCTCTCCATCCAGCGACACCTCCAGTCTACTCTCCTTAAGCTGAAGTAGGCATCCCTGAGCTTTTCCAGTGCCTGATGAATGAACCCTACTTAGATTAGCCTCAGTTCTCTCCTTGGCCTCTCTCTCCTCATCCTCCTCTTTCCCCAGTTTCCCAAAGTTTGCTTCTTGCCTCCACATGCGTCCATTTCTTGTTTTCTTTAGGGCTCTTCCTTGTGTATCTAAAATATACCAACTCTCCGAGTCTATTCTCTAGCTGCCTCTGTGTCCTCCCTCAACTTCGTTCTAACTCCTCACTCCTGCTTTTCCTTCTACAGCTGCCCCCAGCCTTGCTCTCTTCCCATGTCAACAATCTCCCTACCAGCTCTCTTCTGGCGTCTCTTTTCTGTGTTCCTTTCCTGTTCTCTCCTGTCTTGCCTTCTCCTCATCCCAGCACTCCAAATGCTGGGACCCCCCCCCCCCCCCCGCCCCATCCTAGCCTAGTCCTCCTCTCCTCGTTTGTTTCCTTCTCCTTTTCTGTACATCTATCTCTGTATTTCTATCTAACTCACTCTCCAATTTTTGTTTGGCAAAAACAAAAACATTGGAGCAAAGAGAGATTTCATGATGGGCTACTACAGAAAAAAGATTCTGCCACTGAAGCTTAAAAGAAGCACAAACTATAGAGCTTTTAGGTGCTGATTTTTTAAAAACAATTAACATAAACTTTCTTGTTTATATGTTTCAACTTATGAAATACTGGGGCAGAGCATAAGATGTTTTTGTCCCCAAACACTTGAAAATATTATTATAAAGGCATGAAAAAACAAACTAGAAAGAAAATTCTGCTTCTTTAAAAAAGAATGCTTTTAAAAAAGATAGTCTATATTGAAATTTTTTTTAAAAATTGAAAATATTAAACCAAACTCTAAGAAAGTACACACTGCAGCCATTTTGAACTTGAAAAAACGAGGTCCCTTAGACCAGACCTCAAAGGACTTCTAGTACCGCCACACCTTCATAGGCAGGTGAGGCAAGACGCAAAAAAAAGCTTCAGATTTACCAGATCAGAAGGGTGGTGTGGGAACTGAGTCCCAACCTCTTAAGATTTCCCAGAATCGTTTTTGCTTCCAGTCTTGATTGTTTTGTTTGACCTATTTTGTTGAGCTGCCCAGTGTAAGTCTCTGTAGGTGTGAGACTTTAAAAAACGTCCGGTGAAGGAAGACTTCATCTTCCCCATCACAGAAGCCCCTCTCTTCAGCCCCACAGGACTCAGGTCCCATTCCTAAGGGACACAGCCTCCTAACTGATGGTGCTCCTCCAGAGCCGCTGCCCAGGCTGCTCCTCCCCCCCCCCGCCCCCCTCCACATGAAGCCTAGGCTGGCGCTTGGATCACTGCTTCCTCTCAGGACCACTTACGCAGGACTGCATCCATATCCCTGAGTTTAGCATTCATGGCCCCTGGAGGTTTGCCCCAATCCACTCTACCAATTTTAATTCCTATGAGTTCTTATTACAAACCCTCTGCCTTCCTTCAGTGAATGTGGTTTCCCAGCACTATGCTAAGATATACTACTGTCTCCCTGTCTCTGGACCCTCCACTTCCAATCCCCTAGACTTCCGAGTTTACCCCACCCCAGCTTCCAGCAATCAGCCAGAAGACCTTTCTCCTTCACTTGGCCTTGCAAACGATCCCTCAAGGCCCAGTTCAGTCCCATCTCCTATGGAAATGCTCATCTAACCATCTCAGCAATTCTACTATTTAAAAAAACAAAACAGGTCTCTTGTTACTTGTAACGAAAATCTGAGTGACAATTTATGTGTACAGTCTATGTGTTTTATCTTTCAACAGGCCCTCAGTGGTGTAGCAGAAAGAGCATCAACTTTAGTGTTAGAAAGACCTGGGTTTGAACCACAGCTCTGCCCCTTTCTAGCTTTGTGAATTGTGCATATAATCAAATCTCCTCAGGTTGTTTCTTCATCTGTGGGGAAAAAAAGGACTACTCCTCCTTCCTGGGGGTAAAGTAAAGCTTACATGAGGTAAAGCACAGTGCCCAGCACAGTGCCTGGCAAACCATGAGCATTTATTTCATAGAGCTAACTTTGTTTCCTCCCTTCTTCACATCGTTCACCGAAAGGGCAAACATGTCTCATGTTTCTTTGTATTGACACATTAAGCATAATGCTGGTACTTAAAAAAATTTTTTTGAGCTACTTACTAAGAGACTAAATACTAAACCAAAGTTACCATATTGAATTAAAACCTCCAACATTTCTAAATATAGGTCAATATAAAAAAGTGGCCACTCATGCTTTTTATATATTGTTTTAAAACAAACTTCTAATAAGGAGGCAGAGTACACGGCAAACATTTTGTTTTATTTGAATTTACTGAGATCTTTTGAGGTATTTTGATTACATATGAATTTGAGCACTGTGTTTATTTACAAAATAGTAATTAGTAGCCACATTAAATTAAACCTTATGAAAGTTTATCTCAACAATTTAACCCTCTCAACAATCCTATAAGCAGGTATCTTGTTAGTTCTGTTGGTTATACAGCAGCTCAGGAAGTTCCCTAACATGCCCAAGGTGACACAGCGAAGAGTAGGGCCAGGACTCACACCCAGGTCTGACTCCCAAGACCATCCTCTTAACCACAGTGCTGCACCAAGTTTCGTGTGTCTCTAGAGTGTCTCTGACAGCTTAGGGCTCAGAATTTTCTTACTGACCTGGGTTCCATCTGCTTCTGTTTTGAGAAGGTCAGTAGATGAAAGCTGGTTGCAGTAGAGGCCTGTGTGTCTCAGTGCCGAATCGTTGATCTATTAGAGATAAGTACAAGAACAAATTACAAGGTAGTTGTTTAAGCTGAAGCTCAAATTCTTCAATTAAAAACAATCTCACTGACAGAAAAGTAATAGGACAGCAGAAATAGAGAGCTTAGTAATTGTCTATGTTGTCAGAAGTGAGGACAGTGGTCCCCTTTGTAGGGTGGAGAGTGATGTGGAAGGGAGAGGAGGAGAACCTCTGGATGCTGGCAATGTTGATATGGCTGGCAGTTATAACCGTGTGACAATTTATCTAGTTGTATACTTTTTGTATATTCTTATATATGATACTTCCATTAATTGCAAAAGACTTCCACTTCCAGTCAAGATTCAGTAACAGGGGTCAGATTTATCTTCTGCCTGAATCAATTAAAAAATTGGACAACATATATAAAATGAAGACACTTAAGACATTGGACAAAGGCAATAAAAGAAAGTTACTCCTAAGAGTTGGGAAACAATTGAGGTTGAGTCCTGTGATTAGCCCAGCCTACTGCCTAGACAGAATTTCCAGGCTGTAGCGTGGGGACAGGGAACCCAGGCAGAGCCTGGCAAACTTCCCAAGTTGAGAAGATGCAGCTGGAAGTCTGAGATGGCCAAGGCAGCTGGAATTCACAGGGCAGAATATCTGATGAGAGAGCTACACAGAGAGAAAGTTCTGAAGATCTTCAGATCCCCTCGAGTCTATGGCTTAGTAATGATCAGCTAATAGGTGTCAGGGAACTACTCAAAGCAGAGAAAAGATTCATCTGAAAAGATTTACATGGGATCACAAAGATATGGGAATATGTCTTGAACCCACTAGCCAGAGTGGAAAACATTATAATTCATGTATTACCAAGTAGGATTTGCCTCAATACTAGGGTAAAATTAGCCCTATACTACACACAGCTGTGGTCCCACAAAAGAAAAAAGCAAGACCTGAAAACGATCAAACTGTTTTCAAGTAACTTAACCACTTCCCCAAACAAAGCTCAGGAATATTTATAGGAATATTAACAAGGTAAAATTCATGTCTAGCATCCAATAAAAAATGACCAGGCATGCAGAATAATATGACCTATAATGAAAAATAAAGTCAACCAATTGAAACCAACCCCAAAATGATGCATATGATAGAACTGATAGGTGAGAATATTAAGACAGTTATTATAATAATCATATTCCATATGTTCAAGAAGAGAGAAAAAAGACTGAACATGTTAGAGATATGGAAGATACAAAAAAGGTCCACACTGCACTTGTAGAGATAAAAAGCAATGTCTGAGATGAAAAATACATTGGATAAAATTAACAGGTCAGACACTGTAAAAGAGCACTGAACCTGAAGCTCTAACACCAGAAATGATCCAAAGTGAAACACACAGAGAAAAAAATGGCTGACCTCACATCTCTCCCCAAACCTTCAATCTCCCAGACCCAGAGAATCAGTAAGCTGTGGGATAACTCCAAGTGGCCTACTATATGTGTAACTGAAGTCTCTGAAGGAGGGGTGGGGGACTGACAGACAGGCAAAATATTGGAAGAAATAATGGCCAACATTTTTCCAAATTTTATGAAAATTACACATTCATAAATCAAGAAGCTCACTGAAGCCCAACCAGGCACAAGAACCATGAATAAAATCACATTAAAGAATATCGTAATCAAATTGCTTAAAACCAGGAATAAAGTGAATGAATAACTTAAAAGCAGCCTTAAGGGGGAAAAATCAACATGTACAGAAGGACAAAGACTAAATGACAGCGGATATCTTATCAGAAATACTGAGCAACATCTTTAAAGTATTAAAAGTTAAAACTGACAACCCAGAACTCAGGGAAAAGAATTTTCAGATGAAGGTGAAACGAAAACTTTTCACACATATAAAAGCTGAAAGAATTCATCACCTGCAAACCTACACTATAAAAAGTGTTAAATAAAGACCTTCAGGCAGAAGGAAAATGATACCAGATGGAAATTTGTATATACACAAAGGAATGAAGAACACTAGAAATAACTACATGGGTAAATATAAAAGAATTCTTATTTAAATTTTTAGAAAATATACTTGACTGGTTAAAATAAAAGTACTAACAATATTTTGTGGGGTATGTAGGCATAATATGTGTGACAATAGCATAGGAGGGGAGAAATGGAAATAAACTTTTGTCAAGTTCTTATATTATACATGAGGTCATGAAGTATCATGTGAAGGCAGATGATGATAAGGTAAAGATGAATATACATATATATAGCCAACAAAGGAGATAAAATGAATTTAAATATTCAATTAAATTTTAAAAAAGGCAAGAGATGGAACAAAAAGAATAAAAGTGAGACTTTTAAATGCAACCATATCAATAATCACATTAACTGTAAATCACATTCAATGAAAAGGCAGAGAATGTCAAATTGAATTAAAAAGCAAAACTCACCACATAAAAAATACACTTTAAATGTATGGTCTTTAATGTAATTCATTATATTTTTATTGTTTTAATCTACAAGAAACAATCTTATTTAGTTCTTTTATTTTGCTATAAAATATGGGTTACTAAGTTGTTGTTTTTTCTCCCTGCTAACTTCATTAGGCTTACTATATAATACATGGGGAGAAGGGATTTAAAAAAATTAGTATCAGAAAGGAATTCTATAGAAAAGGTAATCAGTGTTTATGTATTTTTAAGATTTGTTGTAAATTATGGCTACATGGTCAAAGCCTAGTTACCATAGTCTACTTTGTGGTTGCCGATAATGAGAATAGTAACTACAGGGAGTTACCCCAATGATCTTCTTAAATATCACTTTGAATTTAGTAATTCTCTCTTTAAAAATCTTCAGGAGGCTCCAGGATAAACTCTAAACATTGAGATGGCCTGCAATACCTCTAAAATGCCTATCACATTAATTCTGCTCTAAATATAACATTAATATCCCTTTAACATTCATTAAGCTTCTCAACTTCTGTTCCTGCCTAGATCATGGTGTGACAACCAGACTTAAATGCTCTTTTCTATTCTCTTTCCTTAGACAAATCTTCCATGTAGCCTTTCCTAACCGGGACGTTGTTCCTTTACACTCTCAGTAGTTAGTTGTATATACCCCTCATCTGACATAATATGTATGGTTCTATGGGGGTCCATCCCTTCACAGCTATTTTGTCCTATTATTCAACTGATCCTTTGTTTATGTTGTTTAACCCTAGCTTGTTAATATTACCTCCTATAGAGAGCTATCTTTGCACATAGCAAGTACTAAATAAACATTCAGAACATAAAGGGGTAAGTTCCAAGCCAATGTATTATATGTACATCCTCCTATATAATAAAGAGGTAATATGCAAATTGACCCTCACGCCCTCATGTCACTAGATAGCCGACCCCATGTTGTCACAAGATGGCTGGCAGGAGAGGGCAGTTGGGGGTGACCAGACCTGCAGGGGAGGGCAGTTGGGGGTGATTGGACCGGCAGTGGAGGGCAATTGGAGGCAACCAGGCCTGCAGGGGAGGGCAGTTGGGGGTGATCAGGCCAGCAGGGGAGCAGTTAGGTGTCAATCATACTGGCAGGGGAGTGGTTAGGTGTCAATCAGGCCAGCAGGAGAGCAATTAGGGGGCTATCAGGCTGGCAGGCAGAATGGTTAGGTGCAATCAGGCAGCCAGGCAGGCGAGTGGTTAGGAGCCAGCAGTCCCAGATTGTGAGAGGGATGCCGAGGGGTCCCAGATTGGAGAGGGTGCAGGCTGGGCTGAGGGACACCCCTCCAGTGCATGAATGTTGTGCACCGGGCCTCTAGTTTTAAAATAAATCTAAAACACTAAAATCTCCTGAGACTAATATCTTAAAAGGTCAGTCAAAATTTCCACTAAATATCTTAAGGGATAGCAATTATCAAAAGATAGAGGGAAAGAATAAAGAAATGTGGTTATTTTGATGAGTAACTATAAATACACCTGACTTCCCTTAGAATAATAATTTGTGGGGAGGTATGGTGTGGTGTGTGTGTAGCAAATGTGCCATTTGTGCTGCTTACCTGCTCAGGGCACACAGTGTTCATTCCTGGCATCTGCAAAGAGCTCATCTGCATGTGGCCCATCATTGGGTTCATATTCTGAACATTTGTGTTTCCACCTGCCATGGACACAGTGATGCTCATGTTGTTGTACACTCCTGGCTGTGCGGGCGTGGGCTGGTTCTGGACAGCTTGACTGAATACACTGTTAACTCAAAAACAATCCCAATTACATCCACTGATCATGAACATGGAATGTGACTGGACTTTGTTTCTTAATTACTAGATAGAATTCTAAAGAAAATACTTTACATTCTTAAGTTATACATAGGCTTTATCTTATTACAATATGTAAGGACTGAGTATAATTCAGATGCACTCTGAACTCTGCCCAAGGGGTTTAATAACTAAAAAGAGCTCATTTTAAGTTACAGTCATCTGGCCTTGTATCAAATCGATAAGCTCCAATTATCTGAGTAATTAAGAAAAGGAAGTTTTCCACATAAGCAAATCATCCAGATAACTGAAGTTTACCCATTTAACCATCAAAATCACTCTAAGATTACAAATGTTAAACCAGTTTTTATTAGTAGATAGAACAGAACTTGAAACTTTATATGTGAACCCCCCAAATTCTATGTGATACAGATCTACACATCTAAAGGAAAATATATGAATTGTATGTCTTTTATAAGTTCTACAAAACACCAAATGTTTTCTGATTATCTGTCAATTGTTAAACAATAAGCTGCAAAGAGCTTATTGTAAAATGCTACCTGGTTTAATGTTAATTATGGAGAATTTTATTTAAAAGGATATTTACCCTATCAATGGCTTATCTATTCCTTGCTAGCTCTTGGGCAGGAAGCAGGACAGCTTTGGCAGATTAAGGTAACACTGAAATTAACAGGCTGAGAAACAGGCTATTCATCATGTCTGAAGAGAAGTAGTAAATATTCCCCAAGTAATTACAAAACACAAATGCTCAGAGAAAATTATAGGCCTAGGAAATGGTCAATAATGCATCTGTGAACCATTAACGTCTGCACAATGTGTGTGCTCGTGAGGCAGTGCCCCCACAACTAAACGAGGAGAAAAAACCCATGAGGCTGCTGCTCACTTTCCAATGAGAACATTTCTGCCGTAGACAACGCTCATTTGTCAACTAATAGATCAGTCACCACTGTGGAGGCTCGGGGCTCATATAGGTTAATGCATGCAGGATGTTCAAGGACTGCAATGATGTCATACTTAGTGGAGAAAGCTTAGGATTTACTTTCTTGTCAAATTTATATTGGGGACTATATATTAAGTTCCTTCAAACTGCTCCTGCCAATAGTTCCATTTTAGTTTCTCCCATCCTGGGAAGAAGACCAACTGTTCTGTGGCATCAGTCACTGTTCCAGGTCCTGGAATGGACTATGGGGTTCACTGACACCTTAGGCCTAATGCCTGAAGGACCCCTCCCTCTGCTTTTATGGGGTTCACTGACACCTTAGGCCTAATGCCTGAAGGACCCCCAACTGCCCTCACGGCAGCCATCATAGCTTCCCTAAGCTAGTACCAGGTATTGGTAACCCCTAAATCATGAGGGGGAAAGGGGAAAATTAAGACTTTGGCCTAAAGTGGGCTCCACAGGGAGGGAGGACAGGTACTAACAAGCAGGGAGGAGGAGTTCTTGGTCAAATAAGTCTGAGAAACAAAGGGTTAAACAACAGGCCTTCTTAGCTTTTAAAATGCTAATAAGCACTAGGACTCTCCCAGTGACTAGAGTTACAGGGAAAGCTGCCCAGTTCCAGGACAAACAGATTTGTGTTAACCCTTTATTTCTCTTGCCACCAGAGAGAGAATGAAAAAGAATCACATCTTACTGTCTCTGAACACAACATTCTACTTAATGATTCTTTGTTTTACTTCTCTTCACCCTACTCTTGTCACCAGCTAGACTCTTGGTGACTTGACAGCAGGGGCTATTTCTCCCAGTGCGTGGTCACAAAACATATGCTGTCTGCGTTGACTAATAAGCAAGTGTGAATGTTTGAAGAGTTGGCGATAATTATTTTCTTTCTCAAATGACATGGGAAAGTCAAAGTTCACAAAGACTGCTAACATACAACAAAACTCAAGTCCACATTGTGTCTGAACCCAAGACGTGACTTAAGTAGGAAGAGGAAATCTGCACTCATTCGTTGGAGAAACATATATTAAGTGCTTACCTGTTCTAAAGAATAGATATACAGAAGTAAACAAAAACAGTCCTTGCTCTTATGAAACTTATATTTTAGTTGGAGAGACAGACCATAAATAAACAGACTAATACACCATCTGTCAGGTGTTAAGCGCTGAAGAAGGGAAAGGAGGGAGCAGGGGTGGGAAGTGGTGTTGTTTTAGGAATCATGGTCAGGGGAGTTTACTATGGTGACATTCAATATCTATGCTTAACAAGGTGACATTAAGTAGAGACATGACTACTGAGAGAACATTCCAGCAGAGGGATTTTAAAAATGCAAAGGTCCCGAGTTTGCAATGTACTTGGCACATCTGAGGAAGAGAAGAATAAACAGAAGCCAGTGTGGCAGGGTGAGTGATGAGAATAGCAGATGAGGTCGGAGAAGCATCCAGGAGCAAGATTAAGTGGCGCTTTCTAGCCCTATATTGTACGTTGAGTAAGAAGGAGAGATCTGAATAAAGGACAGACTGACACACTGCCTCCTGTTTGAAAGGCATCCCTCTGGCTGGAGATTGCTGTGGTGAGCAAGGGTGGACCACGGGGGCAGGAGGCTCCTGCAACGGTCCAGGAAAAAGACAAGGGTGACTTGCACCGAAGTGTACAGGTGGGACAGGTAACAAGGAAAAAGGCGCTCCTCTGCATAACTGGAGAACGGAGTTACTTACGGAGATGGGGAAAAGGAGGAGAGGAGCATGTTTCGGTGAGAAAGTCACCTTCGTTTCCATCACGTTGTACAAGATGCCTATGACACTTCCATGTGGAGGTGTCGATTAGGCAGCTGTATATACAGCACGGTGTTTAGGGCAGAAGTCTGGGCTGAGATTTGTGTTTGGGAGTCACAGCATAGAGATAGGCGTGTATGGCAGTAAGACTGGATGATATCACCAAGGGAACAGATATGGGGAAGAGGTCCTTGAGGGAGCTCTGAGGCCCTCAAATGGAGGTCAGGGAGAGGAGGAAACGGAGAGACTAGGAGAGTCACGTTTCTCAAGAGGAGGGAATGTTCCAGAAACCAAATGAAGAAAGAATGTCAAGAAAGAGTAAATGCTCGGCTATGTTAAGTGCCACCATGATCACTGAGTGCAGCTGGCACTGCAGAAGATGTTAGTGACCTTGACAAGAAGACTCTGGGTGGAGTGGTAGGGATGAAAGTCTGATTGGTTCAACAAGGAATGAGAGGAGAGGAAGTGGCAGAGTACAGTCTTTTAACGAATTTAACTGTCAAGGGGGAACAGACCTGTCAGCACAACTGGGTTTCTTCAAGCCACATTAAGTGCTTAAGTGTAGACATGGAGCAAGAGGTGAAGTTGGATTTCATTAGGAGCACTTTGCTAGGCACAGGTGTGAAAGAGCGAGAGCTGGACAAGCAAGCTCAGAGTGCCTGTAAGGGAGTAATTACTGTGATGGACCATGAAATCTTAAGTGGGTTTAGGAAACTGGGATTAGAACACATCAGGAGACTAAATTCTTCTTGCATGTTAGACAGTTCCATTTCTACCTAATTTACACACAGTCCCCACTGAGAGCTACAGTTTTTTACACAGTCCTCTCTGAGAGCTACATAGTTCTCTGACAAGAAGATTTCCTCTCTCACCTTTCAGTGAACTTTCAGAGACTATAGTCTTGTGTTTTAAACTTTAACTGCCTTACTTATTATGCTGTCAGATAAAATGGCTTCCCTGTCATTAGAACCAAGACACAACCAAATTAAAACCCTTAAAAAATTCAAATGATGTGTGAAAAGTTCAGCAGCCAGGATTTGGAGGAAAATGACTTTAGTGAGCTAATTCTAAGCAAAATGGGTAAGATGAGGCCACTGAATATCTAGAATCAAAAAGTTGGGTAAGGCAGAAGGACTCAGAAGCCTTGAAACTTTTGTTACTATGAAATCTTTAAAAAATACTGAGAAGAGTGCAACCTGTCTGAATTCAGCTCTATAGAATTCCAACATTCTGCCATTCTTGCTTTAGGTTTTTAAGATATTTAAGCATTTATATAAAGAGATGCTTTTTTTATAAGTACCCATTTCTACATCTGTCCCCAGGAAGTTCTGTCTAAATGGGAATTGATCATATTCCCTAGGTGTGTGGGAGGTGGTACAAAAGGTTGGGGGCCATTAGACCACTTTTCTCTACTGTAAACATATAAATTTACCTTAAGGATCACTTAAAGGATTTAAAAATCATTATTTTTCTTGCTGATGACATAAAATTCAGTTCCTTGAATTTGCAAATTGCAGTAGCTAATAATAATGTATTTAGATTGTGAAGGAATGGCTGTTCTTATGTGCTGCAGTGTACTGGGGACAATCGGATATAAAAATTGCCCCTTACTTGTTGTTTCCCATTGCTCCTTGCTGCCAGGCCTTCATGTCTGGTGACTGGTACCCGGAAGCAGGTGGAGTTTGCTGGAGGAGAGAGCTCTGAGGAGGAGGGATTGGCATCGGCACCATGGAGCTCCCAGGGCTCAGAGATGGAGCAAAGCTGGCCTCACCTTGGGGAACCATTCCTGCAAATTGACACAAATGAATTTATGTGAACATATTATAAATGAATTAACCTACAAGGATCTTAAGAAATAACCTAATCAATAGAGTAAACATTTGTTTCTTAAAAATAAGGCAAGGAATTTCAGTATAAAGAGACAGATAAATAAACATAAAATAAGTTTGGGAGAATGTTTTCCATTCTAAGATGCTGATTTGTGTACCAGGATTACATGTGATTTTTTTTTTTCTGTTCTATTTTGCTTACATGAACTTTTAAGTGTAAAAATCCTATATGAACATACATGACAGATTATTTGTGTAATAAAGATGAGTTGAAAAAGCAAAGATAAGAACAACCCACGTGTGAGATGAAAAATGAGTTTTTGTTGCCTATTCTTCCTCAGTCATCTTTGTGGGCTCTTCTTCCTTTCCCTGTTTTTTTCCTTTACTTTATTGAGATATAATTTACATAGTGTCAAATTCACCCATTGAACTGCACAACTTACTTATTTATTTATTTACTTATTTTTTAAATATATTTTATTGATTTTTTACAGAGAGGAAGGGAGAAGGATAGAGATTTAGAAACATCGATGAGAGAGAAACATCGATCAGCTGTCTCCTGCACACTCCCTACTGGGTATGTGCCCACAACCAAGGTACATGCCCTTGACCGGAATCAAACCCAGGACCCTTGAAGTCTGCAGGCCGATGCTCCATCCACTGAGCCAAACCAGTCAGGGCACAACTCATGTATTTAAATAAAGTTATTGAGTCGTGCAAACATTACCACAATCCAGTTTACACATTCTCATCACCTCCATAGTTGCTGTGCCTGTGTAGAGTCAATCCAGCTTCCACCTCTAGCCTCAGGCAACCACTGCTCTGCTTTCCAACTCCACAGATCTGCCCTTTTTTGGGAATCTCTATGTATATAAAAGCCCAGCGACCCTAACAGTGGAACAACCGGAATGACCAGTTGCTATGATGGGCACTGCAGCGGCCAACCATCCTGATCTGGGCCCTGATTGGCCCCCCCGGGCCACCCGCAGCCCCTCCCCCCAGCCTGCCGGCCCCCCATAGGCCCTGATGGGGGGGCCAGCTGGCCAACTTCCAGGGGTCCCTCCTGCCAACCAGCCGGCCTCTCGATAGGCCTCATTCACTGGCCAGGACGAGGGACCCCACCCATGCATGAATTTGTGCACCAGGCCTCTAGTTCCATATAAATGTAATCATCTGAGGTGCTCTGTGTCTGGCTTCTTTCACTTAGCATACTATTTCTGATGTTCAGTCATTATGAAGCAGTTATCAGTAGTTTGTTCTTTTTTATTCAAGATGCTTATTGATTTAACTATTGAAAATCAATTTACCATTAAAGTCATTCTGTTGCAGTGATCTGTATGTCTATACTTGTACTAATACCACATTGTCTTGACTGTTATAACTTTATGAAAATTTTTGAAACTAGTAGTCATCCAACTTTGTCCTTCCTTTTCAAAACTATCTTGGCTACCTCTTTGCATTTCCATGTAAATTTCAGGGGAAGTTTGTCAATTTCTCCAAAAAGCATGGTTGTTTTTTGTTTTTTAATCCTCACCTGAGAATATGCTTACTGATTTTAGAGAAAGAGGAAGGGAGCCCTACCTGGTTTGGCTCAGCGGATAGAGTATCAGCCTGCGAACTGAAGGGTCCTGGGTTCCATTCTGGTCAAGGGCACATGCCCGGGTTGCAGGCTCAATCCTCAGTAGGGGGCGTACAGGAGGCAGCCAACCAATGATTCTCTCTCATCATTGATGTTTCTATCTCCCTCTCCCCCTCCCTTCCTCTCTGAAATCAATAAAAATATTTTTAAAAAAGAGGAAGGGAGAGAAACATTCATGTGAGAGAAACATTAATTAGTTACCTCTCATATGCACCCCAACCAGGGACCAAACCCAATACGTAGTTATGTGCCCTGACCAGAAATCAAACCCGCAACTTTTTGGTACGGGACAATGCTCTAATCAACTGAGCCACCCAACCAGGGTTTGTTGCTTTTTTCTTTTCCAAATACATTTTTATTCAGTCCACAGGCCGACACTCTATCCACTGAGCCAAACGAGCAAGGGCTGTTTTTCGATAGGGATTGCATTAAATTATAAGATCAATTTGAAATGAATTACTATCTTTTCAAACTTTTTTCTCTAATTTCTATTACTGTATCTTCAAGTTCACTAATTTTTTCTTTTGTAACTTCTGCTAGTAGTCTGCTTCTTATCCCATCCAGTATACTTTTCATCAAAAACATTACAGTTTTCATCTCCAGAAGTTTGATTTCGGATTTTTCAAGTATCTTCCATACCTTTACTTAACATGTTCAACTTTTCCTCTAACTTCTTGAACATACAGAATAAATGTAGAACTTATAATTGTCTTAACATCTCTATTAATTCTATCACCGGTGTAATTTCTGGGTTGGTTTTGATGGACGAATTTTTCTCCTCATTATTGGTTGTATTTTCCTGGTTCTTTGCTTGCCTGGTAATTTTAAAAAATGATTCCAGCCATTATGAATTTTACTTTCTCAGGTGCTCAGTTTTTAAAATCCCTTTAAATATTTTTGACACTTGTCGGGGTCACTGTTACATGAAAACAGTTTAATTCTTTTGGGTGTTATGCCTAAAGAGATAAGAGCAGACACAGTTCATTCCGTTTTGCTCATTACTGAGGCAAAACCCTCCTGAGTATTCTGCTTGACACCCCATGAATTATGAATTTTCTATTCTGGCTGGTGAGAAGAGGAATTGGCTTTGTGTAAACATTAAAGACTGTTCCCTTTAATCTTTTCAGGTGGTTTTCCCTGGCCTTGGTTTGCATGCACACGCACACATGCCCACCCACACCCCAGTATTCAGCTGAAGATCTAAGAGAAATCCTCTTAGAGAACTATCCCTCATAGTTTCTTCTCTTGTACTGTGCCCGGCTCCACTGCCTCAACTCAGGGACGCCACTGACTGCTGGTGGAGTCCCCCTCCCTGCACACAGTCTGGACAACTTTGAGAACTGTTCTTTGCTTCATATACTTTGACTTTCTGTTTGTTTCAGATAGGAGAATAAGTCTGGTCCTTGTTACCCCATGTTGGCCAAAAGTCAAAGTCTATTAACAGTTTTGAAAGTAAAAATGGATTTGTCTTTATGTTTTCTGTTATGTTAGCATACTAGAGGGGTATATTCTTTTCTTCCCCTGACAATACACTTCAGAGTTAAATACTTTTTTTTTTTTTAAATATATTTTATTGATATTTTACAGAGAGGAAGGGAGAGGGATAGAGAGCTAGAAACATCGATGAGAGAGAAACATCGATGAGAGAGAAACATCGATCAGCTGCCTCCTGCACACCACCCACTGGGGATGTGCCCGCAACCAAGGCACATGCCCTTGACCGGAATCGAACCCGGGACCCTTCAGTCCGCAGGCCGACGCTCTATCCACTGAACCAAACCAGTTTTGGCCAGAGTTAAATACTTTTGAGGTACATAAAGTTAATAAGGGGCAGAAAAAAGAATGTCATAATTTGATTACCATAATTTAGTATAATCCCTTCAAATCATACTCCATAAAATCTTGGATATTTTTTGTTTTTGCTTCTTTCCCTATCATTAGATCATATGCATACTTATATGTTCTTAATGTCTCTTTGTAGACATAAGTGTATATGCCTGTGTAATAGTCTGCATTCTGCCATTGTTAATACAATGATTTTTTTCTCTTTTTTTGTTTGGTTAATCTGGTCAGACATATAGTTAATTGATTCACTTGTATTCTAATAGGCTACAATTTTAAATTTTCTATTAAAGTAGAGCAAACTATAGTTTTTATTAAGTTTTTTTCTTTTACTAAATGTTTATCTTTTTTTGAAGAATTATAAATTTATTAAGTCATCTGGATATCTATCTTTTTGTGTAAAGATTATATAAATAACGTTACATATTTTTCCTTGCTGCTTCCTCCATATGTAATTTAATCTCTGGTAAATAATTTTGACTTAGAATAGAGAAAGTTATTTTTTTCTATTTATAACTCTATAGGGTGGGGTTCTCTCCCCTCCCCTATCATGTTAATCATCTCCATACTAGTATATGTTGACTGTCTTTGCATTAATTCTACATTTTAAATTTAATTGTTTTGGTTGTGATCCTTAATAAATACTTGTCTGTTCTAATGCTTTTTAAGCCTTATTTATGGTAAAATACTTTTTTTCAGAAAAACTATACATGTGAGGGGGAAGAGATACTTATGACATTCTGGATATTACTCTGTGGGGTCAAAGGAAACAATAAATAAGAGACTGCAAGTACATCACCATGCTTTCTGACATTTTTTTCTGGCCTTATCTCACATCTTAACTGCCCATGGTTTCCTTATCAGATGACCTAGTTTTAGTAGAAGGAACCAGCCTGTCAATTATGAGTTGGAGAGGTGGTTAGAGTTCTAGTCCCAGTTCTGCTACTACATTGGACCTTGGATTCTTTGAACCAGGCAATCTAGTTTAAAGTCTACAACTCCATCTTTGCCTAGACTATGTTAATTCTCCCCGCTGGACCATCAACAGCACCACAGCCATTCGGCAGCAACTAGAATGAAGATTCATCCTTCCATTCATTAATTTCTTCCAAGATTCATTAAGCATCTACTCCCAGACCCACCCCAACCTCTATGCTAAGTACTTGAGAAACAGATATTAAAATACCACACTTGGCTCACTTGAGGAACTTGCTGTTTAAAAAGAAAGGCAGCTAGGTTACCAAATGGCTGGAAGATAGGGTGGTGAGTGCTTATGATTGGGAGTGTCAGAGAAGGCTTCCAGAGGAGACACCTCTGAGAGAAAAAAGGAACAGAATGGGACCGGTGAGGGAGGGATGTTTTAGACAGGGCACAAGATGCACAAAAGCTGGGAAGTAAAAGAGAGTGAGGTATGCGCTCTTTCTTGGAACTGGAGAAGTTTGTTAGAGCTGGGACACTGAGCTATGGAGGGAGGGGAGTGGAGTTGGTAAGTCTAACTCGGACACGTTGAGTTTGGGATGTTGGTGGGAGACTGAAGTATGTTAGTCCAGGAGGCAGCTGTACACAGAGCTGAGATCTGGTTAGAGACAGAGAACAGCCATCAGCACGAAGAGGCCACTGAAGCCACAGGAGCTGATGAGATCACTGGGAGGAGTGGGTAGAGGAGCACTTTCACTGCGTCGTTCCAGAAGGGCGCTCACAGAAGGGAGCTCGGATGGGCTTCAAGGAACTCATGAAGTGGGCACAACTTTTAAAAAAATCCTTCATATTCACTTAGAATACTGCCTTAGCACAAAATAAACTTTTAAAAAGTCTAATTCTGTTCTAGTGCACTCATCTTCATAGCATAATAGTCTAGAAAAATTTGTTTCCAGAAATAAAAGGAGGTATACTCTGCCATTACTGTTGTCTCCATGTCCTTCAGTTACTTTGGTTGGGCCTATGTTAAGCTGAAAGATGCCAAAGCAAAGGACTAAAGCAAAGTTAATGTGTTCATCTTTTGGCTTTCCCATCATCAATTAGCACAGGGACCGGCAAACTTTTTCTGCTAAGGGCCAGATAGTAAATATTTTTATTTTGCAGGCAATAAGGTTTCTGAAACAACTATATAATTCTGCCGTGTGAAACCAGCTGTAGTCAATATGTAAACTATATGAGCATGGCTGTATTCCAATAAAACTTTATTTATAAAATCATGTGATGGCTTTCCCCGCCCCAAGAAGACTTGCTTTGAAATGGCTGGAACTTTTCCAGAACTTGAATTTGTACCAATACAAAGCCTGGTCTTGAAGCCTTCTACCAGGCTGCTGACCATACTGGAGGCAAACTTTCACCTTAGAAGAGTGGAAGAAATTACAAACATTTTATCGTTAAGTGTTCTTGTGCTATCCAGAAAAACAAACAACTTCCTCCTATTATTTTAAAGCAGTTTATGGAAGAATTGAAAGTCCTGCCATTTCATTTCAGTCTGCAACTGGATTAAACTACTATTCTATTGTACCCAGCTTCTGGGTTTTGTTTGTAGTATGACTGCTGGCTTTATCAAAGTAAGATTCTTACTTTGTGAAAAGTATTTTTTGGTCAATCAAAAGGAGGGCTGGAATAAAAATCCGGGTACCAGATACAGCATCAATGGTGGATGGCAACATATCCGGTTATATTGCCTGGTAAAGAACAAAGGTCCACCAACTCATTACTTCCATCACTGTGTTCTACATATTGACATTCAAGAGATCAATAACTAGAAATCTTGTTAACTTCGTTGGAACTGGGGCTGTGAGGCACTGCTTTGAAACAGTTCTCCTTTATTAGCTTTCCAGAGAAGAGGTATTAAAGAGCATGACTGAAAATGGACAGAAGTACTATTTTTATAAGAGAAATAAAATCCTTGGGGGAATTTATTAATGTTTGGCTTACTTGTAGTTAGTCCCCCCTCCAAATAAACGAGGTAAATCTTTTGATTTGCAGCTCTGCAATCAATTTCATGAAGGCCAAGCATCTGTCTGCTGTTTTGGCTAGGTTGCCATTTTAGAAGGGGAGTAGGTAAATAGATAACTATAGGAGTCTTTTAATGTTGGAGGAAGTCCTTCTGCAAGCTAGAGTAATGTGAAAGTCATGAGAAATAAAAGTCTTTTGAAGGCCATTCCTGTTCAGGCCATCTTCTAATGACACGATGGATTTATAATCCTTTTGCTGCCCACACAGATACGTGTCAGAGAAACAAACCAGCCAAAGATGACTTCATTGTCTTGAGGACAAGGGAGCTGATGTGGCATAATTTTGATTAAAATGTATTAGAGGATTCTGGTGCTCTCTGATACAAGTCTCCCTAGACAATTAATAGTCAAAGGATTTTAGCATTTCTTGCTGTAAGAAAGAAAAGTCTAAATTAATTTGGCTATCAAAGTTGGTAAGTATACTGTCATGTCAAAAATCTCTATATAACTTCACTATTTTATTCAAGTCAAACAGCCACCTTCTCGCTGATATTCATGTTTAAGCAGCCTTAAAATGTACTTTTTCTTTCACTTATAATATCAAGGAATTTATTTCAATTTTTTTCAGAAGTTTGCCATTAATTTTGCATTAAAGGTTGATTAAACATGGTGGATTAATCAAATGTGTTTTATTGCCACTACCTATTAGAACGTCAAGGTGATAGAAGTAAAAGAAGATACCATCACCTAGGACAAAGAGAATGAGAGACAGACTGTGCAAATGAAAGATTCAAAAAGAAAGTCCTTTTAGCCGAAACCGGTTTGGCTCAGTGGATAGAGCGTCGGCCTGCGGACTGAAGGGTCCCGGGTTCAATTCCGGTCAAGGGCATGTACCTTGGTTGCGGGCACATCCCCAGTGGGAGGTGTGCGGGAGGCAGCTGATCGATGTTTCTCTCTCATCGATGTTTCTAGCTCTCTGTCCCTCTCCCTTCCTCTCTGTAAAATATCAATAAAATATATTAAAAAAAAAAAAAAAAAAAGAAAGTCCTTTTGGAAGCCAGAAAGTTGCCTAATATGGCAGGACTAGCTTTCAAACTAAGCAGCTAAGAGTGGTGACACCAATGAGAAGTCTGAGATACTTTGTGAAAATTATTTATCCTTATATAAACTATCAGAATTTTCAACACAATTAAAGAAACTGTATCCAAATTTTGAGTTAATGAACTTAAATCCATTGTCTAAAAAAGACTTTCATTAGATTCTTATAGGGATCCATCAAAGAGAGTAAGAAAATAAGATAATGTGATTTGTAGACACATCCTTATGGATCTTCTAATTTAATAATCTTAGCTATCAAACAGAGATACAAGCCTCAAATCATTCAAGAACTTATTGGCAAAAGGTGAGTCTGGAGCGTGGACCTCCTGACTCCCACGTGTCTTTCTTCCTTAGCACACGGCTTCAATGTCACTGAACTGAAACACATAGAAAGAGACCTGGTGTAGTACTTATGAAAGCAACAATGTTGGCTGGGATCCTCATACCTGATCCTGGATACTGGAAGACATTCTGCTGCATCTGAGGATTGATTCCAGTGCCAAACTGTCCTCCCATGTTCCCTGCCATGCCTCTGTTCACCATGCTGTTGCGGTTGGCCAAGGCTGCCTCAGGGTTTGCTGCCAGTTGTGAAAATGGGCTGGTAGAAGCGGGTGGGGTTCCTGGATTTGTACCATAGTTTGGTGGGTAGGGGAACTGCTGCGGAGCACCCTGAGGAAGACGGGGGTTCCCCATTTGAACTGGCAGTCCAGATGAGGGAGGGAGGTTGTTCCCAAAGCTTTGTTGCCTCATGAGCATGGCTCTTTGCTGCTGGATTAGCTGCCTCTGTCGGTGCTGTTGGCTGTACAACTCCCGCTGGCGCTGGGCCAACATTTGGGCATTCAGGGGTGGCTGCAAAGGAGGAAAAATTCTTCACTTATTATAATAAATATAATCTCTACCTATCCTGGAAAGCTTACAGGATAAAGTCCAGTAGCTTGGGGCAACAAAATATGTAGCAATTATCAGTATACAGAGGAAAATAAAACTGAAAGGGAACAAAAACTCTTAATACTAGTAATCACAGGAGAGAAAAATAATTAAGTAAAATTTATAGATTAAAGGTAGTTGAGAAATGCTAAAACACTATTATTGACTGTTAAAGTGGTTAAATGCAAATTCTCAAAAAGTCACACAGGATTGAGAAAAGTCAAAGAAAATACGCATTGATTAGTATTATAAGTCATGAAAAACGATTAAAAGAAACATTAAAACCAGAGAGGAGAGAAAGAAATGTGCTAATGACTTCCATCTTATCTGACATTAGGTTGTTAGGAGATTTCTACTTTTCTATTTCAAAAAAATTACAGTTTTCCCTTTTTCTCACGGAAATAATTTATTCCACTTTACTTAAATGAATAAAATGTGATTTAAATTTTTCTATATATTTTTCAGTGTTTTCCAAATTATCTATAATGAATATATATTATCTTTATAGTTAAAAAACCTACAAATGCCATTAAAAGAGGAAAAATCAGAAACCCAGGATCCAATGACTAATAAATTATCATTTAAAAGGAAAATAATTAGAAATAAAATAATAAACAGAAATAAATGGAACCATCTATTTTATCTTTTTGTTGCAGTATAATATCACTCTAGGTATTAGAGTGTTTTAAATAGCTATGATATTATGAATGAAGAAAGAAGTAACATTAGGTTGAAATCACCTTTTGCTCTAATTTGCAAAGCAATATGGCATGTCAATAAAGCCTGCCTCAGAAAATATCAATTCAGATTGAGGATCTGATTAAAGCATATGGCTCCATTAAAATTAAATTGTCGCCCTAACCGGTTTGGCTCAGTGGATAGAGCGCTGGCCTGTGGACTAAAAGGTCCCAGGTTCGATTCTGGTCAAGGGCATGTACCTTGGTTGTGGGCACATCCCCAGTAGGAGGTGTGCAGGAGGCAGCTGATCAATGTTTCTCTCTCATCGATGTTTCTAACTCTCTATCCCTCTCCTTTCCTCTCTGTAAAAAAATCAATAAACTGTATTAAAAAAATTAAACTTGTCAGCTGAAACCGGTTTGGCTCAGTGGATAGAGCGTCGGCCTGCGGACTGAAGGGTCCCGGGTTCGATTCCGGTCAAGGGCATGTACCTGGGTTGCGGGCACATCCCCAGTGGGAGGTGTGCAGGAGGCAGCTGATCGATGTTTCTCTCTCATCGATGTTTCTAACTCTCTATCCCTCTCCTTTCCTCTCTGTAAAAAATCAATAAACTGTATTAAAAAATTAAACTTGTCAACTAGATATAGTCCAATCTAGAGCAAACTGTGACATATGCGTTTCTGGTAGAAATCATCTTTATGTTAATTCCATAATAGGGTCTTGTTTCCTTACAACCTAATTACCCTCGCATGAACTAACCCCGAGATTTATAAGACATAGAAACTCAAATCTGGATCCATAAAGATGCCAACATCTGCTGCTTACCAGCAGTTTCTCTCAGTATTTATTCTTTTGGTTAGTGTTGGCTTTTTATATTTGCCCCATATCCATCTAGGTCCATTTTATGGAGAAAAGAAGAATTTTGTTTGGATCCTCTTTAGAGTCCTTCATCTCCCAAATGTTTAAGAATTTGGTTAAGAAATCAAAAAAGTGGTTGAAGCAAAAATATTAAACTATGTGTGGAAGTTAAGATCTAGTTAACACTTATAAGGCTACCCAGTTCTTTTTATGTTTAAAGTTCCAATGGCTCTGTGTTCATGTATAAGGGTCATTCAAATAAATAAAAAATAGAAAATGCTGATGCTCAGACGGACCTGAGAACACAAGATAGTTAAGATAACTCGGCAATGTGACACAGTTTGGATCAGGTTTCAGGTACCATTCATACAGTCTCATAGTTTAGGCTTCTTATTACTAGCACTATTCAGAACAGCAATAAGAGTTTTCTACTTAGTCCACTGGTATCTAATAGCAGTGACAACAATAACAATAAACAAAACAAAGAACCCTCAGCTTTTGATCAAATATCAGTAAGGGATATCACAGATTCATTATAAATTCATTCTAGAAGAGAGCTACACTTATAAACATCATTAAAAGATCAGCTCACAGATCATTTCTAAGACACTCAAGTCAACACTTTAGGAAACATGGCTTGGATTAGAAAAGTACTAACAGTGTTTGGTTTGCTCACATTACCTGAGGTGTAATTTGCTGCTGCATGCCTGATCTCATATTGATGCCAACAGGAGCATTTGCTGCAAACTGGTTCAAGATAGCTTGCCGATTTTGGTGTATCAACTAGAGAAAAATGGAAAAAATGAGATATTGTATTTCTACATGAAAATATAGCATAGCCCTTAAAGGTAATACAAACATTTGATTACTAACAAGTTTTAGTGTTGCACGTTTAGTAAGATATTCTCCATGTTTATCTGCCAAAAGGCTGGTAATTCCTAACATAGTTCCCACCTACACTAAATATGGCAGAGCATTTAAAAGTAGAATACACACATGCACATATATGTATGCACATAGGTACATGTGTGTGTATTACACTTTCAAATGTTCTGCCATAAATGCTCTACCACTAAAATACACAAACACACAAAGGCATTTATCGCACTTTGAAAAAACACGTTAATACTTAGTTATTTCAGATAAGTGTAATGTTGGAGAGAAAAGCTCTAGGTCATAAAATTATTGTGAGTAAAAATGTAACTATACAATTGGGCACATTCTACAAAGATCTGGAAGATAAATGGAAAGGTTGATGTACTTCTCACTTCGAGGGTGCCTGTCTAATGGGTACATATCTGGGGAAAATCCAACATGATTTCATTAGCTGAAGAGAATTATGTAAGAAACAAATGGTCTGAGAAAATGAACTATTTATTTAACTGGAAGAAGTAATTACTTTAGACCAGCAGTTCCCAAATTGGTGTTCTAAAAGAACATTGTTCTGCAGGATATTAATAGATGTGCCAGGAAAACAGCATGTTGTGCTGTATTAAGTACTGGGAATGATGGGTTACACAAGGTGAAACAGATTTCTTTACTGCAGTAATCCTATGGGTACACTGTGGGTCTCCAAGAAGGGGATTGACCAGGGGTGGGCAAACTTTTTGACTCGAGGGCCACAATGGGTTCTTAAACTGGACCGGAGGGCCGGAACAAAAGCATGGATAGAGTGTTTGTGTGAACTAATATAAATTCAAAGTAAAGGAGCGGAGGGGAGAGCAAGAGAACCCTCCGCTCTTTTGGCTCCGCGGGCTGGATAGAACAGCCGAACGAGCCGGATCCGGCCCGTGGGCCGTAGTTTGCCCACGGCTGGGATAGACTATGCAACTTATTTATCACCAACTTTTTTTTCTGACATATAGCCATTAACAGTATCTCCTAGAACAATCTTCTGTGGAACACTAGTTTGGAAGATGCTATCTATATCAGGCTTAGGGTTCCAGGTCACAGACATGCCTCAACTTTATCAGGTAACAAAACAAGCGTCCTTGGAGGTTATACCTCCTTATAAACTATCTATAGCAGGGGTGGGGAACTTTTTTTCTGCCAAAGGCCATCTGGATATTTATAACATCACTAGAGGCCTGGTGCACGAAATTAGTGCACGGGGGCGGGGGTGTCCCTCAGCCCAGCCTGCACCCTCTCCAATCTGGGACCCCTCGAGGGATGTCTGTTTAGGGCCTAAACGGGCAGTCGGACATCCCTCTCACAATCCAGGACTGCTGGCTCCCAACTGCTCACCTGCCTGCCTTCCTGATTGCCCCTAACCACTCCCCTGCCAGCCTGTTTGCCCCCAATTTCCCTCCTCTGCCGGCCTGGTCACCCCTAACTGCCCTCCCCTGCAGGCTTGATCGCCCCCAACTGCCCTCCCTTGCAGGCCTGGTCCCTCCCAACTGCCCTCCCCTGCTGGCCATCTTGTGGTGGCCATCTTGTGTCCACATGGGGGCAGCCATCTTGTGTGTTGGAGTGATGGTCAATCTGCATATTACTCTTTTATTAGATAGGATAGAGGCCTGGTGCATGGGTGGGGACCAGCTGGTTTGCCCTGAAGGGTGTCCTGGATCAGGGTGGGGGTTCCCTTGGGGTGTGGGGCGGCCTGGGCGAGGGGCTTGTGGTGGTTTGCAGGCCGGCCACGCCCCTCCGTGACCCAAGCAGAGGCCCTGGTATCTGGGATTTATTTATCTTCTACAATTGAAACTTTGTAGCCTGGAGTGGAGCCAAGCCTCCTGCTCACTCTGTGGCTGCAGCCATTTCTGTTGGGATTTATTTATCTTCTACAATTGAAACTTTGTAGCCTTAAGTGGAGGCCAAAGCAGGCCAGGGCTGTGGAAACTTGGCTTCCTCCATCACCGGGGGCAACCCTAGCCTCCTGCTCTCTCCAGCTCTGTGGCTGCCGTCATTTTTGTTGGGATTTATTTATCTTCTATAATTGAAACTTTGTAGCCTTAAACAGAGGCCTGGTCCAGCCAGGGTCTGCGGAAAGCTTGGCTTCCTCCATCGCCGGGGAAACTCAAGCCTCCCTCCTGCTCTCTCCATGGCCGCAGCCATCTTGGTTGGGGTTAATTTGCATACTCGCTCCTGATTGGCTTGTGGGTGTAGTGGAGTGATTGTTAATTTGCATATTACTCTTTTATTAGATAGGATTAGTAGAACTGTCTATCCCTATGGCAGTTCTACAATGTTTTAATTTTTAAAACTTGGTTTTAAATCTTGATATCTGGTAGGGCAAGTTCATCCTCATTCTTCTTTAAGGTTGTATTCATTCTTCTAAAATAAGTTTTGCATCTATTTGTCAAATCCTGTGTTGAGATTTTGATCAGAATTCCACTGAATCTATAGGTTAACTTCAGAAAGACTGTCATCTTTATAACAGCCTTGAAATCAACAAATACATTTTACTTGTATCTTCTTTTTGACATTTAATTATGATTTACTTTTGCATATTGTGATATATGTTGAAATTATATTTTCTAATTGCTTGTTGCTAATAAAAAGGATTATCATTAATTTTTATTTCTTATTCTTTTATCTAGAAACCTCGCTGAACTTCTCTATTAGATCTAAGTTCTCTGTAGATTCTCTTGGATTTTCTATGCAAGCAATTGTATTACTTGTATATGATAATTTTGTTTCTTATGTTTACTTTCTATATTTCAAAATTCTTAGTAGGTTGATGGTATTCTTTTTTTTTCTATACTGATATGAATTTATTCACTTAAAATATACAACCTGTCATTTAATGGAATTTAAGACAGAAGAAAAGGTAGATGTTCCACTTTAGTTCACCAATTTGATCCCAACTGTGAATTTACCTGTATAATTTTAAATAATTCATTTAAACCTTAATTTCTTAATTTTATCAGGTACTATTAATGCCAACACTGCCATTTACTCTCCTCTTCTTCTTTGATGACAGAACAGGATTTTATTCAGCTAATTATCCCAAATCACACATCTCCACGAGTACTCTAAGTCAATCCTTGCCAACAATTGGTTAAAGGTGTACAAGTGATTCAGTTCTGGCTAGCCAAACATGTGAAGTCTTTTTTTGTTTTCCCTTTTTTGGGAGTGGGGGGTGGGGAAGTGGGGAAGAAGGGACAAGAGCCTTCTGAAAGTTTCATGGCTTTTAAAGCAAGATGCATAGGAAAAAGGTAGTCTTGTTTCCCTTGCTAGATAGTTTTGTTTGCATGTGGTATTTGTAACCATGGTAGCCATTCTTCTAGTTACCAAGGATTACAGGGTAAAAAGACAGAAAGCACCTGGGTCCTTGATAACATCCTTAAGTCTCTGAAGTAACCACACCTGGACATGTCTCTATTTTGAATCATCTCAATATTTGAGTAAAAATATATTTTTTTGTTTTACTACTTTGAGTTGAGCTTTCCTTTTTCTTTATTGCTGAGATAAGCCTTGGCCAGACCTCCCTCACACGTAGAAGACTGCAGTGAAGAGCCACTATGGACTGAGTACCCCACTGCTGAACAGAAGAACTTATAGCCCTGAACCCAAAGAACAGGTCTGGATATCGTGGCTTGTGAGGTAGCAGAGCTATTGTTTTACATGGCAGTATATGTTGTTTTTGTGTAGTGACATATCTGGAGGCTTAAAACATAATGTGCCCCAAATTCTGTATTTCTCCAGCTTGATGGATATTTATTTCACTTTGTTGGGCTACCAAGATCTCCAAACTTTGGACATGATTCCATGATATTTAAAGGAAGCACAGAGGAGTGATGTTGACCTATTTGTGTCCTTATTTCAGATACATTCTTTGCATGACTACTCTGCTTATCAGCTGCTTTAGAGCAAATCAAAGCAAAAACAATTTTTTTTTTCTGAGCTAAGTATGAATTATCATTTCATCTAGTCAGGAACCTGACCTAGATTGTTGAAATGGTCTTGCTCACTGAGCCTGTAATTGTAGACAGTATTTACTGAACTAGACTCTGTGAAATGAGGAAATCAGCATACCTACACTTTCCTCTCCTTTTTTGGTTTAGCACTTAGTCACTTACTGCTGCTAACTTTTGGGTATTTATATATTAAATACCCTAAGCTGACTCTAAGTTCTCGAAGTTGCCTGTGTCATTCTTTCTTTGCCTTCCTCACAATACCTATCATAGTTCCCTTAAATATGTTTTATGAAAGGTTAAATACAGAGGAAATATTAAGTATTTCCTCTTCTTATGTATCTTACAATGAACAAGCTATAACAAGAAGTAGCTTATCTTTAACTTATTCTCAGAACATATTACTATTCCTTTTCTTTCGCTTTTCTTCCTTCTCTCCCCGTAATTCCTCTTTGAATCCTTTATTCCACCCCAAGATTTACAAAGTTATTCCTTTCTTTGTTATTCTACCATTAAAATTTTTTCCCTATCTCATCTCTCCCTTTCTTTCTCCCTTTCATCTTTTTAAGTGAAATGAAAGTACATTAGAGTATCTATTATATTTATTGAATATAATTTTATAGTAATAGCTAGCATTTATGAAATGCGATAAGATGCCAAGTATTATGCTAAGAGCTTTACATGCATTATCTCATTTAATGCACACAACCACCTATGAGGTAAAAGAACTAGTTACTGGAATCTTTTTATAAATGAGGACCCAGAAGCTTTAAAAGGGTAAAAAAAATTGATTGTCGAACCACCTAAGTTCAGGTTAGCACTAGGATTTGAAACTAGAGCTTACTCTTACCACCATTATATCATACTGACTTTCTAATTTATCTCCTTTTTCTTCCTTCCTGAATTAGTAAGGCTCCAGGAAATATCATTAAATACTTAAATAATCTGAAAAAATACACACATATCATTTAAAAAAATACAGAAGGATTAACACGAAGAAAGAAAAATCTACAGCCCCAGTCCCACTTCTCAGAGATAATACTTTTAACCATTTGCTTTTTGGCTCCTGATGATTCTCTCTATACCTGCTGCTTATACAGACTTAAATATTTATGCCACTATAACTACTCATTACCTGTCATGAGAGAGATTTAACTCACCCACAGCACCCGACACCCCCAAACTATTCTTTCCTCATGCTCCTAATATAATAACACCACTCCAATTTCAAACAACATAAATAAACTTCATTTTCTGTTTCAATAATCATAAACAGTATTTCCTGATATTCTATAAATTAAACTGTTTCTCTTTATTGATTTATTAATTGTATGATGTTCATCCTAATATTTTTCATCTCAAAAAACAAGATGGACTGCTTTTAAATTGTAGGTCTCCAAGTACTTTGTTATGAGCCAGCAGTCTTTTAATTGAATGAACACATCCCTTTTTCTTATCCTAGCAAACCAAGGGTGGTGTTCTGAGTCTTTCATAAAGGCCCTGGGAGTAAACTTGACACCTTTGCTGTAGCAACTGGGCTGTCTTATTATAAAGAGAGCACATACCTTTAAAAAGTATCGCCTGCTAAACAAGAGCACTCACCTGCTGTTGCCCCTGTAATCGCTGTTGAAGTTGAAGTCGAAGTTGATTGGGTGCAGCTGGAGGTCTGTTTAGAGTTTGCCTGGGCTGCATGCCCATGCCAGGTGAAAAAGCGCCTCGGGGAGGTGTTACTTGAACAGGCATAGACCCCAATGAAGGTTTTTGCCTGACCATGCCTTGGAAAGGACTAGTGAGATTGGCAGTAGGTGAAGGAGAAGAATAAGGCTGGGAATAAAGGTTGGGTCTTTCTTCCAGCATTAAAGGTGGTGTTGCTTGTTGTGGTGGAAATCTCTCTGATAATACATCTAATCCACCTCCCTGTTAGAAAATAAGCGAGGCTATTTTACACATATGTTTCTGCCAATAAGTGACATGTTTCTCTATGTAACTTGGGATTTGATAGCATCTCTAGAAAGTTTCATCATAATCTATTCATACTGAATTCATGAAGCTCTCCAGAAGTTTACTACTTAAAGGAACTACCTCTGAAAGTTACTTTTGAAATGGGGTAATAGATTAACTGAGATGTTTATATTTATTTATTTTTAAAAATTCTTTATTGTTGAAAGTACTACATATGTCTCCTTTTCCCTCCATAACTGAGATGTTTAAAATCTCAGTAAAGAAATGAAAATGCAGTTAAAATGAAGATCCTAAATCAATGAAATGAAGCAAAAAGGTTTAAAAAGAACTTCATTGCAGAGCCTAAGAATCAACAAACTTTATATTTACTAGGGTACTACAGATGTAGCTTACTAAAGGAGGGATGAGTCAGGCATTTTTCTACCTTAAATATAGAATGCATGTTTTTACCTTATTTGAAAAAAATTCATAGTTCACCTAATAGAACGCTGTACAGGTGGGCTTTCCTACTTGTTTGCTATTACTCATTCTAAGAAAAATAATTTAAATTGTGACCTGTTGTGTGTGTGTGTGTGTAACTAAAAAGAGAGTTTCATGAAGCATAACTTCCTCTGGACATTGAAATATGGAAAATATAGGTTGAAAACTAGCATGAATAAAGGATATATTAAATCCTAAAATAAGAAGTGATGATATGAATCTGTATTCCATTTTAAGGAGAGCTTTTAAGATTGTTTCATAGTGAAAGGCTAAGACTTTCTAAAACTATTATTATTACTACTACTACTTTGTGTAAAATCCCATTATTACCTATTACCTATTATATATTTTGTTAACTTCCACAAGGGTAAATTATAAAACACAGTGAGAACATTACTGAAAAATCTTGCTTAAAAACCATTTTCTAGCTTCTCAGGGACAAATCATTTAAATAATGCCAACTTTAGTACATACCTGAACAAGTTTGTCAATTCCCAGAGCTCTGTCTAATTCAGCCAACTCAGTTTCATCTTTGCCACTGAGGAAAGATACCAGCTGTTCCAGAAGAGCCTTCTCATCATTTCTTCCTTCTACTGTTGTTGGTGGACAGAGAAGCTCATCTAATTGTGAACTAATACACTGGCTGCAGAATTAAAGGATACAGTTTAAAACTGTAGAGCAAATAATTATTCAATCTTAAGAAAGCAAATACAATATAAATATACATGCAAATCTAGTTCTAGAAAATTTTCTGATACACTTAATGTGCAGAAATTTATGAACATATTTTCATTATTTTGCCAATCACTGAACTTTGTCTCCATATTCTTCATGTTAGCTTACAGAACTACTCTAAAAATTAACCAAACAGTTAATAAAGGGAAAAATAACTTTTAACAAAAATAGAAAATAAAAATCTTAAAATTTGTTCTGCCCTGGCCGGTGTGACTCAGTTGGTTGGAGCATTGTCTGGAACACCAAAACACTGGGTTCGATTCCTGGTCAGGGCACATACCTAGGTTGTGGATTCCATTCCAAGTCATGGAGCATATAGCAACACAATCCATCAATGTTTCTTTATCACATTGATGTTTCTCTCTCTCTCTCTTCCTCTCCCTTCCCTTCTGTCTAAAAATCAATAACCATGTCCCCAGGTGAGGATTGGGGGGAAAGATTTATTCATTCAACGGGTGCTATTAATTATTGATAAATGAACCACAATCAAAATAGTATACATTGCATTACCTAACATTCAAGGATGATTAGATCATATTGATAACATTACATGATTGCCATTTTAAAAAGAACTCAAACTAGAAAAATGAAACATGCTTGGTATTAAGCAATAAAACAAATAGTTGATTACATGTAGAAAAATATGTAATCTAATCCAAACCAATATCAAATGATGCATAAAACGTAGGAAGATATAGAAAATAGTACTAATATAATAATACAATTATAGGGATTCTTCTCTGGAGAAGGTAAGTGGGAACACATTTCATGTATTCACAGTTAAGGCTTTAAACCACACTCAATACAATCCAGTCACCTTTTGGTTGCTATATCTGAAATGTATTCTACGTTATGGAATAAAGCTACTTGTGTTGGTTAGAAATTAAATTCTAATCAAGATGGACATGAGTAGATATAGAAAGTATCTTCCCTCCTTATACCCTCTTGCTCTAAACAAAGAGAAAAATTGGACAGAATAATTACCTAACTAAAAGCTCAAGAGTAACACAGTTGTTGTACTGAGGCCGATTCATTCATATGTCCCAGAAACTTTATGGTAATCCATCAAAGCAAAGTTAAAAGATAAAAAATAAACCAACAGCTGCATACTGCATCAATCTCCTGGTGATTACAATATACACCAGTCTTGCAGTCATGCAGTAAAATATCTGTTTAACTCCATCTTCCCCATCCTTTTTTTTCATTATCAATCACTTCTGTCAACATCTAACGAAATACCAATGTATCCTGGAATCCAGTTTGGGAAAAGTAGTTCTTTGTTGTGGAAGTTGGTATCTGATACTTTACAAAATGGAAAATATATTACTCACTCTTCTGGTTTGTTCTGATTCATAGCTGTCACTGTATTATTTGTCCATGGAATCTGATCACCTGTTCCTGGTTGTCCAAACTGGTTATCAATTGCTTCCAATTCCAGCTCAGGTAATCCTGATGAAAGAAGCAAAGGTAAGAAGTCAGTGTCACAATGGAAGATAAAATGACAATATTTTTCAGAAGTAATATATAGTACAATAGAGTGAGATTTCAATTATATAATGTTACCTCAATGATACAGAGGTCACTTATTCAGAAACTTAAACTATCTAGAAGGTGGCCACATAATGAGAAATGACAAAGTGAGAAAAGGTCTGTGAATCTAAGAAAATCTGATGTTAAAAAGTTTGCACATAAGTTGATGTTACCATAGGAGAATCACTCCAGACTATTGGAAAAATTTCAAAGATAATTATAACAATTTTGGTTAACTGATTTTTCAGTTTACAGCACATCAGAATACCAGTATTCTATAAGTAGGGACAGTGTTATTATCATGGTCTGAGAGCCGTAAGCAAACGGTAAAATATACTGTATGAAAGGCACAAACTAAAGGGCATAGCCTCTAGGGTCATTCAGTAAATTGACAAAGCTCTATAGTTGTTAATCTGAAAATATAATCCTATATAATAAAGAGGTAATATGCAAATTGACCTGCACGCCCTCACATCACAAGATGGCCTCCCCCACATCATCACAAGATGGCTGCCACAAAGATGGCCACCCCCACGCCATCACCAGATGGCCACCACCACATTGTCACAAGATGGTCGGCAGGGGAGGGCAGTTGGGGGTGACCAGGACTGCAGGGGAAGGAAGTTGGGGGTGATCAGACCGGCAGGGGAGCAGTTAGGTGTCAATCATGCCGGCAGGGGAGTGGTTAGGTAATCAGGCCGGCAGGGGAGCGGTTGGGGGCTATCAGGCTGGCAGGCAGAGTGGTTAGGGGCAATCAGGCAGCCAGGCAAGCGAGGGGTTAGGAGCCAGCAGTCCTGGATTGTGAGAGGGATGTCTGAGGGGTCCCAGATTGGAGAGGGTGCAGGCTGGGCTGAGGCACACTGCCCCCCCCAGTGCATGAATTTCATGCACCAGGCCTCTAGTAGTATAATAATTGATGCTTATAATGATAAATGAAAAAAGAGATTGAATTATGTTTTTTAATGGAAGAAAACAGTATATGCATTTTAGAAAGTTTTTTGGGGGGAATTTTTTTGAAAGCTTTGATTATTTATGTACCACTTATGTAGGAAAAACACTGTAAATAAACAAATTCTAGAAATGTAGGGACTGATAAATAAATTATGGAATATATAGTTATAATGTGCTGTTAAATGAAAAAAGAGAAAAGCATAATCCAAGATATTATGTTCAGAATAATTCTACTTTTACAAATTATTTCATATATTAACACAAAATAATTCTGTTAGGCTATCTCTCCTTGGTAGATTTTAGGTAGTGAGATTAAGAGTAACATTTATTCTCTTTTAAGATTTCTAATGATTGCTTATAATTTATAAAATGAACATATATTAAATAATTAATCATTGTATGGGCTGAACTGTATTCCCTCCAAATTTATATGTTGAAGTTCTAACTCCCAGCACCCCAGAATGTGACTGTATTTAGAGATGATTAAGTTACAATAGGGTCGTCAGAGTGGGCTCTGTGACTGGTGTTCTTATAAGAAGAGGAGATTAAGACACAGACAGCACAGAGAGAGGGACTACCAACCATGAGAACACTGCAAAAAGGCGGCCATCTGCAAGCCAGTGAGAGAGTCCTTAGAGAAAACCAAACCTGTCAACGCCCTAACTTTGGACTTCTAACCTCCTGAACTGTGGGGAAATAAAGTTGTTGTTTAAGCCACGCAGTACGTGATACTCTGTTATAGCAGCCCAAGAAGACTAATACAATTTTTAAAAAATCAAAGTATAGTTAAAAACTGATAGAGAAGAGGGTCGAGGTGACTTAAGATTCTTCATTATAGCTGCCTGGAAATCTTGGTCAACTTTCAGGAATCGTGTCATGACAACTAAAAGCTGCTGTAAGATTGAAATAAACGAGTCTCACAACTGATCCTATCAGAAGAGGGGTAAGACAGGCCAGGAACCCAGGCAGATTTTGAAAGTGAGCTGGTTAGTTTCTTTTAATTTCAAAGTCACACAATGGAATTATCACCACTGTGTGTTTTTTCCAACTTCAAAATGAGATAGGTGAAAATATGACAATCCTATCTTCATGAATTTGAAGTGTTATACTATTGTTTCTTTTTTTTTTTGCACATAAAGTTTATAGCTCCTTTATTCATTATCAAAACTTAAAAACATCAGCTATGTCCTTCAACAGAAGAATGGATAAATTATGGTTCATCTATACAACGGGATATAATACAAGTGAAAAACGAGATGCTATCAGACCACAAAAAGACATGGAGAACATCACAAGTGTTTCTTAATTAGGAGAATGCTAACATGCTAGAGCAGTAGTGAATTATTGCAACACAGTTGTCTCCTAAACAGTGCTCCATGGAAAATTCATTCTGTGGGGTAACATGTATTTCCTGAGAAAAGGAGTTCCATAATCAAGAAAGAAATTAAGTGAAAGAAATTAAACTCATTTCTTTAACACTTCTTAAAACCTGTAATATGCATTGTGAAATTTTAATGAGGAATGATGTATGTGCCATGTAGCATTTGATTCAGTGGACTTTAGCACAAAGTCCTTTTTTTTTGCAACTCTTAGGACTAGTGTTCAAGACACTTTGGGAAACAAAATCTGACCCAATTATTATATTTCTGAAAGCCCTGCTATGGAACGTTTTGGATAAGATTACAAAACTGCTTTCCTTAACATCAACTGTTCACCTTAACATTAATTACAAAAAGGCAGATGTTACAATGTAATTTAAAATACACAAGTGGAGCCGGAGTGGCTCAGTTGGTTGAGCATCATCCTATGCACCGAAAGGTTGCTGGTTCAATTCCAGGTCAGGGCACATACCTGGGTTGTGGGTTTAGTCTCTATGGAAGGCAACCAATTGATGTTTCTCTCACATCGTGTGTCTGTCTCTCTCTAAGCATGTCCTCGGGTGAGGATTAAAAGGAAAAATAAATAAATAAATAAATACACAAGTTGAGTGAAGGTCACATGTCTAAATGTAACTGTATATTATTTACAGTGGCGTTAATGAAAATATATTTCATTCTTGATAAACAATAGCTCTGTGCAATAACAGTGACTCATTAAACATTGAAAATGAGGTTTTTGTCCCCCACACATACTATTCAGCCTGGAAGTGGGTCGGGCAGTGGTGGCCTGAAGTGAAGCTGGCAGGATCTCTGACTTGATGGTTACACTGCTGACTGCACCATCCATCCTCTCTGTCTCACATAAGCCTGGCAACGGGGCTGCCTTCTCCAGCGTGGGTAATAACTGATCAAACTGGTCAAGGTCAGCTGTAAACTAAGAATGGAAACCAAAGTTAGAGAAAGTATATTCTATACTTTCACCAGAAACAATGTAGAAAAAAAGTTGCTCCTTTAAACTTCATGAATTAAATGTGGCTATGAAAGAATGAAGAAAGAAGAAATAATTAGAAAGACTGAGACCTCATTGAAATTACATGACCTAACTATTCCACTGGAAAAAATTTGAATGCTTATGATATTAATATACTGCAGGATATAAGATAATATACACATCATATTTATATAACATATCTCTGTATAAAACTTATGCGTAGGAAAAAGATTGAACTGGAAAGAAGTGTAAAGAGTACTGTGATAGTTATCAACAATAGTTATCAAGGGTAATTTTTTTGTCATATTTTTTCAAAATTTTGTGAAATGAATTACTTAATGATGGAATAAAAAATTACATACATATTTACATTAATATATTTGTCTTCCCCAGTACCTGTCTGAGGTTATGCATAGAAGAAAACTTGCCTTTATTTCACTGTATTATTCTTCTATGATTACTCTGAGATAAGTCATCAACATAAAATGTCTACCTATTTGTATTTCATTATTTAATTCAACTAAAACTTATAGTTCTAGATTGTATAAATAGAACTATTTGTATGTATTTTTAAATGTCTGTCTTCTTTTACTTAACATTACATTTCTGACAGCTTGCTGCATGTAGTAACTCATTTGTTTTTATTGCTGAATAGTACCCCATTGTATGAATGTGTCACAGTATATCCTTCTACTGTGATATATTTGGGGGTGTTTCCAGTTTGGGGCTAATACAAATAAAGCTACTGTGAACATTTTTGAATGTGTCTTTTGTTACAAATAATACTAACCATAAAGTAAAAAAATGACAAACTGAACTACATTAAGATGAAGAACTTCATAAAAAATCAGCAACAAGAAAAAGAAAAGGCACGCCACGAAACAGAAGATAGCTGCAAATATAAAACTAATAAAGGACTCATCCAAAGTACATAAAGCACAGAAAGAACTCTTCAAAGGCATTAGGAAAAAGACAACACACTGGGCAAGACGTTTGAGTAGGCAATTCACAAAAGAAGAGATCCAAATGACTTATACACATTAATTAGAGAAATTGAAACTATGAGATACTGCTACACAGACCCAGAATGGCTAAAAATTAAAATACTGATAAGACCAAATATTAGTAAAAATATGGGGCAACTAGAAGGAATTCTCACACACTAGGAAAACTGGACTTATCTACTAATGATGAAAACATATTATCTTATAATTCTGCAATTCCAATTTTAGGTATGAACTAAGCAAAAATGTGTGTGCATGTGCATCAAGACAGGTGTACCAGGATTGTACACAATGGCATTATTTAATACAGCTGTTACTTTTAAAGTTAATTTTATAGAGTGAGAGTTTTAATACAGTCATTATTTAAAACTGTTTTCGAGAACTCTGGCTCCCGGAAGACGGCTGCCGACGGGAAGGCAGACTGCAAGATAGTGTGTGAGTGATAAAACAAAGGGAGAGTGTGTGGTCGCACGGGAAGTGTTTGTTGGTGAGTTGAGGGACAGCTATACTCCAGGAGACTGTGGGGGACTGCTGGACGGGGCTCCCCTGACCGGGCAGCTCCCACTGCTGCTGGGATCCCTCCCCGAGCGACCGGCTCGGACTCAGAGACCACGCCATCTTGAAGGGGAAAGTGGATGTTGTCAGGAACCTGAAAAGCCCAGAGAATCTACAACTACGGCACCCACCGAACAGCTGCGAACCTCAGAACACTGGTCCCCAATTGGCGCAAACACGCAGATTCAGAGGAGCTCTACACTCCACCATGGGAAGGTCAGATTTTGCCTGGGATAAGGTGAGGTCTCTGGTCCCGGCAGAAGAGAGAAACGTGTGCACTGCGGGAGCTGGAGGACCAGGGGAAGTCTGCGCCTAGAAAAATCCATGGCTGTTGGGGCTGGCGTGATCTGTGAATGTGGAAGCGGGTCCTCAGAGCTGCTAACAGAAGGGAACTCTAAAAAGCAACCCATTTTGATCTGACGCAAAAGGACAGCCTAAAAATTTTAAAAGTGTGCCAGCTGCTTAGACCCAAGGAGGAAAAAAAGACTGCACAGACTTGCGCGCAGCCCCGGAATTCACACACTTACGCTGGCTCTTTTTTTTTCCCTCTTTAAATCCTTGCTTCTGATTACTAAGCCCAATACATAGGATCACCCAATTGGGGACACCCTAAGAGACTGCAGGGGAAAGTTGTTTTTCTGGAACCTGGGGATCAGAGCGGGGAATAACCATCAGAGAACCAGCTCTGGGGCAACCCACTCCCACAAACTGGTATTGAGTGCCACAGGGAAAGCAGGATCTAAGCACTGGCTACAGAGGACCTATAGACCCGGAGGTCAATCCAGAAACACTGCCACCCAGGGGTTGAATCACAAATTGACTCTTGTGTAAACACAAAAAAAGGAATACAAGAAATTAAGACGCACTGCCTGCTTAAAAATCAGGACTGGCTTACAACACTGAGGAGCAGTGGAACGCAGGGAACTGCAATACTGTCCTGACTAGGAAACAGGCGTGCCAAACAGAACAATAGAGGAAGTGAATGACCTTCACTACTGCACATTTTTATTTTTATTTTTTTAATCTTTTACTTAAGAAACTAACTTTTCCTCACTTGATTTTACCTTTTTAATTATTACATTTTTATTTTCAATCAGTATTATTACTACTACTATTTTACCATTTTTTTTAAAGTGTCATTTTATTTTCTCTTTCTTTTACTTTGGGATTAGTGTTCTGCATTCTATTTTCATCTTCCCTTTAGCATCATTTTATTCTATCTCAACTCTACCTTTATGCCATCACTCTCTTCCTAACTTTTCCCCTTTTGTTGTCCTGTTTCTCTTACCCTTTTCCTGCTTTAGATTTTCCCTATTTCTTCTTTTACCCCCTGTTAAAATTTCACCCTACTTATATATCTAATCTCTAATCCCTTGCTCCAAGTCCATAAACACCTCTCTCTTCTCTGTCTTCACTATCCAAAATATTTTTTTTCTCTCTGTCCTTTTGTTGTTGTTTGCTTGATTATATCGATTTTTTATGCTTGTTTGTGAGACTGTTTTGTTTATTCTTTTTTTGTTGTTTTGTTTTTTGCTTCTGTTTTCCCTCGCCTCGCTTGATATTAGTTGTTGTTTGTAGTTTGTATTCATCTCCAGGTACTTGTTGCTGGCATTTGTTGGGATTAGTGGCTGTTCTATTGGAGTTTTCTCCCCATATATGTAGTTTGTTCCCCTCTTCTTTCTTATTCTCTTCCTTTTCTCTCTTACTTTTTTTTTCTTTTCCCAATTTCATTTTTGCACTCCTTTCTTTTTTTCTTTTTTCTCGTCTATCCTCTAATTTGCCTTTCTCTGGTGGTCACCTTTATTTGGGGTTATTAATATCGTGAATACATTTCTATTCAGTGCCTTGTGGTTGTACTTGGTTGTGTTGTATTTTGTGCCGTTAAATCAATGCAGGAGAGAGAGAACTATATAACCAGACACCCGGAAAAGAGAGACCATGGGGAGACAAAGAAACAGCCCGCATCACCAGAAAAGGAAGTAAACAAAATGGAGGCAAGCAACCTGTCAGAGAAAGAATTCAGAGAAATGGTCATAAGGTGGCTGAAAAGAATGGAAGACAAATTCGACAATATGTGTAAGAACCAAGAGGAAATGAAGAAGAACCAAGAAGAAATGAAAAATGACATCGCTGCTGTAAAGAACTCAATAGAAAGCATCAAGAGTAGACGAAAAGAAGCAGAGGACCGCACCAGTGAGCTAGAAGACAAGGTAGGAAAAAATACCCAAGTAGAGCAGCTTCTAGAAAAAAAAATTAAAAAGCAGGAGGAGAGCCTAAGGGAACTTTGGGACACCACGAAACAAAACAACATCCGAATAGGGGTTCCAGAAGGAAAGGAAACTGAGCAAGGAATAGAAAACCTGTTTGAAGAAATAATGACAGAAAAATTCCCTGATATAGGCAAGAAAAAACCCACACAAATCCAAGAAGCTCACAGAGTCCCAAGCAAAATGAACCCCAAAAGACCGACGCCAAGGCACATTATAATTAAATTGGCAAACACCAACGACAAAGTAAGAATCTTAAAAACGACCAGAGAGAGACAGAAAGTTACCTACAAAGGAATTCCCATCAGACTAGCAACTGATTTCTCAACACAAACTCAACAGGCCAGAGGGGAATGGAATGAAATATAAAAAGTCATGCAAAGGAAGGGTCTGAATCCAAGAATACTGTACCCAGCAAGGCTATCAATCAAAATTGAAGGTGAAATCAGGAGCTTCACAGACAAAAAAAGGACTAAGGGAATTTATTACCACTAAACCAGCAATGCAAGAAATGATAAAGGGTCTGCTGTAAAATAAAAAGAAATAGGAAGAGAAGAAGGAACACAGGGGTAAAGAATAAAAATGGCGACAAATAAGTACATATCAATAATAACTTTAAATGTAAATGGATTAAATGCCACAATCAAAAGAAATAGGGTAACAGATTGGATAAGAAAACACGACGCATATATCTGCTGTCTACAAGAAACCCACCTCAGAAAAAAGGACGCACATGGACTGAGGGTGAAGGGATGGAAAAAGATTTTTCAGGTGAATGGTAATGAAAAAAAAGCTGGGGTAGCAATACTTATATCTGACAAATTAGATCTCAAAGTGAAGGACATAACAAGAGATAAGGAAGGCCACTTCATAATACTAAAGGGAGCAATCCAACAAGAAGAAATAACTCTGGTAAACATATACGCACCCAATACAGGAGCACCCAAATACATAAAAAAACTCCTGGAGGATATCAAGGGAGAGATTGACAGCAATACAATCATAGTAGGAGACTTTAATACCCCACTATCACCATTGAACAAATCCTCTAAACAAAAAATCAGCAAAGAAACATCAATCCTAAATGA
This sequence comes from Plecotus auritus, assembly GCF_963455305.1. Classification (NCBI taxonomy): domain Eukaryota; kingdom Metazoa; phylum Chordata; class Mammalia; order Chiroptera; family Vespertilionidae; genus Plecotus; species Plecotus auritus. The sequence continues at coordinate 165,039,907 of NC_137782.1, forward strand.
CTCACTAGACCAGATGGATTTAATTGACATCTTCAGAATATTTCACCCCAAAGCCACAGAATATACATTCTTCTCAAGTGCACATGGGTCATTTTCAAAGATAGACCATATATTGGGCCATAGGCAAAGTCTCCTCAAATTCAAGAAGATAGAAATCATATTAAGCATCTTCTCAGATCACAGTGGCATAAAACTGAAAATCAACTACAATAAAAATCCAAAGAAATCAAACACATGGAGACTAAACAGCATGCTATTAAACAATGACTGGGTTACCAGAGAGATCAAAGAAGAAATAAAAAACATCATGGCAACAAACAACAATGAAAACACAACAATCCAAAATCTATGGGACACAGTAAAAGCAGTCTTGAGAGGGAAGTTCATAGCTCTACAAGCCTACTGCAAAAAAAAAAAAAACAAAAACAAAAAAACAAGAAACAATGGTAATAAATTACCTAACCCTACAACTCAAAGAGTTAGAAAGAGAGCAACAAGAAAAGCCCAGTGTAAGCAGAAGGAAGGAAATAATAAAGATCAGAGTAGAAACAAATGACATAGAGACCAAAAAAACAATACAAAAGATCAACAAAACCAAGAGCTGGTTCTTTGAAAGGATAAACAAGATTGATGAACCTCTAGCCAGGCTCACCAAGAAGCAAAGAGAGAGGACCCAAATAACCAAAATCAGAAATAAAAGAGGAGAAATAACAACAGCCCCCACTGAAATACAAAGGATTGTTAAAAAATACTATGAACAACTCTATTCCAACAAACTGGACAACCTGGAGGAAATGGACATATTCCTAGAAAACTATAACCTTCCAAAACTCAATCAGGAAGAATCTAAACATCTCAACAGGCCAATAACTATGGAAGAAATTGAAGCAGTCATCAAAGAGCTTCCAGCAAACAAAAGCCCGGGGCCAGACGGCTTCACAGGGGAGTTTTACCAAACATTCAAGGAAGAACTAAAACCTATCTCCTCAGACTATTCCAAAAAATCCAAGAGGATTTCCTAGCTCCTTCTATGAAGCCAGCATCACCCTAATACCAAAACCAGATAAAGACAACACAATGAAAGAGAATTACAGGCCAATATCCCTCATGAACATAGATGCTAAAATCCGCAACAAAATTCTAGCAAAGCGGATCCAGCAGTACACCAGAAAGATCATACACCATGACCAAGTAGGATTTATCCCAGGAATGCAAGGGTGGTACAATATCCACAAATCAATAAAAATGATACATCACAGAAACAAATTGAGAGATAAAAATCACATAGTCATATAAATTGATGCAGAAAAAGCATTTGACAAAATCCAACACCCTTTCTTGATAAAAACTCTCAACAAGAAGGGAACAGAAGGATCATACCTCAACATAATAAAAGCCATATATGATAAACCCACAGCTAACATCATACTCAATGGGCAAAAACTAAAACCATTTCCCCTAAGAACAGGAACAAGACAGGGATGCCCACTCTCACCACTCCTGTTCGACACAGTACTGGAAGTATTAGCCATTGCAATTAGACAAGAAGAAGAAATAAAAGGTATCTAGATTGGAAAAGAAGAAGTAAAGTTGTCCTTATTTGCAGATGACATGATATTGTACATAAAAAACCCAAAAGACTCCACCAAAAAACTAATATACTTAATAAATGAATTCGGCAGTGTAGCAGGATACAAAATTAATGCCAAGAAATCTATGGCATTTTTATACACCAATAGTGAACTTACAGAAAGAGAGACTAAAAAAGCAATCCCATTTACCATCACACCAAAAAAAGTAAGATACCTAGGAATAAATTTAACTAAGAAGGTAAAAGACCTATACGTGGAAAGCTACAGGACACTGAAAAAAAGAGATAGAGAAAGATAAAAACAGATGAAAAAATATACCATGTTCATGGATTGGTAGAATCAACATCATTAAAATGTCCATACTACCCAAAGCAATCTATAGATTCAATGCACTCACCATTAAAATACCAACGACATATTTCACAGACCTAGAAAGAACTCTCCAAAAATTCATCTGGAATAAAAAAACACCCCGAATAGCCACAGCAATCCTGAGGAAGAAGAACAAAGCAAGTGGGATCTCAATACCAGATTTCAAGCTGTATTACAAAGCCACTGTTCTCAAAACAGCCTGGTACTGGCACAAGAACAGACATATAGACCAATGGGATAGAATAGAGTCGTGGTCGGCAAACTGCGGCTTGCGAGCTACATGCGGCTCTTTGGACCCTTGAGTGTGGCTCTTCCTCAAAATACCACGGCCTGGGCGAGTCTATTTTGAAGAAGTGGCGTTAGAAGAAGTTTAAGTTTAAAAAATTTGGCTCTCAAAAGCAATTTCAATCGTTGTACTATTGATATTTGGCCCTGTTGACTAATGAGTTTGCCAACCACTGGAATAGAGAATCCAGATATTGACCCAAACCACTATGCTCAATTAATATTTGACAAAGGAGGCATGAACATACAATGGAGTCAAGACAGTCTCTTCAATAAATGGTGTTGGGAAAATTGGACAGATACATGCAAAAAATGAAACTAGACCACCAACTTACACCATACACAAAAATAAACTCAAAATGGATACAGGACTTAAACATAAGACGGGAAACCATAAAAATACTAGTGGAATCCACAGGCAGAGAAATCTCAGACATATGCCGAAGCAATTTCTTCACCAATACTGTCCTAGGGCAATGGAAACTAAAGAGAAAATAAACAAATGGGACTACATCAAAATAAAAAGCTTTTTCACAGTAAAAGAAACCATCAACAAAACAACAAGAAAGCCCACTGTATGGGAGAACATATTTGCAAATGTTATCACTGATAAAGGTTTAATCTCCAACATCTACAGGCAACTTATACAACTCAATAAAAGGAAGATAAATGATCCAATAAAAAAATGGGCAACGGATCTAAATAGAATCTTTTCGAAAGAAGACAGAAGGAAGGCCAAGAGACATATGAAAACATGCTCAAAGTCACTAATCATCCGAGAGATGCAAACCAAAACGACAATATGGTACCATCTCACACCTGTCAGAATGGCAATCATCAACAAATCAACAAACGACAAGTCCTGGCGAGGATGCGGAGAAAAAGGAACCCTCGTGCACTGCTGGTGGGAATGCAGACTGGTGCAGCCACTGTGGAGAACAGTATGGAGTTTTCTCAAAAAAACTAAAAATGGAACTCCCATTTAACCCAGTAATCCCACTTCTAGGAATATATCCCAAGAAACTAGAAACACCAATCAGAAAGGATATATGCACTCCTATGTTCATAGCAGCACAATTCACCATAGCTAAGATTTGGAAACAGCCTAAATGTCCATCAGCAGATGAGTGGATTAGAAAACTATGGTACATCTACACAATGGAATACTACACTGCTATAAAAAAGAAGGAATTCTTACCATTTGCAGCAGCATGGATGGACCTGGAGAGCATTATGTTAAGTGAAATAAGCCAGGCAATGAAAGAAAAATACCACATGATCTCATTCATTTATGGAAAATAAAGAACATTATAACCTGATGAACAAAAAGATAGATACAGAGGCAGTAAAGCACCAAACAGACTGTCAAATTACAGTGGGAAATCTGAGGAGTGTTGGGGAGGGGGGGAAAGAGATCAACCAAAGGACTTGTATGCATGCATATAAGCACAACAAATGGACACAAGACACTGGGGGGGTGGGATGAGGGCATGCGACAGGGGGTAGAGGAGGCTGGAAGAAGGTCAATGGGGGGAAAAAAGGAGATATATGTATTAATATATTTAATATTTTAAACAATAAAAATATTAAAAAAAAAAACGGTTTTCAGCTTAAAAACATGACTTTTAGCTTAGTTGTACTAAAAAACACGAGAGAAAGCCCTATCCTCAAAGAGCACACAAATAACCAAAACAGTGTTATTACAATAGTAAACAGCCCAGGCACTGTCAAGTGCAGAGGAAGGACATGGCTAACTCGGGCGACTGGGGAAGGCTGTAAGAGATGATGTCTGATTGGTCTGTGAAGATGGGTTCAATAGACACAGGAAAGGGGGCAAGGCAGAAGATGCTTAGAAGAGGGGCTTATCCCAGGAATGGCAAGGACTTCCATGTGCCTGGAGTACAGTATGCCTCCTGAGGGGAGAGAGAGCTTTTGTTAAGATAAGAGAAGAAAATAAAGCTGGTTCAAGAAAAAGGACTTATGCATACTAATTTTGAATCTTGTCTCACAATGGAGAGTCTTACTGATAACCTGCTTTGTCAATACATTTTCAGCTATTTTATGGATGTCTATATTCTGTGTAAATAATTTGTAAGCTCCTAAAGAGGAAGGACCATTATTTTCTGTTTTTCTTAAATTCCTTCAGTGTCCACAGCAATTATTCAATACAGGAAGCTGCCTGTTAATTTTTACCCACCCTTGTCCCAACCTAAGCATAGAGGTATTGATTCCATAACAATGTATGCAAAGATTTATTGACATTTGCTTCTGCTTCAGGGCATGTTACATACCCTACTACCCAGAATATTCAAGTCCTTATTCTGACAGGGGTTGAGTATGGTTAGAATCAGATGAGAAGAAAAACAGCCTTAGAAAATGTTTCAAAAGAAATGAAACAGCAAAACAAGACAATATGGGCAGCCTCATCTACCTTTTCATTTCTCTCCCATGTCATTTACATCAGAGTTTCCCAAACATAGCTACACATCACAGTTCTCTGGGGGAACTTCTTTAAAAAATAGATTTCTGGGTTCTATATTCTCAGATAGTTATATTCAACAGCTAAGGTTGGGAAGAGAGAGCAGGAAAGGTATTTTTTAAAATCTCCAAAAATGTGAACTCTTGAGTCTATAAATAGAAATATTTACTTTCTTAGAATGATGCCTTAATGTTGTAGCCCTCCAAAGTTCCAAAGAAAACTTCTGAAGGCACCCTATCATTATTCAACCATCGATACCAACCTTTTAACATATGGCCAATGGATAGGGCAGAACAGCCTGAATCCAAGTCCGGTTTATGATTGGGGTAAATTAAATGAAAAGGAAAAAATAACTAGCAATGTTCATCCTATGAAGTGAGGTTTACCCACCTGGTTCTGGGACTCCAGTTTAATTTCCTCAGGGGCAGGTTTGGTCATTGGGGTTGGGTTTGTGTTACAAGGGTCCATCTGTTCTTTCTTTTCCACTTTCACCTTTACATCATCCAGGCTCAGGTTTGGAGTTGATCTTAAATCTTTCTCATCTTTGTCTAAAAGGTAGCGTAGGAGCTGATGGTCTTTTGATTCCTTTTTCTTTGAAGCATCCATTTCTAGTTTTATGGAGTTCCCTTGCACCTGTCCAGTCACTGACACAGAAGCAGATGCACTGTCCTTTTTGTCAGGTTCGACGGACAAGGTGGTGATATCCGAGGGGCTCCCCTCCTGCAGGAGCCGGTGTAGAATTTTGTGCCTTTCTGTCAGTGAGCTGTGAGAGGAGGGGCAGGAACCGCCTGAAGAGTTAGCAGAGGCAGAGTTGGAAGTGCCGGTGCAAGACAGTACCTCTTTGCAACTTGTGTCTATGTCAGCATGCCGTAACTGCTGCTCTGCAGTTGTCGTCAAAAGCTGCACTAGTTTGTGACTGGTCTGAGAGTATTTGTTGTCTCCGTCTGACAGTCTGTCGTTGTTATGCAGAAGCCCAGAATCCAGAGGTTTGCCATCACTAGAGCTGTTGTCAGGCTGAATCATTTCATTTAAAATGGATGCAATCTCTTTGTTATCTTTGGACTCAGCTTTTGCTGGCTGCATATTTAATCTGCTAGGTGAACTCTGTGAGCTTATCTGTCTGAGGACTGGAGAACTGGCAGAGAAGCCAACCGAGTTATTGGGTCCTTCACTCATACTCTGCAAAGATGTTCCTGGGATGTTTGAATAAGATCGGCTACTATTATTACAGGCAGTACTTGTCATGCCACCAGGGGAGCTTAATGTCGGGATATTAGGAGGAAAGGAATTGTTTGGCATCCTGGGCCTCGCTGCCAATCCAGGACTAACTTGTCTCCTTGGAGACATGAACTGTGCGAGGGACATTCCTGTACCTTCCATAGGAGAATTATTGAGGTTTAAAGAGGGATTAGTGCTCTGGGAATTGGCCTGCCCCTGGTTTAAGGCAACACCGGCTACAATCTGACTTCCAGGTGAGCATCCAAAACTCCCTTGGCTGTTGCTAGGATTGCTGTGACTGCTGCTATGAAGGTCTGAGCTCTGCTGGCGGTTTACTCTGGTGGATACCATGTTGCTGTTGGATGGTGGTAATGAGGATGAACGGGCCACCCCATGAGCTGGAGAGATAGTAGGGTTGATGGAGGGGTTTACTCGGGGAATTGACATTCCAGAATTAGTGTCCTCTTGAGGAGAAAGACCACTGTGTTCCCTAGGGGAGAAAAGACATTATTATTCAAACATCTTTACTGGTTTCCATGCAAATATTTTTGTGATGCATATTATAAAACAAGACCATTCACCAAGGAAAAACAGTGCACTGTTATTATTACTGTGAAATATTAGCAGCACTTAATAGGAAGTAGAGCCATGGTCTTGTAAAGTGGATAATGGTTTCTATTATATGGGAACCAAAATCTTTCTTGGCCTTGGAAAAAATATCTAATATATATACTTTTTAAAATTTAGTACAAATAATTAGCATTATAATAATTTTGGTTGAAAGATAAACTTCCCACATCTCTGCTTACAAAGCATTTATTCATGACTCCCTTGTTAGTGCTTTTAAGTATTTCAACTCTAAAGAGGAAGATTGGGTAAGGAAAATACTATGTCACTGATGTAAAAATTAAAAAGGGTGATATGCAGACATAGCAGGTGTTTTGAAAGAGAAATCACAATATGAAAAAAAGAACTGTGTTAATTCTATTCACAAGCATACATTAAACTAAAATTAGGAAAAAGCAGAATACTAAATTCAGATTTTCATCAAGTTTTTTACTCAAATCCATAATTCTGACAACAGCTTTGTGACTGGTATTATCATATTCCAATAAGCAAATATATCAGATGAGGAAAAGATGAAGTGAGGGGAAATGTCCTTGTTTCTGTTTAATGCTAAATTTTAAATACATAGCTGTAAATGTATGATTTTGAATAATTCATAGGATAAAAGAATGGTCCCATGAATTTACCATATATAACAATGTAAGACATGTTTAGAGAAGAGACAAATTAGGGACAATGATATTAAAAAATTTCAAGTTGATAGTTTAATGATTTGTAGTTGGAGAAACTATCAACTTGAACTCAGAAGCCATCAAAGTTTGCCCTAATGAAAAGGAAACATTTAAAAATAAAAATAACAATATTAATAAACTCTCAAATCTTTTATAAGACCATATATAGAAAGTTGAAAGTTTTTGTCCACTTTTTTGATTTTTCCTCTGGAACACATATTTTCAGCCTCACCTTTCCTGTCTCCCTTTTAAACAACAAAGCTATTGTTAGGTGACAAAACTATAAAACCCAATGTGGATATTTTGATTATATACACTCATCACACAAGTTTAATGCCCAATTTAGAATTTCTGTTTTCTAGCCATCAAGAGTATAAAATTTTTTTCTAAAAAGAGATGTGAACTGATTTATTTCATATGAAGCTCTCCAAGTAAGTAGTACCTGTCGATGATATGAATTCCCATGATGAAAGGTTGCATGTCTGGACTTTGAGGGTAGCAAAGTTTACACTTGGTGTGGGCGCTAAGCATTGTCCCATCATTCAATATGAATCTATAGGATGGGCTGGAGGCAGTGCCACGAGTCATCACTGTTTCAAACAAAAGAGAAACCTAGTTAAAATTCTGACACTTGCACTTTGGGCAAAGGAGAGTTACCAAGCCTTACGTCTACCTAGAACTTCGTTCTTAATATGCCCTCCCAAATGCTGCCTTCTCAGATTCAAAGAATAGTTCAAACAAAGCAGGTCTCTGAGGGGGAAAATGATTCTGGCTGAAATATACCACCCGATGACAAGTTTTAATTCACTCCTACTTGAATGGGTGCCTTTTCACATAAATTATGATTATGAAAAAACCCCAACCAGAAAAAAATCAACCTTAATCTTTCCCTATAACAGGGCAACTCTTTAAATTTATTGTGTCCATTAAAAATACCAGGAAATTACCTTCTCCCCTCTCACTTTCAGTATTATGGCTAACAAGTTTTTTCTCCCTTTACTGGCTGATTTTTTAATAACAGCTTTACTGAGATATAACTCACATATCATAAAATTCATCCTCTAAGTTTTAATTCGTTTACAGAATTCCTTAACTAACAGTCAAATTTAATTTTTCACTAAGAAATGAATTCCTTACTGAATTCCTTACCCATCTCAATTTCAGCCAAATCAATGGCACATTTACCAAATATAACACACAAAGAAATTTAGTTTCTAATGAAATAATAGATGATGAAAAAGAATCACTAAGGTCCTACTTGACAAATTATTATATATGTATTATTTTTGATGTTTGAATTTAGTTTAGTAAGCAAATTAAGATAAAGCCAATGATTATTAATGTAAGGAACAAAAACTAGGTTAAAGCAGTCAACTCACTATCTAAACAACATAATTTTCTTTTGTATCAAAGCTTTTATTAACAGCAGACAAAACTCTAACCATATTGGTAAGTATTTACTAAATATAGAAAGGCCATGACAGACTACTGAGTAAGAAAATATTGATCTTTAGTAATACAATATAATCCTATTTTAAGAAAGATTTAATAGGTAGCTTCAGCTATACCAAGCTTAAAAATCATATCCACGGAAACACAAGCATTACTACCACAAATTAAGATTATAATTTAGCCTGTAATAAATGCACTCCTATTTTCCAAAGACATTTCAGAAAAGACTTCAAATACATTTTAAAGACACGTGAAAAAGACTTAAAATGACATATTAATAAATAATTTCTGAAGCTATATATTACTTTAAGTAAATAGAAGACATGTTCTATTTTATTGTCTTGTGTATATCATATAAACTGAAGAGGGCATAATCTGTTATAAATCTACCAGAGGCCCAGTGCACGAAATTCGTGCACGGGGGGGGGGATGGGTATCCCTCAGCCCAACCTGAACCCTCTCTAATTTGGGACCCCTCGGGGGATGTCCGACTGCCAGTTTAGGCCTGATTCCTCTCACAATCTGGGACTGCTGGCTCCCAACCGCTTGCCTGCCTGCCAGCCTGATCACCCCCTAACCACTCCCCTGCCAGCCTGACTGACAACTAACTGTTCCCCTGCCGACCTGGTTGCCCCTAAGTGCCCTCCCCTGCTGGCTTGATTGCCCCTAACGGCCTCTGCCTCGGCCCCCACCACTGTGGCTTTGTCCAAAAGGATGTCCGGATGGATGTCTGGTCTAATTAGCATATTACCCTTTTATTAGTATAGATACCATCCACCTAAGTTCCAAAACCAGGATATAAACTTAATTGAAACAGTTAAAGATTTATTTCCAAACAACTGAATTCCTTACCCATCTCGCACTTTCAGCCAAATCACTGGCACATTCACCAAATATAACACACAAAGAAATTTAGTTTCTAATGAAATAACAGATGATGAAGACGTCTTTAATGAAAACTAATAATTTTTGTGTAAGATTGTAAGTAAATGTTTGCAATAGCAAACCCTAAAAAATATTAACAATTCCTGATTAATATCTTTTTGGAAAATACAATAATGATAAGTGGCCTTTTGAGATAATTAACTTTTGGGATAATGATAAAGCTACAGTTATATAAATGGCCAGATAAGACACAATATATGTCATGTTATTTTGCATATGTCATTTTGTCTTTATCTTCACCACTGTCCATTGCTCTTTAGAATCTCCTATCTCTGGGAAACCCTCACTGGCTTTTCACCACTGAACTGAAGTGTCCAGTATGGTAGCCATCAATCACGTGTTCTAATTCAATTTAAGATTAAATAAAATTTAAAATTCAGTTTCTCGTCACATTAGCTACATTTCAAGCACTCATGTGGTTAGTGGCTCCCATACTGGCAGCACAGCTCTGTACAATCTGACTTTGACTTGCATTTCCAACCTTATTTCTCACTGCTTCCTAAACATTTATTCTGTATCTCTCTGTAGGAGGTAGATAACTTTTTACACACTTATTTTTCTTTTCCAGCTCAAATAAACATAAGGGCAAGTTTTACGCCCCATTCTTGTTTTCCACTCTCCACTGAATCTTGAACTATGATGCTATGCATATAAATTCACACAGTAAGTACTTGCTGATTGATTCTCAACTTAAATTTCATCTAAATAGGGTAATATTGACCATAACTTTTCCTTAAAGGATAGATTTTAACTTTTAGCTATGTTCTCTAATGCTTATGTCTCAATTTATGTGTCTGCTCTTGTAGGAATCTAAACTTACTTTTGTAATAGAAGTGGAGACAAATTTCTTGATTTATTGATAAGAAATTTGAGGAAGAACTAGAAACTCAGGCATGGGAACATTAAGACACTTAATGTGGACTAGAGAAACATCAATGGTCTTTTGGTAATTGGGCTGCCTTAACTTGTAGGACCATATCTAAAATAGTAAAAATGCCAAAACTGGAGAATCCCTATTGATACAAGGACATGGTTACACTTTAATGTTTGAAGGTAGATTATTTATTTTAGATGAGAATGTGGAGAATAAGACTTAGCACATCATAACTCACACATCACTCTTTGAAATAAAAAGTATCAATATTAAATATAGTAAAACTTTAATTAGAACCTAATAAAGACTATCCAGTTAAATCAAATTCTTCTAGTGCTCAATTGTTCAGATGGAGAGGTCAACAGGCAGGCAGCATGGATCAAGAGCCTAGGAGTCAGATTCAGGGTTGAACTTTTCAAGTTTAGGACTTAATAATGCACATTAACCTTTGCCCATCATCAATAAAATGAAGCCAATAAAGTTGTGAGATAATATCTAGCCTGGAGCCTAGAATAGAATATAGCAGATACTGAATGAATATTCCTGAATAAACACCTCCTCCAAAAAAACAATAACAACAAGAAATAAGCAGGTTCCAAATTATATATGTCCTGAATCATATACACATTCAGCTGATCCCTAGACACCATTTACAACAATAGCTTCAACCCCATAAAACAATCACTAATCTTTTGAATTAAGATATGAGGAAGGAAGTCACAATTGTTTACAGAGCTGTTGGGATGAACATTTGCTCTGCAAACCAAATTATCCCCATAAGTGGGTTTCAAGGTTTAGGCCTGGACAAAACTATCTGAAATCTCATTTTGATCACAAGTTCTGGCCTTGTTTTCTGATCTAGTTTTGCCAGGCATATAGCTAGTATTTTGATCCCTGACTTCTGTGTCCTTTTCTAAAAATTTAGAACACTTAGTGGGAAGGAATATTATTACTGACATCCCAGCACCTCTTCAAAGAACCTTTAAAATGGCAACTGTTCTTGTTGTCTCACCCCTGCTACCCCCCCTCCCAGAAGAGGCCTCAATAGAGCTCCAAAGCAAAGGGAACCGCTTTCTCTGGCTATAGCAGCTGTGGAAATAGAGCTACTTGGTTTTTTTACTCCACCCAATTTGATGCTGAGTTAACCTCAACAACCATGTTAAATAAATAGGCAGGTTAAAAACGTGTGTGGCAGGATACCACAGGTCAGTGCTGGTAGAGATTTCTTTTTCTTTTTGGTTTCTCTCTAGATATGTACAGAAATAATGCAATTTTAAAAACTGTTAAGATAAAGGGAAAAATTAGTCCTAGATGGATGAAGATTTTTAATCACCAATGAGTAAACTCTATTTAGTATATCAACATTTCTAAAAAAAAGTAACTCATATTTTAAATTTTCTAAATAAAATATGACATAAAAAAGATTTTAAGTTAAGTCTGTTATATGGACCATGGAATTATCCACATTACACAAGTCTCAAAGAACATTCTTGCTTAAATATTAATCACTATCTATGGGCATTAATCATTTATATGGGTATTTATGCTTTACAGCAATGCTTCCAAACTTCTTGATACTATAAACTGCTTCCAACTGTCTTGTAATATTTTTTCATTAAAATTATGTTGTGATTATAAAGTTAAGATAATAGAGAAATGAGCAAGAATAAGTAAAGGCATTTGTAATCCATCACTCAGAGATAACCACTGTTAACATTTTGTGAACCTTCTAGAATTGGATAAATAGATATATAAGGGTAAAATCGTACTCTACATATATGCTTTCTTAAGCTATTTTTCAAAGTAACAATACATTATGAACATCTTTCAAAGACAAATGATCTATTATATCATTGATAATAGGTAAACAGAACTTTCATGTAACTTTTCTAGGCTGTCTAGCCCAACATTTTCCATGACCACTACTCTCCCTAAGTGCTAACTGATGTGCAGATATAAGTATTCTGAGGAAAAATAAGTCTGGATAACAAAGTCATTGTTATGGTAGAACTTCCCAGAAATGTAAATTCCATAAATATGCCTTATGAATCCCCAAAAGTGGGAGATTAAAGCATTTCCCAAACTTAATTCAGCAGGAAACATCATTTCTAGTTGTAGCTATGACTAACTTGTGGAACCTAGTGTGCATTTCCCACCTTCTCGGTAGGAAAACATCTTAGACTATAGACTCTGATTCAGTAGTGTGGGTGGAGCCCAAAAAGCCGGTTTAACAACTTGCCCAGATGAACTTTGGGACACAATTAACCTAAACCTCTCTTTAAATGCATGGTTCTGAAGTGAACAGAACCTCAGAACCTTTCCAAATGATATACACCTGCATGGACCTTCTCCTAGTTTAAAAAGTTCCTCAAGTGGTCTTGATATCCATTTCTCCCTAATCTCAATGGAGAACCATTGCTGTAACCTAGCTCATGCTGATGTTCCCATATATGCTTTGGCTGAAATGCATTTTCAAATTAGATTCTGAAAAATGAAATGTGAAAAGCAGTCCATGAGCTTCTCTGTCAAAAGCAGCTGAAAAACTAAATAAAAAACCAACTTAAACCTTTAATGCATATTAAGATTTTATACCAGCCACTATCTTCCAAGAGTAAATTATTGGACAGGAAAAAAAGAACACAGATGGAGAACAAATTTTTCTTGCCTAAAAATTAATCATTGTAGAATTTTACAAACTTTTAAGCTTTTAAAAAGTTTTATACAAAATCAAGGATACACTGACACTTTGTCTCACTCTTTTCACACTGTCCCTAAGTGAAGCAGCAGCATCAACCCTATTTCTTAAGTTGATGTACAGGCATATCTCATTTATTGTACTTCACTCATAATGCTTCAGAGATATTGCGTTTTTTAAAAATTGAAGGTAGGAGCTGAGAAACCAAGATGGCGGCATAGGTCCGTGGTCGGCAAACTGCGGCTTGCAGCCACATGCGGCTCTTTGGCCCCTTGAGTTTTTAGCAAAGGCCAGCTTAGGAGTACCCTAAATAAGTTAATAACAATGTACCTACCAATATAGTTTAAGTTTAAAAAATTTGGCTCTCAAAAGAAATTTCAATCGTTGTACTGTTGATATTTGGCTCTGTTGACTAATGAGTTTGCCGACCACTGGCATAGGTAAACACCTGAACTGCTGCCTCGCACAACAATTTCAAAACTACAACTAAAAGACAAAACGGACATCATCCAGAACCACAGGAAGGCTGGCTGAGTGGAAATTCTACAACTAGAAGGAAAGAGAAAAGCACACTGAGGCTCAGAGGAGCTGCGGAAGTAAAGGCAGAGGTATGGAAGTGTGCGCATGGACAGGGCTGGCAACTGAGTACGCAGCTGACTTTCTCAAGTGGGAGGGAGACAGAAGCTCCCAACTGCTCTGAACTCCAGTTCCGGGCAAGACTCTGGGAACCCAGACTCATACAGGAAGAAACTGGACTGTCTGGCAGTGGGCGAAACTCGAGGGCGGCTTTCTCTCAGAGGTGCTTGCAGCGAGTACCACGCGACACTGTGACCAAGGGGCCTCTTAGGGCAGGGCTGACGGGAAGCCATTGCTGTTTGCTCCGCCCTGAGATCCTGCCCCATAAAGCCAGTGCTGTTTGCTCCGCTCTGAGACTCCGCCCCATCCAAGCTGAGCGCAGAGGCTTTTGCATATGAATGGCCTGGTCCTTTGAAATCTAAACTTACCTAACAAACTGCAGCTGAGTCAGTGAGACCCAGAACATCCAAAAGAAGGCCCAAGGCCCCACAGCAGCTTGCAATGCTTCACAGCTGGGCCTCATCTGGGCACCTCCAAAACCCAAACAAAGAAGAGGAATCTGCAGATCTCACCATAGCTCCTGCTGGGTGGCCTCAGGCAGAGGCTAAATTAGCACCTCCTTGGAGATCCAAGAGCCAGTGTACCCAGGGGTCAGAGTAGGACCATCCAGATTACAACCCCTCAGATCCATAGGGACACACTCAGGAGGCAGACTCAGTGAGCACCAAAGCCCCACTGAAGCAAGTCTTATCTCATAAGGGTGTCTCCAGCACAGAAGTTCTCCCATCGTAGACACAGCTGATCCTCACAGCCAATTGACCTGGAGGTCAATTCCTCCCAGTGATACCAACAACAATCAAGGCTTAACTACAACAAGACTGTGAACACAGCCCACAAAGGGGTGCACCAAGAGTGTCCACCTCAGGTAACTGGGGAGGCTGAACCACTGGGCCCTGTAGGACACCTAGCACACAAAGCCACTCTCTCAATTCAGGGAAGCAGCCAAAATGCAGAGACAAAGAAACAGATCACAAATGAAAGAAATGGAGGAAAGCAAATGGCTAGATATAGAGTTCAAAACCACGGTTATAAGGTTTTTCAAGAATATTCTAGAAAAGGCCGATAAATTTAGTGAGACCCTTGAGGATATGAAAAAGGACCAACTAGAAATTAAGCATACTCTGACTGAAATAAAAAATATTATACAGAAATCCAACAGTAGACTAGAGGATCGCAAGAATCAAGTCAATGATTTGAAATACAAAGAAGCAAAAAACACCCAACTGGAAAAGCAAAAAGCAAAAAGAATCCAAAAATATGAAGATTGTGTAAGGAGCCCCTGGGACAACCTGAAACGTACCAACATCCGAATTATGGGGGTGCCAGAAGAGAGCAAGATACTGAAAACCTATTAGAAGAAATAATGACAGAAAACTTCCCCCACCTGGTGAAAGAAATAGACTTACAAGTCCAGGAAGCGCACAGAACCCCAAACAAAAGGAATCCAAAGAGGACCACACCAAGACACATCATAATTAAAATGCCAAGGGCAAAAGACAAAGAGAGAATATTAAAAGCAGCAAGAGAAAAACGGTTAATTACCTACAAGGGAGCACCCATACGACTGTCAGCTGATTTCTCAACAGAAACTATGCAGGCCAGATGGGAGTGGCAAGAAATATTCAAAGTGATGAATAGCAAGAACCTACAACCAAGATTACTCTACCCAGCAAAGCTATCATTCACAATTGAAGGACAGATAAAGAGCTTCACAGATAAGAAAAAGCTAAAGGAGTTCATCACCGCCAAGCCAGTATTATATGAAATGCTGAAGGGTATTCTTTAAGAAGAGGAAGAAGAAGAAAAAGGTAAAGATAAAAATTATGAACAACAAATACATATATATCAACAAGTGAATCTAAAAATCAAGTGAATAAAAAATCTGATGAACAGAATAAACTGGTGAATATAATAGAATCAGGGGCATAGAAAGGAAGTGGACTGACAATTCTCGGGAGGAAAGAGATGTGGGGGGTGCGGGAAGAGACTGGACAAAAATCGTACACTTATGGATGGGGACAGTAGAGGAGGGGTAAGGGCACAGGGTGGGGTGGGAACCGGGTGGAAGGGAGCTATAGGGGGAAAAAAGAGGAACAATTATAATAATCTGAACAATAAAGATTTATTTTAAAAAATTGAAGGTAGGACCCTCCATTAGCAAAAAGATTACGACTTGCTTTACTGTGATACCCTCTCTATAATGTGGTGGTCTGGAACTGAACCTGAATGTCTCTGAGGTATGCCTGTATTTAAGCATTACCTTTGGAGCTTTTTAAGATATCTGGTTCCTCACCTGAGACTTGAATTCAGCAGGTCATTCCCATGTAGGGGTGATTCTCATGTAAGTGTTTCATTTTTCTTATCAGGTTAGATACTGGTAAATATAAAATATCTGAAAAAGGTATTTTACTCAACCCATGACTGCTGTTTGGTAGTTGTCCTGAATCTCCAAAACTCTAGAATCAAGAGTCATGTGAACTCTGGACAACTTAACTCTGAAAAAAAAATACAAATTATTTCTACTGAGGAATTTTTTTTTCTTAAAAAAGGGGGGAAGATAGAACATTAAGAAATGACTTATGGGAAGAAATTCTTTACATTTTACTCTAAATTATTTCACTTTATATGATAATGATAGATTATTCGTTACTTATTAAACTTTAATCAATCTATTTTATAGAGAATTCGCATAGTTTGTTTAAGCTGTGCTTCAATCACATCTATGGGGAGCCCAATCATTTGGAGAATGAGATCATAATCTAGACCTGCTTTGCCTTAGTGGAAATGCAGATAAATTATAAGCAAAAAATAAAATAAAATAAAAAATTTAAAAGTCTTTTAAGTCTTAGAAGGCTCAATTTATAAAATTAAGGCAAAAATCAGAGAGTATCATATACTTCAGCACTTTAGACAGTAGTGGAAACAGTACCCTGAGTCTCAAGTCTATGCAAAAGTAAAGTGCCACTCTTGGGAAAGGGAGTCACAAAGCTGGCCTCCAGGGGATGGCACTGGTTGTGAACTGTGATGTTTTCCAAACCCGACTGCACTTTAGTACTCCCTGGAGAACTTTCTAAAACACAGATTCTTGGTCCTATTCACTGCAATATTATTTCTAGGGATGCTATCAGTCTAGTAAGAGGCCCACTGGAGAACCATTAGTCTGTAGGATGCTAGTGACTAGACCAGTGAGATTCATACAGATGGCTTCCTGGGGGAAAAAAAAAGGGGGGGTAAGCTGTTTCCTCCATACCATTAGGAAGCAGTTGAATGGAAATGAATGGAAAATCATCTGTAAACGTAGGAAACCTAATATTATGGGAAAATGTTAACATCAAGAAGGATGATGGAATAATGAAAAATATTTTTAAATTGTTTTTCAGGAATAGCCATGCAGAGAGTCTCTTTCCAAAGAAAATGTTTACTTAGAGTTTGGAGAATAAATTACATTGTGAAAGGGGCAGTAAACTACCATAATTACACGGCAATATTTTTTAAGTGCATCAAAATCTCTTTAGCCAGAATCTCTATGAACTTTCTGGACTTAATTCTAAGACAATTTTCCCTGTCTTTCCTATAATACTGTTAAGTTCCTTAAGGGCAGAGAATATACTTGTTTTATACTCCCACAGGCTTACTATGATGCAGCATCTATTCAATTATTATTAGTTGTATGACATACTTATAACTTGAAACTTTAACCTGAGTCAGGAGATGCAGGTACTGTAACAGTCATGAAGAAAACATTCACAATATAGATCTCGATATTATCTAGAAGCCCTTTGGACATGCCTGTTCTGCTGGGAATATCTACCAAAGCCAGATAAAAACGCCATTTCCTCTCTGAAGCCATCCCTGATTCTTCAAGTCATAATTAAATTTTTCCTTCTTTTGTTTACGCCTATATTATAGCCCATGTCACACTGATCTTTAAAACTGTCAAATATTCTCCTAATACCATTTAAGCTCTTTGACACCAAAACCCTGCTTCTTAAACATCACGGTATTCCTACCACCTTACATAGTATTCTATGCATGTGAGGAATTTGACGCATGTCTGCCGAATGAATGAATGCACGAATGAATGAGTGACCACCACATGATATCCTAGTCATTATAAATGTACATCCCAAAATTCAGGATCCACTCATGAATTACTTTGCTTACCCATTTCTTCCTTTCCTAAAACTGATTACTGCAAAAACTGTAATTTGGAGAAAATACATATCAAGCCATAAATTCCATATAAGTTATTCAATATTAGTAAAGAGAAAAGTTAGTGAAAATAACTGAGAGAAAACTTCACCTTCTTGAAATAGTTGTCTGGCATAAGACGCCTCTCTGCCCTGAGGTTGGAAAAAAGCATAAATGCATTTTCTCACTAAATCTTCCCAGCCAGTTCTGCCAGCAGCTCTCAGGGAACTCGTATCAATAGAGATGATTTTACCTGTACAAAGAATAAAATTTTACATTTATGACAGCCTCTTGATCTAAATAATCTGTATTTCAAAATGAACAGCCGCTTCTCAGAAATATTCTGCCCCCAAATGCATAATGGAAAAAAGCATTAAAAAGCACTATTAATTTTTAGTACCTATGGTAACAAAGTATATCTGTGGCATGATAATGAAAAATGGTTTTAGCCTTCAAGTGTGTTACCTACTAGTATGTAATGTTCTAAAATTCATTTCCAGCCAAGTATGAAAGTCACACCGTAAAGACCTGAAGCTGCTGGGACTAATGCAGCTCAGACGCCTCTGGCTTGCTCTTTGGATCCTGCCCTCTATCTACACACTAGTGAGTGAATCACTCATTGGGAAGGAGAAGCAGACATGAATATACTATTTTGGTAATTTATTTCCACCTACTCTTTAGTAAGAGCAGTTGGAAATAAACCTTTAAAAACACAATAATAAAGCATACAACATCGGAATATTAGATTTCTGGGACGTAAATATTGTAAGAGGATCTTATAAACAATGGTAATGATGAAAAAGTACATTAAAACTAAACTTTTCACAAAGAATAAAATTTAGTAGAGATGATCTCTCTCTTTATTAAAGAGGTGAGTGAAACATATAACTGATGTAAAAACATAAAAACGTGATGTGCTAGAGTGAAGACTAAACAACATGAAAAATATTTTACAGTTTTTAAAGATCAATAATAATTTGTTTTTGATGAAAATCAAATCCGAAGCAGGCCTTGCATGCATATAAGCCTAACCAGTGGTCACGGACAACAGGGAGGTGAGGGCATGCGTGGGGAGGGGTTTGGATGGGAATGGGGGGATGAGGACAAATATGTGATACCTTAATCAATAAAGAAATTAAAAAAAAAGATTCCATATATAAATGAAATTATATGGGACTTATCTGAGTAGCTTATGTCACTTAGCATAATGTTCTCCAGGTTAATCCATGCATTATAGAATTGTATACCTGAAGCCTATATAATTTTATTAACCAACGCTACCCCCATAAGTTTAATAAAATTATTAAAATTCAGTAAAAAAAAAAAGAAAAAAAAAAAAAAGAAGATGTTATTTTCAGGCACTGTCACCTTTCCTCACCCTGCGGCTCTCGTGCCCCTCCTTCAGTTCTTCTAACACACTCCTCTCCTCCTGGGGTCCCCGCAGCTGTCTCCTCAATCGGGAGCACTTATTCTGCCCTGTGCCCCTCCCCACCATTCCCTCCCAACACACATAATTGGCACCACCTCAAACTTAAGGGTTCAATATCAGCTCCTCAGCCAGGTCTTCATTAACCAGCTGATTTTAAACAGGTCCTCCCTATTAGCTTACCTCACCATCTCACACCTTTTCCATCATAAGACATATCATGATTTGTAATTACATCATTGCCTTTTGCTCAACCGTGTACACTCTTAAGCAACCATACATAGTGACAGGTATTTCTAGGTATTCAAAAATTATGTGCTGAATAAATTTAAAGAATAAAGAAAAAAATAGCCAGATACATTTAAGCATAATATTAAAACCACCATACTTGTATCCATTTATAAATATATATATATTTAAATCTACATTGCCAAATAGCTTTAAAAACTTTATTCCATGGTTATGAAAAATAATTTATAATAGGTATATGAAGAGTTAAAAATAATGATTATAATATCTAAAATGCACAACATCAAAACCACCATTTAAAGTGTTTTCTGTGTAAGACAAGCAGACATAAATGGAAAAGCAGAGAACAGACGGACACAAAATCTGGGATGTAATTAATTTTAAAAGCATAGCCGACATCATTAATACTGATGGAACATTCTTTAACTTTGCAGTTAATACCTGTAGTATCTTGCTTGGTCATAAAGGATTCTACACCCGTAATAGCTGGAGGCCGAGGTAATCTCCGTGCAATACAAATCAAACATGACTGGAAATCTGCCCAAAACAAGAAAGGGAAAATGAAGAAAAGGGTAGAAAATGGTTCACAATCGATTACTTGACATTATCAGTTTTTATAGAAGTAATACATTTTATAGGATCTGACACAATCAATACTAGAGTCACTCTATATAAAAGTATAATGCTAGAAATAAAATTGCTGGAAACCCAAACCAGGAAGCTCCAGGTAGAGATCTAGTTAGCGTAAGTAATCCCTTCCCACTGACTGTTCTTACACAAACTAGAAACTAGAGGAGACTGATGCATCTCATGTGCTTGGATGATAAAAACTCAAAGTAGTTTTGCCTAGATTTAAGTAACACAGTGAATTTTAAAATACAGCTCTATGGTCAATTTCCTATACTCATCAGTACTTAATGGCTATAAAAATTATTCATAAGCCCTGTCCTGGTAACTCAGTTGGTTAGGGCATCGTCCTGATATGCCAAGGTTACGGGTTCAATCCCCAGTCAGGGCACATACAAGAATCAACCAATAAATGCATGAATAAGTGGAACAACAAATCAATGTTTCTCTCACTTTCTCTCGCTCTCTCTAAAATCAATAAAAAAACAAATGTTCTTTAAAAAAAAAAAAAGAATAAAAAAAAACTAATTTTTGTAGCCATTAAGTACTGATGACTATAAGAAATTGACTATAGAATGTATTTAAAAGTTTACTGTGTTGCTTAAATCTAAGCAAAACTACTTCTGTGCAGATAATAATTATCCTAGGAGAAAAACATTTAACTCTTTCTAAAGAAGCATAATTTGCCTTTGACACAGGACTTTATATTGTAAGATCTATAATTTTCAAAGTTCCAGCTCCCAATTTTTTGAATGTGCAACATCACATGGCTAAATATGAACTTTTCTCATATAAAGCAGCCTTGCATGTTTATTTTATAGAAAGTCCCCAGGTGATCATGGCACTCATTCCCTGGGGAGACCAGCTACCTACTAGTACACAGCCTTTTTTTTTTTTTGCATCTGACTGACTTCTCATCTCCTACCTTCCCCGGTCCTTATTCCAGATTCCAATTTGTGGTGTTCTTAACTTAGCTCAGTCTAAGTTCACATGGAAAACTCATCCCCTGTCACATATTTAACTAAAGCCATGATGATGCCATGTTCATATTAGAGCTTCGGCTGTGTTTTCATCTGTTCATAAGCTTTCTCTTTATAAATTACCTTGTATGGCCTCAAAAATGCTAACTCTATTCTCCAGTGTTCCCTGCACTCTAAACTTGAAACTCGAAAAAAATCAGAGCTGTTCAACAGCCTGCTGCATCTGGTACGTTTCCAACTGGCATCAGCTGGCGACATCTCTTATTTCTAGGCAGCAAGTTGGTACGAATTTGACATTTTCCTAGGAATGCCAGCTTAACATTGAGAAATTGGGGGCATTTTAAAGGGGTGATTATAGATGTTAGCAATTTTTTTTTCTTAAAAATTAAGAAATACATAGCAAGTTGAATAGCCCTTTTGATCTATAATACAGTAACCAAAAATGCTATCTGAAGAAGGCAGTTTTTATAATCAATTACCTCCCTATTCCTGAAAGCCATGGAAAAAGCAACTAAAAACCTTAAAATCACCCTTTGTTTTACCTTCTCCATCTTCTTGAATTGATTTTGGCTGTGACACAGTGAAACACTGCATTACTTCATACCGCTGGCAAGCTTCTGGGTTCTCCGTGCCTGGCTCATCTGGAGGGTGAATTAGCATCCTGCAGTTAAAGGTATGGCTATTTCGTCGTGTTGCTTCTTGAGGCCAAGGAACTCCATTTACTGCGGAAGAGAAATTGATTATATCCCCGTGAATAAGTGAAAAAGTACAAAATCTGAAGATACAAAAGACACATTTCGCCATCTATTTAATTAGGTACTCAGATTAAAAGACAGACAGACCTCCTCAGATCTAATGTTATCCTGAGGCAACAGGATATTTATCTTCCTTAGCAAATGTAAATGTCTACCAATTTGAAAACTGTAAAATTTCTGAGACTGTATAGGATTTCCCCTCTCAATGACTAGGCCTTACAAGTACCCTAATTCATTAGCATTCTTCATATACAGAGACAAAAATTAAAAATTAATAGTTAACTAGCCCTTTTACTCAAATTTAACAGCAGTTAACAAGCTTTTCCATTTTGTTTCCAGTTACAATCTGGCAATAAAAAATGACTGAAAACCTTAGGTCCATTGTCAAGCAGAAGTTTTAACCTGGCAGGTGTGAACTTTTAAGGATGGGCTTGTGCACCTTTTTGGATTCAAAGTGTCTCAAAGGAGTCTGTGATTAAATGAAATATTTAGAATAGATAGAGAACAACCTTGGTTTCTTGTAACTATTTTTTCACAGTTTATATAATACTCTGAATATTGTGGGTCATCAGTAAGTTATTACATAAAAATGACCATTAAAACAGAAATGTCACCTGAATCAGTAAAAGAAAATTGAATCTAGAATTTTAGAAAAGATGTCTGTACATTTCTTTCTTTCTTCTTTCTTTTTTTTTGTCTATACATTTCAGAAAAGAATTTCTGTTTGGCAGATCACCATTTCCACTGACCCTCTTTCTTTTTTACGATCTCATCACTCTGTAGCTGCTAGAGGAAATCCTGGAACAAACCTACAGTGGAGTAAGGAGTCCTGGTTCTGCTATGAGCTAGTGGTGAGGTTTGGGTTGATTACTTAATCCTTGCCTCATCTTTAAAATAAAGGAATCCACAATATTAGCTCTAAAGTCATTTATACTCTAAAATTTTACAAGACACATAAAGACCCATTGACAATTCACATACCAGACCAGTGATTTTAATAAAAACTATCATTTCAGGCCCCGTTACTATAGTACTCTTTTCAAAGAAGGAATAAGTAAACAATGTGGAAAATAAAGAGCTATGGATAACATTTTATTTGCATGTTTGGTTTAGTTATATAGAATTTCTAGCCAAGGTCCTCCCTCTAGTTTTGGAGCAATATAGGCTAAAGAGTAGGCACATGGCTTAGGGAATGGAACAGAGAGGCTAGAAATCAGACCCTATGCATTCTCTAAGCTAGGCTCCTTCGTCACTTAACAACTCGTCCAATCATTCTGGGGACTCCTGAGCTGAAACCACTTACATCCAAAAATGTTGATTTTAGTAAGTACATAATATGATAGTATATCCCCCCTCCTCCCTCCCTTCCTTTCCCTTCTTTCTTTCCTTCCTCCCTTTTTCTCTTGGAGCAGGGTGGTGGGAGGGATACACATTTCTCTCTTCCTTGGACATAATCAAAATGGAAAACAAAGGGAATTTCAAGTGGAAGCTTCTGCTCGGCCTCCCATTACTGTCACAATCCTGTGGCACAATCTGGAGGAAGAGGCTGAAAGGGATGCTCTCCATCAGCTATTTGATGGCTTTCCCTCTTCATATTTTCATCTCAGACTGAAACTAAATTTTAAAATATTTTAATACATGATAACATACATTTCTTAGAATAATACCATGTATTATATTAATAATACTAGTATATTATTATATTTTATATTTAGGTAAATAATATATTTGCATAAAGAGAATCTACAGGGAGTTCATATTCTTTTAAAAAATACATTTCTTTGTACCTAGTGATTTTGGTAGCAGATTCTTCACAAATTCTGCATGATCCCCCACATGCAGTATGCTGTAGACACTGGTATTCATTAATTCTTCCTGATTGTAACCCAAGTAGCTGGTCACATTCTCTGACACAAATACAATTCTCCCTTCACAGTTCACAACAAAGAAAAATCCATCCAAAGCCTGCAAGACCAAAAAAAAAAAAAAAGGGGGGGGGGAGGTTAGAGGTTAAAAAAAGAAAAATAAATATATATTCTTCTGTATTAAAAAAGAGGTCAGCAATATATGTTAAGTTTAAAAAAAAGGAGTGGGGCTGAATGGAAGATTTACATTGCATGCTCTCTGTGGACAGGACAGGATTCTTTTTTTTAATTAACAATTTTTTTTATTGTCTATAAAGTTTTACATATGTCTCCTTTTTCCCCAGTTGACCCCCTCCCTCATCCCTTCCCAGCCCGAGCAAGCCCCCACCGCCCCAGTGTCTGTGTCCATTGGTTATGCTAATATGCCTGCATATAAGTCCTTTGGTTGCTCTCTAACCCCCCCTCCCCTAAGGACAGGATTTTTAAACAGACAGTACACTAATGTTTCAAGTAGGCATAAATGAATATGTCAACTTTCTTCCTTAGAGAGACATTTTATGGTAGCAGATCTGAATTGAATGACCTATGCACTCATTTCTACCCTTAAAGAACTTATGGTAGAGGGAGAGACATAAACATAATAAATCCCAGGGATGAATGCAGTGTCAGAGACATACACAGACTATTCTATGAACAAAGGAGGATACTTAATTTGGGGGTGGGTCAGGAGGAGGGCAAAGAAAGGCTCCTTATAGACCCCGACCTTGGTTATAAAAGGAACAGCCAAGGAGGGGAAAAGGAAGAGAGAAGAACAGTCTAGGCAGAGGGGAGAGCGTGGCAGTGCATAGGAGGCCCAGATCGCAGAGATAGAGCCAGGGCCTCCAAAGGAGATGTACGGCCCCAAGGGGAACAGAAAACCCATAGGGGTGTAGTAAAAAGTTAGAACCTCCACTTACAGTGTAATTCAAAGCATGAGGAAGAAATTAAGCTTAATAAACATAACGACACCCTGGTACCTCATTCAGTACTGACAGTCACATATCACAAACTGTGGAATCCCAAGAGAAGATCCAGAATACAGAGGTGGATGGTGGCCCCTTAGTTATTTACAATCCTTCCATTTACTGAAACATATTGCCGTTTACTTGCTAGAGAATGTATATGAGCAATAAAAACAAGACCTTTACAAAGTAGAACATTTACAGAATCTTGTATTTAGAGAAAAATCCTTTGTATCACATAGGCGTTTGCTGGTTATCTGGGACAAATTCTTAAAAGAGCTGTCTAACAATGTTTATGGGCTACTAATTTTCTTTTTAAGAGAGACAAGTGTCCCAATTTGCTGACCTTTTCTATGAGACAGGTGGTAATGATAATATGCTGCCTAGCAGATATTTTCCAAATAATAACACATTTAATTTTGTAACTCAGGTGAATGAGAGGTGAAAGGACATTCAAAACAGAAGAAACAGCTCAGAGGTTAAAAAAAAATCACTTTGTATGTACTTGCAATATTTGGGTTATATTTAAGAGTTAAAAAGAATTTTTTTTTAAAGCTTCAAGGAAAAGCAACAACAAAAATAAGGAATTAGTCCTAAAGGCAACGGGGATCTTCTTGAAGGCACCATTTTTAGAGGAGTGACATAATCTACTTTTGCAAAGATCTTTCTGGCAGTGGGTGTGGTGTGGAGCTGGGAAGCAAGGAACTCCGTCGCAATAGTCCAGTTCAAATAAGAGCCTGAATGAAGGCAATGGCAGTGGAAGCCAAGAATTTGACAGAAGCAGAACAAACGGCACTTGGTCACCTGCAGCACCTATGGGAACAAGCATTTGGGGTGATTCTTCACTAATGATTTTAGGGTTCTGGTAGATAAGTGCCTTTCCCTGAGTAAAGGGACTCAGGGGGGGAATCTAGTCTTGTCCTTTTTTAACTTTTCCTTTTTATAAACGGAAGTTAAAAGGATTATGAATTTAGTTTTAGAAATCTTATATTTGAAATGACTGAGGAACATTCAGATAAAGATGTTCAAAGGGCAGCAGGATATAATGAAAGGGATGCTCTGAAGAGAGATCATTTCGATTTAAAAGTACATGTATCATTTGTGTGGGTTTTTTTGTTTTTAACTACCATCACCTTTTCTCCTTTCACAGAATACCTGATTTCCTTTGGGGAGTTACTTGTTCCCTATTAAATAAAATCTTGTAGGGTTCTTAACCAGGCCATTGGGAGACTTTGTGCCTAACTGTGAACCTTGCCGAGAATGACAAAAAGACCGAACCTGGCTGGAATACATTCATTCTAGCAGCAGGGTACAGCCCAAATAGGGCTTTCTCAGAGACCATTTGAATGATTTTGGCTTTCTAGCCTCCTTAAGATATTTTGTTTTCATCCTGTTTTCAAGCATGGTTCTGTGATTTCCAAATAGCATTCCAATAAATTCACATTTACTTAATTTCGTCAGAATTGTTGTCTGTTGCTTGGAATCCAGAGAATCCTAACTGATGTTTTTTGTTTGTTTGTTTGTTTTTAATATATCTTTATTGATTTCAGAGAGGAAGGGAGAGGGAGAGAAAGAGAGAAACATCAATGATGAGAGAATATCATTGACTGGCTGCCTCCTGCACGCCCCCTACTAGGGATCGAGCCCACAATCGGAGCATGTGCCCTTGACTGGAATCGAACCCAGGACCTTCCAGTCCGCAGTCCAACGCTCTATTCACTGAGCCAAACCAGCTAGGGCCTAACTGATGTTTTATATACACATATACATGTGCACACATACACACCAGTACATCATATAGACAGAGACGTAGATCCCCAACTTCCCAGGAAATGCGCACAGAATTAAAAAAAAAAAAAAAAAAAAAAAAAGGAAGAGTCAAGGCCAGAACCCTGGAGGATGCTAACATAAGAGGAAGGCAAAGAAAGAGAAATGTGAGACAGAGGTTACGGAATAGCCAGAGAAGAGAGGTGATCGTTATATGTAAGATTTTTAAGGGAAGAGTTTTAAGGAAGAGGGAGTGGGTAGTCAAACGTGCCCAAGAGCCACACAGCAATGCAGGGATGGTAAAAAGCAAGGTAAGGAAGCGTGGGTGTACATGCACGATGTAGGGAGACCCTGTGACAAAACCAGAATTTTTTTGGGGGGGTCAGGGGAAAATGAGAAGCATTAGAGCCATATAACACAGAGCTCGGAAGAGGAGGCAACAGACTTTAGACAACAAGGAGCAGTGGGAATGAGGGGCTTAAAAAAATGCCTGTACTGATGAGTATTTACCATGGACCAACAGGTATTTGTTAAATAATAAATTCTAATACCACTGTCTCTTTAAATGTGGTGAAAGTACTTCCAATACCTTCATTCTTTTTTTAAAAATACCTTCATTCTTAATCCATGTTACTTCTTAAATTTTATGTTTTAAAACGGTGGTGGGGAGACAAGTTGTGGGGTGAGAATTTCTCATATTATGGTGAATGTTTGGACACGTTTAGATGTGCAGATCTTCTAGATGAGCAAGTCCCCCCTGATCAATACTGTAAACAAGAACTTCCTGCAACACTGGAAGTATTCTGTACCTGCAGTACAGTAGGCACTAACCCCATGTAGGCACTGAGCGCTTTAGTGGCTGCTGAGACTGAAGCTCTGAATTTGTTATTTTATTTAATTGTGAGCAGCCACGTGTGGCAGTGGCTAACTTACTACACAGTGCAGCTCTAGCCTGCAGCCTGGATGATGCAATGGACAATCTCATGGTGGCTTTTACCACTTCTTCTCGGCTTCCCTGGATTAGACTCTACCAAGTTTAAGGCAACGAGGATGGGGTTGGAGGACAGAGAAGAGGAATAGAAAAGGCTGTCCGTGAAGGCAACTCTGAAGTCAGTAAAAGTTAGTAATTCTACTGGACAGTCTCTGTTTCATATATCTATAGCTCAAGAATAAAAATTAGTATTTGCTCGTTGGAGTCAAGAACCTAAATATATCTCTGAGTTTTTGAAAATTTTAATTTGATGTTTTGTGTTCACATTTGAAAGTGCTTGCCTAATGACATCTAATCCGTGTGTAATGTTGTGTTACAATTTCCCTTTAATTCATAGTGGTTTTCAGGGTAATAATTTCATCAGCTAAAAAAACCTTGTTTTTTTTTTGTAGTTTTGAGTGGATGTTTTGCTGTCATTGCTGTTCACTTTAAAGTGTGGTGGACCTTTCTCATGCAGCAATAACAAATGTTTCCATAAATTAAAGCAGCAATAGCAGTATTCTGTCTGCAGTTGTTCTGCATTCAGCTTGTGGGCCATCTTTTTTTTTTTTTTTTTTGCTCTCCTTGTTGATCTCTGTGGTTTCTGAAGAACGTGTGGAACTAGAATTAAAATGACATTTTCCTACAGGAACTCCAGAAACCTCAAGGCTCTCTATACCTTATATTTATTCATGATCGTAAATGACATTACATGAAGAAGATAAATTAATGAGTATTTAATGAAATGAAAGGAGACAGAAGATTCTTAGGCTAGTTTTAAACTCAGGGCACCAAGAAGGCCGGTAGAACTCTCATAGAAAAATTAGAAGATATGAAAAGACTAGTCTACTAACAGCCTGCAGAGTAGCAGAGATGAGCAGTAAACGCGAGGCTGGAGCAGGTCTCTGGGAAGGGCCTACGTGTAACCAAGTGGCGGGACAGTGACAGGGACCAAGCAGGGGGGAAGATGAGGGGTAGAAGTGGGAAATGAGCCTAAAGTACTTTTCTTTCTTTAACTTATTTTCCTCTAATAGCTTATATTAAAGTTTTTCAAACTATAGCAAAGTTGAAAGAATTTTGTAGTGAACATCTATATATTCACCACTTAGATTCTACCATTAAAATTTTTACTATATTTGTTACAACATTGTTTCTGAACTGCAGTCATGTTTAATGGCTTGTGAAAAGAATATAATAAAAAAAATCAGAGTCTGCCCTAACCGGTTTGGCTTAGTGGATAAAGCATCGGCCTGCAGACTGAAAGGTCCTAGGTTCGATTCCGGTCAAGGGCATGTACCTTGGTTGCGGGCACATCCCCAGTAGGAGGTGTGCAGGAGGCAGCTGATTGATGTTTCTCTCCCATCGATGTTTCTAACTCTCTATCCCTCTCTCTTCCTCTCTGTAAAAAGGCAATAAAATATATTAAAAAAAAAATAAAAAAATAAAAATAAAAATAAAATCAGAGTCCAGCACATGCGGTAGCTTCCTCCTCTCCCACTTACGTGTGTATGCATGCACTGGCTTAGAGAGAAGCTTCTATCCACCATCCAATGCCTTCTATATTTTACAGTTCTAAAAAATATGTGCTCATTCCCCTAATAAAAATCATTAAAACCCATAGCCTAATGTTCCAAAGTACTGTCTAACATGGAGGAGAAATAAAGAATTTAGACTTTGAGGGGAGAAGTTGCTAACACGAGAGCCAAAAATGTTGAGCAGCCTGTTAAACGTACCGAAATGGAGTATGGGAAGAGGTTAAAGCAAGAAGTATATATTTGGGTGTCATCTCTTTAGAGATGAAAGGTGAAGCAAAGAGAATACATAATATTTCTGGAACCAGAAAAGCAAGAATTGAGTTTTGACAATGTCCTCACATCAGCAGCGTTGGTAGAAGGAATTATGGTTAATGCGAAGACACAGAAATAATTAGGGCAAGAGGAAAATATGCATGAAGAAGTTAGAAAATAAAGAGACCCATACACGCTTGTTAGAAACACTTCACCAGGAAAAAGGGCCTTGAGGTAGGACAAGGAAAGAAGAATCTATTTTATGTCTGTCTATAGCTATAGCTCTACTTTATATATGTAATATAATACATGTTAAAATTAGGGCCAGAGATAGAAGAGGATACACTGTGGGGAATAAGTGTGTACATACACATACATATATTTTTAAACATTCATGTATGAGAGTGAACATTTAAGGTGATGAGCACACTTGTAAACAAAACATCTGTGTTGAGAATAGAGGGAGTAAAGATTAAACAGAAAAAGCAGGAGTGAAATTACAAAGCAGTTACGGAGTAATTCCCATTTAAAAGTTCTTTACTTTAAAAAATTTGATAGAAGGCTGTTAAAATAGTACATTCTCTTACAATGTTTCCAAAAACAATTAACAAATTTTTAGTCAGAAAGCTTTTCAGGAAAACACCTACTGCAAAAAATGAGGCGTCCCTTATTCAAAGACGAAATTCTATAGTAGACACGTAGATAGCACAAGCTAGCTAAAGAATTTTGTTTTAGTTTCCCAACTAAAAAAAGAAACTGTTTTCCATCTCACTATTTAGAATGCCTTTATGAAAATGTCTTATGATCATTATTAACGTTTAATTCTGAAATAGTAACAAAATAGTTCCCAAAATAAAGTAAATATCCAAGTTCTTTAAAACTTTACTTTGTTTTATAATTTATTAACGGGTTATCAGATACAAGCGAAGAAAAACCCCCAAACTGGCTAGAACAGAGCGTTGGATCACTTTCTGGTCAATGAGAACAGCTACCTCCAAGAGAAGAGGCCCCAAGGATTCCTTTTCTATCACTCCTTGGCTACTCGATGAGATGTCTGACTTCTGCACTTCATCGTCAGCTGCTGATTTCTCTATAATAAAGAACCAAAACGTCACACATCCAAAATGGGCTTATTTCTATAACGGCAAGTTTAAGAAGACACAGACTCACCTAATTTCAGATTCAAATAATATGCATTTAGTATCCAGGCCAGTGATTTTCGACCTTGTCATCTCATAGCACACATTAATGAATTACTAAAACCCTGCAGCACACCAAGAAATATATTCTTTGCCGATCTGACACACACAAAAAATAGGTATGATTTTGATTCATTCACACTGGATGGTTACTATTGTGTCGACTGTTGTCATTTCTTTATTTGGTAATCTAAGGGGGAAGAGGTCAGTACCCCTAACTAACAGGTATTGCATGTTTTAAAAATTTTTGTGGCACACCGGTAGAAAATCGCTGACCTAGGCACTTTCACATTTAGTCTTAATTATACTTGTTTCATAGAAGATAAAATTCACAAAGGTTAAGTAATGCGTTCCAAATAATGTAGTAACTAATTAGTGGCACTAGGAGGACTTGAATTCTGACCTACAAAGTCCAGTGTTCCAACAGTGAGAAAAATGGTATAATTCTATAGCTTTTAAAAAAGTCTACACCAAAAATGTTAAGAAATGGATAAATTGTAAAAGAATAATTATTTTCATTTTTTCTTTTCTGATCAATTGCCACTGAAGAGAAAGTGAAGATAGGATTTTTCATTTGGGGAGTCTGCATGAACAACTAACCTTTCACATTCCTGTCATGATGATCTGATTGGTATAACTGTAACTACTAGAGTGCTTTGAAATTCTTTTGTGTGATGATGTTGAAAAATCCACCCATCATATTAAAGCAGCATCATACTTAAGTAAAAGTTTCCAATCTGTCAGATGAATTAGTTCACCAAAAACCAAATATAGTATTGAGGATTGCAATTCATTTTTTTACTTTAAAAAATGAAATGTTTTAAATATTCCAAAAAATATAGAAAATGACATAGCATCCACTCACATAGTTACCATTCATTTTTCACCGATGTTAACATCATTTGCTTCAGGCCTTTCCTTTGTAAATTAACACAATGCTGCACACAGAGCGAAGCTCTGCCGCCATTCCTCCTCTTCAGTGCTGTGAGGTCACGATAATAATTTCCAAGCATGGTTTAATACTTAAACCACACATGTACGATTTCACGAACACTGTATTATTGTTTTGTGGGTGTAAAGTGCTCTCTCAGTGTGGTTTTGATTGCATTTCTCTGATGGCTATGACATTGAGCAATGTTTTTCATGTGCTTATTGGTCATCTATTTTTTTTTTTTTCTCGTGTTGCTGACTACGTAGGAGGTACCCATTTGGTCCTCTGCAGCAAGAACTCTTAACTTGGGACCCCAGAAGTTGTAAAATCCATTGGAATTATGTTTAATGATTTTTGAGAACACTCATTTTTCTGGGACAGTCTACTTCCATTAGATTCTCGGTGCCGGGGTGTGACCAAAGTGACGGGGAAGGCTTCCCAGGGAGGTGGCACTTGAGCTGCTTTTTTTAAAAAATATATTTTATTGATTTTTTACAGAGAGGAGAGGAGAGGGATAAGAGAGTTAGAAACATCAATGAGAGAGGAACATCGATCAGCTGCCTCCTGCACGCCCCCTACTGGGGATGTGCCTGCGACCAAGGTACATGCCCTTGACTGGAATCGAACCTGGGACCTTTCAGTCCGCAGGCCGACGCTCTATCCACTGAGCCAAACCGGCCAGGGCTGCTTAATGGTCATCTATATGTCTTCTTTGGATCAATGTCTATTCGCCTGTCCATTTTTAATTAGGTTATTTATTTTTATTTCGAATGTTTCATTTTATAGCATTTTGTTCTTGGTTCATGGATAAAATAGTTTTCCTTTTGTCTCTAAGGGATTGTTTGGTTTTAAGCTTTCTTCTGCTCTCTGTGTTGTCTCTGAGTTACTTTTTTCCTGTTTGTTCTCTTCTATATTATAGGCTTTCCCCAAGTATTGAGATTTTTATTCGTATTAAAGAGTGAAGAACTAAAGTGCCTGGCAGCTGTGTGAAGAGTGGGGGGGCGGGGGGGACAGGGAGCTGATATTTTTCATGTGGGGACCGTTCGCAACTGTCAGTGTTCATGTGCTGTTCCTTTGGATGCTCAATTCCCCGCAGGAACCCTCCCACCTTCAACGCAGGGGCGTGAGCCAGGCTGTCAGGGTTTGGAGTCCACTAAGCAGGGAAGGGGCCATGTGCCTCTTGGCGGCTGTCCCCTTTACAGGCTCACCATACCCATTTCTCCTGTCTGCTAAATTAGTTGTCACTAGCCATTTTCCAACTTCTAAAATCTCAGAATCGTATCATTCATTTTAAACATATTTGTTTATAGTCTTTTCACACCGCGTCTATTCATCTGAAGTTCTTTTGGGTCTAGTCCTTCTGTTGGTTACTGTATGTGTGCTCTTACTCACTGTAGGTTATTCCCTCACCTATTACATCAGTTTTTACAGTAAAATCCCTCAGCAGCACGTTTCCTTTGGGAGCCCCATGTGGCCAGGTGTGGGAGTGCTTTGCTTTTGTTTCTGGTGGCGGCCCAGGGATTTTCTGGTGTGGCGTCCCTAACAAACGTAGATAGTATATAAACCATAAAAATACATCAGGGCTTTCCCAGGATCCAGGCAGAAAGAGGCTCACTGTTCAGGTGGAAGGATTCTCCCATCATTGAGTTACTGCTTTTCAGCGCTCTGTCAGAGCCTCAGATCTCTCACCGGTATGTGTGTCCCCTGGCGCTGCGCCCTGGTACTGGGTCCCACAACCTCCCAAGACACCAGTTTCCAATACGCCACTTTCTTATGACAAGAAGGCTCTCAGATTTACTTTCTAAAATAAAGAGAATCTAAACAAAAATGTTTAATAAAATTACGAAGGTCAATGCAATTTCTTAATAATAAAATCACATATTGTCAGTGTCTTTAATAACGAAGCCATGTTTTGTGTTTTTTGGTGTTAATCCTCACCTAAGGATATTTTTCCCATTGCTTTTTAGAGAGAGTGGAAGGGAAAGGGAGAGAGAGAGAAACATCGATGTGAGAGAGACACGTCAGTTATTTGCTTCTCACAGGCAGCCAAGAATCGAACCTGAAACCCAGGTATGTTGCCTTGACCAGGAATTGAAACCGAGACCCCTCGGTTGCAGGCTGATGCTCTAACCACTTAACAACATCAGCCAGGACCATGGGTTGTTTTTTACCTTGTTCCATTCTCTTCATTAGCTGTATTTGATCGACTGTCTTCTTCAAAATCTTGCATTTGTCTGGTTTTACACTCAAGCTGTCAATGTCACTGATGTTTGCAGACAATAACTCCGCTAGCTCTTCTAAGTATTTATTTTCTTGCTCCCTGCGCCTCTTTTCCGTGCTGTTACACAAAGAAAATCCAGTAAGTGTACATTTCTACCACTATATTTCCTTCCCTGACTGAGTACTTAATGCTTACACACTTAGAGAGATTCCTATTTTTATACAGAATATAAAACCAGATTCAGAAAATAATTTAAATTCACATCTAAAAAACGGATACCACAAACTACCAAAACAGAAACCAATTCTGGCTAAAATACATAAAGAGAATGACTGCTGTCACAGATGAATTTCCTCAGCGATGTATATTCATTGACTATTTCAATAACAATGAATACAGATATTAAAAGGAAGCAAACAGTATGTATACTACCTGCATTTGGAATTATTTTACCTTCTAAATAACACCTTGAGATAGAAAATCTGAATTTTCAAATAAATTTGTAATAAGTTAAGCAGGGTAGACTATAAAGAGTTCAAATAAGTTATAATTAACTCTTGGTTCTTATAATGAATACACTACAGTTGGTCCTCATCAAAAAGAAGAAAGTATCCATCTAAGAAGTAAAATAAAAAAGATAATAAATCAATGATTGGAAACTAAGGCATAGAGAACAATGTCTTTAGTATACAACTTTGTTTTAAAAATAGATTCAATTTTAAAAAATTAAAAATACCATCTACTTATAAGGTCTTATAAATATAATAAATACCATCTACTTATAAGGTCTTATAAATATAATAAACTCAAATTATCTTAAAGCAAAATAATGAGAACAAAAGATAACGGTGGAAACAGCCAGCACTTCACATTCACTCTAATGTACTGAATGACTATCGCTCATTTTTGTTTTCTAGTCTTTACCCCTGGCTTACTTAGCCAAGTCATCAGGCAACTTGCTTTCTGTAAGATAAAGACAATGAAGTATTACTTTGAAATGAATTTTTCTATTATCAAATTAAAAGAATGAGAAAGAATGGTCATAAGTAGCTCTTTGTTTTATAAGCAGCAGTCAAAATCATTTGGCTGCATATAAAAATGATAGAAAAAAAAAGGTGAAAAAAGGGAAAGAGCAGTTGTTAAAAAGCTCATAATTGGCAACAATTAAAATACCATTTATTTTAATGTTAAAAGGACTAAAAGATGATAGCATTTACATAACAATTTAGTAAGTCAGAAAGAACCAAGTCAAATCATCAAATGTATTTACTTACGTAAAACAAAATACCACTAAATGGTACATATCTCAAAACAAAAACAAATTTTAAAACAATAACAATCACACATCCTGTCATTGTCTTTTTTATCTTAACATTATTAAGGAATTAGTCCCATTTTATTTAGTAAAACTCTTACAACTTCCACTGTTAGTACTTGCAGCAAGATTTTGACAAGTTTCACACCAAGGCATTGAAAAGTAGGCATGAAAAAAATGAATAACCTACATTTTGATATATACAGGCTTTAGAGAACTCCAGCTGAGCAACCTGATAGTGTTTTGAAGCACATCTGCTTTTTATGTTAAACTAATTAATATTAGACTTATTATATTCAGTCTATAGTCTGAACTGATCTGTTTAAATCTATGGGTCTACATTTCAACACAAGTAAATTGGATTCACTTGGTGAGGCTACCAAATCTGTTTTTTACTTTAAATTTTGTGTACAACTGAAGTGCTTGAAACTACTGTAGCGTGAAAAGAAAAAGAAAATCGATAGAATGGGCACAGTAGGCAGACAGAGAGGTGACAGAGGAAGCAAGAAGCTAAAAGTAATGAAATAATGAAGTGCCTATAAAATAACCTGAAAATGAGACTAGGAAAATCACCACAAAATGAAGTAGCTAATAAGCGAGGATAGAAAACGAGAGTAGATATATTAAAATAAAGTCAAAATTGAAGGAGGGGTGGAGATGACAAAAAATTCTACCTTAATGGAAAAGAAGGCTTTCTTTATTACTTTGGGCCACCTACATTTCTCCTCTCACTAACCCACTTCATTTCCATTTATATTGCATAGATGCTAGTTAATGCTACTGTGAGTTAACTTCTCGTGTATCTTTTTTTTCTTCAACTTACTAGTTTTTTCAACAAATGCTCCTATACTCATTATGTGAAAGATAATCATGTACTATATCCAGGAGTAAGTTAGACTTAGCCCCCAATTAGCCAGAAAACAGAAAAGGAGACAGGCCATTATCATACTATGTTGACAAGACTGTAATACTAGAGAAGGGCATACAGATGGCTCCTAGACCTAGGAATGAGATGTCTAAACCTAGTGGTAGGGAAAGACTGGTTTCCTGAAAGAAAAAAACCCAGCTCTTTCAAAGGCATAAAGTGAGAGCGAAAATATCAAGTCAAAGGACCTATAATACTTCAACATGGCTGAACTACAGATATAAGAACCCAAAAGGGCAAGAGATGAGGTCCTGGCCAGACCACAGGGCTCTTTCGTGCCGTGATAAAAGGCATGATACATTACTTAAAAGTACAAGTTCAAACTTCCTCTGTCATTTACTAGCTATGTAACCCTGGACATGTCCCTTAATTTAATTTCTCTAAGCTTCAGTTTCCTTATCTGTAAAACAGGAATAATGACATCACCGCCTAGGGTTTTGTGAGGATTAAGACGATGGCATATATAAAATACTGGGCAGAGTTCCCGGCATATACTATTAGCTCAGTCAATGTTATCTGTTATCACTCTGATTATGGTTATTTTTTTCAGGGCCAGGGGAAGCCCAGAAGGGTTTAAGAATGAGTAGCATGACCAGATTGGCAAGCTTCTTGAAGACAGAAAACATGTCTCACACTTCACTTACATCTTTATAACACCACCCACATGGTGCCCGTTGAAAAGCAGGCATTTAATAAACACTTGTTGAGTTGAATTGGAAATATTGAACAAGCAGAAGGCATAGCTACCCACCATTTTAAGATGAGCACTTTAATCCTCATTCTCTTAGAATAGTTAAAGAATGGAGAAGAGGTAACAGGAAGGAGACACAAGACATCTCACCCCAACAAACAATTACTGAGAATCTCTCCTGTCCAGGGTGACTATACACAGGGCTGGCAATACCTGAGGTCTAACATATGCTCTTTATGATTTACTATTTATAAGCTATACATTGTGTTAGGAACTAGGGATAAAATGGTGAGTAAATTCAGATAAGTGGTAGGGAAAGACTGGTTTCCTGAAAAGAAAAACCCCAGCTCTTTCAAAGGTATAAAGTGAGAGTGAAAATATCAAGTCAAAGGACCCATAAGGAGTTCAAATGGCAGCTTAGTTTGCAGTGGAAAAGCCAGGGATTCATGAAATAATCACACACACTAGTAAAATCCGAAATTATGGATCAAAGCTATAAAAATATGTGAGACAGATACAGGAATGGCAGACATTTGACGTAATAGTTAAGGAAGAAAGAGGAGGTTTCCTTTAAGGAAGTAATGACTAAGCTGGCATCGTAGAATGTCTATGAGATGACTAAAGGAAATGTAGAGGGAGCAAGCTGGACTGAGGGAGTAGCATTATAAGGGAGCTGAGGAAGGAAGAGAACCTGGTAAGTATGAAGGACTCAAAGAAGGCCAGTAAACTTGGAGTAGATGAAACAAAAGCTTTAAAGTGGCAATGAAAATGATAAAGCCAGAAACAGACCAAGAAAAGAGTGTTCCTACCTTGATGCCAGTGTGTCACATGGCGATCCTTTTCTCTTATGTGAGTCTGGGTTAGCAGGGTCGGATGAACTGTCCCCGAGGCCACTCATGTTGAAAAACTTCACACCTAAAAAGAAAGGACAACAATAAGAAATCTGTCCTAATGAACTTGCCAACCACAGGGGAGGAGGGAGCTCCCGTATGTTAGAAAATATCTAGCCCTGGCCGGTTTGGCTCAGGGGATAGAGCGTCGGCCTGCAGACTCAAGGGTCCCAGGTTCGTTGGTTGCGGGCACATCCCCAGTAGGGAGTGTGCAGGAGGCAGCTGATCGATGTTTCTCTCTCATTGATGTTTCTAACTCTCTCTCCCTCTCCCTTCCTCTCTGTAAAAAATCAATAAAATTTATTTTTTTAAGAAAGAAAATATCTAAACATTGTAGTCATTGTAATCAATGAATAGATTAATACAGCCAACATAAAGACATCTATTCAAAATCAGAGTAGTCACCAGCTATTTAGTGTTTCTACATTTTTTTTCCTGTGTCTGTAAAAGAAAATTAATAACCCTTTTGTGAAATCATAGAGATTAGGATAAAAATATTGTTAGAATAAAAGAGATACTAGATTTTTTAACACTTATATGTAACTGTGAAAACTGAAAGTATAAGTGAGAGTCAGAGAAATCATTTTTATATTTTATTTTATTTTATTATTATTTTTTAAAATATATTTTATTGATTTTTTACAGAGAGAGAAAGGGAGAGGGATAGAGAGTTAGAAACATCGATGAGAGAGAAACATTGATCAGCTGCCTCCTGCACACCCCCTACTGGGGACATGCCCGCAACCAAGGTACATGCCCTTGACCGGAATCGAACCTGGGACCTTTCAGTCTGCAGGCCAACGCTCTATCCACTGAGCCAAACCGGTTTCGGCTATTTTTATATTTTATTTTTAACTTTAAAAGTATTTTTGATTTCAGAGAGGAAGGGAGAGGGAGAGAGAAATAGAAAAATCAATGATGAGAGAGAGTCATTGCCTCTTGCATGCCCCACACTGGGGACTGAGCCTGCAACCTGGGCATGTGCCCTGACCAGGATTCAAACCCTGACCTCCTGGTTCATAGGCTGATGCTCAACCACTAAGCCATGATGGCTGGGCTGAAATCAATAAAAACATATTTTTAAAAAAATGTTGAAAGACCCAACATGGTTTTATTAGCATCCATTCTGAAACCCCAACATTAAACAATATCCAGCTAAGTAACACATTACTGTAATTAAGACTGCTACCTTCCTTTCTGATTAAGATCCATAGAAAGCCCTGACCAGTTTGGCTCAGTGGACAGAGGGTTGGCCCAAGGACCGAAGGATCAAGGGTTCAATTCCCAGTAAAGGGCATGTACCTCTCTCTCTCCCTCCCTCCCTCCTTTCTACTCTTTCTCTAAAGATCAATGGGAAAAATATTCTCAGGTGAAGATTAAAAAGAAAAGATCCATAGAAATATAAATGAGGTTAACCAAATATCAAAAAGCAAAGAAGCCACTTAATTTGATTTTCACACAGAAATAAAATGTAAATATTTTAAAATGTATTAATACAAAAAATTAAATTATGCAATCCTAATATATAAATAGCCAGGGGCCGTCACGACCGAAACAACTGGACAGATGACCGAACAGCAGGCTGTGTGGGGCAACAAGGCCGGCAGGGGAGTTAGTGAGGGACAACCAAACGACTGAACAGCAGACTGTGTGGGGTGACCAGGCCGGCAATGGGGTTAGTGAGGGACGACCAGGCCAGTAGGGGGGGGCAGTTAGGGGCCATCAGGCCGGCAGGCTGAGGCAGTTAGGGATGATCAGGCTGGCGGGGGGGGGGGCAGTTAGGGGCGATCATGCAGGCAGGCAGGTGAGCAGTTAGGAGCCAGTAGTTCCGGATTGTGAGAGGGATGTCCGACTGCGGTTTAGGCACGATCCCCGGATTGGGCCTAAACCAGCAGTCAGACATCCCCTGAGGGGTCCCGGATTGGAGAGGGTGCAGGCTGGGCTGAGGGGACCCTCCCCCATGCGTGAATTTCATGCACTGGGCATCTAGCAAATATATAAAAATGAAAAAGCGTCAACTCTAAACTTTTCAACAAAAGTAGAAATAAAACAGTGAAGAAAATCTGGAAATTTACTCATCTGGAATTCTACTGGCTCTGAAAATACTCCTGGAAATGTATTTCTTACTACAGTGTGCTATAAAGTACAATTCTCTTCTTTCTCTTCTCTTCTAGATTGCAAACTCAAAGCCAATTACTTGATCTTTTTACTGTATATCCAATATCTAACATAATGCCTAAAAGATACAGATGCTAAGATGGACGATGAATTACAAGTGATTAAGTTATGTCACTAATACAACATTTAAAACTTTTAAAGGATATTTAAGATTTCTTTTTTATGGTTAAATCTTTTCTGGAATCTTTCATAATGCTCTGTAAATTCTTCTGACAATTGAAATCCTTGTTCCCCTGTTTCCAATGGGGGAAAAAAATACACCATACCCTGACCTTCCTGGTTTAGAAATTAGAGAACATCTCTTCTAATTTTGAAAAAGTAAATAACTACTATTTTGCAGAAACTGCCTACTATATTTCATAGTACTATGGAGACACAAAGACCTGTTACAGGTATACAACTGTAAACAT
This sequence comes from Plecotus auritus, assembly GCF_963455305.1. NCBI lineage: Eukaryota > Metazoa > Chordata > Mammalia > Chiroptera > Vespertilionidae > Plecotus > Plecotus auritus. The sequence goes on from NC_137782.1 coordinate 165,080,131, forward strand.
AAATAATATAATCTCATACACTGGATAATTTTGAGCAACAAATAAATCTGGATTTAAAAGGAGATTCTTGCCCTAGCCAGCTTGGCTCAGTGGATAGAGTGTCAGCCTGTGGACTGAAGAGTCACAGGTTCGATTCTGGCCAAGGGCACATGCCTGGGTTGCGGGCTCAATCCCCAGTAGGGGGTGTGCAGGAGGCAGTTGATCAATGATTCTCTCTCATCATTGATGTTTCTATCTCTCTCCTTCTCTCTTCCTCTCTGAAATCAATAAAGAAATATATAAAAAAATAAAATAAAATAAAGGAGATTCCCCATACTGATCTACCCTCAGACTACTGGCTATTGATATTTGTAAATTTATCTAAGATTCTGGGACTCAGGAGACGTCAGACAACAATTCAAGAGCAGCCAGACAGGCTGGCCTACCAAAATAAGAGCCAATAGTAAGAAGCTGGGAGAGAGCCACCAACAATTTGCTGATGATTCTGGTATGAACGGCTTTCTATTTACAAAACAACAAACAGATAGTGGAATACAAAACCTCTGATGAGTGGAATCTATTATAGCTGTTCTTTTTGTGGAATGGTTTTATATTTGGCAGTTAGGGTACTTAAATAAGGTTCATTAAGAAATGTTGGTTTCAGGAAACCAATTTGCATATCACCTTTTAAAAAGAGGTAAGGTTTCTAAGTAAAAGTACCCTGTTGATTTAAAAAGACTTGCTAAATTATACCCAATCTCATGCAATCTCTAGAGAGCAGTTTTAGGAACTAGAAACCACATCTATCTCGGTTCAAATGGACCAGACTAAACCAAATAGGGGAGGCTGAAGAAATAGGTCAGTGCTTTGTATTTCAGTTGATTTATACGTTTTCACATAAGAGATTTGTTACTCATCTCCCAGATTTAGCTGACAACAGCATAATTTGAAAAATAAGTAACAGTTAATAAACAACTCTAATAATAGGTCATTTTGACAGCTGAATTTTTTAAAAAAAGAAAATGTTTCTCAAGGGTCCAGTGGCACAATGGATAACACGGACTATGGATGAGAAATTTTTCTCAAACAAGAGTCTTCAGACACCTGCAATTCTCTGAAAGAAGTTTTCAATTTTCTCTTTTCATTTAAATGACAACTGAAATCTTTCTCAAGAAAGGATGAGGATTTCAACAATTTTATTGTCCTTTTTTATGGTTAAATTTCCATTGTTTGATATACCACATCTTGTTTTTGTAATCATCAGTTGATGGTCATTTAAGTTTTTCCATGAGGGAGCCATTTATCAATAATACCGTTGTAAACACTTAAATGCAAATTTTTTGTGTGAACATGTTTTCAGTTCTCTTAAGTATATACCTAGGAGTGGAACTACTAGGTCATACTGTAACTCTCTTAACTTTTTGAGGAACTGCCAAACTGTCTCCATAATGGTTGTACCATCTTAAATTCTCACCAGCAATGTACAAGCATTCCAATTTCTCCACCTTCTCACCAAAAGTTACTTTCAGTTTTGCAATTTTATTTTTATTACTAGAGGCCCAGTGCACAAAATTTGTGCATGAGGGTGTGTGTCCCTCAGCCCAGCCTGCACCCTCTCCAATCTGGGACCCCTCGAGGGATGTTTGACTGCCCGTTTAGGCCTGATCCCGGTAGGTTCGGGCCTAAACGGGCAGTCGGACATTCCTCTCACAATCCAGGATTGCTGGCTCCCAACTGCTCACCTGCCTGCCTTCCTGATTGCCCCTAACCACTTCTGCCTGCCAGCCTCATCACCCCCTAACCACTCCCCTGCCAACCTTATTGATGCCTAACTGCTCCCTTGTTGGCCTGGTCACCCCAAACTGCCCTCCCCTGCAGGCCTGGTCACCACTAACTGCCCTCCCCTGCAGGCCTGGTCCCCTCCAACTGCTCTCCCATGCAGGCCTGGGTCCCCCCCCAACTGCCCTTCCCTGCAGGCCCGGTCACCCCCAACTTCCCTCCTCTGCTGGCCTGGTCATTCCTAACTGCCCTCCCCTGCAAGCTTGATCGCCCACAACTGCCCTCCCTTGCAGGCCTGGTCCCTCCCAACTGCCCTCCCCTGCTGGCTATCTTGTGGTGGCCATCTTGTGTCCACATGGGGGCAGGATCTTTGACCACATAGGTGCAGCCATCTTGTGTGTTGGAGTGATGGTCAATTTGCATATTACTCTTTTATTAGATAGGATAGAGGCCTGGTGCATGGGTGGGGGCCAGCTGGTTTGCCCTGAAGGGTGTCCCAGATCAGGGTGGGGGTTCCCTTGGGGCGTGGGGCAATCTGGGCAAGGGGCCTGTGGTGGTTTTCAGGCCAGCCATGCCCCCCGGCTACCCAAGTGGAGGCCATAGTATCTCGGATTTATTTATCTTCTATAATTGAAACTTTGTAGCCTTGAGCGGAGCCAAGCATCCTGCTTGCTCCATGGCCACAGCCATTTTTTTTTTAATATATTTTATTGATATTTTACAGAGAGGAAGGGAGAGGGAGAGAGAGCTAGAAACATCGATGAGAGAGAAACATCGATCAGCTGCCTCCTGCACACCTCCCACTGGGGATGTGCCCGCAACCAAGGTACATGCCCTTGACTGGAATCGAACCCGGGACCTCTCAGTCCGCAGGCTGACGCTCTATCCACTGAGCCAAACCGGTTTTGGCAACACAGCAATTTTTGTTGGGATTTATTTATCTTCTATAATTGAAACTTTGTAGCCTTGAGTGCAGCCAAGCCTCCTGCTAGCTCTGTGGCCGCAGCCATTTTTGTTGGGATTTATTTATCTTCTATAATTGAAACTTTGTAGCCTTGAGTGGAGTCTAGGGCCAGCCAGGGTGTGCAGAAAGCTTCACTTCCTCCATCGTCGAGGGCAACTCAAGCCTCCTGCTCTCTCCAGCTCCGAGGCTGCTGCCATTTTTGTTGGGATTTATTTGTCTTCTATAATTGAAACTTTGTAGCCTTGAGTGGAGTCTTGGGCCGGCCAGGGTGTGCGGAAAGCTTGTCTTCCTCCATTGCTGGGGAAACCCAGCCTCCTGCTCTCTCCGTGGCCGCAACCATCTTGGTTGGGTTAATTTGCATACTAGCTCCCGATTGGATGGTGGGCGTGGCTTGTGGGTGTAGCAGAGGTACAGTCAATTTGTATATTACTCTTTTATTAGATAGGATACCTATCCTAGTGGGTGTGAAATGTTATCTTTACACTTCCCTAATCACTAATGACATTGGTCACTTGCATATCTTCTTTGGAGAAATATTTATTTAAGTCCTTTGCCTATTTTTTTTTTTAATTGGGTTATTTGACTTTTTATTGTTGAGTCATAAAAGTTTTTTAGATTTGGGTGCTAAACCTCTATTAGATATATGATTTGCAAGTATTTACTTTCATTCTGTGGTTTATCTTTTCACTTTCTTTACAGTGTCTTTTGATAAATAAAAGTTTTTAACTTTGATGAACTCCAACATCTTCCAACTTTTCTTCTTTGTTTAATCAGTACAATGCCTGGACTTCCTTAAAGACATTTTCTATTAATTGCTATTTTTCCATGATTTTGGTTTCCTTGCATGCCTCCTAATTTCATGTTAAAACAGATATTTTTGGGCTAATAACTGAACAAGGATTTCCTTAAACATTTGGAAACAAAAATTCTCTCAGAATCCACAAAGCACGGGACTAAAATTCAGATGGTGGCTATCCCTACCCTCTGTCCCCATAAGCTTCTGCCATTATCTCAACCATTATGGTCAAAAATAGAAAGCAAAGGCAAAGAAATTGATTTAAAGCAATGAATTCTTAAAAAATGAAGGCATCATTTTATTTATTTCATCTATTTTATAAAATATCAAATTTTTCTTAGTGTTTTCTATAAAAGGAAATCCTGTGCGAAGTCTTTTAAATTTATTATGCTAATAAAAAAATTATGAAGGATTGGATAACTTAACATCTAAAAGTATGTAATGTGTAAAACAATGTATTTAATAAATTTACGTTTATTATTAAAACTTATTCTACAGATGAAGAAATAAGCTTTCTTATATGATTTGGCTCAATGGATAGCGTGTTGCCTGCGGACAAGGGTTCAATCCCCAGTAGAGGGCGTGCAGGGGGCGGCCAATCAATGAGTCTCTCTCATCACTGATATTTCTATTTCTCTCTCTCCCTCTCCCTTCCTCTCTGAAATCAATAAAAACATATTTTTAAAAAAAGGAAGTAAGCTTTTTTCTATGCACTAATTTTTTTCTAAATGGAAAGAGAATAAGTTTGGAAACTCTAAAAGTTTATTTTTGGTTTCCTATTAAATATATAGGATGAAGAAAAAATAATATCAAATTTTTAAAGTTAACATTTTAAGTTCCTCACATTAATTTTATTTAAAAGATAACTTTTTAAAGATTAAAACATATTCATTTGCCTTGGTAAAATCCTCCTACTGGTATTAATTTGTTACTGTGGAAAAATAGAATACAACATACATATTTGTGCAGCTATCTTATTAAAACAAACATACCTTCAATGTTTTCTTATACATCTATGAATCTCATTAAATGATTACAGTTCTCTTAAATAAGGTTGGGTAATTATACATACAGTAGTGGCCTGGTGCACAGATCCGTGCACACTGAGAGGAAATTAATTAGAAGGAATATTTTAATATCGCGATTCACCCTTTCTCTATAACAGAAGTGTTAACCAAATTCACGGTCGACAATGACAGATTGAAACACATGCGTGCGATTGGCGTCAGTGAGAGCTTTACATGTATCGTGCATACATGTCAACTTAGCCTTTTATACATATAGAATGAACTTGCTTAATTAGACCTGCTTTCTGATGTAGCTAAACTTTTTCCAGCCCAGTGAAGCACCCCAACTTCTCTTTCAGATAACTGTCAGCAAGACAGCAGTAAATATCACCATGGAGATTATAATTGTAGATCACACAAGGTGAAATATTTAACTGGAGCAGCGTTTGACTATATTCTGCGCAGTGAGAAAACCTGACGTCATTTTCTTTTCTTTTTTTATTTTTATTTTTTAAAAAATAAATCTTTATTCAGATTATTACAATTGTTTCTCCTTTTCCCCCCCATAGCTCCCCTCCACCTGGTTCCCACCCCACCTTCTGCTCTTACCTCCCCCGCACTGTCCTCATCCATAGGTGTATGATTTTTCTCCAGTCTCTTCCTGAACCCCCAAATACCCCTTTCCCCCTGAGAATTATCAGTCCACTCCCTTTCTATGCCCTGATTCTATTATATTCACCAGATTATTCTGTTCCTCAGGTTTTTAATTCACTTGATTTTTAGGTTCACTGTTGATAGATATGTATTTGTTGTTCATAATTTTTATCTTTACTTTTTTCTTCTTCCTCTTCTTTAAGAATACCTTTCAGCATTTCATATAATACTGGTTTGGTGGTGATGAACTCCGTTAGCTTTTTCTTATCTGTGAAGCTCTTTATCTGCCCTTCAATTCTGAATGATAGCTTTGCTAGGTAGAGTAATCTTGGTTGTAGGTTCTTGCTATTCATCACTTTGAATATTTCTTGCCACTCCCATCTGGCCTGCATAGTTTCTGTTGAGAAATCAGCTGACAATCGTATGGGTGCTCCCTTGTAGGTAACTAACTGTTTTTCTCCTACTGCTTTTAATATTCTCTCTTTGTCTTTTGCTCTTGGCATTTTAATTATGATGTGTCTTGGTGTGGTCCTCTTTGGATTCCTTTTGTTTGGGGTTCTGTGCGCTTCCTGGACTTGTAAGTCTATTTCTTTCACCAGGTGGGGGAAGTTTTCAGTCATTATTTCTTCAAATAGGTTTTCAGTATCTTGCTCTCTCTCTTCTTCTGGCACCCCCATAATTCTGATGTTGGTACGCTTGAAGTTGTCCTAGAGGCTTCTTACACTATCTTCAACTTTTTGGATTCTTTTTTCTTTTTGCTTTTTCGGTTGAGTGTTTTTTGCTTCTTTGTATTTCAATTCTTTGACTTGATTCTTGTGTTCCTCTAGTCTGTTGTTGGGTCTCTGTATAATATTTTTTATTTCAGTCAGTGTATGTTTAATTTCTAGTTGGTCCTTTTTCATATCTTCGAGGGTCTCGTTATATTTATCGGCCTTTTCTAGGATATTCTTGAAAAGCCTTATAACCGTGGTTTTGAATTCTATATCCAGTCGTTTGTTTTCCTCCATTTCTTTCATTTGTGATCTGTTTCTTTGACGCCGCATTTTCACTGCTTCCCTGAGTTGGTAGGGTAGATTTGTGTGCTAGGTTTCCTCTATGGCCCAGTGGGTCGGCCTCCCCAGTTAACCTGAGGTGGATACTCTTGGTGCACCCCTTTGTGGACTGTGTGTACAGCCTTGTTGTAGTTAAGTCTTGATTGTTGTTGGTATCACTGGGAGGAATTGACCTCCAGGCCAGTTGGCTGTGAGGATCAGCTGTGTCTATGCTGGGAGAAGTTCGGTGCTGGAGACAGCCTTATAGGATTAGACTTGTCTAATTGCAATAGCCTCTGTGCTCAGCTTAAATGGTGTGGAGTCTCAGGGCAGAGCAGACAGTCTTGGCTTCCCGTCAGCCTTGCCGTTGCGCGCACGCGCGCGCCTCTAGACCTCTGCCTTCCCTGGCTCCCGAGTCTCCGCCCGAATCCAGATTCCCCCCGTAAGAGCGTGGGTCCCCAGGGGCTTGCCTGGAACTGGGGTTCAGTGCAGTCAGAACTGGGGTTCAGTGCAGTCAGGAACTTCCGGCTCCCTTCTGCTAAGGAAAGCCTGTGGCAACCTCCGCAGCCTTTGTGCGCACTGGCATGCGCGCGCCTGCAGACCTCTGCCTTCCCCGGCTCCCGAGTCTCCGCCCGAGAGTCCAGATTCCCCCCCGTAAGAGCGTGGGTCCCCAGGGGCTCGCCTGGAACTGGGGTTCAGTGCAGTCAGAATTGGGGTTCACTGTAGTCAGGAGCTTCGGACTCCCTTCTGCTAGGGAAAGCCTGTGGCAACCTCCGCAGCCTTTGTGCACACTGGCGCGCGCGCCTCCAGACCCCTGCCCGCCGGGGCTCCCCCGGGTCTCCGAGTCTCCGGGTGCCTTTCTCTCTACCTGACAGTCCAGACTCCCACTGTATGAGCCTGGGTCCATGGGGTTTCGCCCGGGACTGGGGTTCAGTGCAGTCAGAACTGGGGTTCAGTGTGGTCGGGGGCTTCCTTCCCCCTCCCGCCAGAGAAAGTCAGCCAGGCTCTCAGCCGCCCTTCCTCTCTGCGCGCACAAAGACCCTTTGCCATACCTCCAATTCTCTGTGAGCTTTTCTCTATCCTTCTAGTTGTAGAATTTCCACTCAGCCAACTTTCCTGTGGTTCTGGATGGTGTTCGTTCTGTCTTTTAGTTGTAGTTTTGAAATTGTTGTGCGAGGCAGCAGTTTAGGTGCTTACCTATGCCACCATCTTGGTTTCTCCCCTTCTTTTCTTTTTTTTAAATATATTTTTATTAATTTCAGAGAGGAAGGGAGAGGGAGAGAGAGAAACATCAATGATGAGCAAGAATCATTGATTGGCTGCCTCCTGCACGCCCCTATGGGGGATTGAGCCTGCAACCCCAGGCATGTGTCCTTGACTGAAATTGAACCTGGGACCCTTTGGTCCACAGGCCAATGCTCTATCCACTGAGCCAAACCAGCTAGGGCTGAAGTCATTTTCAAGGTCCACCATTTCTTATTTTGTTTTAGTCGGGTCAAGTTTCTAAGCTTTCTAAATCTCCATTTTCCAGCTAATAAAAAGAAAATAGGATTCCACCAAGTCTCCTATCTACCTACTTCAGGACTTCTGTGAGCATCAAATGAAATGAGGCACAGGAAAACGCTTCACAGACATTTGGTTAAAGTGTAAAATGTTTCCACCTGGCTATAAAGCAAGTTGTGTTCCTGGGCTGAAGAAACTCCAAAGGAGGCTAGTTGCTAGGAGATGAAGCTGAGCGTTGCTATGTGACATCACTACGCGGTACCCACAGCGACCATTTCCGGGCTGGGCTGTGGGCCGCATTTTGCACCATGGGGTCTTGTGGGCTGTCGCTCCAGGGTGGGGCGGGGCCTGTATCTCACTTCAGGGAAGCCGAGTGTTGCTTTGTGGATGCCAGGTCTGCGGTGCCGTTTCTCAGTAAATGGCCAGCACATACCATGGCAGCTCCTGTGTTAAGTGTCCGCCCCCTGGTGGTCAGTGCGCATCACAGCGACCAGTCAGAGGGTTGAACACTTAGCATATTAGTCTTATATATATATAGATTGCACATGTCTTCAAAAAATCAATTCTAGATTGTTATAACTTGTGAAAAAGATGTTGGAATTTATTAGTAAGAAAAAAATTAAAGATATTCTTCCTGACTACAGCTGTCTTTACCTGTGTAAAGAATGAAATAAATATTTGATATTGACTAGCATGCGCACAGGAGAACATAGTCTAGCAAAAAAAGAAACAGCCTTAAAAAAGAAAATGATGATCCTTCAGAAAAATTTCAATGTCTGTCTCTTTCTACTAACTCTACCCACTTTCACAGATTTAGTTAGTAATGAGCAGAAAAACAGTTAGAGCTGGGGAGAATGAAGCTCAACTTTACACACAGATTATCCGAAACCAAATAACCACATCTGTCATATAAAATTACTGCAATATCTAAAATAATTAAGCCCCTGATTAGTTGTTTAATTTCCCTCAAACATTTCAGAAACTCCTTTCAAAATACAGTATGGTTAGATATACACCTATAAACCGACAAAAGAAAAATAAGTACACTGAAATTTGATCTTTAATGTTATAAGCTAGCAAAAGTACCAAAGTAATAGAGCTACATGGGTCAAAATAATTTGCCCAAACAATGTAATTGTATTTTGAGGGCACTAGAAAATTATCAAGTCAGGTAAATTTCCAGATAATTTCAGGGTCCTTGACCCCAAGTGAAAAGGGCATGAATAAAATTACAATACAAATCTATAATAATAAAAGCGTAATATGCAAATTGACCAAACGGCTGAACAGTGGAATGACCGTCTGGACGGCCACACTATGACACCCACTGACACCAGGCCAGCCAGGCGAGTACAATGCGATTGGTCAGGGGCCCCGCCATTGCGCCATGATCGCCCCACAGAGGGAGGCCCAGGCCACTGGCCGGCAGGGCGATCCATCAGGGGGCTCCAAGATTGCCCCAAAGAGGGAGGCCCAGGCCACCGACTGGTGGGCTGCGGCAGGTGGGCGGGGCCTCCCTCTGCGGGGGCGATCGATTGTGGAGCCGCACGATTGTCCAGCAGAGGGAGGCCCAGGCTACCTGGCTACCAGCGCTGCAGAGAGTGAGCGGGGCCTCCCTCTGCGGGGCGATCGATTGCAGGGCTCCTGGACTGCGAGAGGGCACAGGCCAGGCTGAGGGACCTCCTCACCCCGAGTGCATGAATTTCGTGCACCAGGCCTCTAGTCTACATATAACCTTCATTGCCCAAATTTATAGGAAGATTGTGAATTTTTAAAAGCCCTGCTTGAAACTTAAGCCACATCACTTGATTAGCAAAAACATTATTGATACCTATTGAAAAATGAAAAAAATTTCTCCAAGCATTCCAGGTGAGTAACTAGTTAAGGAGCATCAATATCTGCTCAATGATCATACGAATTTATCTGGCTATAACTCTTCCAGTGCAATATCCAACTAAAGACTAACTCCAAACCAGTAAAACTCAAATTTCACTTTCCAGTGTTCTCAATAAGTATGAAAACAATGCTTATAAATTAAACAAGAAACTAAGATTTATAAAATTTCAGAATAAGGCACCCCAGCAATTATCATCTAGTACAGTGCTTCTCAAACCTTTTCACTATATAAGTCACTTAGAATATACAAAATGCCTATCTTGCCTTTTGCAGTATAAAATCAGTAGTAACAAAGAATTTGAGAGGAACAAAATAACAGAAAGGTTCACAAAAAATGTAACCCCATGAATATGCATTTAATTAAAGGATGACAATGTAATATATATAAAGATTTTTATGTGTTTTATATGTATTAACTCATTTATTCCTCACAACTGCCCTATGAAGTGTATATTATTATTACCTCCACTTCATGGATGCATTGATTGAGTTTAACAGTTTTATCTGACTAATAAAGAAACTATAGTCTAATGGTGATGACAATGATGATGACTAACACTTTTTTGGACTTACTATTTGCCAATCACTGTTCTAAGCATCTAGCTTACTTTATGTACTCATAAACCTTACTAATTCATTTACTCATAAAATATGAGATAGGTAACATTATAATCCATTTCAGAGATGAGAAATCTGAGGCATGGAGGGGTTACTTAATCTGCTCAACATCATAAGCGAAAGTGGTAAAAATCATTCTTAGGTAACTTGGTTCTAGAAACTGGCTATGCTTTAACTTATATAACTAACCTATAGCCACATAATTGATAAGTAGGAAAGCTAACTATAGATTCCCAAGTTTTGCTTTTGTCTCTACACTAAAATGCTAACAAATTATACCACATCTAAAAACCCTGGGAGGTATTTACAAGGTTCCCACACACATGAACAGAGAATCTTTTCAATCTTGGTCCAAACATAACGTAGAAAGAAATAAAATTGACCGTATTTCTAATCCTGACTTATCTTTTTTGGTCATAATATAAATCCAATTATTTCCTGTAAGACGTGAATCAACTTAAAATGTAAATGTGCTATTCCTTCAAAATCAAAGTTCTACCTTATAAAACCTTAATTTTTGTCCAAAAATATATAAATCTTAGATTCTAAAATTATATGTACACTTATGCATACACACACAAAATTCCTTTCAATATTATTCAAATCATCTTTAGGGTCTACCTTCTGGAATTTTGAGCTCTTACTACGTTTTGACAAATTTTCCCCTGAAGATATAGTTATAGGCTTTGTTCTCCAGATAAGGTTCTTAGTACCAAATCCATGAATCTCCAAAGTCCCATGTCATAGTCTCTTCAGAAAGAAGCAGAGATGGAAAGAGACAGGCTGTCCAAATGAGCTGGCCTGGACTCTTCCAAAACGTCGATATCACGGGATACAAAGAAAAGCTGATAAACTATTCCAGGTAAAAGGAATCAAAGAGATGTAACAACTATGCAGTGTGTGATTCTGGGTCAGACTAATGATAAAATGTTAATATGGACTGTATATCCTATATAATAAAAGCCTAATATGCAAAAAAAAAAAATCGAATGAACAGCAGAAGGACCGGCGGAACAACCGGTCGCTGTGATGCGCACTGACCACCCCGGGGGCAGACGCTCAACGCAGGAGCTGCCCCCAGCCTGCAGGTCCCAGGCCAGCCAAGGTGGGTGCGAGCAGGGCCCCCCCGCCACCGATCGCCCCACTGGTTGCTCTGCAGAGGGAGGCGACCGGCGGTGGCAGCAGCAGGGTGTGGGGCCAGCGAGTGGGCAGCACCAGGCCAGCCAAGGCGGGTGCCAGTGGGGGCTCCCCGATTGTCCCCCCGGTCGCCCCACAGATTGGCCCTAATTGCTGGCCAGGCCTAGGGACCCTACCCATGCACAAATTTCGTGCACCGGGCCTCTAGTTAGATATAATAATAAAAACGTTATGTTTCTTGAATGTGGTTATTATACTGTGGTTAAGTAGGAGACAAATAATGAATATTTAGGAGTGAAGGATCATAAATGTCTACAACTTACCCTCAGATGATTCTTCATCATTATCATCACAATAGTGGTGGAGGAGTAGAAGTAGTAAAATAACAAGAGATAAAGCAAACGTAACACATGTTTACAACTGGTGAAACTGGGTAATGATATAGAGGTGTTCAGTTTATCAATCTTGGAATTGTTTTGCAGTTTTAAAATGTTTTTAATAAATGTTAAGGGAAAATAGAAAAGATAAAAATTTTCATTGTGACATAAAGAAAATAAAGACTTTCTCAGACTCACTCACTGAACACTGAGTTAAAGAATAATAAAACTAAGCCAGACTTCAATCACTAGATTATTTTATTTTTTTCTCCCTTTCTCTTTCATAAAGTCCAGGTACTTATATAACATTCCCTTACTGAAGCCTATATTAATTTCAATGTGCATTGAAGCAGTTTATAAAGTGTAATCTAAAACTTTTGAACATTTTCCATTAGAAATGTCAGCACATGTTTTATGGTAACCTTGAAGCTTCTCAGATCATGTATTTCCATAAAAATAAGCGTCAACAGGTAGTCATTTTCTCCATACTTTTGTAGAGATGAAGCTCTTTAAAAACAGAGCTACAGTTCTTACCTGGGAGACTTCTTTGTTCATAATGAGTCCTCAAAACAGATAGGGTCAAGTTAGTGCTCCTGAGGTTAGCTTCCAGGGGAATGGGGTAAAGATGTTCTCCAGAGATGGCTCGAATCTCTCCACTCTCACCTCATTTAAGGACAATTATGCAAAAAACTAAAGCAAAGGTAAAGAAAAAAAAAAGCAGAGGGAGGTTAGACTGTCATTTTATTGTTTAAGAGATGATGAAGGTCAGCATGCTAGGTAAAGAAAACATAACCTTTAAGGCCAAATGGAAAAATATTTCCAAAGACAACGTATAAAAGTCTGACTTTACAGTTAAAGTCTTTTCTGGTGATTAAATATACAGTATATTCCTACTTAAGACTGCTACTTACATAATACCTAATTACATTCTGCCCTTAATCTTTTGAAAGACCCATTTATATGTCTTTAATTTTTTTTTTCTGGCTGTATTTATATGTTTATTCTTTCTACTTATAAATAACTAGAGGCCCGGTGCACGGGTTTGGCACCAGTGGGGTCCCTCGGCCTGGCCTGTGGGGATCGGGCCGAAACTGGCTCTCCGACATCCCCCAAGGGGTCCCGGATTGCGAGAGGGTGCAGGCCAGGCCGAGGGACCCCACTGGTGCACAATTAGGACCGGGGAGGAACTGTGGGAGGGCTCCAAGGCATGTCCGGCCCATCTTGCCCAGTCCCGATCGGCTGGACCCCATCAGCAAGCTAACCTACTGACCCCTAGTGGTCAGTGCACGTCATAGCGACTGGTCGAACAGTTGAACTAACAGTTGGACACTTAACCTATTAGGCTTTTATTATATAGGATGATTTTTTAAATATATTTTTATTGATTTCAGAGAGGAAGGGAGAGGGAGAGAAATAATAATGATGAGAGCGAATCATTTATTGGCTGCCTCATGCACCCACCCAACCGGGGATTCAGCCGGCAACGCCGGGCATGTGCCCTCACCAGGAATCAAACCATGACCTCCTGGTTCATAGGTCAATGCTCAACCACTGAGCAACACCAGCTGGGTAACAAATTAGACCAATGGGGAATGCAAAGTCATGATCTGTGCTTAAAAAGGTGCCTGAACACACACACACAAATAAAGTCTCAATTTATATACAGTGCCCAAGTTCAATCAAACACTGAGATGCTGTGATTTAAGAGAAAAATAAAGAGATTTTAAATACATGATATATATATATTAAGGGACAAAGAAAACCTTAGGAAAGATGAGGACTGAGTGCCGTTATTACAATTTTCTAAATGTTTCAAGAAGACAAAGAGTGTTTCAAATGTCATATACCAGAAAAAAAGGGTCAGGTGGGTAAGTAAACCCTCCCTGCCTCCAAGATGATGGGAATCACAGTAACGACTCTTTCCACCTCATGATGGAAGTGGCATGCATGGGTAAAAGAGGAGGAGGCTGGGATACTGCAAAGAAGGGGAAAGGAAAAATTCTAGCTTGGTTATTAAATGAAAGATGGTCTCATGAACCCAAAGTAGAATTGCTTTTCAAATATACTGTTATCATCTCTTACCACTAACTCAGAGAGGTATTTCCACTAATCAGTCTAAATTTCATCACATGTAACCCTTATATAGATACCCCTGAAAGTCCTGCATATACTAAATTTTATAAAGCAAATATTATTCTTTATATGTAAAAGTAAAATATTTCATTCAATGGAATCCTACTGTGAATCATTCTTTTAAAAATTAATCCCATCTTAACATCTTTCGTATAAAAATTTTTGAGACAAATGAATATATAAAAACTTAAACACAAACAAGAATAAAAATTAAAATTGCCCACACAGACCCATACATTGAACCATTAATAATAACTTGACCATGATATTTGTTGTACATGCTCAACAAACCAAACTGTATTAAATTTAGCAATATCGTTGGAAATAGGAATCACAATTTAATGCTAGTTTATTGTAACAAGATGAACTGAGTCTCCCCAAAGACATGCGTTTAGTAGTCTTAGTTTAGGCTAACTTTGATCTTGCTGGGAAGGAGTTTAAAGAATTTCATAGAAAGGTTAGGAAAGTCTGAACAAAGATATTTAAAGGCAATTTATAAGGAAGTATGTCTTGCTAGATGATATAGAATGTAAACTACTCCTTTCATCCCAACAAAAATTTTAGGAATAGTCTACCTTATTCATCACCAAAAATATAATTATGGCATTATATATTTTATGTTTTTGCCCGTTTTCTTGTATGGAAGACATCTTGAAGAGAGCTTCAAGGACAGACAACACTACCCTAAAGATAAGGCCAATTTGTCCTCTTTCTCACAATAATTACATTATGAAAATATGCAGGTGGTTAAATTGAATTACTGAATATTCTATTTCTTATCGAAAAACAATATATTTCGTCAACTAATGAGTTAGCAAACTGGTAAATACAGGTAAAAACAAGGTCATAATGAAGCCAAGGTTTATGGATCTGGACCCCTATGATCCATTAACTGTTCTATTCCAAGTTCACACGCTGTATACCTTTCAAATGAAAGTAGCTGAATGGTCAGTTAAGGATAGAAGAGAATATGAATAGATGAATGAAAAGTCATCAGTACTACCACTGGCAAAATTTGAAGTATATGTCCACTGATTTTGAATCTAAGGTCATATTAACTTGTGGAAAATGGTCAAAGAACCTTCAACAGTTTGGAAAATTATGCTATTTCAATCTTATGTAAGTTTTTTCAAGAAGGTTCACCATGTAATTTTAAGTCTAAAACAAACCCCATTCATGAATACTTTCCATGAATAAATTAGGGACTACCTTCATAAAAGAATTGCTACTTAACATGCAATTATCTCATTTTAATGATGCTTAAATTAAAGCAATTAAACAATTTACCAGAGGAAAAGAATCTAAAAGGTCCTGTTAATTGTTGACCATAATAGAAGAAATGTGTTTTTTTTAAAAAAAACAAAAAACCCACAGGATCTACATATTTTGTTTAAATTCCTCTCATGTTTTAATCTAACAAAAGCAATAATGGTAACGTAAGTAGTAACATCAAATTCTTAATCATAATTGAAAAGACAGTACAAAATGTCTACTCCTTCCTACTTAACCATCTGGAACATGTTAAAAACTCCCTAAAAGCATGAGAAATCTGCAAGTATAATTACACTCTGGGACTATTAGCATGACATGCTTCAATAAATACTTCTAATAAGATCTGCTGATATAATAATTGGCACTAAAACGAATGGATTTTCATTATGTGGGCATTTGTTCCTACTGGCTAAATACTCAAGAAAACTGATAAATTGTCCCTTGAATAGAAACAAACAAACAAACAAACACCCAGCAAGGGCAGTGTGACAAGTTGCAGAGATAAAACAGAAGGTACAAGCAAAGAGCAAAAATTTGCAAATGCCTGAGTTCAATTCATATTTTCTCTCTTGCTTTCTCCCTTTCTTCCCCTCTTCCTGCACCCCCCAAATCTGGCATAACTATCTGTGTTCTTGTCAAAAGTGATCTGGTTTGGGTTAGAAGAAAATGTTATATTAAATCTTGAGTTGGTTAAAAGCTAGTTTGCTAAAGGTCTTCAGACCAAATCCTAAGGAAAAATATTCAAAATTTACTCTACTCCTGATGGTTTGGGGAGGTGAACATTTAGCTACTTAAATTGAAAAGGTTAAACAAGGGAGCGACCCAACCAGCTAAGATCTTCAGGAAGATCACTCTGGTAGCTGAGCAATGGAGGCAAGAGGGCTGCTGTGGTCATTTAATCCCAGCACAGTGAGCAGTGGGGTTTATGTAGTAACAGTTGGGCCGAATGAGATACTGGAATAAATCAGTGAGAGCTGGGGGTAAAAAAAAAACAAGAGGCCAAATTGTCTGCATGTATGAATTATAAAAGTAAGGCATGTTTACTGTACAAGTGTAGAAAATTCAGGTAAATAAAAATCACCCACAAGTGTTCCATCTAGAACTAATGCAAAGATTTGTATATTTATTATTCTATAAATACAGATTATGGTACCATAGTGTACATATTGTTTAAGAACATCTTTTTTTCACTAAAGTTATAACTTCTCATGTTATTAAATAGTCTCCAAATAGCTTGTATTGACTATAAAATATTTCTATGTGTGTATGTGTCATAGTTTTTAAGCAAGGCAGTAAGCAGTACAGGACTTTAGATTGTTTCTTTAAATATGCTGTTAAAAACAAAACTATGATGAGGCATTTTTCTGGCTGAAATTTTGTTTACTTTCAGGATTATAGTCTCTAAATAAGCTCCTACAAGCAAAGCACCAAGTTTCCTGGCATGAGAGATGGTGTAGAGTAGACATTAATGCCATTTAGACAAGACTGAGTTTGCAGGCGATAACAGATGTCTGAGGGAGAGGCTAATGAATTCAGTTATGTACACATTAATAATGAATATGACATCCAAATAGATAAGTCCAGCTGACTTCCAAAAAAAGTGGGATAAAAAGGTTTTTGGAATCCCTGGTAGTAGAGTAGATGAGATGACCAAGGAAAAATGAGAAGGGAAGAGAATAAATTAACACAAAGACAATCCAATATTTTAGGAAGGGAACAATTAAACCTGGAATATCAATTTAAAAAAGAGAGATAGCCCGGCCAGCGTGGCTCAGTGGTTGAGCGCTGACTTATGAACCGGGAGGTCACAGTTCAATTCCCAGTCAGGGCACATGCCCGGGTTGCAGGCTTGATCCCCAGTGTGGTGCGTGCAGGAGGCAGCCGATCAATGATTCTCTTTCATCATTGATGTTTCTATCTCTCTCTCTCTCCTTCTCCCTTCCTCTCTGAAATCAATTAAAAAAAAATTATTTTTAAAGAGAGAGAAAATGAGTCAAGGTAAGAGGAGAAAACCAGCAAAAGTTGAGGGTAGAAGATCATAATGCGCACTTTCAATAATTGTTTTGAACCTGCTCAATCACAATCCCTTTAAAACAAAACAAACTCTTAAAAAGTACCCAAAGGTAGTCAAGGGTCCTGCAAAATAAACCCCAATAAAGCACAAATACTTCCCTACCAAGACACCAGGAATTCAACATGCCCCACCACCAGCACAATCACTGAACTCACAGGCTTTTATGCTCAGTGGGTCTACCACCCTCCCCCAACTTCATGCCATCATAATCCAAATAACAAAGTTTGCGGGAGAGCATTATAAAATTTTTTTTTGGTGGGGGGGGTGGCCTAAAACTACTTTTCTTCCTTCAAGGTTTTGGTTAGTTCTAGTATACTAAGATTTATTATCACCGTACATGTTCACAATTTCAACTCCATTTTACAAACTTTCCTAAGTATCTTTTCCAGAATTAATTTTTATAAACTTGATTTCATTTTCTCCTTACTTTTTGTACCCTCTGCTTACCCTTTAGGGATTAACAGTAGTACAAATCATTGTATATTCAATAACTAGCCATAAAAATCAATGTCCTACAGAGCAATGAAAATGAATTTTAGAAATTTAAAAGTAGATCTTAGGACAAAAACAAAAAGAGTAAATCTTAAGAAAACATATACAATATACCATTTTTGTTGTTGTTAATCCTTACCCAAGGATGTTTTTTCCATTGATTTTTAAAGAGAGTGGAAGGGAGGGGGAGAAACAGAGCGAGAGAGAGAAACATCCATGTGAGAGAGACACATCAACTGGTTGCCTCCTGTATTGCTCTAACTACTGAGAAACCAGCCAGGGCTATAGCATTTTTTATAAAGTTCAAAAATAAGCAATCGATAAACTATATTATGTAGGTACAGATTTATACATAGTAAAACTTATTATAAAATAAACCCACAGCCAGCATCATACTCAATGGACAAAAACTAAAACCATTTCCCCTAAGAACAGGAACAAGACAGGGATGCCCTCTCTCACCACCCCTGTTAACATAGTATTGGAAGTACTAGCCATTGCTATGGGACAAGAAGAAGAAATAAAAGGCATCCAAATTGGAAAAGAAGAAGTAAAACTGTCCTTATTCACAGATGACATGATACTGTACATAGAAAACCCTAAAGACTCCATCAAAAAATTATTAGACTTAATAAATGAATTCGGCAAGGTGCAGGATACAAAATTAACGCCAAGAAATCTATGGCAGCCGAAACCGGTTTGGCTCAGTGGATAGAGCGTCGGCCTGCGGATTGAAAGGTCCCGGGTTCGATTCCGGTCAAGGGCACGTACCTTGGTTGCGGGCACATCCCCAGTAGGAGGTGTGCAGGAGGCAGCTGATTGATGTTTCTCTCTCATCGATGTTTCTAGCTCTCTATCCCTCTCCTCTCTCTTCCTCTCTGTAAAAAATTAATAAAATATATTAAAAAAAAAAAAGAAATCTATGGCATTTCTATACACCAATAGTGAACTTACAGAAAGAGAGACTAAGAAAGCAATCCCATTTACCATCGTACCAAAAGAATTAAGATACCTAGGAATAAACTTAACTAAAGAGGTAAAAGACCTATATGCAAAAAACTACAGGACACTGAAAAAAGAGATAGAGGAAGATATAAACAGATGGAAGAACATACCGTGTTCGTGGATTGGTAGAATCAACATCATCAAAATGTCCATACTACCCAAAGCAATCTATAGATTCAATGCAATCCCCATTAAAATACCAACGGCATACTTCACAGACCTAGAACGAACTCTCCAAAAATTCATCTGGAATAAAAAAAAGACCCCGAATAGCTGCAGCAATCCTGAGAAAGAAGAAAAAAGTAGGTGGGATCTCAATACCAGATATCAAGCTGTATTACAAAGCCACTGTTCTCAAAACAGCCTGGTACTGGCACAAGAACAGACATATAGATCAATGGAATAGAATAGAGAATCCAGAAATCAACCCAAACCACTATGCCCAATTAATATTTGACAAAGGAGGCATGAACATACAATGGAGTCAAGACAGTCTCTTCAATAAATGGTGTTGGGAAAATTGGACAGATACATGCAAAAAATGAAACTAGACCACCAACTTACACCATACACAAAAATAAACTCAAAATAGATAAAGGACTTAAACATAAGACGGGAAACCATAAAAATACTAGAGGAATCCACAGGCAGAGAAATCTCAGACATATGCCGAAGCAATTTCTTCACCGATACTGTCCTAGGGCAATGGAAACTAAAGAGAAAATAAACAAATGGGACTACATCAAAATAAAAAGCTTTTGCACAGCAAAAGAAACCATCAACAAAACAACAAGAAAGCCCACTGCATGGGAGAACATATTTGCCAATGTTATCACTGATAAGGGTTTAATCTCCAACATCTACAGGCAACTTATAAAACTCAATAAAAGGAAGATAAATGATCCAATAAAAAAATGGGCAACGGACCTAAATAGAATCTTTTCGAAAGAAGACAGAAGGAAGGCCAAGAGACACATGAAAACATGCTCAAAGTCACTAATCATCCGAGAGATGCAAATCAAAACAACAATGTGGTACCATCTCACACCTGTCAGAATGGCTATCATCAACAAATCAACAAACGACAAGTGCTGGTGAGGATGTGGAGAAAAAGGAACCCTCATGCACTGCTGGTGGGAATGCAGATTGGTGCAGCCACTGTGGAGAACAGTATGGAGTTTTCTCAAAAAACTAAAAATGGAACTCCCATTTGACCCAGTAATACCACTTCTAGGAATATATCCCAAGAAGCTAGAAACATCAATCAGAAAGGATATATGCACCCCTATGTTCATAGCGGCACAATTTACCATAGCTAAGATTTGGAAACAGCCTAAGTGCCCATCAGCAGATGAGTGGATTAAAAAACTGTGGTACATCTACATAATGGAATACTATGCTGTACTAAAAAAGAAGGAATTCCTACCATTTGCAACAACATGGATGGACCTGGAGAGCATTATGCTAAGTGAAATAAGCCAGTCAGAGAAAGATAAGTATCACATGATCTCACTCATTTGTGGAATATAATGAACAACATAAACTGATGAACAAAAACAGATCCAGAGACAGAGAAACATCGATCAGACCATCAAACCTCAGAGGGAAGGTAGGGGAGGGGAGGGGTAAGGGGGAGAGATCAACCCAAGACTTGTATGCATGCATATGGGCCTAACCAATGTACACAGACAACAGGGGGGTGAGGGCATGAGTGGGGGTGATGGGGGGGGTAATGGGGGAATAAGGACACATATGTTACACCTTAATCAATAAAGAAATTAAAACTTAGTATAAAAAATAAAAATAAGTTAGAAAATTCAGTACAGTGTTTACACTTGGGGAGAGACATGAAAAGGGATGAGCTGAGAAAGGCTTACACAAGGAGTTTCCATTACATTCTTAAATTTCATTTCTTAGGTTGGGCATACATAATACTGCTTAACATACTAAATAATACTTTAGAATTTACATTTTGGTGAAGGACAATAAATTTTTAATGAATGAATTAAGGAGATTATAGAATAGTGTTTTATGGAGCATAACTCAAATATTTCAAATAATTCTATTTATTTTCTTATTTATTACTCAAGATAAATTGTCTTGGTCACCTAGAGAACTATTATTCAAGAAACTACTAGTTAGCCCCGGCCAGCTGGCTCAGTTAGTTAGAGCGTTGTCCCAATACACCAAGGTTGCAGGTTGATCTCAGATCAGGACACATACAAAAAATAGCAATGAATACATAAATAAATGGAACAACAAAGCAATGTTTCTCTCCAATCAGTTATTAAAAAACCACTGCTAGTTATTACTTTCCTACTAGAAAAGAATTTAGTTTATTTAAAACGTTTATCAGTAACCATTCAGTAAATTGTAATTAATATAACTGACAGCTACATTGAAGTCCCCAGTGTGCTCTTCATGAATTTTAATTATAGTGGATATTTTTTTTGAAATTACAGATGTAGTGACAAGGAATAATTAAGGGGGAAAGACATAACCCTTCTAAGCAAGATTAAAGGTCATACAAAGGAAGGAATACTTGTATTCTGACCTCTCGGGTAAAGGTGGAGTAAGGAAGATTTCTTTTCCAAAGAATGATCTCCAGAGGAATCCCAATTAATAAAATGGTCAGGAAAAGAACTGGCATTAAGATGTTCAGGAATTGCCGAAACCGGTTTGGCTCAGTGGATAGAGCGTCGGCCTGCGGACTGAAGGGTCCCGGGTTCGATTCCGGTCAAGGGCATGTACCTTGGTTGCGGGCACATCTCCAGTGGGAGGTGTGCAGGAGGCAGCTGATCGATGTTTCTTTCTCATCGATGTTTATAGCTTTCTATCCCTCTCCTTTCCTCTCTATAAAATATCAATAAAACATATTTAAAAAAAAAAAAAAAAAGATGTTCAGGAATTATTAACCATTTGAGTGCCACAAGCATCTATAGACGCAAGCAGCAGACCTTTTTTAATTAAATTCAAAATATCGTGGCAGTTAACTGGTTAAATCCTTTTCTCTCAGCATTGTTAAAAATGTAGCTTCATTGACTGATTATAAATAAACAGTATTTTTGGTAAACCGAAGTTACAGAATTATGGAAAGTTTACCATGTAAACTGCATGAATATTTTAAATATTTCATTCTCTAGTAACTTTGTGACAAATCTTAACAATAGCAGATATTATTTGTATTGTAAGATGGTAACATGTACTGAAACCTTGAAAACAAGACTACTTGGAAAGAAAATCAGTTTGACTTGATGAAAACTAAAGTTCTGAATATATATGCAATTTTCTTTCAGTAATTCAAGTTCTATGCATACCATACATACTGTTATAAATACAATCTAAAAAAGAGATTTACCATGGGAGCAGTAAAAGTAAGAGGCAATACGGTTTGGAGAACACAAATCAGAATGGGGCTTGAGAAGCAGACTCTGGACACAATACTATCATTGAAAGAAGCAAGAGGAGATAAGCTAACACACAATGATAATAGTAAGAATATGTGGTTCTGGACCAAGGAACATCCCAATTAATGCCCTGTTAAGGCTCTAGGCAAAACAAAGTAATGAAAACAAAGGCATACACAGTGTGATGACAATATAAAGAATAACAAATGGGAAATAGATAATCTCAATGCTGTCCTCAAGAAGTGACCAATGCTTTCATGGATTTTTGAGACTGATAGTCTAAAGAAGAGAATGGGAAATGAGAAAAGAAAGGTAAATTATATGACTAACTGAAGCTACAGTTTCAGGTCACCGGGGCTCCAGTTTAAATAGCAGGACTAAGGCTATTTAAAAATGATTAATCATACATTAACTAGAGGCCCAGTGCATGGATTCATGCACATTGAAAGTAAATTAATTAGAAGGTGGCCAGCGGAGCGGGACGGGGCGAGATGGGCCAGACACACCCTGGAGCTAACCTCCCACGGTCCTTCCCCAGTCGGCCGCACCTGGGGCACTGCAGGGGCTTGAAGGGAGTCTGCGGAGTGAGCAAGGTCCCTCTGGCACGTGAGGTCCCTCGGCCTGGCCTGTGGGGACTGGGCCAAAACGGGCAGTCGGACATCCCTCTGGCAATCTGGCTCCTAACCGCTGGCTCCTAACCGCTCACCTGCCTACCTGCCTGATTGCCCCTAACCTCTCTGCCTGCCTGCCCGATCGCCCCTAACCTCTCTGCCTGCCTGCCCGATCACCCCTAACTGCCTCTGCCTGCCGGACTGATTGCCCCTAACTGCCATCCCCTGCTGTCCTGATCTCGCCCCCAACTGCTCTCCCCAGCCAGCCTGATCTCACCCCCAACTGCCCTCCCCTGCTGGCCTGATCTTGCCCCCAACTGCCCTCCCCTGCTGGCCTGATCTCACCCCCAACTGCTCTCCCCTGCTGGCCTGATCTCCCCTAACTGCCCCTGCCTGCCTGATCGCCCCTAACTGCCCTCCCCTGCTGGCCTGATCTCGCCCCCAACTGCCCTTCCCTGCAGGCCTGATCTCGCCCCCAATGGCCCTCCCCTGCCAGCCTGATCTAGCCTCCAACTGCCTTAAAACTCCTCCTCAGCCCCCACCTTAGGTTCTGCCTTTGCAGTTCACCCAGATTAGGTTCTGATTGGTCCGTTTCTATGCCAGTCAGTGTCAAAAGCTCCGCCTCCTAGGCAGCCATTGGCTCCTTGCACTTCACCCAGATTTGGTTCTGATTGGTTGGTTTCTATGCCAGTCAGCATCTCCAGGCCTATCTCTGGGCCTGATCAGAGAAGCGGGGACTGATCAGCAGCCCCTGCAGAGGCCTGGAGAGAAAGAGAGAGGCAAGGGCTGATCAGCAGCTGCCACGGAGGCTACAGATCAGACCCTGCTTCTCTCTCCAGGCCTCTCTCCGGGCCTGATCCACAGCCCCCTCAGCAGTCAGTGCTGGGTCGCTGTGCCCGCACTGACTGCAGGACCGACTTCCGGTGTTCGGTCGAGCCTTCGGTCATTATGGTCACTGCCTTTTTATATATATAGAAGATAGATGAGCAGGTAAAAGGGCTGTGTACAAGTTATAAAATAATCCAGATTAACGAAGTTTTATTTTAAGACTTTTTAGTTCAGCCATACCTAAGCCTACACTTGCCCCATTGGCCTCACTTTGTATACGTTTAAAATCATATATACAAGAGCTTAAATCTGACATCCTCTATAAATCCTTCCCAGAAAATAGTATTAAATACCCCCCATTTTGAAATTCTACAGTTTTCATTTTCATAGTAGATACTAATTACACATTTGGTGGTTACATATGATTTACTAGAAATTTGATATGTCTGACTCTTCAAATATTGAGTTTTATAAAGTTTGCAATGAAAGTATGCTAGTTATACCAAGTAGAATAAAATTCCTTAATAAGAAGGTATCATATTTTATGGTTCAAAGTGGACAATTGGATATTAGAATACAGTGCCCCATATGGAATATCTACTGAGTATGCATTACTCATCATATTCTACCTGCCCACCTTCTATATTCCCATGTCACTGTCAAAATTAACCTCATTCTTATAGTATCAGAATTTAGGCAAAATTAGTACGATCTCTCTCTTGGTTCCAACACTAAATCACAAAGTTCTGCCAATTCCCTGTTTATAAATCTTTGCCCAGGTTCTCATCTGCTGTGCTTGGGCTTAGAAGCCAGTCTAGTCCATTATACATGCAGAACAACACCTTTAATAAATGTTTTTATTTAATCACTTCCCTCCTAATTAACGCAGACTTTTTTTTTAATTGCCTAGCTAAACAAATATAAAATGTATATTCAAGTTTTTCCCTGCCTTTCCTTCCCCAAGCCTCTCCTAAGGCCCTTTGGTAATCTACTTATCAAGATTATCTCCCAAATCCATATGTGCAGCATGTACATTTTCTTCAAAATTTGGTTGAAATTCATAATCTTTAAGAATATTTTCCTAAGTTCAACTCCATTCTCATTGGTCCCTGAAAATTTCCTGATTTACATATTATGTAATACTTGTTTTCCTAAGTTCAACTCCATTTTCATTGGTCCCTGAAAATTTCCTGATTTATATATTATGTAATACTTGTTCATATGCTATAATTTTCTCCATGCTGCATTTAAATATAAGATTCTAATATTGAATACATTCCTGGCCATGCCCATGCATGTTTCTTTCTTATTTTAACTTGTTAATATTTCTTATACTAATTTCAATTTTTTCATAGCTGATTTATAAAAATGCAGAGGAATCTTTTTGTCCCTACTGAAATTAATCACTTTCGTGGTACCTGTGATGGTGAATTTCATATGTCCACTTGACTAAGCCATAGTACCCATATATATGGTCAACCACCAGTTTAAATTTTGCTTTCACAAAGGGGAAGGTATTTTTTAGTTGAAATTAACATTTAAATCAGTGGACTTTGAGTAAAGCAGATAATCCTCATTGATTGGCTGCATCCTGCACATGCCTACTGGGGATTGAGCTTGCAACCTGGGCATGTGCCCTGACTGGGAATCAATTGTGACCTCCTGGTTCATGAGTCAATGCTCAACCACTGAGCCACACCAGCTGGGCTATTTCATTTTCTTTAGGTGAACAATCCACCAGGAGGAAGGCTTTCAATAAAAATATAAAACTAAATATTTGAAATATTGAATTGCTATGATGGCTTAAATTTCTGAAAGATTATAATTATGATTAGTTAAGTCGGTTGAGCTATAACATGTATTTGCTTATTACTTATATTACTAAGAAAACTTTAAAACACTTAAAACTTACAAAAAACTTTTTATACTTTAAAAACTTTTTTCCAATGTAAAAGTAAAGAAAGTAGAGGAACCTGATTTACCAAGGAGGGAAATAAGGAACAATTACACAATTCTGTAAATATTAACTTATAAGGTTTTATAAATCCTCTTCAGAGTAAGCTCATATTATAATTTACAATGTAGATCTTTTGTATAAGCTTCTCTTAGGATTTCTCTTATCTAAAATGGGTCCCTGGGGAACCAGCAAGAAGAAATTCTATGATTATCTTCTGATGCAATAAAGGGAGAGGTCTTTCTAATACTAAATTTAAGGAAAATAATGACTCTTCCCTGAGTGTCGTGGCAATATCTCTAACATGAATATGAAAGCAGAATGGTTATAATTTCTGGTGTATTTATTTTGTCTTTTTATTTAAGCAACATCTAATTTTCTTAAGGAAGTTTTTTTTCATTAAGTTATGAAATCATACATTAAGCCTTTTTATAATGAATTATAAATTACAGTTTGTCCAGTTCACAAAAGAAAAACATTTAAACACATTTATATAACCTACTTATGCAATGTGGATTCTGGATTCTTCAATGTTCCCCTTACAAATTACTTAGGGCTGTGAATATATTATCATGTTTACTTGAATAACTACACATTTACCAGGAAATAAAGCAAATATCTGGATCTGAGTCCACAGTCATCCTTACAAGCCTAATCTATCATCTAAATTCTTTTTATTTCTTTTTTAAAATATATTTTATTTTTTTTTACAGAGAGGAAGGGAAAGAGATAGTTAGAAACATCGATGAGAGAGAAACATCGATCAGCTGCCTCCTGCACACCCCCTAATGGGGATGTGCTGGCAACCAAGGTACATGCCCTTGACTGGAATCGAACCTGGGACCCTTCAGTCCGTAGCCCGATGCTCTATCCACTGAGCCAAACCGATCAGGGCTATCTTCTAAATTCTTACTTCTGTTTATCAAAGAATGGTGCACTTACAGAAAATTGCAAAGATATCAGTAGCAGAGTTAAACTAGAATCTAGATTTAATGCTTTTCTCCTTTTCAGCATTTCTTCAGTTTTCTAAAAGTCCTACTTAGAGCTAAAGATATATTGGGCGAGGCATTAGGGTAGATTTCATATTTGAATGCCTCTATGCAAGATAGCAGGAAATCAGACATAAAAACCAGGGTTTTACTCCCAGGATTTGCCACTAACCTGCTTTTGTAACATCAGGTATATTACAACTTCTTAGAAACTCAGTTTTTGCCATCTGTAAAACAAAGATGTTGGCACTCACTTGCAGTCAAAATACTTATGTAACTCTACATTTATGTGAGTATACGAATGAGTAACAGAATCAGAGCAAGTCCATGTGAGACTATGGACACAGGTATATATGTAAAAACAGAAAATGGTAATGTAAAAAAATACGATGTTTACATTTGAAGTTTCCTTTCACAGTTTAGGTTTAAAGTTTTGATTTAAAAGGGCTCAGTAAGCCGAAACCGGTTTGGCTCAGTGGATAGAGCGTCGGCCTGCGGACTGAAGGGTCCCAGGTTCGATTCCGGTCAAGGGCATGTACCTTGGTTGCGGGCACATCCTCAGTGGGAGGTGTGCAGGAGGCAGCTGATCGATGTTTCTCTCTCATCAATGTTTCTGGCTCTCTATCCCTTTCCCTTCCTCTCTGTGAAATATCAATAAAATATATTTTAAAAAAAAATAAAAAAATAAAAGGGCTCAGTAAGCGCAGCACTTTCATCTTGCCATTTTTCTAATGTCCACAAGGAATATAACCTAAGAGTATGCTTGTTTTCCTCCCAAAATAATCATTCCCATACGTGGTCTAGGATGAACTGATCCAGTCCAATCTAGATCAGGGGATAGCAAACTTTTCTGTACAGATCCAGATAGTAAAAATTTAGGTTTTGCAAGCTATATGGTTTCTGTAGCAACTATTCAACTCTGCCTTTGGACTGTAAAAGCAGCCACAGACTATACAGAAACTAATGAGCACGGTAGCTGCATTCTAACAAAACTTTATTTAAAACAAAACAAAACAAAACAGGGTACAAGCAAGTCTAGGTCACACCAAGAAAAAAGATGGTATACCTATAAGCTAAGGTGGCAGAGTTTCAGAGTAGAAAATCATCACAAAGAAAACAATTATAAGTCATTTTAAAATTCTCAGAGTCCTTTCAGCCTAGTATAAGAGAGAACATAACATAATAGAAAGTACCAATGCACGTATTCAATATATACTAGATGTTCAATAAATAGATTTCCTTTCCCATTTCAACAGTGGCATCCCTTAAAATAGTATCTGCCTCCAAGCCTTACTTCTTGAAATCACTTATTCTGGCCTTCAGACAAGAGCTGGCCTTTGTTTCTTCTTGATCGTGGCAAGCACTATACCAAATGTTAGTCCTCCTGTATTCCTCTTCCCCCCATTACTCCAAAGCTGCAACTTCACAACCTTTCCCTCTGAGCCTCAAACATCAGGATTACCGTCACGCAGTATTGGCCCAGGGAAGGTGGTAAGGAAATAGAGAAGAGAAGAAGAGGACGGAGAGAGGGTAGGTTCAGGTGGAGGCCAGGTGAGTGGTAGCATTACCGCCTTTTTCCTGACTCTAACAAAAGAGCCAGGTGCTAACTTAGTGTTAATTTAAATGAAAATGTTGTCTACTCCGCTGGGAACAAAGAACACTTCACTTCAGGAAAAGTGTTCCCTAATGAAAGAACTCGGTTCTAACCGGGAAAACACAAAACAAAACACCACTGTAAGCTTTATTCTTATGCTTTTATCTAGATCACTTTGCCTCCAGCTGTGAAACTGACATGTTTTTAAAGCTCCAAGGAGCCTTTACTAGTAACCATGGTTACTGCTACAAAACAGTACAAGAAAAGTAGGAGGGGACAGCAATTTGAGGAGAAAAACAGTGCTTTTGATTTTCATCAAATGCAGCAATAGTAACGAGGCTGGGCAAGGGCCTCGAGGTTATTACTTCTCTCCAGAGCCACTGAAGTGCTTGATCTTTCAGCCACATTGGTCTAGTACCTCAGTGGATCATTTTACCTATCCAACAGTAATCCCCAAAATCTAACTTAGCCGTTTACAACGAACAACATCTTATAAACTCAACTAACATTCCTGCCAAGCAGTCAGTGAATTTGCTTGCCAGAAGTGCAGCTTACTCGGAAAAAAAAAAAATAAAAAATAAGAACACAAGGTTGCTTGGAAGTATACGAATCCAAGCCTAAGGAGGTGCCTATGGTTTTAATATAATGCCACTCAAGTAATGCTTCACAACCTTTGTTAGTAAAAACAGGTTTTCATCAAAAACCCTCTTTTCAAACTTCCTCAGTTATGAAATAATATATCATATATAGTGCCTATCATGTTTCAGGCACTGGATAGGATGCTGAGTACTTCACAATAAAGAAAACAGACAAAACTAGTCTTTTTATTTTTATTTTTTAAATATATGTTTAGATATCAGAGAGGAAGGGAGAGGGAGAGAGAGAAACATCAATGATGAGAGAGAATCACTGATTGGCTGCCTCCTGCATGCCCCCTTACTGGGGATCGAGCTCACAACCTGGGCATGTGCCCTTGACCAGAATCGAACTCGGGACCTTTCAGTCCACAGGCCGACGCTCTATCCACTGAGCCAAACCGGCCAAGGCAAAAGAGTTCTAAATTCTTATTCCATCTCTACAATAAACTGACTCTGCTTAAATCAACTCATCTCACCTCTTGATCATTTCACAAAATGAAACAGAATTAGATGATAGTAAGGTCTTCCACGCTTTTAAACTTGACACCTTTATAATGACATTACTATTTTTTTCTATACCAGAAGTTTATGCCTATATATTGTACAGATCATATGGTATAATCAGGCAATTATCTAACTTTGAGCAATCAGTTAATTAATCATTCTGCAAGTAATCACTGGTCCCCTTGGTGCCAGGTACTCTCCTAGGTGTTAGAAATGCAGTAGTAAGCAAAATAGTTAAAAATCCCTGCCTTGATGGCACTTATAAGTTAGTGAGAAGAGACAGACAATACATAAGACAAGTAAACAATACATGACATTAGAATACGGTAAGTACCATGGAGAAAAAGAAGCCAGGGAAGGAGTGTATGAGTTGGTAACTTCCCCATGCCCATTATTAGGAGCAGGAATTTGTTAGGCACTAAGGCAAATGAAGACAAGCAATACCCGAGGGCCTGTCCCTGAGCCGATCGCACTCTGGTAGCCATAGAGGAATACTAGAAAAGGCAAGTGAACCAAGTACTGTGGGAACACACAGGACAGAGCCACAAGGCAGAAGGAAGTGAGCTGCAAGCTGCATTTTACTCCCTTAAACACACACACAAATCAAAAAGGAAAAGATTCATGTAGAAAGAATATTAGGCCTATATTTTAAAGTTGTATGTAAAAATTTTATAAAACCTTATTTGTATATAATTAAAGAAGATATGAAAAAAAGAGACACAGACTATTTCCCTGCTTGGGAAAATTATTAAGATACAAACTGATCCCGAAATTATAGGCTTAATACAAATAAAATAAAAACGAAAATATGTTTTAGAAACATAATCATATAGGAATCTATACTACAATGAAAAGGATATGTCTATAAGAAAAATCAAGGGAATTCTGAAAAAGAAGAGGAATGAAGGCATATACCCTAATGATTATGAAAACACTTATTTATGTTTTTTTCCACTTGCATTTCCTTCTACTGACTCCCTTAGTATTCTATGAGTAGCATCCATTTCCTTGGGAAAGTTCAACAATGAAAAGAAAAAGAAATATGTTTATTCACCTACTAGAAATATTAAGATTCACCTTCTTAATTAAAGAAAAGATTTTGTAGTAAGACAAAATTCTTAAAACTCTGGTTTTCCAAAAGAAGAAATTCTTTAAAACACTAATATTTTCTGACCAGGCCTGAAAGACTCAGATTATCGTTTCTTCCACACTAGAGAGCATATATCCTTTCTGTCATGAAAGCTAGAATATAAAGCCTGCTATTTAGGCTAGAAGGAGGATTAAACCTAGAGAAAATATAAATTAAAGCCTCAAATTCCTGATTATGGCCAAAGGACAGTGAGATAAAGAATCGGACCGAGACAGGAGTAAAAAGCGGTTAGACCAATACTCACATTACCCTATCCGGGTAGAGGCTGCAAAAGGACAGAGATATTTGATGGAGTGAGGAAATCTGGGAGTTGGAATAGCTTCTGTTCTTCTTCCCGTTGAGACTGTGTAAAGAGACTGCCTTCCAGGAGCACTCCCCACCCCCTATACACATCCCAACCTCTCACCTCTCCTCATCCACACCCTAGCAAAAGCTGGAGAAAACCACATCAAAACAACGCAGAGAAGCACAATCAGAGTGAAGAGAGGCATGGGGCTGGCTCTGGAATCTCCCTTTCTCCTAATTGCCATAGAATTAATTCCGCCGTGCTCCCAAGTAGCAGAGGAAAGGTAATTTAAGATGCTGGATGGCGAATTTGCCAGAAGAGGTCACTGTGACAGGGGCAAAGTAACTCCACAGTAAAGGCCTGGAAAAGGGAACACCTGGCTAGGGGGCCAATGGGGAACCCGAGCCAGACCTCAGGTAATGTGTGACACCTGGGAAGAAGGCCAACACATCCTGGATCCAAGAGAACAAATCTCAAGTGACGTCATTTAAACTTTAGCTGTAGACATCTGAAGAACACCCAAGGACAGTTCTGATGGCACCCTGGTAGTCACAATTCCAGGAAGTAGACCAACCAATCACTGTGAAGGAGAGATCAGTGAAAAATCGGAGAAGATGGCACATGGACTGAGGGTTCTTGTATTCTTCTACTACTACAGGGTCGCATAAGCCACATGCATCCAACCCATAAGTCTGGATTCCACTGTGGAAAAGTATGAGAGAAGAGATGACACCTGAAAGACTAATATCCAAACACAGACTGAACATCCAGAGATACATTTAAATGACTGAATAAGACTCAGTTTACCAGACTTAAGACTGATACTCTTCCTCCAGTTACCACGTGACCAGGGTTCATCAAAAGGAAGACATGGCTTATAAAAAAAATGAACAAGCTACATTTTCTTTGAACATCTGAACAAGCATGAGTAAACTGTAATCCTGCTACTGATTTTATGATGTTTGTTTTCGTGAGAATTCAAAAGAAATACTTACTGGCACATTATAAAACAACATCACTCTAAAAGTAACAAGCGGACTTCCAGTTCAAGATGGCAGACTGAGCCCATTCATTTCGCTTCTCCTTGTTAAACATCTCATGTCAGGTGGGCCTGGGAGTACAGACAGGACACAGAATAACTGAAAAACCACCAAAGGCAACCAGTACAATTCTGATAGTAAATAGTAAATGCTGGCCACAGCAGATAAATTCCTTCCCGTAGCAGAAGCTGAGGGAGGGACAGGTCCCGGGTTACTAGCCTTGTCTCTACATGGAGCACGATAAAGAAGAAAGGGGCTCCACCTCCCATTTACCACAGCAAGTGGGGAGCCAACCTACAGAGCCCTGTGGTCAGGATGAAATTCACTGGGGGAATCAATGCTTTCTAAAGAATATTGACCTTGCCCTGGAGGCTCAGTACATTGGGCAAAGTTCCATGCACCGAAAAACTGCCGGTTCAATTCCCAGTCAGGGCACATGCCCAGATTTGGGGCTTGATCCCTGGTAGGGGGTGTGCAGGAGACAGCTGATCAATTTTTCGTTCTCACGTAGATGTTTCTTGCTCTTTCTCTCTCTCTCCCTCTCCCTTTCTCTCTAAAAAATAAAAAATGAAAATTTTTAAAGAATACAGACCTTTACAGAATTTCACCAGTTTACCAAGATGTTACAAGCATCCAAACTATCTAAAGTGGTTACACGCTCAACCCCAGACTTACTAAATCAGATTTTTGTGAGGTTTAGACTGCATTTAAGCTAGGCCCCGAAGGGATTTTGTATATATTCAAATTGGACAACCACTGATTTAGACCTTTGTTTGAAAATACTGTAAAGAAGAATAGCCGAGAATCACCAGCTAATTAATAAAAACTAAGAGAGGCACCAAGGTGAAAAAGCAGGGGTACAACGGCCCAAAGAAAAAAAGAATAAGGTAACCAAACTAAATAGAATGTCTTAACTTTAATTGGTATCTTCAGAGAGATTCAAGAGGCCAATGTATCCACGAAACAAGAAAAATCTGTTCATAAAATATCATAATCAACGAATAAGAGGATTTTTAGAAAATAAAAACGAAACTTATTTTCAAAATGTGGGGTCCTGAATTAAATTCTGGAACAGAAAAAGGACATTAAGTGGAAAAACTGATGAAATACAAATAAAAGCTGGAGTTTAGTTAAAAAGTAATGCACCAATGTTGGTTTCTTAGTCCTGAAATATATGCCATGGTTTTGTAAGCTGTTAACATTACAGGAAACTGAGATATGCGGGCATCTGTATTAATCTTTGCTACTTTTCTGTATATTTAAATTAATTCCAAAATATATTTTTAAAAGAAATATATATGCCATTTTTTATGGTCCCCGGAAATGTATGACAGTTCCAGTTTTTCGGCATCTTTACTAGCACCTGGTATTCTCACTATTTCTTATCTTAGTCATTCTCATAGGTATGTGTTTTTAATGTGTTCTCAGCGTGGTTTTAATTTGTATTTCCCCATTGCTTAATGATACTGAACATCTTTTCATGTGTTCATGTATCAATGTTATGTCCTTTTCGAGGAAATGTCTATATCTTTTTGCCCACTTTTAAATTGTTTCCTTATTGTTGAGTTTTGAGAGTTCTTTATATATTCTTGATTTAAGTCCTTTATTGGATATATGATATGAAAATATTTAATCTCAATCTATAGCTTGTATTTTTATTCTCTTATCTGTGTCTTTCACAGAATAAAAGCTTTTAATTTCTATGAAATCTAACTTTTACCAATATTTTTATTTAATGAATCATGTTTTTGGTGTCTCGCCTAACCTCAAGTCACAAAGTTTTTCACATATGCATTCTTCCAAAGGCATTTTACATTTAGATCTATGATGCATTTGAAGTTAATTGTTGTATAAGGTATGAAGTATAAATCAAGATTCATTACTTTGAATTTGAATGCAAAACCAACACCATTTACTAAAAAGGCTGTTCTTTCTCTCCTGATATACTTTTGCAACTTTGCCAAAAACCACCTGGCTATATTTGTGTGGGTTCTAGTTCTGGACTCTCTACTCTGTTCCAACAATCTATGTGTATATCCCTTTGTCAATACCACGCCATCTTTATTTCTGTACTGACAGTGTTAGTACCTTCAATATGCAATATGCTCCTTTCTTACTTCAAAAGCTTTAGATATGTTGGTGCTGTCTGCCTGTACATTTTCCTCCCTCACCTAGTAAAGCCTAACTCATCTTTCAAAATTCAACCTAAATGTCACTTTCTCAGGAAAAACTTCCATCGTGAAGGTCAAAGACAAAGGGAAAATATCAAGATGCATCAGTTCAATAGGGCTTCCAATTACCGATTCATCAAGAGTCTGGGACTGCTGCAAGCTTTAGGAAGCTATTAGGATTTCTTAAGCCTGGTAACATCTCTGTCTTTTTCTGTCATGATCACCACACCTTCTCCACCTCTTCCTGCTTCGACCATTCCCCTAATGCTTAGTTGTAAAATACTAAAAGCAAAAAGTAGGGTGGCAAGGAAGGAGGGAGCTGTCAACAGTGCATCAATCCACTTCTGCCCTGGATAGGTGTTGGAGATAGAAAAGATTCTCTAAGGAACAGAAGCAAGTGGATGAATTTCCTAGGGCCTCAAACAAGAAGAAAACCTATCTAGGTTTAACAAAAACTAAGGCAGTATTGAGAACAGGCTGATCTTCGTATTAAGTAATCACAATTTAGAGAACTAGCTGGGGGTGGGGAGGAGTTAAGACTTTTAAAGAGTCTCTTCCCTATATAATTGACAACAATGATTTCAAAATAATGTAAGCATGAAAAAGAAAAATTAACTCAAATTTCCTGAGCATTTGTTATATGCCAGGGACAGGGTGGGATACTTTACATACGTGTTTTCATGTATTCTTTACAAAACATCTGTGAAGTAGGTATTACTATATCTACTTTGTAGAAAAAGAAATTGAACTTATACAGCTTTGATTGGTTCAGTTTCCTCCCTATTCTTAGTCTCCTAATTTGTTTTAATAATAATCATACTTATGAAAAAAATTAATCAATACAGGGCACAAAATCTCAATTTAAAAAAGATAATTAACAGACACCAGTACTGAGATGACAAAGATGTCTGAATTATCTAACAAGGATTTTAAAGCAGGCATCAGCAAAATGATCCAAGAAATTACGAACTACTGAGATACATAGAATAACAGAGTCTCAGCAAAGAAACAGAAGATATAAAGAAGAACCAAGTAGACATTTCAGAACTGAAAAATGCAATAGCCAAATTAAACTCACTGAATGAACTCAATATTAAAATGTCAATAACAGAAGAATCAGTAAACTTAAAGACTGATCAACAGAAATTATCCAGCCCTAGCTGGATTAGCTCAGTGGATAGAGTGTTCGCCTGTGGATGGAAGGATCCCAGTTCGATTGCGATGAAGGGCACATGCCTGGGTTGCAGGCTCAATCCCCAGTAGGGGGCATGCAGGAGGCAGCCAATCAATGATTCTCATCATTGATGTTTCTATCTCTCTCTCCCTGTCCCTTCCTCTCTGAAATCAATATAAATATATTTAAAAAAGAGAAATTATCCAATTTGAACAACAGAAAGATAATAGAGTGAAAAACAAACAAACAAACATGGAACTTCAGGGACATAAAAAACAATTACATAAAATCTCATAATCATGTCATCAAAGTTCCAGAGAGGAGAAAGAGTGAGCAGATAAATTATTTGAAGAAATAATGGCTTACAATTTTTCAAATTAGAGGAAAATCATAAACTAATAAATTCAAAAAGCTGATCAAACTTCAAACAGGTTAAACCTAAAGAAATCCAAATATAGACACATTTTCATAAAGTTTCTGAAACTAAACTCCAGAAAGAAATCTTGCAAGCACCCATAGAAAAACAGTACATTACCTATAGAGGAACATAGTTAGAATGAAATCAAATTTCTTTTTTTTAAATATATTTTTCAGAGAGGAAGGGAGCGGGAGAGAAAGACAGAAACATCAATGATGAGAATCATTGATTGGCTGCCTCCTGCACACCTCCTGGGGATTGAGCCCACAACCTGGACATGTGCCCTAACGGAGAATCAAACGATGACCTTCTGGTTCATAGGTTGAGGCTCAACCACTGGGCCACACCAGCCATGCTGAAATAGAATTTCTTATCAGAAGCAGAGGATTCCTTTAAATTTAGAAAAATATTATCAAGAGCCAATACTGTGTGTGCTTTTTAACTCACATTTTAATTTTAGATAGTATTTACTAAATCTCAGCCATAAAAATTGAGAAAAGTATACTCAAATCTCCCATATCTCAATTTATTTTATTTTATTCAATTTCCAACATTTACATTCTACATTATAATCATATACTCAATTGCATATATATAATCATATATGCAATTCCCACAGGCATTCAGTCTCAATTCTAATCTTAAGTGACTTCAGTGTTTGTCAGATTTGAAGAATACAATCATTAAGCTTCATTTGGGCTTTATGTTATTTGATCCTCCCCCCCACACACACACACACACTTAAAATGACAGTTCTTCTCTACCACAAATGGCTGACTGTTCCACTACCATGTTTAACTTTTTATCATCACACTTAATTACCTGGAATTAATTACTCTGTTCTCTTCTGTATTATCCCTCTCCTTCCTCCACTAAAAAGTAAATTCTATGAAATTATGGACTTTTATTCTTCTCACTGCTATATGATTAATATGCTAAGTCTTGTGTTGGACATTTAGTTTAATAATAAACAGCTGAAAACCTCTTCCTTAAGAACTCAGTTTTTTAAATCTAAGTACAAATATGGAAGAAGTGTGATTTCACAGACAATTATTTTTTCCGGCCCACCTATGATTTTTTTTAAAAAATCTTTATTATTAAACATAAAAGGGGACATATGCAATACATTCACAAACTATTTTTAAATTAACATTATTGAGATAAAATTTATACGCAATAAAATGAGCCTAATTTAAATATACAACAGAATGGACTTTGACAAAGGAAAACACCTTTGTAATCATCACCACAATTAAGATATAGAACATTTCCACCGTCCCAAATGAAATTTGTTCATTTCAATAATAACTACAATTGTTGAGTACCTACTATAAGCCAAACTATTCTACTTTCTTCATAACATTTTGCAGTCCAGATAATACTTTAGTATTTAAAGGTCTCCTAAATGAATTTTATAAGAAACGGTTTGATATATAACAGAGATTTTTTTCTATACCTACCAATCAAAAAAATCTAAATGTTTATTTATATTTAATGAGCAGAAAGAAAGAAAGCCCTATGCATCTCCTCATATTGCACATCCTGTATCAAAAACAACCCTTGGGCCCTAACCGGTGTGCTCAGTGGATAGAGCATCCGCCTGCAGACTGAAGGGTCCTGGGTTCGATTCCGGTCAAGGGCATGTACCTTGGTTGGGGCACATCCCCAGTGGGGGGTGTGCAGGAAGCAGCTGATCAATGTTTCTCTCTCATCCGTGTTCCTAACCCTCTATCCCTCTCCCTTCCTCTCTGTAAAAAAGCAATAAAATATATTTTAAAAAAAAAACAAAAAACAAAAACAACCCTTGGCCCCATTCTCTAGGAGGTGTGGGTCCACCCATCATTCAAGTCCCACTTATGCCACCTTCTCTGCAAAGCTCTAACACTTCCTCTCCTCCTGTCCCTTCTCCAAACTAATCTCTTTGTTCCCTTATCTCAATATTTGTTACACACTTTATAAACACTTGTTAGTCCATAAGGAAAGGACCGTGTCTTATGCATATGTTACAAACCCAGCATCTGGCATGCAGAACAAATAATACATACTCACGATTCAGGTAAAATATCTACTTGGCAAAGCCCTTTCCAACTCAACCTCTAAACCTGAAAAATCTATCTATCTATCTATCTATCTATCTATCTATATATATATATAAAAGCCTAATATGCAAAGTGTCCCCTCGGGAGTTCGGCTGACCAGAAGTTCGATTGCTTGCTATGACTTATGCTGACCACCAGGGGGCAGCGCAGAACAAAGGAAAGCCCTGGCGGGCAGCCAGCAGCCACTAGGGACCCTACTTGTGCACGATTTTCGTGCACTGGGCCTCTAGTATAAAATAATTCACTTAGGTATATTGTTCTGAAACACTATTCAAACAATTCAGTTGAATTGTCATGTGAATTCAATTAAAAATTCATCTTTTTGTCATCTAAAGCTTTCACTTACATTTTGAATTCTGAATGTTAAACATGAATGCTCAAAAATACTGGTCAACTGCTTGGTAAATGCTTGCTGTTTCTTAAAAAGGAATCTGCACATGTTTATCTAGAGATAATTTAATTTATGATGTTTCTCCATTTTATAAGCAATGCAGAATTAGTTTTTGCACAACTACTGGCAACAAATTGTTTTTTTTAAAAAACCTCTTCTTAGTTTATTCTAAATAAATTTTATAAACCTAGTTCACCACAAAGGCCTATTTCATAAATGTCAACTTTCACTACCCAAGTGCCACTAACATATTAAGTGCTAGGGAAAAACAAACAAAAAAACTTTTTCATAAAGCCCTAGAGAGAAAACTAGGTTGTCAATTAAAAAAAATTTAATGGTATGATCCTTCACTAGAAGATCATAATTTTAAAAAGATATTCTAGCAATATTTTGTCAGAACAAACAACAATAGTTGACATAGTTTTCTTCTGTCTTTAATGAAGATTTACAAAAACATACATGAAGCTGAAAGAATTACTTAACTGTGTTCCATTTTGACCCTAAACAATTCTGTGAATGATTTCAAACAAAATTTCAGTAAAATTTTTCCTGTGTTTT
The DNA here is from genome assembly GCF_963455305.1 of Plecotus auritus. Classification (NCBI taxonomy): domain Eukaryota; kingdom Metazoa; phylum Chordata; class Mammalia; order Chiroptera; family Vespertilionidae; genus Plecotus; species Plecotus auritus. The sequence continues at coordinate 165,118,660 of NC_137782.1, forward strand.
TGTTTACTCTTCTAATAGCACTGTCTTTTCACATAACCAAGTTTAACTCTTAAAATTAATAAAAATAGTATTAGTGCAAAGGAACAAATTATCAGATTCCTATCCATAGTTCAAGATGAAAAACAAAATAGCTTTACAATTGCTATATTTGGACTTCTACACGAAGTTCCACTCTAGTATTTCCAATATAGTTTAAACTGATCTCCCTGCCTGAACCTGCCCTATATACCAAATTAAACTCCTTGAATTAAATAACTCTTTCAACATCAACTTTCACAGAAAACCATCAATAACTTCCCCTAATACAGAACAAAGTCCCACCTAATCAGCTTGATTTACAAGTCCACTCAGGGCACTGTCTTCACGGATGCCTCAGCTCCTACCTTGCCTTCCAGTCAATTATACTGTCAGGCCTTTCCTTATACGAACCTTCTTCCCGAATGCCTTTCCCAACTCCTAGATCCCAAGAGAATCCATGTCTTACTGAACTTTCAAACTCAAGTTCCAATTTCTCCGAAAAACTCTTCATCAACCAACTTGTTCCACACTTCCTTACTCATTAAGGTACTTGAGAACAGGTTCTACATGTGTGTATTTCAATTTAACTTAATATTATTCCACTGATTTGTTCATTTCAATAATAATTGTAATTGTTGAGTAACTACTATAAGTCAAACTATTTTATGCGCTGGTGCTACAGTAGAGAACAAAAAGCCACTATCCCTGTTGTCACAGTGCTTATATGTATTGAATATGAAATATTTGGGTATTTATTTATCATTAAACATCAAATTTCCCATTGTTGGCCAATTAGGCTGTCTTCAGTTTTTACTACTATAAGTAATATTATTGTGAATATAGCTGATACAGCTTTTTTATTCCTTGAATTATTTACTTAGGGTTAATTCCCAAGAGTAGGATTATTAAATCAATGGCCATAAATATGTTTAAGGCTTTTAAGACATACTACCATACCACCCTCCAAATGAACTGTACCAATGCCAAAGCAATGCCCAAGTACTTTATTCCCTATGGACTATTTTATTACAATTATTCAGTAAGTATAAAAATGTGATTCACTATTGTTTTAATTATCCAGAAGGTATAACTCTTTTCTTAACATTTGTTTATGCTATATCCCCTTATAACCTAATGGGCATGACTTCATCAATGTATTTACTGGAATCTTAGTGTTGTAAATATTTTTTAAATATTCATAGTCATTTCAGATTTACCATTTGACAGACTTTATGTTTGCTTAATATATATTACATTCCTAAGCCATATTGTCTCAATTCTGAAGATAGTTGTTTTTCTTAAAATAACATTTTTGGGTTTCTGAAACGAGGCGAAGTATTAGAATTAATGTCCAGAAACCCACTAGTAGTCAAGCAAAAGAATAAGTTGTGATACATGTTATTGCTTGCCCAGGTATAAACCTGTAGGAAATACCTTCACATAGAAGGCATTAGTTTATCCAACTACTCTTTCAGGATCCCAGAGCTGAGTTAAGTTCATAGGTAAATGTACCTTCAGTTGAATTTTAAGTGAAATCTGAAAGCCTGCTGCTTGAAAATGTTTTCAGAAAGATAAAGCACTGAAATAAAAAGGTGTTATGAGGCAAAAACTGTCTGTTGTAAGACAAGCAAGGACAATTCAAGCAGCAGAAAGCATCCAATCCCTCAAAACAGACCACAGAATTTTCAGAGCTGGGAGACATGGGTGTGACCAATTGCTACTTGACAAAGTACTATTACTTACGTGCTGGATATCAATCTGTCAAAAGTTTCCAGCTGACTCAAAAATAAAGTTATTTAATATACAGCTTATCTACAGAAAAACTGAAAATATGAGTTTAGACAAAAACAAAAAGTAGGTTAAATTTCATATTTTCCATATGACTCAAAACTATAACAAACAATCATAATGTGCCCTAACCGGTTTGGCTCAGTGGATAGAGCGTCGGCCTGGGGACTCAAGGGTCCCAGGTTCGATTCTGGTCAAGGGCATGTACCATGGTTGTGGGCACATACCCAGTAGGGAGTGTGCAGGAGGCAGCTGACAGATGTTTCTCTCTCACCGATGTTTCTAACTCTCTATCCCTCTCCATTCCTCTCTCTGTAAAAAATCAATAAAATATATTTTTTTAAAAAACAAAACAATCATAATGTATAAAGAAAGCAAAAAATGTAAGCACAGGTTGAGAAAAATCAGCATGTCAGGATGTGAAAAAGGTTTGGACTTAATTGTATATTATGATTTGAAAGAAGATAGTATAGAAATTATATGGGTAAAAGTATGCTTCTGTTAGTTAATTTCTAAGAAAGATTTAAAAAACAAATATAATGTTTTTTTCTTGAAAGTATGTTAAAGCAATAGTATATGTTACAATTAATAGTGACAGAACTGATAAAATGCACTGCATATATGCATGTGTGGACATATTTGTCAATTATTTATTCACTCATTCATTTTTGAGAAGACAGCAAGAACAGAGAAGCAGGAACAAAACTAAAAATATAATGCATGAAGATCAAACTCTTTCAGGATCCCAAAAGTTACTGTGATGTAGAAAAATATATGATGAATGAAGTAAATACAACCTAAGTGAAAAATAATAACCAGTTAGATAACTCACTAGCGCCTGGCTGGCATGGCTCAGTGGTTGAGCCACAACCTATGAACCAGGAGGTCACGTTTCGATTCCCAGTTGGGGCATGTGCCTGGGTTGTGGGCTCGATACCCACTGTGGGGCATGCAGGAGGCAGCCCACCAATGATTCTCTCTCATCATTGATGTTTCTCTCTCTCTCTCCCTCTCCCTTCCTCTCTGAAATCAATGAAAATATATTTTTATAAAAAACTAACTAGCAACTAACATAACCAAAAAACCTTACAAAGTTGAAGGTGAATAACAGCAAACAGAAATAGTTAAGAAAACGTAAATAAAAATTTATCTTAATTCAGTTAAAGGTAAGAATATTAAGAACTTATTAAAACTATGTGATATTTGACCAAGCTTCAGAATACTGTAATTCTGGCTCAATCACCCTCCACAAGGACCAGAAAGTGGAAAGTGAGGGGGATGCACCAGGCAAAACTGCCTGTTTAGCATCCTCAAAGGGTTTTGACCACAAGCAGTCAGGGACTCCGCTGCCTCAGTTACAGGTAAGCCTGACATGTGAAACACTGAGAACGAGCCAACGGGTTTCTCGTCTTCTTTTACGTAGGCCCCCATCTAACCCACAGAAAAGAAGGAGAAAAAGACAAACGAGTATTTCCACAGAGCCATGACGGAGTAATAGGGATCTGATGAATCCTCCCCGCTTATACAATCAGAAAACTGTATAAAATAAACAACAGTTTTCAGATATTGGACAACAGTCAAAGCAGGAGTGAGATTCCTAAGAAAAGGGTGGAAATGAGGTGAGGTCTACAAATGCCCCACATCAGTGGTCGGCAAACTCATTAGTCAACAGAGCCAAACAGCAACAGGACAACGATTGAAATTTCCTTTGAGAGCCCAATTTTTTAAACTTAAACTTCTTCTAACGCCACTTCTTCAAAATAGACTCGCCCAGGCCGTGGTATTTTGTGGAAGAGCCACACTCAAGGGGCCAAAGAGCCGCATGTGGCTCGTGAGCCGCGGTTTGCCAACCACTGCCCCACATCATACCCTTAAAGCAGTTTACAGTATGCAATGTAGAGAGGGGGACCTTCAAAAGAGTCTGGCAGGAAGTTGAGGAAACAGAGACTCATGTTCAGGGAGGCCAAGGCATCCAGAATTTGTAGAAAAGCAAACCAGAGAGAAGGGAACTGCATTCAGTGACAGGGCTCCTGAGATCTGCAGAGATGGCCCCTCCAGCCACTGGCAGCTTCTGATCTGTCATGTGTTGAGAGGAAAATACCTAAGGGGGGAGAAAGGACTACTGGAAAACAAATAAGCCAAAGGATTCCTAAAACTCAAACAAGGTAAGGAATAGTTTATATTCCTATCAAACCGAGCGAAGGCCTTGTAACACATGAGACATTAAACAAACCCATCAGAAGGCTTCAACTCTAAATCAGCTCTAGGAAAAAAGGCTGCTCTGGACTCATCCTAACAAAGCTTCCTCAAAACAAAGCAAGTCTTAAAAAAGCATCAAAGTGATCTCTAAAATGTTAACTGCATGCAACAACTTAGAACAACATAATTTAAAGGCCCAAGGAGAGGACGAGAAATGAGGGAACGACCAGTTGGTGGGTGCAGTTCTTGGCGCCCCAAAATCTCTATATACTATGCATTTTCCTATATATGGTACTTCACTATACTGCACATTTCCTGCATATACATCCCTATGATAAAGTGACAAGTTAGGCGCAGTAAGAAATTAGCTGGACAAAGAGACAATTCATGTCTTAATGAAACAGGACGGCCCAACATTTCATTATGCTACTCAGAAGAGCGTGCAATTTAGAACTTATGAGTTGTTTATGTCTGGAATTTTCCATTTAATATTTTTGGGCCACATTTGACTGGGGGTAACTGAAACCACAGAAAGCCAAACTGTGAATAAGAGGGGACGAGTGTATTTCATCTTTCTACTCAAAGCTTTCATGGTAAGATAGGAGAGTGAGCTTCTGTCATACACGTGCAGTTTTTATTCAAAAATATATTGTATCTCTTACCAATAAACTATAGCCGGTAAAAGCAAACCCTTTCTTTAACACAAATAATTGGTTATTCAATTTCAATAACTATGCCACTCAATAATTATAACTGTCATTTGGAAAATGAAAAACCTCTTGAACTACAATTTTCAGATTCCAACTAACTTAATATTTTCAGAAACACCATTGAAGATGTATTTTATTTTTAAAAAGGCTGCTTCAGTTTATTGCTATAAAAAATAACGGGTGAACCTGGGTTAGAGGGAGGTGGGTGGAGAAGCAGAGAAAAACAGCACAACTTTTAACTAGCTATAGCCCACCTTCAGACGGCCACCTTCCATAACCTTCAAGAAAAGGAGGTCTGTGATTGTAACCCAGCTCTTTCTCTTGAGAGTGAAACAAACAAACAAAAAAATGTCCTTATTAGAGCCTATAAGCCTCTTTTCATGAAACGTAGCTATTAGCTGGCCAAAGAGAAATTTTAAAAAACACACATACATAGTTGGGGTAAGTCACATTTTCCCTAAATTGTTTCCACCCCATCTCTTAATAGGCAAGTATTCTTTTGGTAACCAACTCTCCCAGTAATCTTTCTCAAACTCAGAGACTATTATAAAAAAAAAAAAGTTCATTGCAGAGAACAGAGAGATTACTCATTAAACCATCCTAAGACTTTATCAACAGATTTTCCCACCTGTCCCAGGCCTAAGACTTCTTGAAGTAACTAAGCCATATTTTTTCCTCCCCATTTTAAAAATTAATTTAAAAAATAACTTCAAAAATTATGAGTTAGCTGTCTCTTAAACCAAGAGACATATTTACTAGATACAACTTAGGTGATAAACAGTGTGCTAAATGCCCTGCCTCATTTTAGCTCATGTAACCCATGTAAAGTCAGGGGGAAGTAATTATATAACAGGTGTGGGGGTTGGGGAAAGGAAGGAGTAATTTTATCTAAGAGTCACAAATTCAGCAAATAGGACCAATAAAATCAACAAGTAATTGAAAGTAAAATGCGTCATAAACAGACTGCCTGCAGATCAGGAGGTATATATAGTTAAAAAAGAAACACACACTAGAAGCTGTTACAATGCATTTTATTCTTTGGTTCCTGGCTACACACTAAGTTAATTCTTAGTCTCTGAGTGACTACATTGTGTTTGTAAAGGAGTAAACTCAACTGGACTCTGGATTACCTAAGTATTAAGACAACTTCCAAAATCAAAATTACAAATGAAAACTGGTATTTAAAAGTTTAGCTTCTAGCCAGTACATTAAGACAAACAAAAGAAATAAAAGGTGTAAGGATTAGAGTGGAGAGATTAAAAAAAATGTTTTAAGGAGAGATACAAAACCTAGCAAAGACAGACACCAGGGCTAGAATGCCTGAATTCAAATCCCAGCTCTACCACATACCAGCTACATAACCTTGGGCAAGTTAATGTCTTCCTTGGAGCCCTTGAGAGGATCTGATAGGTCAATATGTGTACATGCATAGACGAGAGCCTGATAAATAGTAAGCACTATAGAGTAAGTCTGTCCTTTGTAGGCAATATGATTTTCTACATAGAAAACCCAATAGATTAAGGAAATTATTAGAAATAATATTTCAGCCCCAACCAGTTTGGCTCAGTGGATAGAGCATCGGCCTGTGCACTGAAGGGTCCCAGGTTCGATTCCAATTAAGGGCATGGACCTTGGTTGCAGGCACATCCCCAGTGGGGGGTGTTGCAGGAGGCAGCTGATTGATGTTTCTCTCTCATCGATGTTTCTAACTCTCTATCCCTCTCCCTTCCTCTCTGTAAAAAATCAATTAAAATATTTTTTTTAAAAAAAGAAATAATATTTCAGCAGGGTTGCTAAATAAACATAATTCAATTGTGTTCTTATTAGCCAACAAAGAGAAAATGTAAATTTCTGGACCTCTTTCTTATGGAAACTTTCAAAACAGCTTAGAGAATAAAAACAAGAATTACAGCACTACCATCACCTCCAACACCACAACTGCCTAGCTCATGGTCACTCTTGCTTCATCCCCACCCACTGCCTTCCTCTCTTCATAAAATAATGAAGCAGATCCCAAACATATGCTTGCATCCATCAACCTTTCAGCATATATTTCTGAAAGATGACTCTTTTTTCATATAACCACATACTGCTATGACAATAATTTCTTAATATCAAGTATCCAGTCAAGTGTTAAAATTTTCCTAAGTATTTCATAAATATTTATTTATTAAAATCTGGACCCAAATATAGTCCAAGCATTACTATTAATCTCAAATTTCCTCCTTCATTTCTCTTTTTTTCCTTCCCTGTAATTAATGTTGTAAACGCCAGGTTGTGTGTCCCCCCAAGGACTTCCCCAAAGCCTAGATTTTGCTGACTGCATCCCCAATGGTTATCATTTCATTTGTTTCCCTGTCTTCTATGTTTCCTGTAAACAAGGAATTAGAACTAGAGGCTTGATCTGATTCAGTTCAATTTTTTGGCAAGAATACCTCATAAGTGATGTTGTGAATTTTCATTAAGAGAAACCTAACGCCTGGTTGTCTTTCTGTGATGTTAGCAATCACTGATGATCTTTGCTTGGGTCCAGGAATTCATTACAAAACGGTGATGTTTTGCTCAGCTGGCGTGGTTCAGTGGTTGAGCATTGACCTATGAACCAGGAAGTCATGGTTGCTTCCCAATCAGGTCACATACTTGGGCTCCATCCCCCAGTAAGGGGCGTGCAGCAGGCAGCCAAGCCATGATTCTTTCTCAGTATTGAGTTTCTATCTTTCTCTCTCCCTCTCCTCTCCTCTCTGAAATCAATAAAAATATGTATTTTTACAAAACGGTGATGTTCTATGTATCACTCCTTCTTCATTTGTTAACTAGAATATTCCTGAAAAAAAGAAACTTCCTTCCCTTCAAGTATAGTTATAGTTCCTTAGCATACTCCAAAGAAAACTAATGAGTTGTTTTAAAGTATCATTACGAACTTACAGATTTAAACATGTGATGTGACTGGTTATACCAGGGGTGGGCAAACTTTTTGACTCGAGGGCCACAATGGGTTCTTAAACTGGACCGGAGGGCCGGAACAAAAGCATGGATGGAGTGTTTGTGTGAACTAATATAAATTCAAAGTAAAGGAGCGGAGGGGAGAGCAAGAGAACTGGATAGAACAGCCGGATCCAGCCCGCGGGCCGTAGTTTGCCCAAGGCTGGATACTGTAGAGATACCTGCCAATGTTCATCTTTGGCCAGCCACAGTCCATTCAGATAAGCACCTTAGTTACTAGTATTTTGTCATGCCTTATTAGAGTTTGATGACTTCCTTACAAGGTGTTCAAGGCCCCAGAAATAGAATAAGCGTTAGCCATAAGTCACATTCCCATACAACTAGTTTCTTTCTTATCTTTATATCTACTAAATTAAAAATTCCTAACTCTTAATTATAAATCAGCTGTGATATACAATCTGGGTTTTATAACAGAACATGGACCCAGAATTGTAGCAGTATTTCTCACAGAAGTCTACTTTTAGCATTTCATTGACTGCCCCTCAAAAAGCATATCCCACTTAAAATTCAATGTTGAATGCTTCAATTTTGAGAGACTGGCTCAAAAAGATTCCTAATCTATTCTCTGCTGGCATTTTTGCTCTGGAAAGTATTTCTTAGTGTTCCATTTCAAAATTTGGATGTGTTTTTTAAACATGTACAATAAAAATGCAGTTTTATCTTTGATAAATTAATAAGCTCATCAAGTACGGGGAAATGATCAAACTCTTAGAAACTGAATTATTTTGTACCATAATTCAGACTTTTTATAAAATCCTCATACCTCATCCTTAACATTAAAACTCATGATACTGTGAATATGAATTAAGTTCTGACTATTTGAAATACTAAACGTATTTGCTAAGTCATGCCCCTCTGAGATCAGAAACATGGAATTATCAATAATAAATATTTATTTTGCTAAAAAACTAATTAACAAACATTAAGCCCTGTCATACTACACAGCTAGCAAACGTCACTGTGGAAAAGCAGGATCCTGTATGCACTTGCTGACCATTCCTTCACAATACTCTGAAAAAATATGGCTTTAGTGGCCAAAAATTGCTTGCTTCCACAATTTTTACTTTTTTCTTCAACAGTAAATCACAATGAGAAATCACACCACATTAGAGATGCCAGTTCTTCTCTCTGAGAATAGAGGGATAAGAATTGATCTCCTGGAGCAATTTCTTTTACTCACAGACCAAGTATACCTTCCCTGCAGTTAAAGTGACTAGACTTGGATCAGAGGAAATAGTGCATCTTTTCCAGGCAACATTGGCTTAAAAAAACAATCAACCACCACCAACAACAAAGCAAATACCCTTCTGCAGCGGTGTGTACTTCCCAGTGTAACAGTTACACATCTATATGAAGCGCTGGTATGGCCTCTGCAAATCAGTGCTTTCATCAGACTGAAAAACAAAAATTCTGCTGGCCTGCACACATGACAATAACTGCTTTTCCAGATGATATGCCTTTGATAAGGGATTTTTGCCAAAAGCTCATTTACTTTCCCTCCAAGGATAATAATTGTCATTAACTTTGAAAGTGGCTTTACAAGCCTCTGAGTAGTAGTGTGAGTTGACCTGTTTGTTGCTATGAGAAAAATAACTGTGACTGACACTTCAGTAGTGTGGTCTTCCGTCTTCAGCAACATTCTTTAATTTCACACGGAAAAGCATTATTTTATGTAATTATATTTGTTATATTTTTTTCATCATAAGTCTAAAAAATAATTATTATAGAAAAGGAAACTAAGACAGAAATCGTAATTCAATCCCCCAGGGTAGCATGAAAATAGAAAAACTGAAATGTGTGCTCTTTGCATCACACCACAGAGAGAACCATAGCAAGAGAATAACTATTTCCTTAGCACAACTGGTTGAAATTTTTTTCAAAGGTTTTCTTGAATCCAAATAAAATATTTCTAAAAGGTACCACTTTAACTTAATGTAAACTATATTTCAAGACGTAACTTACAAATGTTCCTGGCCCTAAATTATGTACTGATTTTGTTTTGTTTTCATACCCCCCCAAAAAAAAGTCCCACACTCTCAAAATCTAAAGACTTCTCAAAAAATTTACAAGAAAATATTGTCAAAACATATTATATAAAATTTCTGAGCACAAAATTGCAAAATTTTCACTTTTCTTCATTTTCAAAAGGAAAAATGACAAATATTAATAGGGATATCACTCTGTGAAAGCTTGCAAATGAGTGGAGAGAGAGAGAAGAAATTGATGAATTAGAAATCCCTAATTAAAGATTTAAGCAACCTAATTTGGCTACGTGGCAGTTTTACAAATCCTGTAAAATAAAAGGCTAATATGCAAATCAACCGAATGGTGGAACGACCAGTTGCTATGATGTGCACTGACCACCAGGGGGCAGACACTCAGTGCAGGAGCTGACCCCTGGTGGTCAGTGTGCTCCCATGGGGGAGCGCTGCTCAGCCAGGAGTCAGGCTCACGGCTGGTGAGCACAGTGGCAGTGGCGGGAGCCTCTCCCGCCTCTGCAGCAGCACTAGGATATCCTAAGCCAGCAGTAGGACATCCCCCAAGGGCTCCCAGACTGCAAGAGGGTGCGGGCTGGGCTGAGGGACTCCCCCAAGTGCACGAATTCCGTGTACTGGGCCTCTAGTAGAATCATAAGTAGATCAATTAGTCAGTAAATTCAGCTGATCAAACTTCCTACTCCCTAATCTTAACTTTTGTTGAGATGTGAATACAGAACTTAACTATATTACTCACAAAGGGGTTCTAAATTATGATTTTATGTGTTCATTTTATAATTGTTGTTAAATGGTCTTCAGATTAGTGTATTTAGCCTCCTTAGCCCCAGAGTAAACATTCTGAATGAAAGATGTTTTCAATTTAATTCATAATGAAGTTATAGAACAATTTATATTCTTCCACATATCTAAAATCATTCTTTGCAAAGCTTAGACATTCTACTAATGCTGTTAAATGAAAGTAAGAAGGAAAGATATTTTTAAAATTAAGAGAAATGGTTCTGATAATAAGATAAATTGCATGTTTAATCATCATTACCGTTTGATTCGAAATGACATCAAGAAATTTTAGAAGAGTACAGATATATCTACTAGCTGCCAGAGTTCTAAAACTTCTCATCAAAGCAAGCTAACTTTTTTATCTGCTATTTGATTTGAGGTAACCTCTCCTTGGCAAAAATTGCTCAAATTATGTCACCCCTTTCTAGAAGGTAATCCATTTTTTTAAAACTGGAGCAGTCTTAGAATTTTCCAATATCATGAATTTTTATTACTTTAGGATTTACTACTTTATATGTTCTTACAAAATAGAACAAAATGAAATTAATAATCCCAGTAGTAAGTGATACATTTTTGTCAGATTTTTATCTTTTCTATATTCCAGCATGATTAACTTATAAACCTCTATAATGTATACAAAGAACCAACCAACTTGGACCTATCCCCTAAAATAATTATCTTTCCATACCTTCTGCATATTTGGAGAAAGATAATTTTTAAAAATATTTGTTTTTCACATGAACACCTGACTACCCTGTTTGGAGTTTATATGTATTTTAGAAAAATAGGAAGCACTGTGTTCGTTTTCCATTGACATGATGTTTCCTTTGATTGTTTTCAACGATCTTACGTAGTCTTCAGAGTGGGGGCCCACCCCGTAATTTGGAAGTAGCACTTGATTCTTTACATAGCTCGATTTTCTGGTGCAAGTGAAACTAACCCATCAAATCCCAAAAGCCCTACAGGCACAGTCCATGGGGAGGAAAAGTGACACTTCTTGGTGAATAGAGAATCCTTAACAACAAATGAGAAGAATAGGAAAGGAAGGTTTCCAAACCAAACTAAGGGACAATCACTAAGATCTCTTGTATCATGTGAGCAGGCTCTCTTAGAGTGCTGAATTCAGTTGCTCGTCTCAGAGGGTCATGCCATAAATAAAACAATTATTAAACTGGCATTTATTTATTTCAGTTCTTCTAACAGAGTTTACTGAGTCTTAATCTGCACTTAGTATAAATCTTAATTTCATATAATGGACACAGTTTCCTAATTACAAAGATTACCTTCTTTTAAAATCTGGATCTTTTCTCAGTTTGGGGGGAAAGTAAGCTGGGGAGAGGGGTAAATTCTCCAAAAGCTAAGCATTCTAACATAAAAATTTAAACTTCTGAAATATTTATATAAAAACCAACATTATAAAATGACGGCCAAGGAGTCAAATTAAAGTAAAATTATACCTCAAATACCTTAGAAAGTAGAAATTTCTAAATGTTGGTGTCTTCATTTGGAAGCAAAAATTTCTACTGCACGATCTTGCCTGATGGTCCTTAATTTTTTCATCAGTTGGTTCCAGTTACATTTCCATTAGTGTGGATAGATCTAAAGTAGGAAGAAGAAGACACAATTAGTCTACTAAAAATATTACAGATTAAATTTAGATATTGTGACACATCATTGTTTCCCTACAAGCAAAGATCCTTACACAGATGCTTTAGTTATTAAAGAAATGTCAAATCCCATTCTTATCCCTACTAAAGATTTTAAAAATTGAAATTAAAGATTAAAGGTGAAAAAAAGGAAGTTGATAGGAGGTAATTAGTTACTAGCTTTAAAACAGATCCCCAAAGAAGGTATGCAGCAAATTGGTGTTTGCTTTGCAAAGGTATTCCAAGGAGACAAGGGGCTTTTGACTATTAGCTCACTCATCAGAGTTGCTGACATCATCCCAGCAACAGTAGCCTGAGTACCCAGTTTTAGGTAAAATGGAAAAGTAGGAAGAAACAGGGTTTCCAGCAGATCACCTCTATGGCAAGGAAGCACCCAATATGACGGTTACTATTCATTACCGGGTCATTGGCAGTGGGATAAGACAAACTGGATTTTACTAAACTAATGGTAGTGCTGTATCTTCCCACTCTACCTCAAAGCTAATGCCAAACAGGGGGGTATTTGTAGATATAAGAGAATGCTTAAGAAATGTAAGCCCTACCTGCTTTCATTATTTGAAGTTCAACTGCTTTAGGCTTTACCACCCAGGGTTACTATTATTCCCTTTAGATCACAAAGACACAGTGGATCAGGCTCCAGAAAAAAGTCATTGTACCACAGGTCAATTCAGGAATCTTGCTAGTTAATTCTACCCGTGCTCTCACCCTTGTCACCCTTGGACTTTGTTCAAAACACAAACCATTCTGGCCAACTACCCTCTCTCCTATTTTCATGCCCACAATGTTCTCTATGCTTTCTCAGTCACTCCTGTGTTCCTCCACTACTGCCCTTCCTGCTAATCTTTTCTTCAAAGACCTCTGGAAACCCCATTTACATAGCAAAACAAATCACCTCTACTTCTTCAACCGTATCACTGAACACTCCTTTCAGCCACTAGTCTAAATCTGGCTCTTGAAAAGAACTTTGCAGACTGAAGGCTAAGACAGTAGATCGAACTTCTCCATGGTGACATTTCTAGACTCAACTCACCAGCAACCCCATTCCTTCCCTCGAGCTCACATCATCTGACTGCCCTATCTTCTACTTCTCTTTGTCATTCAATATCCCACTTTTTTTTTTTTTTTCTAATCTGGGTCCACACTCAATCCCTTCCATGCACTGTGCCTACTCTCATCTCTCCAGCTGCTGTGTTTTCTATCCCCAGTCTCAAAATCTTGGTTGTCACCCAAACTATCAGTCCACCTCGTATGTTACCTTCTTTCTTCCACTTCACAACCCTCAAATTCCTAATCCTGGGGCAATTCAATCACCTTCTAGAAACACACACACCACACACACACACACACACACACACACACACACACACGTAGACTGATCCTGCTATAATGTAATAATAGGGTCTTCAAATTCAGTTAGACACTAAATGCTATCCAGTATCTCTTTTATATGCCATTAATCAGGTCTTTCTACCATAACTCATACTGTCTTTCTTTCCAATTTTTTGCCACTCTCCCTCTTACAGACCCATGGGGAGGGGGTGAAATGGAAGAGGGGTCTTCTTGTTTTTCTTAACCATTTGTATAGGTTGTTTATAATATGAAGATACTATTTCTTTCACTTGCTTTTAACATTTTCTCAGTCTATCATTGGGTTTTAATAATTTTCATTTTTAGGTGGCCAGATTTGTCCACCATTGTCTTTTTCATTTATTTTATTATGTCTCTATTTATAAATTTCTGATAGCAGATAAATAGTCTGATTTTCACTTTTCTGTGGGCTAATTGTTTGAATCCTTCATTCCAAATGATGTCTGATCTAATCTAAATTGTATTCCAAACTGCCCACCAGTTTTCCTAATGTTAATTCTCACAAACAATCTTAACCAAATATTAGAAAAATAAATCCAGCTACAATGTGTATGATAATCAAATAATATTATCCCAGGAATGTGATATTAGTTCAATAGAAAAAAAAATCCATCAACATAATTCACCATATCAACAGACTAAAACATAAGTGATCACCTTAATAGATACAAAAAAATTAGAAAAAACTCAGCCATTCATGACTCAAAACTCTCAGAAAACTGGGAACAGAAGGGAACGTCCTCAGCACAGCGCATGAATCTACAACAAGTCTATAACTGCTATCAGACATAATCATGAAAGATGAAATGCTTTCCCTCTAAGACTGGAAGAAGGCAAGAACATCTCTCACAACTCCTACTCAACACTGTACGGTACTGCAAGTATAATAATAATGCAAGAGGAAGAAATAAAACCTAAAGATGAAAAAAAAGAAAGAAGTCTTCTTTCACAAATGATAGGATTGCCTATAAAGAACACCCTAAAGAATCTAACACTAAAACCAGTAAGTGAACTAAGCATATTGCAGAAACAAGGTCAACATACAACATATAATTGTATTTCTACAGGGTAGAAATTTAAAAAATAGTAACAATTATATTAGCCATCAAAAAAGAAATACATAAGGCCCAGCTGGTTTGGCTCAGTGGTTGAACGTTGACCCAGGAACCAGGAGGTCCCCGCTTCAATCCCAGTCAGGGCACATGCCCGGGTTGCAGGCTTAATCCCCATGCAGGAGGCCGCCAATCAATGATGTTCCTCTCTCATCGATGTTTCTCTCCCTCTATCTTTCTGCCTTCCTCTCTCTCTAAAAATCAATAAAAACGTATTTTTAAAAAAGAAATACCTAAGCTAAATGTAACAAAATAAATGCAAGATGTGTGTGCTCAAAAATACAAAACACCAAGTGAAGGAATCGAAGACCTCAATAAATGGAGATACACTATTTTCAAAGATCAATCAATACTGTTAAGATATCAATTCTTTCAAAATTAATTTATAAATTTAACATAAATCCTAATTACATTTCCACCAGGCTTTTTGTAAAAACTGACAAGCTAATTCTAAAATTTGTGTAAATGAACAGAAACTAGAATACTCAAAACAATTTTGAAATAGACCAAAGGTGGAAAACTTACACTACCTGGTCTCAAGATTTTCTATAAAGCTATAGAATCAAAACACTGTAATTCTGGCATAAGAATAAACATACAAATCAATGGAGGAGAAGATAATGTCCAGAAACAGAGTTGCATATTTATGGTCAACTGATTTTCAACCAAAGTACCAAGGTCAGTCAATGAAAAAATAATTGTCTTCATTACAACTGGTACTAGAACAATTGACAATCCATGTGGTAAAAAAGAAAGAAAGCAAAAAAAAATTCAACCTACATGTCCTATCTTATACAAATACACCTAAATATTTTAAAATGCAAAATTTCTGGAGGAAAGCAAAGAAACAAATTTGGGGGGTCCAGGAATTGGCAAACTTTTTCTGCAAAGAGCAAGACAGTAAACATTTCAGACTTTGTGGGCTATACAGTCTTGCTGCAAATATGCAACTCTGTCATTGTAGCATGAAAGCAGCATAGACGATGAGTGAACATTAGGTCAAGGCCATATTCCATTGAAACTTTATGTTCTAAAACAAGTAAGTGAACTAAGCATATTGCAGAAACAAGGTCAACATACAACATATAATTGTATTTCTACATGGTAGAAATTTAAAAAATAGTAACAATTATATTAGCCATCAAAAAAGAAATACATAAGGCCCAGCTGGTTTGGCTCAGTGGCCTGAATGGGCTGTAGTTTGCCAACCCGAGTTAGGCAATGAGTTTTAGATATGACACCAAAAGCACAAACCATAAAGAAAAAAATTTATATTTTGCACTTAAAATTTTAAACTTCTGCTCTTGAAAAGGCAGTGTTATGAAAATGTAAAGACAAGCCACAGACTTGGAGAAAATAATTGCAAAACAAATGTCTATTAAAGAACTTGTTTCTGGAATAGAACCTTTTAATACAATTGTAAGAAAATAAGCAATTAAATAAAAGTAATGGGCAAAATATCTGGACAATGCAAAAACAAAAACTCATCTCAAGGAGCCTAGTTACATGATACATGTGTTTAATCTTCCCTTTAAGCTCCCTAAAGCTAGACTACTCCTCTCTGAATAGAGCTTCCAACGTTCTGCCTTACTCAAGAAGATAACCAACAAATGAAATAAAATTGTCAGAGCATTTTTTAAGTTAATTTTTATTTTTCAATTTTTTCTTATTTATTGAGAAAGATTTGTAGTTCCACTTATTTATGCATTCATTGGTTGTGTCTTGTATGTGCCCTGACTGAGGATCAAACCCAAAACCTTGGCTTATCAGGACGATGCTCTAACCAACTGAGCTACCCAGCCAGGGCTAAAAGTTAGTTTTTAGTTAATATATGTACCTGGTACAAAAGGGTTATAGTGAACTAGAGGCCCAATGCACGAAGATTCATGCAAGAATGGGCCTTCCTTCCCCTGGCTGCCAGCACTGCCTTTGCTCTGGCCGGAGCCGCCTTTTCCCTCTGGCCCAGAGCCGCCTTTCCGCCTTCCCACGATGCCCAGAGGCCCGGAGCAGCTGGGGTGGTGAGGAACGCCTGCGTCATTGCCATGGTGACAATGCAAGCGTCCTGCCCCACCCCCGGCTGCTTGGCGCCTACATATGCAAATTAACCCTCCATCTTTGTTGGGTTAGTTTGCATACTCACTCCTGATTGGCTGGTGGGCATCACAGAGGTATGGTCAATTAGCATGTTACTCTTTTATTAGTGTAGATAGAAATTTCCCCCAATCACCCAGCTTCCTCCCCTCACTTACTGTGTGTTTACAGTTATTCTGCTTATATAAAAGCATTTACATACATATTTTTAAAATGGTGGCATATTAAGATACTTACTACATCTTAAAGCTTATTTCATATCATTCTTTTTTAAAATATATATATTTTTATTTATTTCAGAGAGGGAGAGAGAGAATGATTGGCTGCCTCTGCACACCCCCAACTGGGGGCCGAGCCTGCAACCCAAACATGTGCCCCTGACTGGAATCGAACCCGGGACCTTTCAGTACACAGGCCAACACTCTGTTCACTGAGTCAAACCAGCTAGGCCTCATATCATTCTTTATAAAAATCCCTCATACTTCCTTTTAATAATTTAATAATTTAATATTTATGAATTCATCATGTTTCATTTAACCAGTCTCTCATTAATGGACTCTTACGTTGTTACCAATATTTTGCCACTATTGACAACGCTGTAAAGCATATCTGTGCACTTATGAAGTGAAATTACTGAGTCAAAGAATATCTGGATTTAAATTATGATAGCCTTTGCTAGATTGAGCTCCACAAAGTTTAACAGGGAGGAAAAATATGGACATGTATCAATAAACCTTCCAAATTAGGGAAACTAAGCTAAAGCAACAAATTCTCATAAGCTATAGCCCCAATAACTAAGCAAAAATGTTTTATGAGATTTTCAACTCTAAATAATCTAAGATGCTCCTTAATCCAAGATAAATTTATAGTGAATGACAATAAGAAGAGTGTCAGGTAGCTTGGCCCCCATTATTCCAAATTTTTTCTATTAAATTAAGGTACTTTTTATTTAATAGTTGTAACCTGCCTCATTTATAAAAGGACTTGAATTGGTTACAAGTTAAAATACAAGGTAAAGGAGATTCACCACAATAAAACTATGCATATAAAATTTAAAAATTGAGACTGTGTACTGATGAATCTATACACATTAAAAGGACAACTTTAAAGTTGTAGTACTGAGATAAATAGCCATCAGAAAAAAGGAAAAAAAAGATACTGTAGTAGTTGGCTTGGCCAGATACTATTCTCCAAAGATGGCTACCATCAATTCCTCTCCTCTCTGTGTGCACGTGTCACTCCACCCACCAAGAAAGGGGGATTATTTACCAGCTCCTTGAATCTAGGCTGGCCTTGTGACTTGCCTTGACCAACAGGATGTTGGTCACGACATGTGCATGAAGCCTTCTTAGACTGTCCTGTCCAGTCCAGCCAGGTTACCGGCAGAGTGAGTGATCCCAGTCGGTGCCACATAGAGCAGAAGAATCCTCTCTGCCCAAGTTCCTGACTCATAGAGCTGTATAAAAATCATAAATCAATGTGGTTTTTAAAAAAATATTTTTCATTGATTTGAGAGAGAGAGGAGAGGAAGAGAGAAACATTGATTTGTTGTTTCACCCATTTATGCATTCATTGGTTGCTTCTTATATATTGGTTGCCCTGACCAACTGAGGTAACCAGCCAGGGCTCAAAGTGGTTTTAAACCATTAAGTTTCTGGCAATTTATTATAAGACAATAGGCAACCGACACAGACAATATCAAGTCCATGATATAAACATAAACACAGAGTATCAAATTGGAGTCTGTTTTCAGGTTAAAAGTTTACATTTTTGATAAGAGGAAAACATGTAATTTTTTTTTTATCTGAACTTCATGCACTTATACAAAGAACAATGAAACTACTGGACTATAGTTTCAAGTATAATTTTAGAAAATACACATCATTCAAATGATGTTCTTTACATATAGATTCTATACAGACAGATGGCATGTCATTAAATCAGAACTCAGTACAGGTACAGGCATTTTCATGTCAGGGTGACTGAGTGACATGTCTTGATATTTTGTTCGCTGAGACTTAATACAAGAAACTAGCTGAATATATAATTAAGATATTCATTAAACTATCTTCTTAAATCTAATATTTTAAGTGAGCTTTTGATAGACACTAAGTAGCTGTCAATGGGTGACTAATTCTTCTAATAAGAACACAAAAATTTAATACTCTATAAGGCTGGTTAAAGTTAGAGTCATATATATTTATAGCCCCAAAATCTACCTTTCTCTTAGAGCTGTTCCAACTGAGATCATTAATATTCTTCAATGCTATATCCCTTGAAAATACCTTGGCCCTTGACTCATGTAAACTTAAACACCATCTATACAAATAATCCTTACCTTTTAGTCACCAAGTACAGCCCACAGTCAAGGCTAGAAAATTAAATTCCACCTCCTTGAAGGAGGAAAGTGTCTGCACATATTTCTTGGAATTCCTCTGTACAAGATAAATAAGTGGGGGCACTTATTTATTCAATCACATATTTTAATCAGTATGGATTTAGGGATATTTACCATATATCTTGGGTTATAACCCAATATTATATTACTTATTTTTGCTCAGGTTGTTCAAACTTTGGTCACTGGGTACGCTTTCAAGTTGGCACCCGTATCTTTCTGCCAAGACCCTATTCGTTTGGACTTTGAGCATGTTCTTACTTTCCAGCAATACAAAATGGTCCCGGCTCATTTGGATCTTCCCTGCCCCAGTCCTGGATTCAGACATTTTCCAAGGAGCTTTAGTCCTTTTTGTTGGATAACAGTATTGGAAATCAAAATTTGGGTACTTGGTGTGCTCAATGCTACTAGGGTGTCATTATATATAGATCCTTTCAGTAGACAAGAGCTGGAAAATATGTCTGTATACTAGACACACACACACACACACACATAATGTGTCTATATCCATATACATACATATCTATAATGTGTCTGCACCCATATCTATATTAAGCTAAGCATGAGTTCATACTGATGTCTCTAACTCTAACCCAGTACTATATGGTTTGTTCTAGCCTTTTCCTTGTGCATGGCTATCTGTAACCTCACTCTCCAAAAGTGAGAAACCTGGATCCCACAATTCACTATCCATCTATTTAACACTAGTATATATGCATAATGTTTTCAGAATTGTTAGCTCACACTCTCCTAAATTTTTGGTCCTATGATTTTAGTCATTTCTTCTCAAAGTCTTATTAGGAGAATTCTCATTTTAGATGTATGTTCCTATGATCTTTCACCTAAATCATCTGTTCTCTCTCTAGACATTCTACCTGGGTGATCTTTCGTATCCATGACTTTACCTTCCAATGCTGATATTTGTAGGCTTTCAAGGAAGGGAAATGGGTTTTTGTCAGTTTTTTGTTTGGTTTTTGGTAAAAGGGTTGTTCCCATCTCCCTATCCTAGAAACAAAAAATTAGCAAAGATAGTTTTCAACTGAGTAATCCATCACGGCCCCTCTAGGTAGTCTGGCTCCGTAACATTCAGGAAGCTGTAGGATAATTTTTTTTGTTGTTTTTTTATGAAGCTTTAACACTGCTGAGATGAGGCTATCAAGAAACCTGATATATAAGAAATCCCCACAAGAATTTGGCTATATAGCAATCATTCAACCCCTTTAAAAAGATATTTTCTATTTAAAATATTTATAAATGCATTTTCTTTTTCTTACTTTTCCACCTCCAAGAGTATTTCAGTCTCTCCTTTACCTACCAGCACTGAGGAGATTTGCGAAGTCCTATATATCCAAGTCTAAATATGTGTGAACTCTGGACTTGACCATTTTAAAGGAAGTACTGAACAAAGTGAAAGGAAAATGCAAACTAACTTTGCTTGAGATAGAATGACTAGAATAATGCATGTTATTACAGTTAATTTGCATATAGACTATAAACTAGTGGGAAGTAGCTAGGTGAAAACAAAGCTAGATTAAGAACAATGGGCCTCAATAGAAAAGAATAAGCCACCTGAGACAAGTTGGACAAAAGCCAAAAATATGAAACATATACCCAGGGCCATATTATTGCAAAAGTAAAGTGTAAGAAACAGGTTTTTCAGCTTTCCCAAAATAAATATCCCTGATTAGCTAAAAATTCCATAGTGTTAGTCACAATAAAGATTTACTCACTAAAATGTCATAACATAAATACCAAGATAAATTTAATTATTAAAACAATGATCCTGCCTGGCCAGTGTGGCTCAGTTGGCTGAGTGCTGTCCCCTGCACCAAGAGGTCGCTAGTTCGATTCCCAGTCAGGGCACAAGCCTGGGTTGTGAGCTCAATCCCCAATAGGGGACACGCAAGAGGCAGCCAACCAATGTTTCTCTCTCCTCACTGTTTATATATCTCTTTTTCTCCCTCTCCCCTTCCTCTCTCTCTAAAATCAATTTTTAAAATATTTATTTAAAACAATGATCCTTTTCTGGCTCTTAATGGTAAACTAATTGATCATTTTTTGTTTAAATCAAAACTACTGAATATGACAACTAGAGGTGGAGAGGCAATCTGACTAGAACAATTTATAAAAATTATTACAAACTCTTAACCTAACCAGAGGTATCTAAAAAGCAGGCATTTGTCTATCCAAATTAATGCTTAATAGAACTTCAGGCAACATAACAAATTGAAATTAAAGAATCATCAGACAATGTTGGTGAAGATATATTTGTGTAAAGTCCATCCTTAGCCTTGTCTGAAATCAGCTCCCATAAGTGGATTCTGTCCCATAATTTTCCTCTTTCCTCTCATTCTAAGTCTTCAAATACTTAAAAACCCTATGGTTTCTAAGAACTGTATTCCTGGAGAGCAGGGGAAGGAGTCTGTGATATTAAAAAGGACTGGGAAAAATGACTTCCAAGTATACTTATATAGATGATTAAATTGTAATTGGAGAAAAACCCTGGATAAATGAAATATTAAGAAGCAGGAAATTAAGAAATAAGACTAAGAAAAATTAGTCTGTATACTTTACTCAGGTTTACACGACACTTGCTCTTTCATTATGACCCATCGAATATCAACAAATGTGGCAGAAAGACAAAAACAATCTATTTAACAGCTTTAAAAATAGATGATAAAGTACACCTAAAACTAATAAAAAATAATGTTGGGTGCAAACTGTAACTGAAATATAAATTTCAAAAGATGATAAATACTAATAACTATAATACTAAATGATTTTTTAAAGCTGGTCAGATACAGTAAAAACAAATGGGAGAAGGATATTGAGGAGAAGATGGAAGGGCAGTCAAAGAAGATGTCTTTTGAAATGAATGAATAACTCAAATGCAAATAATCTACCTACAGATGATCATGGCTTGACGATACATATAATTAAGGTAAAATATATTACTCTATGTTAACATATGCAAAATGTTAAGAGAATGCCTGATACATAAACACTCAAAAAAGTGTTCACTTTACAACTATTAACTTATAACATCCACTGTTTATAGTTTAAAGAAATTCTAAAATTTACCCTTTCCTAAGGGTATGGGTACTCCTAAGGGTATGGGTACTCAATCTTACCCTCTCCTAAGGGTATGAGTACTACATATTTTAAGGTAAATGCAATTTAAATATATTACTTCTTTCAGATCTTTCTTTAAAAGCAAGATTCATCCTCCAATTACTAGTCTAATGTGTTAGCTTATAAATTACTAGAGAACATTATTATACTAATTTACTTAATTAAAATTTTACTTCAGCCTTTTTATCCTTTACAATATTTAGCCCACTTCCAATCTATTTTAATACCTGGCCAAAAACCATAACTCAATGTACATTTTTATTATAGCATCGTCTTAATCAGGTGTCCTTCCTTCCGTTTCTACACCACCCCCAAATCAGGATCCAACCTCTAGCTCCCATAGAGTTGGGTACTACAACTGGTGTACTCTCTCTGTAACTTCAAAATGCCTCTAATATGTGCCCTTATCAGATACCATTACAATACCTGCCGACACATCTACTGCCATTATAGCCTGAGATTTCCCTGAGGACAAGATCCATATTTTCTTCAACTTTATGAAGCTGTCACACAAAGCCTGATACTAAAGGCTTCTAAATGCTTGCTGAATGAGTAAGTCTATCTTTCAGAAATAAACTAAATATCAATAAATAATTTAAATATAGTGTACAACTAGATGAAGTAGTACAGTTATTGAATCATCATTATAAAAACAAAGTCATCATGAAAACTCAAGAATAAATGTTTGAGAGGCTGTGTATCACTGTGCTTAAGGGCAAGAGAATTTGGAGTCAGTCCCAGTTTTCATGCAACAAGTAATTAATGAGCGGCTACTTAAAGCTAGGCACTCCTCGACCCTGCCCTCATAGAATTTACATTTCAGTGGGGAGAGGTGAACAGTAAAGTAAGTAAATTATATAGTGTGTTAGAAGGTGGTATGCACTGGGGGTGGTTAGAAGATAACATGTAGGAGGGAAGAGGAATATTAAGTAAAGGGGAAGGGAGGGGGAAACTTGTGACATTAAATAGGATGATATAAGTACACATCCTTTACTCAAGGTGAGGTTTGAGCAAAGACTTGAAGGAGTATGAGAGATATTCAAGAAACTGCCAGAATGCTTTCCAGAGTGGCTGCAACGTTTTACAGGCCCATCAGCAGTGTATGATTTTACATTCCCATCAGCAGCTTCTGATTTCTCCACATTCCTGTCAACACTTGTTTTTATTTGACTTTTTAAATTCTAGCCAACCCAGAAGGTGTGAAGTGGTATTTCATTTTGGTTTGGATTTACATTTCTCTGACAGTTGCTTTTTCATACTCTTAACAGTGTCTTTTGAAGGTTGTAAGTTCTT
The DNA here is from genome assembly GCF_963455305.1 of Plecotus auritus. Classification (NCBI taxonomy): domain Eukaryota; kingdom Metazoa; phylum Chordata; class Mammalia; order Chiroptera; family Vespertilionidae; genus Plecotus; species Plecotus auritus. The sequence continues at coordinate 165,142,210 of NC_137782.1, forward strand.
AATTTTGTTGAAGCCCAATTTGTGTGTTTGGGTTTTTTTTCAAGGATCATGTCTTCGGTGTTCTAAGAAATCTTTACACTCACAGTCACAAAGTTTTATACTATGCTTTTTTATTTTTTGTAGACGTGTTAAAGTTTTAGATTTTATTAGTTTTAGAATTTGGAGTTAATCCCTACCAGAGCCTACCAGTAAGTAGCAAAAATGTGTAAATAAGAAGTTAAAGCCAATAGGAAGAAGTGGGGCCTGTATCTTACTGAAGAGAATACATGCCATCATTAAGGCATTCAAATTCAATAGATAATAAAAACACTGTGTAGTCTAAACAAAATGGGTGTATATGTGGTTGAGGGAGGTGTACAGGAAATAATCACTAGTATATAAAGATACCTTAAAAATGAAAATAAGCTGGATAGAAAGAGAATACATTGGGGAAAAAGGGTTTTGCAGCAATGTAAACTGAGTGAGTAACAGAGGAGGGGAGGAAGATGACACTAACAGGTAGGAGAAGAGAGAACAAGGTCAGATACCAGACTGAGAATTAAAAGGGCCTTACTAATACTAGAGGCCTGGTGCATGAAAATTCATGCACTGGGGGGCGGGGGGGGGGGGGGTCCTCAGCCCGGCCTGCCCCCTCTCACAGTCTGGGAGCCCTGAGGGCTGGGAGGCGATCCGGTGATCAGGGGAAGGCAATGCCCCCATCACACCTCTGCTGCTGCCACTGCCGGCAGCGCAAGCCTTGGCCAGCCCTGGTTACCCAAGCCTCTGGCGGCCTTGAGCGGCTGGGCAGCCACCATCCGAGGCTTGCCTGTGCCTCGGGCCAGCCCTGGGCGGCTGGGCAGCCACCATCCGAGGCTTGCCTGCACCTTGGGCCGGCCCTGGGCAGCTGTGGGGCTGAGGGGACTGGGGGACTCTGTAGGCAGGCATGGAGAGTGGCCAGACCCGCCTGGGGGCGGGCCCAACCTTGCCGCGCGCCTGCCGCCCCAGCATGGCTGAGGGGACTGGACGCCGCCATCTTGTGGCTGTGGGCACCGCCACCTTTGAGGGCGTGGCTGTCAATTAGCATATTCACTCCTTATTGGCTGTGGGCACCGCCATCTTTGTGAGGGTGTGATGGTCAGTTAGCATATTCCCTCTTTATTAGATAGGATTTCACAAGGGTGGCCATTAGTTAGGTTCAGTTAACAACAATGACATATAATTTTTTGCAGCTTAATGAATTTTTTGTCTTCACTCCCCTTCAAATAAAGGAAAAACCTATTCATATTCATAAAGAGAAAAAATATATTTCATAGATCAGGGTCCATCATGCCTTTATAACATGCAGAGCAAGGCTCAGTCTATCCACCACCAAGAAGTGGCACATAGGAGGTTATAAACTACTCAAAGAGTCACATCACCAGCTGGCTGACAGTACAGAACTTCCTCAGTGACAGAACGAAGAATTTCTTTCTTGAAGGAGATTCACTGAGCGTTTCTGTTTGATCTTTGTTTTTGTTTGTTGTTTATTTTTAACTCCAGAACCAATGAATTAAAGAGTAATTATTTGCTTTGGAAAAAACACCAAAAAATTATGAATAAATTAGAAATCCAGACTGTAACTTCAGAAGTCCACCAAAATATTAATAGCTTTTGTGTAGAGACAGGAGAAGATATGGTTAGTTACTTGCTTATTTTACTTGCTCTGTGCTTTTTTTCTTCCTTTTATTTTTAAATATTTTCCCCAATATTCTAATTTCCTTTCATAACAGGGACAAAAACAAGCAAGAATGCAAGATAGCCTTCTTCCAAGTAATATAACATGAATCGCCTTTAAGCTCTCAAAATACCAAAGGAGAAATAAATTTAGCAAAGGGTGCCAAAATAAATGTCCCCAAAATAAGTTATTCCTAAATGTGCCTTTAATGATTTAGAAATCTCACAGAAAATATGTTTTTAATAATAATATTTTTTAAATAAAAGATAAGCTCTTTCTCAATGCTAAACTAGGTCTGACAGCTATAACGTACTCTGATGCCCCAAATTTGAGCAAGGGTCAAGATATGATAAGCTCCCTTCTGGCTCGTACAACTGCTTCTTTTTTCAATGAATCGGTACGATCTCTTCTTTAAACTCTGAATAGTTAATATAACTATTAGTTTTGCAGATTCACCTGACACTCATTATACTAAACTTAATACCATGTTTACTTTTTACTAAATGACCATAGATGTTTCTCAATGTCAAAATCTAAGCCATAAAAAATTCAACTTTCTGATTATGTTTACATTTTATTACCCAGTATCCTAATTTTATTTATCTGTTAATATTATTCATTTAAGCCCTAACCGGTTTGGCTCAGTGGATAGAGCGTCGGCCTCCGGACTCAAGGGTCCCAGGTTCAATACCAGTCAAGGGCATGTGCCTTGGTTGCGGGCACATCCCCAGTAGGGAGTGTGCAGGAGGCAGCTGATCGATGTTTCTCTCTCATCGATGTTTCTAACTCTCTATCGCTCTCCCTTCCTCTCTGTAAAAAATCAATAAAATATATTTTAAAAAATATTATTCATTTAAGTCACAATTGCTAGAGACTAGAATATTATTTGCTCCACACAGAGTTCAATCAAATAAAAACGAAGACCATTACCAATGCTTATGTGACTGTGTTACTGCCAAGAAATTAAATTTGCTATTTTTCTACTAAACTGGTCAAATGGATTATGACTGCCTTTAAACAAGAATAAGTTAGTCACAGATCCTGAGCCACACAGTTCCAGGAGCCTGTTCATTTGATAGCACATATAAATGTTTCCTTACATATATTAAGTGCTTCTAGAGTTGGCCAGAAAAATTGCTGAACCTAATAACTGCTCACCATCTAGAACTGATGATCTCACAGTCCAGGAAGAAGTTGAAAGCCCTTCTGTTTCAGATGCTGAGGGCTCTCCTCTGATAAGAAGTTGGACAATATATGATCAATAAACTTCCTCCTAATTCTGACATTTTATGGTAAGTGCAAAGGTGACTATGGCTTTGGTAATGAAATTCCATTTAAGACCAACAAAATACTCATTAGCAGGGAGTCAAAGATGAAACTAATGAAGTGGCAGGAAATCATATATTGATTAAAATATTAAATGAGGTGAACATGAAAGGCCTTACTGATGTGTATATTTAGAAGATAATGACCTTTATCTCTACTGCAAAAAGAATTGGAACCTACCTCACACCATATAGAAAAATTAACTAAAAAATAAATCAAAGACCCACATGTACGTAATAAAACTTAAAGCTCTTAGAAAAGAAACATAGGCATTAATTTTCATGACCTCGAATTGGGCAAAGAATTATTAGCTATGACACCAAAAGCACAAGATGGAAAAACAATAGATAAATTGGTCTTCATCAAAATGTAAAACTTTTGTGCCTCAATGGCTGCACCATCAAGAAAGTAAAAATACAATCCACATAATGGGAAAATATATTTGTAAGTCATATATCTGATATGAGACTGATATCAAGAACTCTCAAAGTTTAATAATAAAAAGACAACCAAATTTTAAAATGGGCACAAGATTAAAATAGACATTTCTTTATGAAAGATATACAAATGGCCAATAAGCATATAAAAAGATGCTCAACATCTTACTCATTAGAAAAATGCAAATCAAAATTACAACGGATGGCTAAAATAAAAAAAAATCATATAATAAATATTTGCAAGGATATGGAGAACTCAGAAACCTCATACACCACTGGTAGGAATGTAAAATGGTATAGCCACTTTGGACAACTTTGTAATTCTTCAAAATGTTAGACACAGAGCTACCATATGACCCAGCAATTCCACTCCTCCGTATACAACCAAAAGGAAGGAAAACGTATGTCCATGTAAAAACCTGTACATGAAGGTTGATAGCAGCATTATTCATGATAGCCAAAAAGTAGAAATAACCCAAATATTTGTTCATCAACAGTTGAACGAATACACCAAGTGTGCTATATCATACAACGGAGTATTATTTGGCCATAAAAAGGAATGAAATACACATTCTATAATGAATGAACCTTGAAAACACTATGCAAAGTTAAAGAGGCCAGACATAAAAGGTCACATACTGTATGATTCCATGGGATTTCTTTTTGGGGTAATGAAACAGCCAGGTATTATTGACTATAGTTGTATACTTTTGTGAATATACTAAAAGCCATGGAATTGTATACTTAATTTTTTAGATTTTTTTTTATTGATTAAGGTATTACATATGTGTCCTTATCTCCCCATTGCCCCCCCCCCCCACCACCACCCCACTCATGCCCTCACTCCCCTGGTGTCTGTGTCCATTGGTTAGGCTTATATGAATTCAAACAAGTCCTTTGGTTGATCTCTCCCTACCTTCCCGCTGAGATTTGACAAGTCTGATTGATGCTTCCCCGTCTCTGGATCTGTTTTTGTTCATCAGTTTACCAGTATGTTATTCATTATATTCCACAAATGAGTGAGATCATGTGATATTTATCTTTCTCTGACTGGCTTATTTCGCTTAGCATAATGCTCTCCAGTTCCATCCATGCTGTTGCAAATGGTAAGAATTCCTTCTTTTTTACCACAGCGTAGTATTCCATTGTGTAGATGTACCACAGTTTTTTAATCCACTCATCTGCTGATGGACACTTAGGCTGTTTCCAAATCTTAGCTATGGTAAATTGGGCTGCTATACATAGGGGTGCATATATCCTTTCTGATTGATGTTTCTAGCTTCTGGGGATATATTCCTAGAAGTGGGATCACTGAGTCAAATGGGAGTTCCATTTTTAGTTTTTTGAGAAAACTCCATACTGTTCTCCACAGTGACTGCACCAGTCTGCATTCCCACCAGCAGTGCACCAGGGTTCCTTTTTCTCCGCATCCTCTCCAGCACTTGTCGTTTGTTGATTTGTTGATGACAGCCATTCTGACAGGTGTGAGATGGTACCGCATTGTTGTTTTGATTTGCATCTCTCAGATGATTAGTGACTTTGAGCATGTTTTCATATGTCTCTTGGCCTTCCTTATGTCCTCTTTCGAAAAGTATGTATTTAGGTCGGTGCCCACTTTTTTATTGGGTTGTTTATCTTCCTTTTGTTAAGTTGTATGAGTTCCCTGTAAATGTTGGAGATTAAACCCTTATTGGTGATAACATTGGCAAATATGTTCTCCCATGCAGTGGGTTTTTTTGTTTTGTTGATGGTTTCTTTTGCTGTGCAAAAACTTTTTATTTTTATGTAGTCCCATTTGTTTATTTTCTCTTTAGTTTTCCATTGCCTTGGGAGCTGTATAGGTGAAGAAATTCCTTCGGCATGTGTTTGAGATTTTGCTGCCTTTGGATTCCTCTAATATTTTTATTGTTTCCTGTCTTTGTTTAAGTCCTTTATCCATTTTGAGTTTATTTTTGTGTATGGTGTAAGTCGGTGGTCTAGTTTCATTTTTTTGCATGTATCTGTCCAATTTTCCCAACACAATTTATTGAAGAGACTGTCTTTTTTTTTTTTTTTTTTTAAATATATTTTATTGATTTTTTACAGAGAGGAAGGAAGAGGGATAGATAGTCAGAAACATCGATGAGAGAGAAACATCGATCAGCTGCCTCTTGCACACCTCCTACTGGGGATGTGCCCGCAACCAAGTTACATGCCCTTGACCGGAATCGAACCTGGGACCTTTCAGTCCGCAGGCTGACGCTCTATCCACTGAGCCAATCCGGTTTTGGCTGAAGAGACTGTCTTGACTCCATTGTATGTTCTTTCCTCCTTTGTCAAATATTAATTGGACATAGTGGTTTGGGTCGATTTCTGGGTTCTCTATTCTATTCCATGATCTATATGTCTGTTCTTGTGCCAGTACCAGACTGTTTTGAGAAGAGTGGCTTTGTAATACAGCTTGATATCTGGTATTGAGATCCCACCTACTTTTTTCTTCTTTCTCAGGATTGCTGCAGCTATTCGGGGTCTTTTTTTATTCCAGATGAATTTTTGGAGAGTTCGTTCTAGGTCTGTGAAATATGCTGTTGGTATTTTAATGGGGAGTGCATTGAATCTATAGATTGCTTTGGGTAGTATGGACATTTTAATGATGTTGATTCTACCAATCCATGAACACGGTATGTTCTTCCATCTGTTTATGTCTTCCTCTATCTCTTTTTTTCAGTGTCCTGTAGTTTTCTGCGTACAGGTCTTTTACGTCCTTAGTTAAGTTTATTTCTAGGTATTTTAATTTTTTGGTGCGATGGTAAATGGGATTGCTTTCTTAGTCTCTCTTTCTATAAGTTCTCTATTGGTGTATAAAAATGCCATAGATTTCTTGGCATTAATTTTGTATCCTGCTACATTGCTGAATTCATTTATTTAATCTAATAATTTTTTTAGGGAGTCTTTAGGGTTTTCTATGTACAGTATCATGTCATATGCGAATAATGACAGTTTTATGTCTTCTTTTCCGATTTGGATGCCTTTTATTTCTTCTTCTTATTTAATTGCTATGGCTAGCACTTCCAGTACTATGTCAAACAGGAGTGGTGAAAGTGGGCATCCCTGTCTCATTCCTGTTCTTAGGTGAAATGGTTTTAGTTTTTGCCCATTGAATATGATGTTGGCTGTAGGTTTGCCATATAAGACTTTTATTATGTTGAGGTATGATCCCTCTATTCCCATTTGCTGAGCGCTTTTATCAAGAAAGTGTGTTGGATTTTGTCAAATGCTTTTTCTGCATCAATTGATATGACTATGTGATTTTTATCTCTCAATTTGTTTATGTGATGTATCACGTTTACTGATTTGCAGATATTATACTATCCTTGCATCCTGGGGATAAATCCTACTTGGTCATGGTGTATGATCTTTCTGATGTAATGCTGGATCCAATTTGCTAGAATTTTGTTGAGGATTTTGGCATCTATGTTCATGAGGGATACTGGCCTGTAAGTCTCTTTCATTGTGTTGTCTTTATCTGATTTTGGTATTAGGGTAATGCTAAATTCATAGAATGAGCTTGGAAGTGTTCCTGCCTCTTGAATTTTTTTGAATAGTCTGAGGAGGATAGGTTTTAGTTCTTCTTTGAATGTTTGGTAAAACTCCCCTGTGAAGCCATCTGGCCCTGGGCTTTTGTTTTCTGGAAGCTTTTTGATGACTGCTTCAATTTCCTCCATAGTTATTGGCCTATTGAGATTTTTAGATTCTTCCTGATGGAGTTCTGGAAGGTTGTATTTTTCTAGGAATATGTCCATTTCCTCTAGGTTGTCTAGTTTGTTGGAATAGAGTTGTTCATAGTATTTTTTAACAATCCTTTCTATTTCTGTGGGGTCTGCTGTTATTGGAATTGTATACTTTAAAATGGTGACTTTATGGTATATGAATCATAACTCAATAAAAATATTAATAAATAAAAATAAATGGGAAATCTTTCTTGGGAATATCACAATGAAATTCTAGATATTACACCATAGGAAATATAATATGACAACATGAATCAGAGTAACAAAAGAATTACAAGAAGCAGAGAGCCAAGAAAATATGATCAGGTCAAGTCTTGGGACTTTCTGATAAACACTTTACCAAGGCTTAGCAAAAACAAAGCACATATTCCTAAAACTCTGTATGTCTGCACGAGGCAGGCATTAGTCATCAATCACAACACCCTCTGCCATTAAGCTGAAAATGGTCATAGATCTCCTCTCAACACAGTTCTCCATGCACTCATTACCAATTTACCATAACAAATTGCTAAAAGTTATAAATTGATAACAAACTGCTGAAGGTTAGACCTAAAAGTACTAACTTCACACCTATTTCTTTCTTAGTCTATTACACATGCAAATACTAGTCATCAGCACTTTAATGGTTTTATTCATCACAACATATTTCAGACATACAAAGGCATTGAAAATAATTTTAACATATTTGACATACCCACAATCTAGCTAAAGAAATATAACATCACAAATTCAGTTAACACTCCCCCTACTTTTAATAAAAGAACTGTGACTATGCTCTTGCTCTCTCACTTAAAAGTATTTGTATTAAGCCTACCTATATGGCCCGTGAAGTAAAACTAAGACATCACTATTCACCCAGCAACTCTTAAGCGACCTCTGACATTTACCACATATAAAATTTCTATCACTGTCAATTTTAACAAGAGATGGAAACTCTCCCGTATGTCAACAGCAATAGTAATGGAAATAGAAGTTAGAAAATGACCGAAGAGGTCTTTCCATCCAAACTTTTCACTATTATTTAGTCAAAAGAAAAGGCCTCTACTATCAAACCAGCACACTTCTCATTTTAACATCTATAATATTTTTCAAGGAACTTTCACACACAATTTTTCATTTACCCTACAAGATAGATAAGGCAGCTATATTTATACCCCTTTTCACAGATACTAGAGGCCCAGTGCACGAAATTAGTGCATGGGTAGGGTCCCTAGCGGCTGCCAGCTGCTGGCTGGGGCCTCCCTTCCCCAGCTGCCAGCTGCCAGCCAGGGCCTTCCTTCGTTCCACGCTGCCCCCTGGTGGTCAGTGTACGTTATAGCGAGCAATCGAACTCCCGGTTGGTCGAACTCCCGGTTGGTCAAACTCCCGAGGGGATACTTTGCATATTAGGCTTTTATATTTAACATGTTAAGCGCCAAGCCTGTTTTGTCTTCATTTCTGTTTAGCCCAAGACATCAGATTTCACTGATATGTTGGTGGCACCAGTAACTGACTGGTCTGGATGGAAAGTATAGTGTCAGTCACCGGTGACTGACATGGCGCTTAATGTGATATAGATGGCAGAACAAAGAGATCAAGAGCACAAGATTGGAATCAAGCAAGGTTGGAATCCCTGCTTCACTGCTTTTCAGCCAAGTGAACCTCAAAATAAAGATGCCTGGGCTTTGCCCTAGCTGGTTTGGCTCAGTGGATAGAGCATTGGCCTGCGGACTGAAGGGTCCTGGGTTTGATTTTGGTCAAGGGCACATGCCTGGGTTGTGGGCTTGATCCCCAGTAGGGGACGTGCAGGAGGCAGCCAATCAATGATTCCCTCTTATCATTGATGTTTCTATCTCTCTCTCCCCTCTCCCTTACTCTCTGAAATCAATAAAAATATATTTTTTAAAAAATGCCTGAGCTTACAGGGTAGTTATGAGGATCAGATTATACAATGTACATAAGGCACTTAGCACAGAACCTGGTGTAAAATAAGCACTAGCTGAATGGTAGCTGATGCTACTGTTGTTGCTGTTAATTATGTAAGATCAAACAGTTCCTAAAAAAGGGAACCAAAACTAAAACCTAGGTCTTCTTTGATTCCACACCACACTGCCTCACTTTCAAAATGGCCACCCGGAGTCCTCTGTGTACAGAGTAGACTACCATTTCCAAGCAATGTTTCCCCTTTCTTATCTAGACAAGTTAGGATTTTCAAAAGCCAACAGCAATACCAACAGCTGGTAACATCACAAGACGAGGTACTATACATGTCTCAGTACCAACTGTGGTCATCTGGTGCCCCACCCCCAAATTAAACTTTAATCAAGCTTCTATATCAAACTACCAACTTATAGACTATACTAAAGGCCTGGTGCACAAAATTCGTGCACGGGGTGGGGGGATGGTGTCCCTCAGCCCAGCCTGCACCCTCTCCAATCTGGGACATCCCTCTCACAATCCAGGACTGCTGGCTCCCAAGTGCTCGCCTGCCTGCCTTCCTGATTGCCCCTAACTGCTTCTGCCTGCCAGCCTGATCACCCCCTAACCGCTCCCCTGCCAGCCTGATTGATGCCTAACTGCTCCCCTGCCAGCCTGATTGCCCCTAACTGCCCTCCCCTGCAGGCCTGGTCACCCCCAACTGCCCTCCCTTGCAGGCCTGGTCCCTCCCAACTGCCTTCCCCTGCTGCCCATCTTGTGGTGGCCATCTTGTGTCCACATGGGGCAGCCATCTTTGACCACATGGGGCAGCCATCTTGTGTGTTGGAGTGATGGTCAATTTGCATATTACTCTTTTATTAGATAGGATAGAGGATAGAGAAACATGTTAAACTAAACCAAAATTCAGACTGTAAGAAACTGTACAGCATAAACCAGGTTGTTCAGTAAACTTCAAGGAAGAGGGGTGAGGGGGGAAAGAAGGAATTTACGAATTTAAAAAAGACTTAAAAGACACTTCAGCCCTAGCCGGTATGGCTCAGTGGATAGAGCGTCAGCCTGCGGACTGAAGGGTCCCGGGTTCGATTCCGGTCAAGGGCATGTACCTTGGTTGCGGGCACATCCCCAGTAGGAGGTGTGCAGGAGGCAGCTGCTCGATCTTTCTCTCTCATGGATGTTTCTAACTCTCTATCCCTCTCCCTTCCTCTCTGTGAAGAATCAATAAAATATACTAAAAAAAATTTTAAAAAAAGACACTTCAGCCCAGTCAGGTGGCTCAGTTGGTTGGAGCGTTGTCGAGTACACCAAAAAGATTGCTGGCTCGATTCTCAGTCAGGGCACATATCTAGGTTGTGGGTTCGATCCCCATTCCCAGTCAGGGCACATACCTAGGTTGTAGGTTCGATCCCCAGTGGGGGCATGTATGGGAGGCAGCTGATCTGTTTCTCTCTCTCTTTCTCTCTTTGTTTCTCTCTCTCTCTTCCCCCTCCCCCTTTTTCTCTCTCTTTCTAAAGTCAATAAAAACATCCTCAGGTGAGATTTAATTTTTTTACAATCAATCCTGATTTATTTATTTTTATTTTTTTAATTACCACCCTCCCAAAAAGGCAATAACATCAGGCCCACATACATCTGCTTGGAAGAAAGAACATGCTAGTGACATAACCAGAATATTCAGGAATGTTTTATTTAGGCTTTGGACATTTCCTTTTTCCTCTTGAAAATCAATAAATTAGCATTCTGATTTTTAAAAGAAAATCATTAACAACCCATATAGCTTTTACTCTGCCTATGCTACACCTATGATAAAAGTCTTATTCTGAAGAGTATTTTTAAAGACTTAGGGTTTACAAGTTCTTAAAATGATACCCCTTCAAAAGAAAAATATCTACAAGAGACACTGAAGCAAAGGTCAAGGGGAAAAACCAAACAGCAAAAAGCCAAGAAAAAACATGTGTAATTAAAGCTTAACAGAAAATCTATATCATCCACAGGATTGGCTGTCAATAGGAACCTTCCCAGAAGTAACCCATCCTCTGATGAAATTCGAGATATCTTAATGAAAATCACAGCACCTCCCTGTCATCAAGAAGCAGCCAACAACTTAAGGTACATTAAATGAAAATTAATCTGAAATTTCAACATGGGCTCATGCTGTAATAAAGATTACTTTTTATTTCCATATTATTTCAAAAAAATTTGAGACAGTTCACAGAGTGCATTAGCATTAAAAAGAAAAAAAGTGACAAGATTGGGGCAAAGAAAAAATAAGGGAGGAAAGTAAGATGAAGTCAGAGGTAGATTCATACAAACTACATGCCACAAGAGCAACGCATTTGACGCCGAGCTCCCTTGCAGAGAGAGAAACACACAGGTTACAAGAATCATGATGACTATGCAATACAAGTGAACCAGCTGGTCAAAGGAAACACGGCTTTTCCTGGTACCAAGACCTGCAAAAGAAATTACTAATGGGTTCTAATAATAACGGTGATAAAAACGAAAGCAGTTTGAACTGTACCCTTAAAAACAGTCAAGATGGTAAATTTTATGTTATGTGTATCTTACTACAATTTTTTTAAATGGGGGGGAGAGGGGGACAACAGCAGTTCATTTTCATCGCACTTGTCCTAGGCCAAGAATTCTGTATGTTTAAATTCACAAAGTTCTCCCAACAACCTTGAGGAGGTAGGGTCATTATCATTCCCATTTTATAGATGAGAAAACGGAGGCACCAAGAGGTTAAGTAACACACAACTAGGAAGTAGCAGAACCAGGATTCAGGCCCAGGAAATCTGGCTCCAGCGCCCACACTCCTGACCATTACATAACCCCTAATCCATAATGACGTCTCTCTTCAGGCAAAAGCATTTGCCTTCAGCTAAAAGCATATCTGTCCATGAACTATTAGCTCATTTTTTGTTCAGTCTTAGTCCTGCAGATCAGCTGCTGATAACAATAGCAATAGTTACAAGAGCATCAATAGGGCACTGAGATAAAGGAGATTAATATCCTCACAAGAATTCCACAATGAGAGAAGTACTAAATTTTATAAAGCTGTTTGTTTTAATGGCCCTCAATAAAGGCTGATTGGATTATGCCAAATAACAATTCTGTAAAAGTAATTTTTCCCCAGTCTAAAACAAAGCAATCAATATACATAGCTCTCTGGTATTCTGGCTTGATCCAAGTAAAAACTCTGTTTCTAGAGCATGTATTAAATGTGTTTATTTAAGCAATTCTCAAAGAGTATTATTTCTGATTATAATACCTTTATAATAAGAATTGGGCAGCAAAGTAAGTGGATACATACTTATTAGAATGAAGCTCTTCTGTATTGATTACAGGTAGACTACATTATATTTCACAGTCAATCAAGTGCAGTATGAGGTTAATATTCTCTTATGAAAATTAAGGAACCTAACCACTAAAAATGTCTAAGTATGCAGCCAACCCACTTCTCCATGGAGGTGAGCCAAAAAAGATATTTTCTTATAGGGCCAAAATTTTCCACCGAAAGAGGTTCTGATTCTGTACCAATGAACAAACTTCCAAATGAGTCCCAAAGTTCTATAGCATTCAATATAATCATAATGATTTTGACCTGGAAAATTCTCAAAATATGAGTTTCCCAGTATTTATCTCAGCCATAAAACTGCCTCAATTAGGCATCCATAGAGCATCCAATTGAGGCATGTATCCCTAAGTTAACTCAATGAACTGGGCAGCTATGTAAAGTTATTATATACTAGAGGCCCGATGCACGAAATTTATGCAAGGGGCTCAGCCCTCACGGCCCCGGCTGCCTTGGCCCATCGCAGCCCCAGCTTCGTCTGGAAGGTCGTCTGGAAGGATGTCAGGAAGGTCTTTCAGCTGTCCGGTCTAATTAGCATATTACGCTTTTATTATTATAGAAGATAAACCAACTAAATGTCCAAGGATAGACCTGGTGCACAAATTCACCCTTAGCATATTATTAGCAATTATGCTTTGATTGGTTGAACAGACGACCAGACACTTAGCATATTAGGCTTTTATTATATAGGATATGTGTGTGTGTGTGTGTGTGTGTGGGTGTGTGTGTGTGTACACAAAATGTATATACACACTTTGAATAATTATAAAGGCAGTGTTTATTAAAATACATTGCATTTTCAAAATTGAGCAATCAGCTGTTAAAGTACATACACTATTTTGGGGACACTGTGTGTGTGTGTGTGTGTGTGTGTGTGTGTGTAGTGAGTCTTGAGTTTGGAGTAGTAAGTATCTCACTTTCTGTCTTTCTGTCTGAAATAACCAAGGCCATTCCTACTTAGTTTATTTTTTATTTTTTTTTTAAATATATTTTATTGATATTTCACAGAGAGGAAGGGAGAGGGATAGAGAGCTAGAAACATCGATGAGAGAGAAACATCGATGAGCTGCCTCCTGCACACCTCCCACTGGGGATGTGCCCGCAACCAAGGTACATGCCCTTGACCGGAATCGAACCCGGGACCTTTCAGTCCGCAGGCTGACGCTTTATCCACTGATCCAAACCGGTTTTGGCCCTACTTAGTTTAAATACGACATCATAATACCACTACATCATGTAAATACAACTATTTCATATGCCAGGAAGCAATGAAAAAGTCAAGAATCACACAAGGAAAGTGAACAAATGTGAATAACATTAAGCCTTAGGAAGGAAAATCTAATATACAATAAACATCTGATAAAATGTTCAACTTTATAAACAGTGAGGGAACTGCAAATTACAGCAATGGAATGAGCCTGTCCCTCATGCAAGATCAATTTTTCAATCTCAAGGAACAGATCTGAACCTGTTTTGGTCATATGGCCACCCTGCAGCAATGACCATGACCATGACAGGCCAAACCTAGGTCATATGCCCATCCCTTGGCCAAGGGGGAGAATACTGTGACCAGGAAATGGGGGAAGGGATACTAGACAGCTAAAATTAATAGATTATCATATAATTCACTATAGAGATTTTCTCCTTTTAACTCTATATACTTTCATTTCTTTGAATTTTTAATTAGAATATAGTCATGTATGATATGCATGATTTATTTTTTAATTTTAAAAGGAGAAATTGTTGGAATGCAGTCAGTAAGAAAGCCTAAGGTCTAAAAAGTTCAGAAATAAAGCTGGGGAGTGGGGAGATTAAACCTCATCTATATATATAAATTAGAGGGCCGGTGCATGAATTCATGCACCAGTGGGGTCCCTCGGCCTGGCCTGAAACTAGCTCTCTGACATCCCCTGAGGGGTTCCGAATTGTGGGAGGGCGCAGGCCAGGCTGAGGGACCCCACTAGTACACAATCAGGGCCAGGGAGGGACGCGGGAGGCTGGCCAGCTGAGGAGGGACTACAGGAGGGCTCCAAGGTGTGTCCGGCCCGTCTTGCTCAGTCCCGATCAGCCAGACCCCAGCAGCCAGCTAACCTACCAGTTGAAGGGTCTGCCCCTGGTGGTCAGTGCACATCATAGCAACTGGTCGACCAGTCAACTGTCTGTCCCCTGGTGGTCAGTGCACGTCATAGCGACTGGTCGACCAGTCAACTGTCTGCCCCCTGGTGGTCAGTGCACATCATAGCGAGCAGTTGAGCGGCCTTAGCACATCATTAGCATATTACACTTTGATTGGTTGAACGGCTGACCGGATGACTGGACACTTAGCATATTAGGCTTTTATTATTTAGGAAGCCTAAGCGACCGTCCAACCATCGACCGGTAGCTATGACACACAATGACCACCAGGGGGAAGACACTTCGACCGTGCACTGACCACCAGAGGGCAGACGCTCAACACAGGAGCTGCCGAGCTGCGGTGACGGCAGCTGCAGTTGTAGGGTGACGCCCCCGGAACCAGAGAGGAGGGAGCCCGACTCCAGGGTGCATCACCCGAGAACCTCCCTCTCACAATCTGGGACCCCTCCGGGGATGTTGGAGAGCCGGTTTTGGCCTGATCCCCACAGGCCAGGCCAAGGGACCCCACCAGTGCTGTGCACCGGGCCTCTAGTCCTATATAATAAAAGCCTAATATGCAAACTGACCGAACAGCAGAACAACCGGCGGAATGACTGGCGGAATAACCAGTGGCTATGAGGTGCACTGACCACCAGGGGGAAGATGCTCAATGCAGGAGCTTCCCCCAGCCCACAGGCCCCACGCCAGCCAAGGCAGGAGCCCCCCCGTCGCCCCACTGGTAGCCCCGCAGAGGGAGACGACCGGCCGCGGTGGCGGGGGCAAGGGCCGGCAAGCAGGTGGCACCAGGCCTGCCAAGGCGGTGCCAGGGAGGGCCCCCTGATTGCCCCGCTGGTCACCCCACAGATTGGCCCTGATTGCCAAACAGGCCTAGAGACCCCACCCGTGCACAAATTCGTGCACTGGGCCTCTAGTGTATAAATATAGTCCTGCATAATTGGCCAATATTTTAACCATCACCTAAAATCCTTACCAAAGCCAACATTAAAAGACAAATGGAAAATGGAGAAAACAGATTTTAATTAATAGTATGTTGATGAGAAGGAGAAAGGACCTCCAGGGAATTAAGAAGCAATTTTATGAAAACTTCAGACAGCAAAAGGTCTCCAATACTATCTGAAAGCCCTTTATACCCTCCCTCACTTATCTCACCCTATAATCTTACCAACCAAACAGTATATGTAGAAAAGCTCTGGATCAGTTTTACTGAAGCCAATCGTTTTCTACCGGTTTCAAATCTCTGCTCTAAAGATGGTAGCAAAACCATGTAAACTAAAACAATGTATAATAACTACCCCTAGAGACATTAGTAAAAATTTCTCCTTTAACTGTTCCAAACACTACTATTCAGCACTATAAGTTCTTTTCACAAATAAATTTAGCAATAAAAATCCCATTTAGACTGACACAGAAAAACAATTCCCCTTTATTTCAATAATTCCAGGTAGGGCCTACTGATTCTGATAGCCATCTCTCTAAAGAAAGCAATTCTGTTTTGGTGAGGCAAAGGCAATTACTGCTCACCAAATAGTCATGTTCTAGCCAGCATTCCCTAGCCCCTTAAGCACTGCCCTGTTACTTCTTTTGGTTATGAGAGGAAGTGATAGGGGTTACTTCGGAGCCAAAGCCACAGTAACTAAGGAGGCCTTATGATCCCGACAGTGCACCAAATATACTTTATTATTTGAACTACAGAACTCTTTTTTCAAGTTCCGCGGAACTATGCTATAAGCATCACTCCAAATACTATAATCTAATTCAAATTCCACTTCCTCCAGACGCCTACCCACACCTTGCTAGGCTCCAAGGCATGATCAGTAACACACTTATGTATGTACCAGAGACCAGGTGCACGGATTCGTGCGGGGGAAGGGGGGTAATACCTCAGCCTGGATTGTGGCCTCTCGCAATCCAGGACCCCTCGGGGATGTAGCAGTGCGCCAAATGGCAGGCGGCCAAGGAGGAGCCTGAGCCAGGGCCAGATGCCATGCTGCTACACTTGTGCTCATCCCGGCCCGCTGCTCCTGCCGCTGCCGCTGTAGCTGCACTCGCCAGCCGTGAGCCCAGCTTCTGGCTGAGCAGCACTCCCCCTGTGGGAGCGCACTGACCACCAGGGGGCAGCTCCTGTGTTGAGCCGTCTGCCCCCTGGTGGTCAGTGCGCGTCATAGCACCCAGTTGTTCCAGTCATTCCATCCTAACGGTCACTTAGGCTTTTATATATACTGTATGTGGGTAAAGTACTGTGAAAGCACTACGGTATTGGCACATAACTAGTGTAATAAATGGCCTCTACCTTCTATAATTTACAATATGGCTGATGGGAAATGACACATGATAAATAAATTTCAAGTGAATGCTACTAGTAAAAATAGTAAATGCTAGAGGAGTTTCCACCTATCTCAGTTAGCAACTAACTATACTAGTTTTAGTCACATAAGCCCATATTACATCTTTTACGTTATTTTTTAATTCGTGTATGATTTAAAGCAAATGAGACTCTCTACAGGAGTTATAATCTCTTTAAAGGGCAGAAACCCTAAGATATAATAACTTCATGGTGCCCTATATTACCATTCAAACACAAGTATTCAGTAAAAATTTATCTTACAGAGAAGGTGTTGCAAAATTAACACAGAAGTGTAGTAATCTTCATGACATTAAGAGCGTGTGTCTCTAGCACAGCTGAGAGAGGAAGGAACACATGTTTCTCCGTATCCATGGCAGGGGAGCTCTACTGAAGAACATTAAGTCACCAGGTTCCCCCAGCCCTGAACACAGCCCTTACCAGCCAACTTCTTACACGAGGACTACCTCTCTCTCTTGAACAATTATCTGATTTCCAATTCAATTTCTCAAAACCCCGAGGTCGGTGAAGAGAGAATCCCTGGATATTTTGTATGAGTATTCCAGGTACACATTCAAAAAAAGGTCTATTTCTCTCAATTAATAATTCACACTGTGGTTTAATCAATATAACGTGATAATATTTTAATTCTTTATGTGTAAGACATTGCAAAGGACAAAATACAAAATATGATCTCCTTCTGCCATTCTCATACCATAATTTGGGATATGGGATACATGAAAACAAAAAATTCCACACAGTATAAGGCAGTATAAGTTGTCAAATGAATAATAAGGAAAATAAAAATTAAGAGTTCATAGAAGGAAGAGATTACTTTCAAATTTCATAGTCTGAGTACTTAAAAAGCAAGGTGGGATCTGAGCTGAGCTTTAAAGCAGCAGTCACCAGCTGGTGGTCCATGAGGTCCGAAATGTTGGCGAGCGCTGCTTTAAAGGACAGGTAGAATTTCAGGAGGAACAGGCTAGGATAAGTAGAACATTCCAGGGAAAAGAATATAGAAAGGGGTGGAAACCGGGAAGTCCAAAGGATGGGTAGGGGACAGTAAACTGACAATTTTATTTTGAACAGCTTATTGGGCAAGACTAGTGAGAAGTGAGAGGAGAAAAGCAGGTTGTTGCCAGACAACCTGGAAAGCTTTAAATGCCAGGCTAAGGAACAGCTTTATCTTGACAGTAATGAGGAGCCATGGAAGGTTTTTAAGCAAAGTAACACAATGAAAATAAAAATTACAATCAGCCCCAAACAAAATTTAGGACAGACTGAAAAAGGAACTCACTGGGGCCAATGAGACCACTTTGGTTACTATCCAAAAAGTAAGCCTAGCCCTAACTGGTTTGGCTCAGTGGATAGAGCATTGGCCTGCGGACTCAAGGGTCCCAGGTTCGATTCCCGTCAAGGGCATGTACCTTGGTTGCGGGCACATCCCCAGTGGGGGGTGTGCAGGAGGCAGCTGATCGATGTTTCTCTCTCATCAATGTTTCTAACTCTCTATCCCTCTCCCTTCCTCTCTGTAAGAAAATCAATAATATATATATATTTTTTTTAAAGTAAGCCTAAATTAGAACAATGACATTGAAGAAAAAAAAAAAAAAAAAAAAAGAGGGAACAAATCTAAGGATCTAAGAGAACCTGAAAGGTGTTTTCAGCATATGTCACATCAGACCCTAAGAACTCTAGAAAGCTGAGATTCAGATACTAGAAAGAATTTGAAAGCATAGAAACTATGAATTCCTGCCTACCCGGCAGGTCTCCCTATACTTGACTTGATACTAGTCTCTTCTATAAATGTATGCATTCCCATCTCTGTACCCACTCTTTTCCCTGGGGTTTGGGGGGACAGAAGTGGGAAATGGTAAATAAAAGCAGCCAAGTGATGATGGCCAGGTAGTTATGTAACAAATAGAACTAAAGCATCTCTAAAGGCCAAAGGCATTGCAATCACATCGATTACAAAATGGAAAAACAGACTGCAAATCCAGTCATACTGCAGGCTTGAGTAATTACATCAGATATAGCCATTAAACTTGGCAAGAAGTAACACTGGATGAATGGAGTTATTGAGGTCTCCGTCCTTAACAGCATAGTTTCTTAACCTTTGGGGAGGATCATAGACCCTTTTGGGAACTTGCTAAAAGCTACAGACCCTCTCCCCAGAGAAATGCAAAGATTCACAAAATTTTGCACACAATTTCAGCGTGTTCACAGACTCCCTAAAGCCTATATGGAGACTCTTAGTCCATAAACGCCAAGGGATCGTACTTATGAACCTTAATATAAAAGTCATAACCATTTTTATCATATACCCCACAGTTTAAAAGAAGCCATGTATGCATATTTATTTATAATTTATATACATAATTGCACACCAGAAAAATAAATTATGTACATTGTAAAGCATACACAAAAATGAAAATTTTAAAGAATGACATTTATTATAATAAACAATTTTAAAACATTTATTTATTGATGACACAGATTTCACAAATTTGTGCTCTTCCTAAAAAATATTAGGATATTATAGCACCACTTTCAGTGAGAGTAATGTGATTGAATATGGTTTGTTATTTTTTAAATTTTCCTTTCACATCCTATATAATAAAGAGCTAATATGTAAATGGTCATCACGCCCTCACACCCTCACACCAGAACTGCTCAGACACTCAACACTGGGGAGAGAGGAATGGGGACCAGCCAGGCACAAATGAGCTCGCAAGAGAGGAATGGGGACCAGCCAGGCACAAATGAGCTCGCAAGAGAGGAATGGGGACCAGCCAGGCACAAATGAGCTCGCAAGAGAGGAATGGGGACCAGCCAGGCTGCGGCCCTGGAGAGGGACAAGCCGCCCGCCCTGCGGTCCTGGGGCCCGGGAGAGGGACAAGCCGCCTGCCCTGCGGTCCCAGGTGCCAGCGCCTGCTTCTGCGGCCTGGGAGAGGGACAAGCCGCCCGCCCTGCAGTCCTGGCCACCTGCAGCGGTCCTGGCCCGGGTGAAGCTGCCTGCCCACGGTCCCCTGCCGCTGTGGCTGGCCTGGGCGAAGCCTGCCTGAGTCCTGGGTGCCTGCGGCCGGCCAGAAGGAGGGAAGCCCGGGTCCCAACGCCGGCCACCGGCCAGAGGAGGGAACCCTGGGTCCCGGGTGTGGGGCGAGGCAGAGGCAGTTAGGGGCGATCAGGCCAGCAAGGGAGCAGTTATGGGCAATCAGGCAGGTAGGCAGAGGTGGTTAGGGGCGATCAGGCAGGCAGGCAGGCGAGCGGTTAGGAGCCAGCGGTCCCGGATTGCAAGAGGCAGTTGGACATCCCCCCAGGAGTCCCAGATTGGAGAGGGTGAAGGCCGGGCTGAGGGATCCCCTCCTATGCACGAATTTCGCGCACCAGGCCTCTAGTTTTGTGATAAGGCAACTTGAAAGTCTGGTTGTAAATTCAGTTCATTTTTATAACAAATAACTATTTTATTTTATTTTAATGGTTATCATAGCCAAAAAACAGACTGCACAAAGATAAGAAAAACCAAAGGGAAGAATTGCATCACTTGCTGCAATGAATGAAACATGATATTCCATTTTTGATCCCATTCACTATTACGCAAAGGTTTTAACTAAAATTCAACTAGTACACTGCCATATTTCCTAATGATTATCAGTTGTTATTACTAACTAATCAGAATTTATTGGCTTTTTATATTGTCAGCCAATGGGTTGGAAACCACTAAAACTCTTCCTTTACACGATTTTTATACAGCTTAGAAAATGGTGTTTCCAAGTCCAAGTATATTTATATAAAAATGTTCTTAAAGTTAACACACATCATTTTCAGCAGTTAAATACAATAAGAATGAGTGCAATTCCAAGTATCCATTTTAAAGAACCTCTTTCGCAACATTGAATTTTATTTTGTTTTTGAAAGGTAGTTACTTTTTGAGTCACTGTTAAGAATTTACCGTCACCCCAAAAAGACAGATTAAGTGTGTTTATTTTTCAAAAATATCGGCTAGGTAGCATACGACTCACAGCCACTTGTCACAGACGATAACGTCAGCAGATTTGGAGCATTTGGGTTTTTGTGAAGGAAAATGAGTTAGTCCTCTTTAAGTTAGACAATTCTTGAGCGCTTTGCCTGGAAATGACCAGTTAACTTCTATAAAGTATTATACAAAAGATCTGCATGGTAACTCCCTACTGCAATACAAAGTATGTTAAGAGTCTATTTTATAAAATAATAAATCCAAAAATCCAATTACCTATGCCCCTATAAACTGTAAAACATCACAACAGACTGACTGAAAAGTAATGTCCTTGCAGAACTCAAATCTCCCAGGTGATTTTATGCAAACCCTACTGTAGAGACCACTGCTCCAAAAGGGCCCAGGCTCCCAATGGTCAGAGCTCTCTACCAGCGCCTTGCAGGCCATCAAAATTTAGAAGAGCTATCCTTAACGGGACTCTAAGTATACTGTATCCATCCCTGAATTACTACCAGATCGGCAAAAGATACAACTGCAGCACCTTCTGTGACACCAATTGTCTTCAACACTGTTCCCTCAGAGTAATGCTGGCTAGTGGTTCAGTCAAATAACAGGGTTGGAAAAAGGTCCAAGACTCTTCATGAGATATCCCGCCTTAAGTCCTTTTTGGAACATGGCAAGGCATAAATAAATCAGTAAAATAAATCATGAACTATATTGAGAGCCAGGGGCTTTCAACTTGCATGACCGAAAGACACACAGTGAGATATGTCTATGCAAAGACACATTCTTACACTTATATAATAAGTCCACAGCATCCTATTAAAAATGCCAAATGATAATACATCCTTTAAAAAGATAGATACTGGGGGAGGGGGAAATGGATAAGCCAGTACAAAAGAATTTGTACTAATGTCTATAAAAAACAGACAGACATATATGCCCTGGCCGGGTAACTCAGTTGGAACTTCATCGAGATGCACCAGGGTTGGGGGTTCAGTCCCTGGTCAGGGTACATAAAAGAATCAACCACTGAATGCATAGATAAGGACAACAAATTGATGTTTCTCTGTCTCTCCCTTCCTCTCTCTCTAAAATCAATTTAAAAAACAACACAGTCTGTTCTCAAATATACATAAAAATGAGTAGGTTCCCACTGTGTGTAAGCCTTACAATATGGAACCATTTCAAACACTATGAAAATATAAAATTGGGGGTTTAAAAACTGTCAAAAAAAGAGCCACATAAATTTGGAAAACAGATGTTTCTTTTTCATCAGATATACATCCTTCGCTCTGTCCCACCACTTCCCTGCATTAAAATCCCTCAACGTCTTGCTACTGCACCTAGAATGTCTGGATCCCTCCTTTTCCCCACTTCAGCAGGTACCACACTCCTTCACTTTCCCCTTCACACTTCCTAAAGAACTCCAAGCTTTTCTGTCCTTTCATCTTTACTATTTAATCTTCCTGAATAGACTACCTGCCTCACCCTCACTCACATAGAAATCATCCCCTGACCTCAATGATCTTGTCCACCACCGAGCACTCCATAAAACTTGCCCTGATCTCTCTCAAAGAAAAATAATTGCCTCCTTTCCTGAATCCTCAAAGTACTATTTCAGTACCTCTCTCACAGCACTCATCACATTCAATTAGTATTATAGGTATTTGTGTATCTTATCACCTCTCCTAGGTCATAATCTCCTTAAGAACGGGATCTATATCTTATCATTTAACTTCCCTATCTTTTAACAACACAGCACCTTGACCAAAGTAAGTACTCATATAACTATGTCTTGAATGAATGATTGAGTGACTACTTAGAAATTCAATTACAGACTTCCAGTACCATCTGGAGTGGAGGGGAGGTACAACTTAGACTTCACAGAACAAATAACTTTTCCCTTGTTCCCTCCAAACTCACCGGAGTAACACCAGTATTGCACCTTTCAAAAAGCAAGGACATTTCATCCTTCAACTATCTGGTCAAATGTGGTGGGTTATCTTTATATACACACACATACATTCACAATAGAATATCTTCTACTGTTAAATAATCCAATCTCTGCTTGATAATAAAAGTATGTAACTATTTTAATCACACAGGCAAACTAAAAATGTACGATCAGGATTAACCATTCAAAATACAGAGAATGGTCCTAGCCAGTTTGGCTCAGTGGATAGAGCGTCAGCCTGCGGACTGAAGGGTCCCAGGTTCGATTCCGGTCAAGGGCATGTACCTTGGTTGCGGGCACATACCCAGTGGGGAGTGTGCAGGAGGCAGCTGATCGATGTTTCTCTCTCATCGATGTTTCTAGCTCTCTATCCCTCTCCCTTCCTCTCTGTAAAAAATCAATAAAATATATTTAAAAAAAAAACAACAAAAAAATACAGAGAATGACCAAGCAATTTATCCCATGTGGAAAAACAAACAAACAAACGAACAAACCAAAAGGAAAACCTTACGCTTTAGTTATTTACTAACAAAACTTGAGAGGCCGTATTTTATTGCTAAGAATCCAAAACCAACCATTCACAGATAAGCTTAACTAGACAGAAGCACCAAAGAATCAACACTACGAAAGTACAAAGGTGAGATAAGAAGCAGCAGGAAATCTTAAAGAGACATTTTCATTCAGTAACTGGTACATGTGGCTCCTGGGTCACCAGAAAGCAGTGAGGTTGCAGGAGTCCTCACTGCACATCTACAGAACAGAAAGAGAGTCCAGAAAGGGAAAGAGGGCTTACCATGGGGCCAAGTATGGCAAACGTGCTTGGGGAGAAGCCGATTTAAAGGTATGCTTGTGGTTTCAGGTCGGAAGACCTGGACTCAGGTGTCATCCTGAATGCCCACAAGCTGTGCGATCTTACACCAGTCACTTAACCGCCCTGAGCCTTGCTTTCCTGTTTATACGATGTAATATGCAGAGCAAGCACAGTACCTAACTACAGTGCGTCTCAAAGACATCACTCAGTAAGTATTTGCTGACTGAATGAGGATGCCATACAAGAAAAGCAGACATTTCTCTCCAGGCACTTGTGTAGTTTTTGAAAGAGCAGCTTTAATTAATTCCTTATTATAACATTTGACAGTCAATTTTTGGCCGAAAAATAAAAACACCCCTTTCCTCCTAGCTCAGTGATCGGCAAACTCATTCGTCAACAGAGCCAAATATCAACAGGACAACGACTGAAATTTCTTTTGAGAGCCAAATTTTTTCAACTTAAACTTCTTCTAACGCCACTTCTTCAAAATAGACGTGCCCAGGCCGTGGTATTTTGTGGAAGAGCCACACTCAAGGGGCCAAAGAGCCGCATGTGGCTCGAGAGCCGCGGTTTGCCGACCACTGTCCTAGCTTATGCGTTACTCAAAAGTTTACTAGAGCCCTGATCGGTTTGGCTCAGTGGATAGAGCATCGGACTGCAGGCTAAAGGGTCCCAGGTTCGATTCCGGTCAAGGGCATGCACCTTGGTTGCGGGTACATCCCCAGTAGGGGGTGTGCAGGAGGCAGCTGATCGATGTTTCTCTCTCATCGATGTTTCTAACTGTCTATTCCTCTCCCTTCCTCTCTGTAAAAAAATCAATAAAATATATTTTTTTAAAAAAAGTTTACTAGAATTCTTAAAATTTAAAATATCTTTGTAACCTCTTCCAAACACAAGAAGTAACTCCCATAAAGAGGCCTAGACGCGCCGAAACCGGTTTGGCTCGGTGGATAGAGCGTCGGCCTGTGGACTGAAGGGTCCCGGGTTCAATTCCGGTCAAGGGCATGTACCTTGGTTGCGGGCACATCCCCAGTGGGAGGTGTGCAGGAGGCAGCTGATCGATGTTTCTCTCTCATCGATGTTTCTAGCTCTCTATCCCTCTCCCTTCCTCTCTGTAAAATATCAATAAAAAATATATTAAAAAAAAAAAAAGAAGCCTAGACGCCAAGTACCTGGGTTGTGGCCCACGTGACACCAGTACTTACAGGACCCAAGGAAATTACTGTATTAGTATATGCCTGGCTACAGTCTTCTCATCTATAATATTAAGGAGATTGTCCTATATTCCTAGTGAAGCCCCTTTACTCAAAATGTTATGTAGGCAAACAGCTATAAACCTACAAATCACAGAATTTTAGCATGAGAAGAAATGTGAAATCAGACCAATATGCTCATTTAATGAATAAATAAAACCTCTCGAGCCCACAGAGTTGATGACATGAGTCCCAGATGATAGAACCAGAAACAACAGGGGAAATCCAAGAAATGGCAAAGGAAGGAATCAGAGAATGTGGTGTTGGGTTTAGGGTATGGAGATGTAAGAAAACATTATTACAGTCTTAATGTGACCCAATCATTATGCTAGACATATCTCGTTATTTAAATTAAAGATCACACAATATGAGGGTCAGTGCATTATTCCAATTTTAAATATGAAGCCCTGAGGTTTAGTGTGGTTAAATAACTAGCCCAAGGATATATATCTTCCAGATATAAGTATCTGGAAGATTAGCACACCATTCCCAGTCTAAAGTCAACCTCCATTTCCAAAAGAAGCTTAAAAATTGCCTCAGATTACAAGCCAGAGGAGCGAAAATGAACTATCCCTCTGGAAGCACAGGATAATACGGTGTCATTAAACTCCGGTCCTGTGAATAGGTGTACCTCACCTCTGTGCTTGCACCTATGGTTAGCAGTTTGGTCTGCCTGTTCCCAACGGTCAGGTTCAAGACTTCTCAGTAAGGCCCAACTTCCCCCACTCTCCACAATGAAATAAATCCACAGGGAGTAATTAGATCAAAGTAGTATATCTAGAAATGAGGATCACTAGACTGATTAGTTTCAAGTCCTCCACAGGCTCCTTAAGTGACTATAGCTTCTGGCTTGACATAAGCTATTTATCTTTGAAACATGAAAACTACACTAGGCTTTTCTACAAGCCTGTCACTTCATGAAGCCTCAAAAATACTGCTGCAGATGGGGGTACGGGGGAGGAAGCATGGCTACAACAGCCCACTCTATTTGCAGTTCTAGAATTGGACTTACATGCTGGCGTCAGTGTTTTGTAACAATTTCTCTTGTTCAGTCATGTATCCTGCAGAAACAGAAAGTAATCATTCTATACTCTGTATTAATCCAAAGACTGTGCACCCACACAACAATGTCCAGAACTACTGAGAAAAAAACCTGCACCTCCTTCTTAAATTAAGCAGCCAAGAATGGTACCCGGATGCCGCCAGGCCTTTTTATGACCTCTGACCCTATGCCAATGCTTTCACAATATATACCAGTCAGCACCACAGCAACCCAATCACCTCCTTCTTAAATTAAGCAGCCAAGAATGGTACCCGGATGCCGCCAGGCCTTTTTATGACCTCTGACCCTATGCCAATGCTTTCACAATATATACCAGTCAGCACCACAGCAACCCAATCCTCTGTCCACCGTATGTTGAGAGAAAGTCACAAAGTCTAACTAAAATAAAAGAAGAGAAAAGGGAAGGCTTGAAGTGACTAGACCTCATCTCCAATGGTAAGAAGAAAGGTCAGAGACCCCGAGGCCCATCCTCAGTGACCAGTGGACAAGGGCTAAGCTACTGGTTAACCTGGAAAATAAGAAATAAACAAGTCCCTCCCTACACTCTGGTCTGTCCAAATAGGTAGTCAAGTTGTACAGGTGGGGAGAAATTTGTATAGTTCTGCAGACAGAACGGGTAGCGTGCTCTGAAATACATGTATTGAACCCAATCCCACACTCTCCTCTGCACCCAGAATGCAAAAAAAAAGGAGCGAGCCTACCACCTGTGTTTGGACCTCTGCCATGAAAGCAGTGGGTGGCCCTCTGAGCATTCCTGTGATGATCATATGAAGAAGGCAACAATCCCTGCCAAGACAATAACGAGCAGCCTGAGGATCTCCTACACCCCATCACTTAGGGGACTCTACCCAGGGAGGTGTACTTTTACTGACCTCCCGTTCTTGCCTCCAAACGAAGGCTACATTAGGCCAGATAGTTTAAAGCCAACCCACTCCATAAGGTATGCAACATATTCAAACCATGTGGAGCCCTTGGAGAACGAGGCAAAAAAGACAACATAAAGTAAGGAATACAGGTGGTATCTCTCCCGAGAGAATAAGTGAAATGGATGAAAACGGAGAAGGGAGGGCCAAAATGTTCTTTAAAAATCAATGACAAATCATATTCTGATGTACAGTACAAAGAGAAAAGACTTTTCAAAGATCATCCCAATGCTCTCTTCTCCCCTCCACCTTTCAGCACCTCGGCACCACCCTCATCACTTACTCTGCATTTAGTCCTGGTACAGACCGATCGCCGGATTAGCAGGACCAGGAGTACACGCAGAGAACATTCCATCCTCGAAACATCTTTAAGTTACTGAGGCTTGTTTACCACCCAGCCCTATAGAGCGAAAGCATGAGATTTTGCCAACGCTTTCACAATATATACCAGTCAGCACCACCGCAACCCAATCCTCTGCCCACCAAAAGCTTAACACATACACAGGAAACAAGAAATTCAACAAAAATTAAAATTTGACCCTAGACTCCCTCTACAGTTAAATGTCTTAAGTAGCAGCAGTATCGCTGTATCACACCCACTTCATGCTAGCCTTGCAGCCCCCTGGCATCAGCAAATGCTTGGGATTATACAAGCTGCTGCTTCTGTTCCCAGCCCAGATTTCTAGAAATGAAACCCTGGAATTGAGGGAGAAAGAAAAACAAATGTTGGCAGAAAGAGGGAGGGAAATGCATTGTCTATATAATCCCAGTTTAAGTGGAACAATCACCATTAGTTCCATCAGGCACTTCTTTTTTTTTTTTTTTTTTTTCCCCAATAAAACCACTTACCCAAAAATGCAGATCTAAAACACGCCCTTGGCTTAAGCCACACAAAAAGCAATTTAAATCGACACAATCCTACAGATTTTCTCAGAAAGAAATCAGGAAGAGATTAACTATAAACGATGCAAAATTCAAGTTTTGCGCCTTAAAGATTATACTTCATTGTGTGTTACATAAATGTCATAAAATAGCAGTGCAAGATGTCTCCAAAAATCCAACCAGACACCTGTTCTTATAAGCAACACCCCTGCATTTTTCTCTCCAAACCATATATTCCCTGGTCAGGCACCCTGTTTGATCCACTGTCCCCAAAGCGTACAGTCTGAATAAGAAATGGAGGGAAAACATTGCAGACACTAGTTCGTAAAACCAAATTAGACCTTTCCGCAAAGCACAGGAGATAAAATAGACACACTTCCAATTGTATTTCGTTTATAACAAACGGCTCAAGGAATGCCCGTGTAGTAGAGTAGTAAGCTGAATCACCCCACGGCTACCTTTAACCCAAAACTTTTCCTAGTTGAAGAGCCAAAAGACCCAAGCTAATACTTTCTTTTCACATTATTCTCAACGTGAAGAAATCTGACCCCCTTCCTACTACATCACAGCTTCTGTGAAATAAGCTGAGAGGCCCCTTTGGCCAACTTTTTTTTTTTTTTTTTTTTTAAATACTAACCTCCAACCAATTCCAGAAGAGGAGACACACCTCAAACAAATTTAACCCTTGAAACCCATCCTTTCAACAGTCCACTATAATCTGAGCTTCCTCCCAGCAATGTTTCCCACGGACACTTGATTTCTTAATCACTGAAGTGTAAGTCCCAGCCCTCACAAATCATCCCACAGAGGTATCTCTGGACATCTTACAGAGAGGGTGCTGGGGCTGCGAGTCCCGCAGGAACCCTTCCTTCACTACCATCGTATTCAACTTTAAAAATGCCCCCTCTCAAAAGCAAAAAGAAGAAGTCACCTTCTCCACAAGGACACCTGCCTCTTCCAGGCCTCTATCATAAAGGAAAGCCGCCGAGCACGAAAGATCCTTCAGCTTAAAGTTTTCTTCCCCACCCAACTCTGCGGCCCCGGCTCCACGGACTGTCCTTGTCACACACACACACACGGGCTGCATTGTCAAACCCTCCGTCCGCCTCTAACATCGTCAGCCCGGGCAGCCCGTAGCCCGTGGGGATGACTGCTTTAAAATAAGCAAGTAAATCAACAAAAACAAGGGGGTAAGAAAGCCATCGCTGGGCAGTAAGGACTAGGGACCCCGGTGTCCGGTTTCAGCATTTCTCTTCCAAGAGACCAGGGAAGGGCTCGAGCTCTGTCGCTGACCATTCACTATCCCACCTCCCGATCGCCAACCCGTTTGCGCCCCTTCCAAGGTCCTTTCGGCAGAATCCTGGGAAGGGGACCAAACCCTCGCCCTAGTAGCAACATCTCACTTATCCACCCCATTCCTGCCTCGGAATTCCCTCGTCGGGAGAAGGAGCAAGCCCGTGCGCCGGGTCCACCGGAGCGCCGTCGAAGGCTGCGCTTACGGAGAGGCACGCCGCGGTCATCCCCATTTCGCAGTCCGGGCCGGCGAGACTCCGAGAGGTTAACCCGCCGGCCAAGGTCACCGCGCTCGCCGGGGCCGAGGGGCGCCCGCGCCGACTTCCGGCTCCCCCTCTCGGCGGCGGGGAGCACGGCGGGCTCGGGGCGCCGCTCCCCACGCCGGGCCGGGGCCGCGAGCCTGGCGCACCCGCGGATGCTCGCCGGTCCGCGCTAACTAGGGCAACCGGGAAGGGGCAGCGAAGTGGCCGCCGCTGCCGTTTCCCTCGCGGCGCAGCCCCCAGCTGGTGCCGTGACAGCTGCGACCTCCGACCCCTCCAGCCGCGCGAGGCCGGGAGAAATCGGGGAAAGTGGGAGGGGGGCGGCACGGAGAGAAAGCAGAGCAGGGGGCGGAGGGGCGCCAGCTGCTCCCCGCCCCCTAGGGCCTCGGCGGCCGCGCGGCTCGTGACAGCTGCACCCACCGGGAGGCTAGGCGCCCGCCGCCCGCCACTCACCTGCCGCCGCCGCCTCTGGGCCGCGCTGACGGGCGCCGCGCTCGCCCGCGACCGTGGCAGCACCGCCGCGGCCTCCGCGTCTCCTCGGCCCGGGAGCCCGCCGCCGCCGCGGCTCTCTGGCCCCCTCCTCCGGAGCAGGGGTCCCCCCGCAGGGGATGAAGAACGGACCCGACGCGGGCTGCGCTCGAGGGAGCCGCAGGCAGCAGAGAGGCCGAGGCGCCCGAGGCCGCGGTCCAGCCGTCGGAGGGGAGGGCCGGGCGAACCGCGTCAGACTCCCGCTCGCCTGGCCTGAAGAACAGGCATTTCAGCCGCTCTCCGCGGCCGCCATGTTCTCCTCCTCCTCCGCCGCCGCCGCCGCCGCCGCCGCCCCCCGCTCGCGGCCCCGCCTCCTCCGCGCCCCGCCCCGCCCCGCCCCGCCCCGCCCGCGCCCCGCGCCCCGCCCGCCGCGCTGCCCTTGCGCTCTCCGGCCGGCCCGGCCGCGGCGACCCGGTGCCCGCGAGCTTCGACGGCGCGCGCGGGGCAGCGCGCTCCCCACTCGCCGGGCAGCGGAGCGACGAGCCGCCCCGCGCCCTCTGCCGGCGGAGGCCCCGGGAGGGTGTCGCGCTCCGCCCCGGCCCGCGCCCTAACGAAGTGTGGGAAAGGAGGCCCCAGGACTCTTGCCCTCCCTCGGGGCGTCCCTCCCACTGCTGCCGGGAAGCGGCCTCGGACCCCAGGGCGCGCTCAGCCGGACCACCCGTCGTGCAGCCTCCACGGCGCTTATCTTTCCGAAGGTGGTGGAGGGCGAGAGGCCGGGAGGTGTCGGCTCTGGGCCTGTCCCTGCACTAATTGGTTGTATTACTTTGAGCGAGACACGTCCCGCCGGCCTCGTTTTAGATTCTGTAAAATTGGGAGGTGGTTGCCTGGATGATTGCACGGGCTGTTAGACCAGGGGAAAGAGATCACCAGCCCACTTCGTTTTACAGATTAAAAGGTCTGACCGACCCGCCTGGCTCTGCAAGTCTGTGAATTACCCCCAATGTCTAACATTGACAGAACTTTCCCCTCAAGGGGGCCTACACCTTTCTTCTTTTCAATTGGCTCAAAAAAAAAAAAAAAAATCCATAATGGAAGTTGCTGCTTCCAAAAGCAGAGTGTTTCTTGTCACCAGAGGAATCAAACAGCTGCTGAACAGGCTTTCCGAGCCGTGATGGCTTTATCTGGAACGCATCCCTCTTTCCAAAGGCTGGCGATTTAATACCCATCTCTCTCCGGCTGTGCTAAGGATGAATGAGTCAGTGGCTGCCGAAGTGCTTTGTGAAGCATACATCTATCCTTTCCTGCACTCTTATGCCCAGTTAGCTGTCTTCCCAAACTCAATCCTGTCCTGCTGCTGTCCCCCAACGCTTTCCGCTGCTTTCCCTGCAGTGTTTTCTACCCTGTAAATCTTCAAGCCCCTCTCTCTCTCTCTCTCTCTCTCTCTCTCTCTCTCTCTCATTCACTCACACACACCCCTTCACACTGAAACCTGACTGCCTTGAACACTCCAACCTCCCTGGCCCCTCTCTGAGACAGTAGGCAACTTCTTCCAGCGGTAGGTACTCCATCCTACCATACCCTATATCAACCTCCTCTTCCTGTCCTTCACATTAAACAATCTTTAGCCCACACCCCACATTCATTCATTTATATATTCATTCAATTGATTCTTGTCAAAAGCCTGTTACTGGGACCCTAGTTGCATTTCATTAGTTCTTGGCCTCACCTGGTTTAACAAGACCTCTAGCTAACTGCAGAGTCCCCATCCCCAGTAAGAGCCAGTTCAGTCCCATTGTGTAGGACCCGCCTCCCACTCTAGTCCAAGCCAGACTGTGGGAGCCAGCCCCTTGCACAGGTAATGCTGACTCGTGGTAGTGACTGCTGATTGCCAAATCCAACTGACACTTCAGTGTTGATGCTGCTAACTTCTCCTTTTTGAAACTCTCCTTTCTGTCTTCTACGTCATCCTCCTTTCTCTACCCGCTTTCTGACCTTCCCTTTGCTAGCACTTTCCTTGGCTGCTCCTATTTTACAAAGCCATAGATGTTGGTATCCTCAAGGTTTTATTTTTTCCCCTCCTTTCCTCTCTCTTAAATTAACTTAGTTTGTTTCCATAGCTTCAATCCTCCTATCTAATAAAGATGGAATATGCTAATTGACCATCACTCCATCACAAATATGGCTGCACCCACAGCTGAGGCCAAGTTCCCATAAGAGCCTTAATGAGCAATCAGCAGGGACCTGAGGTTACACCCTCCCCCGCCCCCATGGGGCTTGACAGGGGATCTCAGGCTGCACCCCCCACCTGGCAGGGCTTGACCGGGCACCTCAAGGTGTGCTTCCCATCCTGGTGCTGGGCTAGGGGACCTCAGGCTGCTCCCCCCGCCCCAGTGCCAGGCCAGGGGACCTCAGGCCATGCCCCCCACCCAGCAGGGCTTGACAGGGGAACTCAGGCTGCACCCCCCCCACCCCAGCACCAGGCCAGGGGACCTGAGGCTGCGCCCCCCTGCCTGGCTGGGCTTGACAAGGGACCTCAAGGTGCACCCCCAGTGCTGGGTCAGGGGAACTCAGGCCGTGCCCCCGCCCAGCGGGGCTTGACAGGGGACCTGAGGCTGCGTCCCCCTGCCAGTGGGGCTTGACGGGGGACCTGAGGCTGCACCCCCCCCCAGTGTTGGGCCGGGGGACCTGAGGCTGCACCCCCCCCCACTTGGCGGGGCTTGATGGGGAACCTCGGGCCATGACCCCCACCCAGCGGGGCTTGACAGGGGATCTCAGGCCGTGTCCCCCACCTGGTGGGGCTTGATGGAGGACCTCAAGGCACGCCCCCTGCCCCGGTCTGGGCTGGGGGACCTCAGGCCACGCCCCCCCATCCTGGCACCCAGCCAGGGGACCTGAGGCTACGCCCCCTTCCCGGCAGGGCTTGACAAGGGTGGGACTAGCCAGGTCTGGATCTAGCCCAATGAGGGTTGGGGGGGCGGCCAGGTCTCAGTCTCACGTGATTTTGAGGTGCATGTGGGTGGGTGGGGACTTGACTCTGGGTCCTGTGGTGAGCCCCAGACTCTGACAGAAGGAAGGTTTTCATATACATTTTACTAATTTTCTTTCATCTCTGACACTTCTATTATAGAGAAAGGGCAAATAGCAATATTAAATTATTTCCTCTAATTAATCCCCTTTTAATGTGCACGGATTTCATGCACCAGGTCACTAGTTGTTAATAATACCTCTCTCTCCTTCAAGCACTCCCCCCCACACACACACACACCACACACACACACACACACACACACACACACACACACACACACAAACTCCTGCAGCTCAGTGCCGATCAACTTTAAAACTTCCTTACGACATGCAATGCTGAGATTTTGTTGAATGATGAGTGAAATTTAAGGTATTACTTCTATTGCCATAACCATCCCTAGAGGCTAAAGAAAAGAACTCCTTTTCCAGGGTGAGAGTCCTTCTTAAGTAAAACTCGTAAGTAAAACCCTCTTACTTTTTCTACAAACCATAACCACTTGCCAAAACAATTATAACCCACTTTTTTTCTTTTTGTGTGTGTGTTAAAATACACACAAACATATTTACCAGCATAACCATTTTAAGGGTACAGTTCAGTGGTAGTAAATACATTCTCATTGTTGTGCAGACATCACCATCATCCATCTCTACAACTCTTTTCATCTAGTAAAACTGAAACTCTATATCTATTAAACAATCACTCCCCATCCTCCCCTCCCCCAGCCTCTGGCAACCACAATTATACTTTCTGCTTCTATGATTTAGACTACTGTAAGGGAAACCCTACAGTATTTGTCTTTTTGTGACTGACCTATTATTTCACTTAGCATAATGTCCTCAGGGTTCATCCATGTTGTAGCATGTGGCATAATTTCCTTTTTAAGGCTGAATAATATTCTGTCATGTATATATTTGCTTATCCATTCATCTGTCAGTGGACATTTGGTTTATTTCCCCATTTTAGCTATTGTGAGTAATGCTGCAATGAACATGGTTGTATAAATATCTCTTTAAGACTCTTTTTAATTCTTTTTTTAAAAATACGTTTTTAGAGAAAGAAAGGAAGGGAGAGGGAGAGACATTGATGAGATAGAACCATCAATCAGCTGCCTCCTGCACCCCCACTACGGGGATCAAACCCACAGCCTGGGCATGTGCCCTGACTGGGAATCAAACCAGCAACCTCTAGGTATACTAGGTAACACTCAACTGAGCCACACCAGCCAGGGCAGGGCACATACTTTTTCTTTTTTTTTAACTGCATGTTTGCCAAAGACCTCTAGAAAAAAAAAAAAAAATTCTTCCAATCTAGGGTCCTGCCACGTTCTCATAAAATGAACTTCGTCAATTTTCCTTTGAATAGTCTTTAATTTCTACATTTGCTTGAAGTATAGGCATTAAGAACATTAGGTTTAGAGTTAGGAAGACGTGGGTGTGAAATGGCTCTACCACTTATTAGCTGTGCGACTCTGAACTAACCACTTTGAACACCTCCAAGCCTCGGTGTCCTCATTGGTAAATAGGATGCTAGCAAAGGATTGTTGCAAAGATCGAATGAAATAACATATGCAAGTCACTTAGTTTACTGTTTGCCCCTAAGAAAGTAAAAATGAGCTCAAACCAAGAAGGTAACAATCCGTTCAGCTGTTCATCGCGCTAGAAGAATAGGCACAGATAAAGCCAGCTGCACAGCTAACAGGATGCAGTGTCCCCTAAGGACATGCTGCAGCTGTAAAGTGTCATAATAGCCGCCTTCTTTGAGTGACTACTGCTTTCCTACTCACTGAGAAACTTTGTTCTCTACAATCATAGGTGTCAGAAGCTTTGGTGTGTGCAATTATATCAATAAGAAATGGAGCATCCGTCTCTTGCCTGGAGAATCTCAGTCCTTTTGACAGAGATGTGGCCTTGATTTGCAACCCAGGCGTAGAGTTTTAAATAAGAGGGTCACTGTACAAACATTCTACATCCATCTGAACTTTACTGTTTCCAGAGCAACAGGACTTTGGGTCCGCTTTGTGGTCCAGACTGGAGGTTGAGCCCTTTATACACGGCCATGCCTTACTTTGAACTGATCAAAACACTG
This sequence comes from Plecotus auritus, assembly GCF_963455305.1. NCBI lineage: Eukaryota > Metazoa > Chordata > Mammalia > Chiroptera > Vespertilionidae > Plecotus > Plecotus auritus. Next base: position 165,177,181 of record NC_137782.1, read on the forward strand.
CTTTATTTAAACTGCATCTGAACTCTGCTAAAGGTTACTATCTTCTAGCATGTGGTATTAAATAAAAGGAGGTATTACATAAACATAGCGCTTCACTGGAAGCAGCTTAGAAATTTTTTTTTTTAGCAATTAAAAATTAGACAGTTTTTGCCTCCAAATGATAATGATTTTGCATTAAGTTTCTTAGAGTTTCTTCTTGTTCTAGTACCCCTAAGCTTTTACTTGGGTGGTAAAACTTTTTGCCCAGAAAGTTGATTTATTAAAGCCAAATAAAGAACTTACTGTGTCGTAGTGTTCCATTATCACATACCAGGTTTTCTGATCCTCTTTGCAGGGTCTTGTTCATTAGTTGCTGTAACTTGATTCCCATACAATAGGCAGCAGTTATTCTCTAAAATACCCCTGGCTTCCACGTTAGTTAATTCACTTTTCAGAACTAAGTACTTAGCAACATCATCTTGCTTCAGGCTTGGGGGTGAATTCTCCAGCACAGCTCCAGTGTGCCCCAGACCTAGTAGCAATGTAGGTGTGATCGTATTTAAATGACAATCTTTGCTCTAGCCGGTTTGGCTCAGTGGATAAAGCGTCAGCCTGCGGACTGAAGGGTCCCAGGTTCGATTTTGGTTAAGGGCACATGCCTGGGTTTCGGGTTTGATCCCCAATAGGGGGCATGCAGGAGGCAGCCAATCAATGATTGAGCTCTTATCATTGATGTTTCTATCTCTCTCTCCCTCTCCCTTCCTCTCTGAAATTAATTTAAAAAAAAATTTTTTTTTTTAAACAAAAGACAATCATCTTTTCTTAAATGACCACTTCACACCTTTTAGTCTCAACAACGCTCCGGTTTCTCCTAAGGTGCATGCTATCCAGGCATTCTGGTCTTAACTAAGAAGATGATGAATACATTTCCTTTGGTTTTTACATCTGAATTTGGGGGACTATATTCTCTATAATGGACATTTTGTTTATTTTAAATTTTTCACTACTGAAAGCAGGCCACATGGAACGCTTGCTTTGCACCTTCCTAAGATGACAATATCGTCTATTTTCTCAAGCATGAGTGATGTAAAACGAAGTCTTGCCTCCCTAACATATGTAGGCTTCAATCAGACAGGTGGTAGCGGGTGCTTCTCGCTTTTGAAGTGTGACTACCAAAGCCAGTTGTGTTTGTAGGAGGACTGGCTTGGCAGTGGTCTGTGTTGTGAGCTCTGAGAGATGCCAGATGTATCCCACCCCCAAGCTTACTATAGTGCCTGCAATTTCAAAAACAGAGATTCATTCCTTTGGATTTGTAACTCACTATCTCAGGATGATCCTTTCAATAAATCATTTCTCCCTAATTATGGTTATTGTAGAAAATTGAGAACATACAGAGAAGTTGATAAAAATAGAAATTACCTGTAGTTCACAACTTAGACATCACTATTTTGTTAACGTTTTGGTATTTCCTTCTTTTCCTTTTGTAGGCACGAAATTGAATAGATAATCTTTTTAAAAACTCTTTTGTTATGTATTTAAGCAACTTTACAGTAAAATAAATCTGATTAATATAAATTCCAAGCATTTCTCTAAATTTACTTCTGGTTCCTTTATTTGTTCAGTACATATTACTAAATACCTATCATAGGCAAGGCCTTGGGCTACACACAGATTAGTGATATCACATTTTCACAGTATGTAAAAGTGCAGATATTTTTATAAATCAGTAATGAGAAGTGTAATCCGTGCATAAACCATTTTATGATCTAATTTTCTTTAAAGGTTGCATAGTATTCAATTGTATTGATTTCACCATTCCCTATTATTGCAAATTTGAGGTTTGTTCCTCCTTCCTCTTGCTTTTGGATTCTTTCCTTAGACTTTATTCTTCAAAGAAGGTTATCAAATCAAAGGGCATAACTTAAGCAATCTTCTTTTGGAATTCACACACTTACAGGAGGAGAAACAAATTACTTTAGAAACTTACAGAATGCCTTAGACATCTTATGAATTCAATCAAGCAGATGGTTTTCTTCCCATTTAGGAAGGTAGGGGCGTTGAGACAGGTAGTGTCACAGAGGGTAGGGCTACCCTCAGGGGTCCTCAAACTTTTTAAACAGGGGGCCAGTTCACTGTCCCTCAGACCGTTGGAGGGCCGGACTATAGTTTGAAAAAAAAAACTATGAACAAATTCCTATGCGCACTGCGGGCCCGGGATGAGTCGGCTGCTAAGCAGGACAGGCAGCGGCACCCGGCGGGCCAGATAAATGTCCTCGGCGGGCCACATGTGGCCCGCGGGCCGTAGTTTGAGGACCCCTGCGCCTTTCTGAGAGCAGCAGGAATGATTGCTAGGAGTGACAGACACCCTTTCCCATCATTAGGCTAGGCCAGTGGTCGGCAAACCGCGGCTCGCGAGCCACATGCGGCTCTTTGGCCCCTTGAGTGTGGCTCTTCCACAAAACACCACGTGCGGGCGCACACGTACAGTGGGATTGAAACTTCGTGGCCCATGCGCAGAAGTCGGTTTTCGGCCTGGGCGAGTCTATTTTGAAGAAGTGGCGTTAGAACACTCAAGGGGCTAAAGAGCCGCATGTGGCTCGCGAGCCGCGGTTTGCCGACTGCTGGGCTAGGCTGTGGATTCTACCAGCCTGTGAGCTCCCTGAAGGCAGGACCCTCCACACCCAGCATGATAAACGCCAACAGCCCTTGTTTTTCATTAGGCCTGGCTTTCAGAAGAACCTCTACACTATCCCACCTCTACATGGATGCAACGAACAGTTATTGGTACACCAATTCGTTCGTTCATATTTCTGCTGACCAATGATGACTGAATTTTCCAGTGAAGATGGGACCTGCCATCTGCTAGTGCTGGGGAACAGGGCCTCTTCCAAGGCAGCTGATACATGGATGAGAACTCATAGGGGTACCAATCAGTGAGCTGCTAAAGAGTTCCCAGGCAGATCCTGCTGAGGGCTCCTCCCTGCTGGGCCCCTAGACAGCTCACGTGGGACTGGCTATTCCTGGCCAAACCTTCCCTGCACTGAGCTTCAGACTATAGCAGCTGTGGAACCTTCTGGGTGGTGACAGGGTGACAAAGCCCCCCTCTCTCAGCTTGATGGGGTGGACATACTCCTCTTTTCCCTCGCTCCTTCCAGGGGTGCCCAAACTCTGCCAGTTGGGCAGTGGAAGAGCATGAGAAAGCAGAGAAGGAGAAATTGCTAGGTATACTTCCTCAATGCAAGCTGGCAGGCCCTAAGTTTTCATTCTACAAGAATTATAAGTAGAGATTTTATCCAGAGATTCACTCATGAAATCATTGAATAAATAATTATTAAACGCCCCACTATGTGCCAAGCATTCTAAGTATTACGGATGCAGAGGGAACTATTTCTGACCTGAAAAGCTTACGTTGTGGAAGAAACAGATAAATAATTCAATAAATGAAGGAAGGTTTTATATAAGTAAAATATATGAAGTACAAACATTAATGCTAAAATAATCCAATGTATTAGTCACTCTAAATCACTCTCAGAGTTTCCCTTCGGTACCAAGCTGAGTGAAATTTACGAAGATTCTTCAGTTCAACTTAACAAACTTGAGTGCCTTCTTCCTATAGTGGCTACAAAGCTGTAAAGACGCAAAAGGGGCCATCTTCTTTTAATAGGGAAGTCTGATGTATTAAGCTAACTGAAATATTGGTGCTTGTATGTCTTCATTTCGGGAAGGGGGAAGTATATATTTCTATTCATGGAGTCCGCACCGGTCAAGGATGTGCTTCACACTCAGCGTATCCTGAGTCCACAAGTTCAGAGCCTGCACATAGCTTCTTGTTTGATGAGTGTCTACAGCTATGATTCCAGGAGTCTATTTTGCCCCTTTGTTCTTCCCATTGCCCAGTCTCGTCACTGCCCTCCAGACTCTCCTGGTCTTCCTTCTCCAACTACCCTTTCTTCAGGAGTTTGCTATCTCCTTGCTTTTCCAGTGTCCCTGGGGGCAGGAGACACTCTTACCCTTGACTCTTTCCTTATCTAATCCTACAATCACAGACTCCTGAGGCAGGAAGAGGTCTTAGCACAACCTACTCATGTTAGATAAGGCATCTGAAGCCTGAAGAGCTTAAGTGACTTGTCCAAGGTCAAATAGCTAATAAGTTGCTAGTGACTTGTCCAAGGTCAAATAGCTAGTTGGTAGAAACTCTATCATATTTGTTGGAGGAATGAATGAATGAAAATGTGAATGATAAGGGAACCTTCCAATGCTGCACTTATGTGTCCAGTAGCAAAAACTTAGGTCCAAATTAAGGAAAAAAGAAAAGAGGCAAGAAGGAGGTTGACATACCATACAGATGTCTGCTTTGGCCTCTTTGGCCAATGTACTGGATGACACCAAGGAAACCAAGACAAATTGTCACTGCCATATAGAGAAACTGACAGTTCTGGTGACTTCAGTGCTGATGTTAATTGGAACTGTACACTCCAGCATAAAATTATTTATCATCCGGCATTCTGAATGCCAAGTGTTATTTATCATGTAAATCTTTATATGAGGACACTGAATAGCAAAGTAGCTGGTGCCCTTGATAGAAATTTTACCAAAAATGATAGATAAATTATACATATGCACAGGGGTATGCAAAATATTTAACAACTGGTATGACAGAACCCAACAGATCAGCCCTAAGCAACCCGTGTGGCCACCCCTGTGTATGCTAACTATTGGAAATGCACATGGCTGTCGCTTATATTAATGCTCAAAGACCAACAGTGCTAAGTTTTGAAAAGGCTATTCTGGCAGGTGGAACAGAGAGAGTGCAAAGCAAGGTTGCATGCTTGCAGACCAACATCTCTCCCCAACCCGCACCCCCAAATTTTTAGCCTGACGCTTCTCCATTCCGTAGAGCAGAACTTTACTCACTGTTCCCTCAACTTTGTCCTCTAGACTTCAGCAAACCCTAATACTGGCCACTTTCTTTCAGCACTATGTTCCTTCACTCATCTAACTCCAGAGCCAGCCGCACCTCTAGGAGGCCTGCCCTTACCTACTCCATATGCCTATTAACTTCACTGGCCTATAATTATCCCTGATATCTGCCATGCACCCTCATCATGTACCTAATAGACCAGATTATTTTTAAAAAATATATTTTTATTGATTTTAGAGAGGAAGGGAGAGACAGAAACATCAATGATAAGAGAGAATCATTGATTGCCTGCCTCCCGCATGCCCCACACTGGGGATTAAGCCTGCAACCCTGGCATGTGCCTTGACTGGGAATCAAACACCAACCTTCTAGTTCACAGGTTGATGCTCAACCACTGAGCCATGTCAGCTGGGCTAGACCAGATTCTTGACAAGATTTAACCATAGAAAAGACTCAAAGAAAATTTTATGGCATGGAGGACCAATGATAGAAAACCAAGCTTCAAGAAATTTTAGAATGACTATAATACTAAGAGATACAATTATAATCCCCTGAATGTTCTTGTGGGCCATGTAGGGATTCCACCTCTAATTCTGAAAGACAGAAAACCAAATACAGAAATTATAGATTTCTATTACTGCTCAAGGAAATAAGGACTTCCCTGTGTCTTACACTGTAGTTTGTACTAAAAAAAACTAAGGAAGTATATCTGATGGAATGCCTCCCAAAAACCCAGAGATATGTTAGCCAACAACCCACAGGCAATTGCCACAACTGTTTAGCCTCCGTTGGGAGGTGGAACTGATTACACAGGATTATAATTAACCAATCATTCGACAGGGTTGTGGGCTGAATTGTGACCCTCCCCCCAAATTCACATGTTGAAATCCTAACCCCCAGTACTTCAGAATGTGACTGTATTTGGAGAAAGGGCCTTTAATGAGATGATTAAGAGAAAATGAGGCTGTAAGGGTGGGCCCCAATCCAATCTGACTGTCCTTTATAAGAAGAGGAAATTTGATCACACAAAGAGACACCAGGTGGAGGGATTAAGAAGTACAAATTGGCAGTTATAAAAATAGTCGTGGGGATGTAAAGTACACCATAGGGAATATAGTCAACAATACTGTAGTAACTATGCATGGTGTCAGATGGATACTAGACTTATCAGGGTGAGCACTTCATAAGGCATATATAAATGTTTAATCACTATGTTGTACACTTTAAATCAAAATAATACTATATGTCACCTGTAATTGAAAAATAAATCTAAAAAGAGAGGCACCAGGGATGCACTCATGCACAGAGGAGAAACCTTGTGAGGACACGGTAAGAAGGTGGCCATCTGCAAGCCGAGGAAAGAGGCCTCATGAAAAACCAAACCTGCCAACCCCTTGATCTTGGACTTCTAGCCTCCAGAACTGTGAGAAAATATGTTTTTTGTTGTTTAAGACACCTACCTGGCCTGTGTGTTTTGTTATGGCAGCCCTAGCAGACTAATACAGATAGGGACTTAATGCAGGCCTAATGTGCAAGGGTTACAGTGACAGTCTCCTCAACTAGGCTGTAATTATTTGAAGGCAGGACCTAAGTCTTATATTTCTTCATATTTCCCAAATGCCCAGTGAAGTTCCCTCCACAGAGCAGGACTTCAGCACACAAACTTTAATTGATTATATATATATATATATATATATATATATATATATATATAGTCACTATCTTCAAGATACTTAAAACTGGAATTAGAGATAAGACAGGTTTGGCCAAGTAACTAGCAAAGCAAAAGGACATATGGGGGGTGGGGAGAGAGGGGGTGAAGCACGAAAGGAGCTGCAGGAGCATTTGTAAAGTGCTTGGTGGCTCAGATTCAGACAGGAAGGGAAGAAGCAGCAGGATTCCCGGGAGAGACAACAATGTAGGCAAAAGCAGAGTTAGAAATGCTTCGTTTTCCATAATGACAGGGAATGGTATGTTCATGCAAAGAAAAAGAAAATACATCGCATTTTAGAGAGTTTTGAATGCCAGTCTCAGACTGCAGGACTTGATCCTTGTCCTAACTCCCTTCTGGAACTAAGAGACCTCAGGTACTATTGCCACCCAGTTGTGGGAGTTGAGGCAGGGGAGGAGGGGAGGAAAGATTGGCCCGTGGAATTGCAAAGTGCCGGGAGGAGGAAGATTAAGAGACAGCAAACTGGGGCACAGCTAGGATTGAGATAAACGGATCAGAGAGGCAGAGCTACTTCTGAGGTAACCAGACTAACCTAGAGGTGCTGAGGCAGAGCAGGCTCTGAAAGGGAGGTGGGAACAGCACCTGGAGCACCTCCCGGAGGCCCTGGAATGTAGCACTAGAGCTTTAAGGAAGCCCTATCTAGGGAAGGGGAGGGTGACATTAAGAATTAGAAGCACGTAGAAGCATAGAACAAACTGTGGAATCTTAGAGGGAAGGCGGGGGTGGGTGGGAAGAGATCAACCAAAGAATTTGTATGCATATATGTATAATCCATGGACACAGACAGTAGGGTGGTGAGGGCCTGGGGTGGGGAGGAGGGTGGGAGCAGACTAGAAGGGGTCAGTGTGTGTGGGGGGACATATGCAATACTTTCAACAATGAGGATTTTTTTAAAAAGAGAGAGATGGAAGCATTCTGGACAATAGGTAGATGGTGAGGGACCACTGAAGGCTGTTGACCAGAGGACAAGAAAATGGTATTTTAGAAAAATCAATTAAGTACCCTATACAACTAGAGGCAGAAAGGATAGCACATCAAAACATGATTTGACGGTTTTGAAAATCATTTTGAAAACACCCAGTTTCATTTTTCTTTGCCCACCATCATACCTAACAGTCAGGCCTTACTAAATACATGTTAAATATGAAATAAATGCATTCCGCAAGATGATTCCTTTAGTCTTTAAGCTAAAAATATCTCCTAGAAAAAAGTAATTAATTAATGTCATGGTTCATAGATCAAATTCCTGCGAATTTGGACAATGTTAACCAATTCTGTGTAGCATAATAAAAAAAAAATTCCTGGATGAACTAATAGAACTGAATTTCTAAACCTTGCAGGTTGAGGGTCTGATGCTTTATCAATTCTTTGGTTGAAAACTATGCCAGAACCAAAGCAGCTTCAGGGATATTGGTAGCTGGAACAAATGAACTGTCTTTCTGTAGCACTGCTTTCAGACCAGAGAGCTTCAACTCCTTCTCTGCCTGCATTTCTCAGCTCAAAGTTCAATTCCTGGCATAGAAAATGTTGGCTAAGCAAAGAGCAAACATCAGACTCTATGCTGGGGGTTGATGGCACAATGTCATTATGACAAACAACTCCATCAAAGCCATGTATTGGACATACTAGGCAGGAGCAGCCACTAAGGAAGGAATTCTGGGAAGACACACAAAAAAACACAACTGATGTCTACTATAGATACTTCCACGTCAATATCCCAGCCTCAAAAGTATGTGGATAGATGACTGGACAAGATGCTGTTTATTTGCCCTCCTACCCTGAAAAGTTCACACATCGCTATTAATATTGGTCATCCCAGAGACCAAATCCTACACATAATGATGACGTCATGGACTGTGGAGCTTATCTATATGGAAGAATCTCATTTCCTGGAATTTCCAATATTGTTTCAGCATATCTTCATGATCTGATACATTAAAATTGTTTCATTGTAGATAACATAACATATAAAAAAACTGCACAAATCATAGTGCTCAGTTCAAAGAATGTTCACAAAATGAACAATAAGTGTAATCAGAACCCAGATTGTGAAACAGAATATAACCAGCACAGCAGAAGGTCTCCCTCAAGCCCTCTTCTTCCCAACAAAAGTAACCTCTAAACCAGCCGTGGGCAAACTACAGCCCGCGAGCCGGGTCCAGCCCGTTCGGCTGTTCTATCCGGCCCACGGAGCTGAAAGAGCGGAGGGTTCTCTTGCTCTCCCCTCCGCTCCTTTACTTTGAATTTATATTAGTTCACACAAACACTCCATCCATGCTTTTGTTCCGGCCCTCCGGTCCAGTTTAAGAACCCATTGTGGCCCTCGAGTCAAAAAGTTTGCCCACCCCTGCTCTAAACTAACTTCTACTAGTGAACTGCATGACAACCTTTGACAGAGAAACTGTAATCGATGGGAAAACTAGTGATAGGTTCATAGGAAATGAGAGAAATTTAAAACAGCCCAGCCAGCATGGCTCAGTGGTTGAGTATCGTCCTATGAACCAGAAGATCACAGTTCGTTTCCCAGTCAGGGAGCATGCCTGAGTTGAGGCTCGATCCCTAGTGTGAGGCCTGCAGGAGGCAGCCGATCAATGATTCTCTCTCATCATGGATGTTTCTGTCTCTCTCTCCCTCTCCCTTCCTCTCTGAAATCAATAAAAAAAATATTTTAAAAAAAGAAATTTAAAACAAAAAAACGTGGCATTTATATGGAACTATAGGGAAAATGTATTAGAAATAAAACATAATCTTAGTATATCATTTGATTCAACTGTGAGGATTATTTATAAACTAGAGGCCCGATGCATGAAATTCGTGCAAAGGGCTTGGCCCTAGCAGTCCCGGCTTTGTCCAGAAGGTCGTCTGGAAGGTTGTCGGTTGTCCGGTCTAATTAGCATATTATGCTTTTTTTAAAAAAAAAATATTACGCTTTTATCATTATAGATTATCTCTCTATCTATACATAAAAGCCTAATACGCTAAGTGTCCCTCTGACCGTTCGACCATTCGACCAGTTGCTATGATGCGCACTGACCACCAGGGGACAGACGCTCCAACTGATAGGTTAGCTTGCTGCTGGGGTCCAGCTGATCAGGACTGGGCGAGTCGGGCTGGACATGCCCTGGAGCCCTCCCACGGTCCTTCCCGGGCCCCAATTGTGCACCAGGGGCGTCCCTCAGCCTGGCCTGCACCCTCTCACAATCCGGGACCCGTTGGGGGATGTCAGAGAGCCGGTTTTGGTCTGATCCCTGTAGGCCAAGCCGAGGGACCCCACTGGTGCACAAATCCGTATACCAGTCTTCTAGTCATAATATAATCACTGACTACTAATTTATCCAAAACTTATGATAACTTTTGAGTTCTCTGAGGGGGTCCAAGAAGTAACGATCATTTTCCCAACCTGAGTTCCAAAAAAACCCCCCACAAAAACTGAGAAGTAAAACAAAAGAGTGGTAGAGAGAAGTTGAGATGTCACCTTTATATAACTGATAGAGGCCACTTTGAGGGTGTAGCATCAAGTCTTTTTGCAAAGTGGGGTGGTTAATACAGAACCAGGCTTGGGGAGAATCACTCCTCAGGTATAGGCAGTGCTGGACCAAGACAAACTTCCTCACACGAGTCCCTGGTGTTGCCATTCTGCCAACAGGAGCTCCTTCTAGCCAGCAGGCGCCTATTTTCCATATAACACCACGAGATTTTCAAAGTTGCCTCGAAAGTAGTTTAGTTTTATAAGGAGCAAAGTTTATCGCTAATTCTTTTGGTAAAAAGGAAACTGTTTTAGGCAGTATTCACGTAGGAGTATGTTTTAATTAAGATATAGCTAGTGCTATAAAAAATATACTCCTAAATGTGTAATGTCTCAAACATAATATAAGTTGATTTCTTGCTCATGCAACAGGCCAAATCATATGTTCCTCATCAGCGGAGGAAGCGTTGACATTTTCCACACAGGGCTTCCAAAGTTGCACTAGTCATCTCAGCAAAGAGAAATATGTGAGGGAGGCTTTTGTGGGTCAGGCCTGGAAGTGTCACTCACCATTTCCACTCACATTCAGAGGGCTACCCCTAAAAACCTAACTGCAAAGGAAGCTGGGAAATATAGTCTAGCCGTGAGTGAAAAAGAGGAGGAGACTACATTTTGGTGAACAGCTATCAATCTCTGCCACTGGGGGTGTGGTTCCGTTGGGCAGAACCTTATCTGTTTCACATTGCCTGCTGTGCCTAATACATAGTACACACTCAATAAATGTTTGTTGAATAAATCATATTGTGGAAATAGCATGGGCTTCAAAATTAAGAGGACCTAAATTCCAATTCAAGCTCTGCCACTTTCGAATTATATTAATTTAGACCCAAACCTCAGTTTCTCCTCCATATAATAGAGATGAAAATATGTTTGTGATCTGCCTCCCAGGCTATACCAGCCAGGTGTGGGAATGGATAGTGATTAAAAATATGCCAATAAAAATAGTATTTGTGAAATAGGCCTCTCTGATTTCTCCTCAAACAGCTCTGAGAGTGGGGAAGGGGAAATGGGATGTGGAGCCCATACTTATGGGACAACCATCCCAGTGGTTGTCCCATAAGTATTCGTAATGAACCATAGTCATCCAAGCAGCCATGAAATCTACCATTTCTCTGTGTGTGTGTTTTTTTGGGGGGGTGTGGCATCCTGGGGTGACGTCTGCTGCCCAGGGGTCAAGACCTAGGCTGAGGCTGCAGGTGCTTAATGCCGTCATGCTCCCACCATCCCTCCAGAGCCATTGGCTGAACTCTATTACATGAGTTGTCCAGCAAGGCTAATGTTTGTTTCTTACTCCTTTGTCCAATCTCACTAGGACTAACGTAGAAATCCCCAGAACAGAGTTAGCAGATAATATTAGTGATAGGAAGCTTACAATACTCATGACATCCCTTCTACTTTCACCCAAATTTGCCCCACTCTCCTTAGAATGAGTGGGGTCAGGCCTGGAAGTGTCACTCACCACTTCCACTCACATTCAGAGGACATCCTTAACTCTTCAAGCAAATGGGTTCCTTCCCACCAGGTTTCCAGTTATTCCTAGACCTGTCAGAACTCTGAATCCAGGTTCGGCAGTCAAACTTGGACTCCCCCACCCCATCCCACTCCTACCACCATCCTTACTTTCTTTACGGGGTGGATGTTGGCATTCAATAAGATAAAGTAGGCAAAATACCAGACTTGGTGGTGGCATCATGAAGGAATACAATTAGTATTGGTTCCTTTCCTATCCCTTGGGATACTTCTAGCATCACTGAAATTGATAGACCCATCATCTGTCCCCTGAAAGGAGCCTCTGGCTACATGCACTCTGGAATCTTAGGACAGATGGTTTAATGCTCCATTACTTTGGCATCTAGGTCAAGATCAGCAAAATCACAGTTGATATAGGGCCTAGGGAGCTTGAATTTTCAAAACAGAAAATGGGCCCTAGCTGGTTTGGCTCAATGGATAGAGTATCAGCCTTCGAACCAAAGGGTCCCGGGTTCGATTCTGGTCAAGGGCACATACTTTGGTTGCAGGTTCCTCCTCGGCCCAAGCTCTGGTCAGGGCTCGTGCAGGAGGCAACCAATCAGTGTGTTTCTCTCACATCGATGTTTCTCTTGGTCTTTTCCTCTCTCTTCCACTCACCCTAAAAATCAATGGAGAAATATCCTTGGATGAGGATTAACAACAACAAAATAGAAAATAGGAAGCTGATGTAGCCACAAGGGAGTGATATCATGATAGCAGCATATTTGTACATATGATTTTTCCAAGTATCCACAGATATTTACTATTCAAATGAGCTGTGGGAGTTTCTAATGGCAGTGTTAGTATCTTAACAGCTGCAGTATATGAGACCCTCATTTCAGTTTTGATGGGAAGCCAGAATTAGACCTCAAAATGCGCATGAAAAAAGAGCAGAAAATATGCAAAATAAACATGATATACCAACAAATGTCTTCTGGATGAATTAACCCAAAAGAAGCATGGAAAATAAGAGGTACTTGCAGTGACTGAGGAATGACCGGATAAGGAATGATCAGATAAGAAGTGACCAGGGAGTAGATGCTTAACTGCTTTGATTATGGCCAGTGTGAGACACTGCAGAAGAAAAATCAGAACTTGGTGATGAGTTAGATATGGGACATGATAGAGGGAAATGAACAAAAACAACCATGAGGTTATAAGCTTGTGCTCCTAAGCTAAAAGCATAGAACTGAGAGTTAGAGGACCTGTCTCTGTCACTTTGAACATGTTAGACTTCTCCTTCCAAGAGTGACCACATATTAAATGACTGAAGGAGTGAGCCCAGACTGGGCGCCATCCTACCTGTTATGGTCTAGAGCAGTGGTCGGCAAACTCATTAGTCAACAGAGCCAAATATCAACAGTAGAATGATTGAAATTTCCTTTGAGAGCCAAATATTTTAAACTTAAACTATATAGGTAGGTACATTGTTATTAACTTAATTAGGGTACTCCTAATCTGACCTTTGCTAAAAACTCAAGGGGCCAAAGAGCCGCATGTGGCTCGCAAGCCGCAGTTTGCTGACCACTGGTCTAGAGCAAAAAGGCCAGCTAGGCAAGCCCAGTTCTTCTCCTGAGTTTTTGGACTAGGAAACACAGCAATGGTGGCTGCAACCTAAAAGATGCCAAATGGTCAACCCAAGTTGAAGAGGCAAAAAATAATGAGAAGGCAGAGGAGGAAAATGGATATGCAGAGAGAAGCAGAGAAGCCACAAGCCAAAAAGATGTAGCTCATGCAGGGAAGACAGCCTTCCCATTTTGATTTGAGTGTGTACACATCCTTATCTTAATGTACATTTTCCCAGAGATAATAGCTGATAATAGCCTCCATTTACAAAGTACTTACTAGGTTCAAGGTCCTGGGTTACTTGCCTTATTTCTTTCCATTCTCCCTGCGTCTCTGTGAGGGAGGTAATCTGATCACCTTCAGAGAGGCAGAAACTTGCTCAAAGTCATAAGGCGCTAGGGAGTGGCAAAATACCGACTCCAACCCAAGTTTGGCTAGCTGCAAAATCTATGCTCTTAACACTATAGCGTGCTCCACCCCACCCCCATTCTCATCCCACCCCTGGTAATTAGAATAGACAGACTAAGCAGTTGTCCCTATTTAGAGGCCATAAAATATTCCCCTCCTCCTCCCATCCATTTAAAATGTCAAAATGAATCTCATTGGTTTACACCAGGAAAAAAAATCACAGTATCAGATTATTCGAGAAACTATGCTTGCACAATTGTTTCATGGACAAGGTAAGTGAGATACCTGCTCTGAGCTCTTGCCTTCTGGGGAAGGGAAGGGTGGAAGGAATACAGGACCTGTGGGATGGGGAAATAGGAGAAAAGATTAGAAAGTCGCTCTTCGTAAAGGGTTAACCTTTTAAAAAGTAGATTAAGAAGCGGGCCAGCAGGAGAGATCAGCTGCAGGAGATAGTGACAGGGGTGGGAGGGGGGTGGTCAGGAGAGCATCACTGCTTGGGATTTCAACAGGCTGAGTGGAATGTGACCCATCCTGTATGGGAGGATGAGGCCTCAAGTATGTTGGGAAAATGGGGCTTTGCTTCCCCGTGAGCCAGGTGCGCTAAGAACTGGACCTTCATTTAGAATGGGGGTAAAGGTTACCTGATAGAACTAAAAATCACAAGATAAAGTGAATTAATGAATTAATTTTCTATTTGTTAATAATTTATTAATCGAGCTGTTAACAGGTGTTAGGTAAGTTTAAACAATGAAACTATGTGCCTACAATTTACCAACTTCACACAGTTTGTAATCTAGGATTTCCACACGGCAGCAAGCTGGTTTTGGCTCTCTCCCCTTGCCTGTACAAGTTGGGATCAAAGAAAGTAATGTAGCAGGGACCTTGGAGAGAAGAAAGAGAAGTAAGTCTGCAATCCCTGGAACGTGGTCAACTACTTAACCACAAAAAAGCTTCTTTTTTTTTAATAAACTTAAAAATCTCACCTCCTCCTAAGATTCTGACACTATCACCTGAGGGAAATGTTTTTCAAACTGTGGCTCATGAAATCTGTTTACTTGGTCATGACCAGCATATAAAGAAGAGAAAGTGCGTTCAAAACATTTTTTTGTTTTAATTATGCACACACACACACACTGTGTCCTGAATTAAGACATAATATATATTTCTTATTTTGTTGTGGCTCATGATAAAAGATTAGAAAAACTGGCCTCCCTGCTGAGATTATTTTATTTTCTGTATATGTCCATCCTTACTTTCCTTAGTTTGCATAGTGAAAACAAAAGGCCTATTTATTTATTTTTATTTTTATTTTTTATATATATATTTTATTGATTTTTTACAGAGAGGAAGGAAGAGGGATAGATAGTCAGAAACATCGATGAGAGAGAAACATCGATCAGTTGCCTCTTGCACACCTCCTACTGGGGATGTGCCCGCAACCAAGTTACATGCCCTTGACCGGAATCGAACCTGGGAACTTTCAGTCCGCAGGCTGACGCTCTATCCACTGAGCCAAACCGGTTTTGGCAGGCCTATTTATTTTTTAAACATAAAAGTATATGTTAATATTGATTGTGTGTTTTCAAACAAGCCCCTCCCCGACACCTGAAGATGCTTATATTTCCCCAGAGTCCCAGGTCCCCTGGTTGAGGATGACTAGTTGAAGGCATAGGGAATCTAGTCTCTTTTTTTAAAAAAATATATTTTATTGATTTTTTTACAGAGAGGAAGGGAGAGAGATAGAGAGTTAGAAACATCGATGAGAGAGGAACATTGATCAGCTGCCTCCTGCACACCTCCTACTGGGGATGTGCCCGCAACCAAGGTACATGCCCTTGACCGGAATCGAACCCGGGACCCTTGAGTCCGCAGGCCGACGCTCTATCCACTGAGCCAAACTGGCTAGGGTGGGAGTCTAGTCTCTTGAGGAGGAGGAGCAGCGTCAGTTCCTAGCAAGGAAAGCCTATATACCTTCCGTTTGCTGTGTTTGCTGAGTTTATTTCATCACACTGTTTCCGGAAAGAATGTAGAGGTCAGTGGGCCACTAAAAGCCATAAACTGACCTTTAGGGTCACTGAGTTCTCAGGCTGATTAAACTTAAAAGCTGTCATTTTCAGTGTGCCTTTATTCTAGAAAGGTTAATAATATTTAAGCCAGGGTGATCCTTAAAAAATTGAACAGCCGGTCAGCATGCCTACTAGACCGTCTGAGTAGAATGTTGACCATAAACAACTAATATTTGCGCTGAAGGTCACCCTGCACTTAATAATGGAGGAAAAGTCTGAACAAATACCTGGCCCTCCTCCAAACAATACTTGTGAATTGTAAGAAGACATGTCAGAGCAAGACCTGGAATTGGTCAATGTCAAAAGATAACAGTAAGGTTGAAACTGTTTTTTCTAAGACGAAGCTAGGAATAATCAGATATCATGTGAGAGAGAGCAACATACAGGACGGAAATGATGAAAGGTTTTCAAGAAAACAAGGACAGCCAAAACCGGTTTGGCTCAGTGGATAGAGCGTCAGCCTGCGGACTGAGGGGTCCCAGGTTCGATTCCGGTCAAGGGCATGTACCTTGGTTGCGGGCACATCCCCAGTGGGAGGTGTGCAGGAGGCAGCTGATCGATGTTTCTCTCTCATCGATGTTTCTAACTCTCTATCCCTCTTCCTTCCTCTCTGTAAAAAATCAATAAAATATATTTAAAAAAAAAAAAAAGAAAACAAGGACAGCTGGAAATCAGGAGGCAAAGCAGGTAGGCTTTTGTTTGGCTTTAAGAACAAAAGTGTAAACGTCCATTCGGGAGGGAGGCAAGAGAAAAGTAAGAAGGAGGACTCAGAAGACCCAAGATAATGGAATGAAGATCATATCTTACTTGATTCCTGAAAAAATAATGAGTACGAAGGATGCATCCACCATGCTTCCAATGGAATGGATACACAGAGACAGGGTACTGCCTGAACTTTCCTCCTGTTCAAGCAACTATCTAGGGAACAGTATTTGCATTAGGGATCTGGAATCCAAGGACAGGCAAAGAGATGAGACAAGACTGGACCCCAGCTCTAGCTGGTTTGGCTCAGTGGATAGAGCGTTGGCCTGCGGACTGAAGGGTCCCAGGTTCGATTCCGGTCAAGGGCATGTACCTTGGTTGGGGGCACGTCCCCAGTAGGGGGTGTGCAGGAGGCAGCTGATCAATGTTTCTCTCTCATCGATGTTTCTAGCTTTCTATCCCTCTCCCTTCCTGTCTGTAAAAATCAATAAAATAAAAAAATAAATAAAAAAAAGACTGGCCCCAGGCTGTAACTGATGGAGCCAAGGGAAAGACAGCGTCCTGGGCAAAGCTGGGAACGTGCCAAACACAGAGTCCCACTGAAGTGCCAGGCCAAAGGATCTGGGCAAAGAGGCAGAAATAACCAGGTGCGGGGCAAAGGAGCAGGCAGTTTAGGACCGGTGGGAGCCAAAGCCTGGGGTTCCCGGGGTCCTGGGAAATTGTTATGGGGCTGTTTAGGGTGCCAAGCTGGTTTTATTTAAATGTAACAGAGCCAAGCTCTAAACTCAGCAAGAAGTAATAGCCACAACAACAAAAATAGCAGTAACTGCTCTTTATGCCCATTATGGGTCTGGTTTTGAATCTTGGTTCTAACACTCACTGGTGGCAGAATGGGTATAATTTTACAAGTAACTTAACTTCCCCCACTTAAGTTTTGTCTTCTTTTAAATGCAGATAATAACACTTTACACTGTCTGCCTGGTCGATTCTATCCATCCCCTATGGCAGTGGTTCTCAACCTTTCTAATGCCGCGACCCTTTAATATAGTTCCTCATGTTGTGGTGACCCCCAGACATAAAATTATTTTCGTTGCTATTTCATAACTGTAATTTTGCTACTGTTATGAATCGTAATGTAAATATCTGTGTTTTCCGATGGTCTTAGGTCGCAACCCACAGGTTGAGAACCGCTGCTGTAGAGCCTAAGACCATCGGAAAACACAGATATTTACATTACAATTCATAACAGTAGCAAAATTACAGTTATGAAGTAGCAACGAAAATAATTTTGTGGTTTGGGGTCACCACAACATGAGGAACTGTATTAAAGGGTCACAGCATTAGAAAGGTCGAGAACCACTGCCCTATGGCATTAAATATCTATGTCCTGGCAACTCCCGAATTCATTTCTCCCACCCTAACCCTCTCCTCTGAGTGTCAGACTCCTGCATCCAAACACAAGTCAACGTTACCAAAGGCAAAACGAAATTCTTTAGTTTTTCCTTGAGGGTCAAGGACCCTGGTCCTCATCTAAAATTCTTCACCTCCATAAATGGCATCATTAGTTAGTTGATTCCTCCTTCTCCCTCAGTCTTAACATCCCATCTAATGACTCAGAGAATCAAATCCAAATCCTCTCAAAGGCCCCGGCCCAAATCTCTAAGTCCTTCTATCCTTGCCTTAAAATAAATCTGGCCAAAACCACAATGCGCTATCACTCACACCTGTCAGAATGACTATCATTAAAAAATCAACATAAAACAAGTGATGGTACGGATGTGGAGAAAAGGGAACCCTCATGCACTGTTGGTAGGATTATAAATTGGTGCCACTACTATGGAAAATTGTATGGAGATTCCTCAAAATATCAAAAGTAGAGCTGCCATATGACCCAGCAATTCCACTTCTGGGTATTTATCTGAAGACAAAACAACACTCTAATTTGAAAGGACATATGCACCCCTATGTTCACTGCAGCATTATTTATAGTAGCCACACATGGAAGCAACTTACGTGTCCACCAATAGATGAATGGATAAAGAAGATGTAAAACACACACACACACACAATGCAATATTACTCAACAACAAAAAAGGATGAAATCTTGCCATTTGAGACATGAATGGACCAAGAAGGTAGTACACCAAGTGAAATAAGTCAGAGAGAGAGAAAGGCAAATACTCTATGATTTCACTTATATGTGGGATCTAAAAAAATAATAATAAGCCCTAGCCGGTTTGGCTCAGTGGATAGAGCATCAACCTGCAGACCGAAGGGTCCCGGGGTTCAATTCCAGTCAAGGGCACGTACCTTGGTTGCAGGCTCCTCCCCAGCCCAGCCCTGGTCAGGGCTCATGCAGGAAGCAACCAATCGATGTGCTTTTCTCACATCGATGTTTCTCTGTCTTTCCCTCCCTCTTTCACTCTCCCTAAAAATCAATGGAAAAATATTCTCAGGTGAGGATTAACAAAAAAATAAGTAGTAAATAAATAAATAAAATAAATAATAATAAAATAAAGAAAACAGAAAAAGACCTGTAGATACCGTAGTTATAGAGAGTAAGCTGATGGTTGCCAAAGGTGAGAGGGATGGAGAGAAGGATGAAAGTGGTTTGTTTGTTTTTAATATCTGGCATGGCCATGAAACTCCTCAAGGCCTGTGTGTTGAGTGCCCCCAACCCTTTCCTCTTCTCTGCTCCCAGCTGCTGCCCCGCACTGCTGCCTTGGCAGGTGTTCCAAGCCCTGTTTGGCTATGGTGTTTCCCAATTTCTCCAGGCCTCCTGGCCTTTGTCAGCTGTTTGGGACATGTTCTCCGGCTCCACCTGAACCCTCTTCCTCAGAAAAGGTTCTTTTCTTTTCCCACCAGCCACACACCCAAAGACCCCGGGTCAGAAACACTTCCAAATTCACATCAGCCTCGGTAAAATTCGGGTGTGCAGAGAACTGTGTCAAGTGGGTCCGAGCAAGTGAGCAGAGAAAACGAAGTACTTCGAGAGAAAGAATGTGTGGTGCTAGATACATCCCAACGGAAAGGTATAGCTTTTTTTTTTTTAATATATTTTATTGATATTTTACAGAGAGGAAGGGAGAGGGATAGAGAGCTAGAAACATCGATGAGAGAGAAACATCGATCAGCTGCCTCCTGCACACCTCCCACTGGGGATGTGCCCGCCACCAAGGTACATGCCCTTGACCGGAATCGAACCCGGGACCCTTCAGTCCGCAGGCCGACGCTCTATCCACTGAGCCAAACCGGTTTCGGCAAGGTATAGCTTTTTATGGCAAAATATTTCCCCTTTTGTGCTGTGGCACTTTGGAAAGATCCAAGATCATCCTGAAGATAAGGAGCCCGAACGCTTCTGGGCTGGGTGTGTGGGTAGTCCCTCCCTGTTACGGGGCAGCTGCCTCGCCCCTCTTCCTGCTCACGGCAAAACCACAACAGGCGGCCAGACAGTTGGGTTATCAGCCAGCGAGGCACTGCCATGAAGCAGTGCCTTCCATAACCGGCAGAATGACAAAGGATTCTAATGCAAGAGTTTTCGCCCTGATCCATCTAATGTGTGGTTCATGTAGCAACCTCAGACATATTCAGGAAGCTGCGAAGTGTTGTATGTAGGGAGGATGCACAAGGAGTGGGAACACATCCCTCCCTGTTCGGGCAGGTGAAGGGTAATAAAACTTTCCTTCCCTCCTTGAAGAAGGTACCACATACAACCTTAGGAAAGAGTCTCTCATGGGGGATAATGGCTGGGACCTCGTTTTAAATCCAACCGCCAGGTAGAAATCCTTGCATAACTGCTCTTTTTCTAGACCCTTTAGGAGAGCCAGACCCTGTCTGTTTTGGTCATGTTAGCATCTCTATCAACTAGCCCAGAGGCCGACATGCAGTAGACACTCATTAAAGTACATATTGTATAAATGCAACCATTTTGAGCACCTCAGTGCCCTCTACCTTTTCTCTGCCTTTTGGATTTTATAATTGTTAAAAATAGCTATTTCAATCTTTAGCACACACACAATTGATTCACTCAAAATAGTCCGGGTAGCCTGGCAAGACAGAGGCTCAGAGGTCCCATATGCGGAGCACAGAGTATCAGAAGATGTGCCCAGTGTTGATCATTCTTCAGATTCACATTCCACTCCATGCCCACGCCTTTATTTTATTTTATTTTTTTAAAATATATTTTATTGATTTTTCACAGAGCGGAAGGGAGAGGGATAGAGAGTTAGAAACATCGATGAGAGAGAAACATCGATCAGCTGCCTCTTGCACACTCCCTACTGGGGATGTGCCTGCAATCAAGGTACATGCCCTTGACCGGAATCGAACCTGGGACCCTTGAGTCCGCAGGCCGATGCTCTATCCACTGAGCCAAACCGGTGAGGGCCATGCCCACGCCTTTAAAGGAAGAACGCTGGACTTGGCATAGCCCAGAGTGGAGGAAGAGCTCCCCAGGTTCTCTTGGTTTTAAAGTGTCAGTGCCAGGACTCTGTCGGGATTTTGGAAAATGCCTGAGCGAGTCAGAGTCCCGGCTAGGACTCTGCCACTGAGAAATAACCTGGGTCATATTTGCAGTCTCTGCAGGCCCCGTCTTCCTCTGGAACAGGGAATAACAATACGGACCTTAAAGGGATTATTCTAGTGCAAAGACTGAGTTAAAGTAGGTGATTAAAAATAGGGTGGTAGAAGAAAGTGTGTACAAATTAGATGCACAAGAAGATAATAGTTTGCGTCCACCCCTAGGGTGGAAACAGTGGATACAATTTTGTGAAAATGGAAAAATTGTCTGTTGGTTATTTAAAATAATTTTTAGCTGAAGATAAAGAGCACATGCATAATAAACCAGTATTTATAGTAAATTCATCACAAGGGTATCTTAACAGTATTAATTCTTGTGTCTGACATGTATTTTCTGACACACACTCCTCTCTCCTTCCTCATTAGCCGGCTCGAACCGGCAGCCGGCAGGAAGGCAGCAGACAGGGACCCAGGAAACAAGGGTGAAGAAGCTCCCACTTCAGATGGTTTCTGAGATAATTTTCCCCTTCCCTCAGGCTGAGATATTCTGCCATCTGTTTTGATTAAACCTTTCAAAATTCAACTTGTGTTTTTCCTTCTATTCCTTTGAAATCTCCTTTAATTCAACAGTCTTTAGGCTTTCTTCTTTCCCTTAACCACCATCTGGTGCTTCTATTAAAAAAAGAAAGAAAAGAAAACACATACAACAAACACTTTGAGTTCCTAGGAAGAAAGGTATAATGATGAGGATAATTTATTCCCATAGTGAGGCCCATTACTATTTCCATGGCAACAGACTGTGATGTTCTGAACATGGGACTTTGTGATCATCACAAGAACAGGATGGCAAAAGGCCCTGTTCAGACTCTTTGTCCTTATGGATTCTTTGGGTAGTCACCCTTGGTGGCTCCGAACTGTCTGCAGAATTAAGTCCAAAGGCCTTAGCATGGCATTCAAGGCCTCTTCTGCCTGGTCTAATCATTTCAGGCTCATCGTTGGCCAATCCCAGGGCACCTGGTACTCTGGCCATTCTCTACAGCTCCCTGTGTCCTGGACACATTATACTGAGTGGCCAGATTATGATGATCTCTGAACACATAATAATCTGGCCACTCTGTATATCCTATATAATAAAAGGCTAATATGCAAATTGTCCCCTCGACCAGGAGTTCGACCAGCAGGCAGGCCGGCCAACTGCCCATGTCCCCTTCCCCTGGCCAGGCTGGCTGGACCCCACCCATGCCTGAATTCATGCACCGGGCCTCTAATATATACACACACACATACTGAGTGGCCAGATTATTATGCATTCAGAGATCATAATAATCTAGCCACTCAGTGTATATTCTCTCACACCTCTGTGCCTTTGCCTATTGTTTCTTCTTTCAATGTCCTCCTTCCATTTTCCTTTTTTCTTTCTCTCTTTTTCTTTAAGCTAATGCATCTTCCTTATGCTAAAGGGCTAGCTCAAATGTCGCCTTCCAGATGGACTCTTCCATGGCTCACCTAAGCAACAGGAGTATCTCTCTCTTCTGTGCTCCCCGCATTTTGCTTGAACAGGAAGAATAACACCTAACTTTTCTGAGAATCATAGTTATCTCCCCTTTATTTTAATTTGGGTTATTTGCTATTGGGATCTATGCCTGTTTCATTTATATAGACCTCCCAAATTATTTCCTATTTGGCTTTCCATGGTTTCTCAAAACACGCTAGGGGCTATGTGGGCAGGCAATTTATCCCCATTTTACCGTAAGGAACACCAGGTTTTAGAAAATATAAGTGCCTTTGGGAGGTAGCAAGTGGCAGAGCCAGAATTCCATTAGTAGATGGGAAAGAATGGGGACTTTTGGATCAGGCATATTTGTGCTCAACTTAACCTTCTGTTCCTCTCTCACCTTCCATTTCTTCACCTTTGAAGTCAAGATTAAATGAAGTCAAGATTAAATGAAGTCATGGATGTAAAGATGCTTGGCACATAATTGATATTCAAGTCATCTTGGTTTTCTTCTTTCCCCTTCAAAGGCTGCTTTCTAACATCATCTAGAAGCAAAATAAAAATTATTTTTACATTTTTGTTTCCTAAATTTTTACAGGTTGCTGAAATCCAGATGAACAACCAAATGAATGTCTTCAGCATCTTCCAGAGAAAATCTTTGTCTTAATTCCCTCACCTGTAATCTGCTTTAACAAAAGAAGCTACCTAACAGACTTGGGAAAATTAAAGGAAGCAATGTATGGATGCCTGAAGCTCCTACCACAGTGCTTGGTATGTTGAAAGTGATCAGGCCGTTAACAATTACATTATTGTCACTATCTCATCATCTTTATCGTTATTATCACTGGCTTTTGCATGACAGAACAGAAGGCCCTCTGAGCATTACAAAAATTACAAAGATTGTCACAAGGCTCTTTCCTCATGCTTTTGTTACCTCAGCCTGCGCTCTCCTCCATCATGTGGGCAGTCACTTCCTTCTGTAAGATTGTAGGCTTTAGATAGGGCTTCTGGGCCTTATCTGTAATTCTTTCTGTTGGGTGGACCTCAAACAAAGCCTCCAGTAAAATTTGGCCAAAGGAATGCTGAGTGATAATTCTCCACGGTGACCCTGAAATAAGGCTCCGGAGCCTCTGAGTCTGTCCTCAGGAAGATGTTAACTTTCAACTGCGGCATGCTGGCTGGCAGAGCCATTTTTCATGAAGGTTGTACATGCCTGGAGATTATTGGACAGAGCTTTTGGATACTTTAGATACTTCAACTTGTAGCTTTTCCACATCATCTTTCCTCATAGGACATAGACAATTCCCAGATTAGGAGACAGCCAGCTCCTGATCTCAGGGGGATGCGGGAGGTTCTCAAGAATTATGTCCTGGAAAACATGTGCACCAGGTATGGAGCACAGCCCCACCTGGATGAGTTAGTGGTAGCATCAGATATTCGTTCAGCAAAGGTTTTGTTGAGAATCTCCTCCATTTTAGGCCTAGTGTTGAGCTAAGCGATACTATGAAATCCGTGTAGCGCCCTGCAACCCCCTCCCCCACCACCAAACCGACCACCCGGTGATAAAAGAGATTACTGCCTTCAGATAAGAGAAATACGGCCCACAGTGTTTAAGTGACTTGCTCCAATCTCACACAGATAAGTGGCAGAGAAAGAATGCAAATTTAAACCCCAGTCTCTGAGACGCAGAGCTCATACACTTTCCCCTGGCTCCCTAGACCACTTGCAGACTCCCTACGATTCTTTGCTGGGGATCACACCCCAATAGCAGGTGCTGGTCAGTCTGTCCCCTTTCTTGCTGTCCTTCACGCTAGGGTTAGGATTACGGGGAACTTTGCTAGCTCTCCTTCTGGCCATCGCTTAGATTATGGCCTCTGGGCTGTGCCTTCTTAGGAACGGGTAAGGCCCTCACTACTCAGGGTGCAGAAGGTCAAAGGGAGGAGATTTGTGGTGTGTCCTGTACTACCTTCCCTTTTAGAGCTCCTCCCTTTTCTTCCCTTTGCTACAGCTGGGTTGGGGTGGGGGGCATTGATTCTGACTCACCACACACTTCGAGAGCCTCTGACTCATCTCAGCTCTGGTGTTCTTCCAGCTCTGCTCAGAACACTGTGGGTGCCCTTCCCCAGCTGCCCAGGAGCAGCCAGACCCATTCAGATGTGCTTGGTTCAGCCCTAAATGAAACCAAGTTCATTAGTAAATTAGACACACGCACAAGAGTCAAAAACTCCCCAGCGACCAACGGGACTTAGGCAAGTTTTAGACTGTGTTGAAGCCAAGATTAATGTGCAATATCATTAGAATTAATTAACTGCTTTGGATTCAAGCATACAGCTTACATTTACATTGGTAGTGTCATCGATAGGTAAAAGTTTATTTTTAAGTTAAAAACTTCTAGAAGTTAACTATAAATATTAAGTGTGAGTAGTTGAAAGTTAGCCATAATTTTTTTTAAAAAGTTAACTATAAGTTAAAAGGAAAAAATTCTCTTTATTCATTATTTTATATAGCTGTATAATAAAATATCCTTCTGGATGTTGAATATCTGTAAGAGATCACATTTATCAAAAGAAAAGAAACAAACTTTAACTGCTTAAAGAGTTATACTTTGGCTGTTCCTATATAGTAAATGACAGGTGTTTCTTCAAGTACATGAAGGGCTCCGAGTTCATTCTATGGTTCCCGATTGCTATTTTAATCACTATGCAGCAATTCCATTTCAAAAGAGAATTTTGCATTTGGCAGAATTTTGGCATTTCACTGCCCTTCTTCCCATGAGCCGGTTCTGGTTCACTCTCCAGCAAGCTGTCCCTGTTTCTTTACTGTCAAGGGTGCTCTGCCCCATCCTCGGACAGCTTTGCTTACTCCAGCTGGAAAACTCCAGTTTCCGACTTTCATCCTCCTCTGCGTGGTGGTTTTAATGTTAGCATCCAAAATGGTCTCCTCCTGCAGTGAGTACCCTGCATAACAGCAATGAACTACTTCCTTTCGGGGAAATCTGGCTTTATCGCCACTTTGAAGAACAGATGTTTATATGTTTTGATGAACCACAACCCTCCCCACCCCCAATCCAGAAGATCTTCCCACGTGCTTTGACACCAACCTTCTTATTTTCTATCTGACACCTCCTAGATTACGTACTAGACCTCTGAAACGCGTATTTACAAAGATACGGTTATAGGCTGGTACTAGGATTTTTGTTACCTCCCTTGGTTATAGTTTTTAAAAAAAATGATTCCAAGGAATTTATGTTCTGCAAGAAATGAAACTAAGCCCTGGTTATGCAGAAACTTGATAATATCCTCCCTGGAGAGCTCCCCTGGCTCAGCCCCCTGGGGACCCCGCACGGTGCTGGCCCGCAGCACCTATGTTTTAGACGTCTGTTTGGAAAGCAGGGAGTTGTAGGACGAAGGACGTTTTAGGACTTACAGGGAAAGGGAGCCGCCTGCGTTGAAGTCAATCCCGTGCCGAAGCTGAGGCAGCCCCGCCTCAGACACCGCATGTGTTCTGGCTTTCAGCAGAATTGTTCCCCCAGCTCCGCTCTGCAATGTAAAGCCCCATTGCCCACTGCAAGTCTTAATGAAAAGCAGCTCATAAGCAAGTTACGTAACCTAATTGTAATCCAGGGATCAGCGTGGTTATATTATTTGAAGACATAGCATCCATTTTCCATGACCTGATTTTGAAAAGAAACCCAGGGAAGGGAAAAAAAACACACACACACACAAAACCCAGTTCAGCACTTGGCTTCCTGTGCTCATTCTAATGAGAACGCTTGTAAATAATTGAAAAACAATGACTTTTGAGAACATTAAGCTCAACTTAGTTCAGGGTTACATCTCAAAGCAGCTTTAGCTGTTTAAAGCAAATTATAAACGATCATGAAACGTGGAGCTTATTTTTGCAGGCAATTTAGTCATTTAGTAAGTTTAATTTCCTCATCAATGCAACACATGTGGAATAGAGGCAAGGTGCCGGGGGATGCTAAGATGCATGAGCCTGCTCTCAGGAAGCTTAAAATCGGATAAGGGTTGATAATAATGTAGCACCACTGGTTCATTAACTGAAACAAATTCACCATAGTAACGTGAGATGTAGGGAAAACAGGATTGGTGGTTGGGGCAGGTCGGGGAGGAGGGACTGGTTCTACAGTAATCTGTGCTTTCTTTGCAACTTTTCTATAAATCTAAAACTATTCTAAAATTAAAAGTTTATTTTTAAAAACCTAGATAGGGAAACAGTTGGACTCATAAATAGAAACACATCTATCCTTGCTGCCTAGTTTATAGAAATAAAAGTAGGCCTGCCTAACAGGCAGTTTCATAAGTTCATGACTGCTCCATGAACTTCAGAAGCACAACACTTGACTAATCCTAGTCCTGATTCATGTTTAGTGTGTCATGAATCAAGGACTGTGATTGGTTCTTTGGGCCTTACATAAACTTCATTTAGTTGATTTATACTGTGTGTATTCTACTGTAACAAATCACTCATGGACCCACTTCTTAACCCAAGAGCTAAAAGCCTTCCGTGACTTACATTCACCTATGTCAGTGGTCGGCAAACTCATTAGTCAACAGAGCCAAATATCAACAGGACAACGATTGAAATTTCTTTTGAGAGCCAAATTTTTTAAACTTAAACTTCTTCTAACGCCACTTCTTCAAAATAGACTCGCCGAGGCCGTGGTATTTTGTGGAAGAGCCACACTCAAGGGGCCAAAGAGCCGCATGTGGCTCACGAGCCGCGGTTTGCCGACCACTAACCTATGTGTTCCTCACATGTACCATCCCCCAACCTTTCTCTGTAGCAACCACCTCTTAAATTTTGCTTTTATCATACCCTTGCTTTTCTTTACATTTTATTACACATATATGTGGGCCTAAATAATAGGCTAGCTTTATTTGTTTTTTTAATTTATCATGTTATATGTTGTCTTCTGGGACTTGTTCTTTTGACTCAAAGCTTAATTACATAATGTGTTTTCCAGAGAAGAGCATATAACATAATTTCTTTACTTTTAAGGCAAAGAAAAATATATTATATACTAATTCCATGTCAGTTAGGATTTGATTTGGCTGTACCGTGAAACCCAAGTTAACAGTGGATTTAGCACACACGTTACCATCATGTAAAATACCCAGAGATAAGAGGCTTAGGACTGGTATGGCAAGTTCCATAGAACTGTCATGGATTCAGGCTTCTTCCAGCTTTCCTGTTCTCTGTCCCTTGGGTGTGACCTTTATGGTCCAACTGCCCAACTCCTAGCCATTCTAGTTGCTTCTTAGTCAGTAAGCAGGAAAAAGGAAGGGAGGAGAGCATGCATCTTCCATTCAAGGATCCTTTTGCCGAATTGCACATGACGTTTCTAATTATATCCCATCAACCAGAAGGTAGACACATGGCTCCATCAAGTTTCACGGGGGCTGGAAGATGCAGTCTTCATTCTGGGCATCCCTGTAGTCAGCTAAAAATTAGGCGTTGTATTACCAAGGAAAAATGAGAATAAGGCTTTTGAAGATACTTAGTCTCTGAGAGAACTGTCACAGCTAAAGTGAGAGCAGAAAGAAAACCAACCCAACAAGGATTTATACTAAAAAGTATAAAGAAAAAATAAACACTATTATTTACCCCTGCTAACTTTTTTTTTTTTTTTTTTTTTTTTTTTTTTTTAAATATATTTTATTGATATTTTACAGAGAGGAAGGGAGAGGGATAGAGAGCTAGAAACATCGATGAGAGAGAAACATCGATCAGCTGCCTCCTGCACACCTCCCACTGGGGATGCGCCCGCAACCAAGGTACATGCCCTTGACCGGAATCGAACCCGGGACCCTTCAGTCCGCAGGCCGACGCTCTATCCACTGAGCCAAACCGGTTTTGGCTCCCCCTGCTAACTTTTTGACATATATTCTTTTAGACCAGGGGTGGGCAAACTTTTTGACTCGAGGGCCACAATGGGTTCTTAAACTGGACCGGAGGGCCAGAACAAAAGCATGGATGGAGTGTTTGTGTGAACTAATATAAATTCAAAGTAAAGGAGCGGAGGGGAGAGCAAGAGAACCCTCCGCTCTTTCGGCTCTGCGGGCTGGATAGAACAGCCGAACAGGCCGGATCCGGCCCGCAGGCCGTAGTTTGCCCACGGCTGTTTTAGACTTTTTCATGTATATGTATAGCCACATATGTTTTTCTAGTATATCTATAACTATACCTGTATTTATATAAATACTAGAGGCCCGTTGCATGAATCTGTGGGGTCCCTCGGCCTGGCCTGTGGGGATCAGGCCAAAATTGGCTCTCTGACATCCCTCAAGGGGTTCCAGATTGGGAGAGGGCGGTTCTCAGTTGACGCACCCCGGGATTGGGCTCTCTCCTCTCTGGTGCCGGGTGCATTGAGCATCTGCCCCCTGGTGGTCAGTGTGCATCATAACTACTGGCTGGTGGGCCATTCTCTTAGGCTTTTATATATATAGATACTCACACATTGTTTTTAAATGGATTATTTAAATTATTGGAGTAAGTCAGGGGGAAAGATGTATAGGTTGTTTTCCCCCTTTAAACAGTAAATTCCATGGGAAATGTAACAATAAAGTAACTAGAGGAAAGAGGAGAATGTGCTCTGTGAGTTTTTATATTTCTGAGTTGCTAATTAAAAAGTATTCATAATTTTCTACAGATTAAATTTTCTTGTTGTTAATCTTCACCCGAAGATATTTTTTTCCATTGATTTTTGGAGAGAGTGGAAGGAAGGAGGGAGGGAGAGTGGGGGGGGGCGGGGGGAGAGAGAGATGAGAGAGAGAGAAAGACATCAATTGGTTGCCTCCTGAATATGCCCTGACTGGGACCAGGGATCAAACCTACAACCCAGGTACATGCCCTTGACTGGGAATCAAACCCGTGACTCTGGTACTCTGGCCAGGGTAGATTAAAATTCTTTTCTGGGATGTTTTGTTTCTGACAACATGAGATGGCAAGCTATTATGGACCAACTCTCATTTCAAATATATTAAAATGCTATGTAAAAATAATACAAAAATGTAATTACATGATCAAGATTAAGAGAAAGAAAAAAGAAAGGAAAATCACAGATGTCAAGAAGAAAAAATAAATTCAAAATTAGAGCAGTAAACTCCAGTTATCCTGCAGTAACCTGAAAAAATAAGATACTAGATCTGGATATAAGGGCTTAGGGCTGCAGGCTGCGGATTGAACATTTATACAGGAAAAAATAAATGACTCTCAACTTGAGAAAGGCAGGGAGTTGGAACTGGAACTTTGCCAAGATGGTCTGTTAAATCCATGACAAGGAAACAACAATAAAATTATCCCAATGGCTCACAGAAGTTGCAAAGCTCTGTATCCGCGCATGTAAGAGAGATTAAATCTCCAATGGGGGAATAAAAACTGAGAGTGTGGGATCCATATTTTTAGTGCCCCTATAGTACAGAAATCCCCAAACTGGTCCAGACTCACAAAACTTCTCAAACCCTGGCAAAAGAAAATGCAAAACATCAAAGAAGAGCGACTCTCACAGTTCAAGACACTAAGATGAGAAAAAAAGAACATTCTATATCTACCAACCCAAAAAACTGAGCTCATAATATACAAAAGAGATGAAGAAATGAACCAGCATGAGGTAGACCTCATATTTATAACAAAAGAAAGAATTTGTATACTAAGAACTAGAGATAATAGCAGCTCAGAGAGAGAACGCTAAATATTTAAGTATTCATGTCTAAGAAGCTGAACCAAAACATGATTCTTAAAAGGAAAATTTGGTAAATTGGACCTCATCAAAATTTAAAACTTCTGCTCTGCAATAGACCCTATGAAGATGATAAAAAAAAATAAGCTGCAGATTGGGAGAAAATATTTTCAAACCACATATCCAACAATGAAACAGTATCTAGAATATATAGGAACTCTCAAAACTGAACAGTTAAAAAATTCAAGTAGAAAATGGGCAAAAGATATGAACAGATATTTCACCAAAGAGGATAAACTGATAACCAGGGCATGAAAAGATGCCAAACATCATTAGCCACTAGGAAAATGCAAAGAATTACAACAATGAGATGTCACCACGCACCTATCAGAATGCTGACGAGGATATGAAGAAACTGGATCACTCATACAATGCTAGGAATATTAGGAATGCTAGGACGTACTCACTCTGGAATACAGTTTGGTTATTTCTTTTAAAGCAAATGAACTCTTGTGCATTTATTCCAGAGAACTGAAAACTTAAGTTCACATAAACCTGTACATGAATATTCATAACTGTTTTATTCATATTAGCCCAAACTGGAGCTAACCAAGATGTCCTTTAACTGGTGAATGGCTAAACAAATATGGTATATTCTTACCATAGAATACTATTCAGCAATAAAAAGGAGCGAACTATTAATATAATATTAACAAACACACAACTTGGATGAATCTCAAGGGAATTAGGCTGAGTAAAAGAAGCCAATCTCAAAGGTTACATTCTGTATTATTCCATTTATATAACCTTCTTGAAATAGCCAAATTGTAGAAACGGAGAATAGAGTTGTGGTTGCTGGGGGTTAAGAACAGGGTGGCAGGGAGAGGGAAGTGGGTGTGGTCCCGAAGAACAGCCTGAGCCTTGCAGTGATAGGATAGTTCTGCATCTTCTGTGGTGGTGGCTACACAAAGCCAGACGCGTCATACGATTGCCCAAAACGACACGTGTGCGCTGGCACTTACAAAATGGGTAAAATTTGAATTAAACAAAGGATTAAAGATAGACAGAAAGAAAAGAAGCCATGATGGTGGAAACCGGAGCAGATTTTTCAGATAAAGCAAATGTGTTAAAAATAAAATATTGTCACTGAAATTAAAAGTTTAAAAGGCAAGTTAAACAGCATATTAGACATAGCCGAACAAAAAAATCTGTTACCTAGGAAACAGAGTCGAATAAAGCACACAGAATGTGACAGAGAGGGATGGAAGAGACGGGAAGTGCATGAGAGAAGTGCAGAGGCACAGAGGACACAATGAGAAGATAGGGCATACTGCTAATAGGCGTTTCTGAGGGAGGAGGTGGGGGTGGGGAGAGGCAATATTCACAGATAGTAGATTAAAATGTTCCATATTTAAAGAAATATGTAAGCCCTCACATAGGAGGACCAGGCAGGAAACCAAATCCACAAAGAAATGATGGTAAAACTACAGAAAACAGGAGATAAAGAGAAAAATCTCAAAAGCAACCAGAGGGAAAGAACATATTACCGAGAAAATAGCTATTAGACGGACCACATATTTCTCATTAGCAATAACAGGGCCTTAAAGACTAAATTAATACCTTCAA
Source organism: Plecotus auritus (assembly GCF_963455305.1). NCBI lineage: Eukaryota > Metazoa > Chordata > Mammalia > Chiroptera > Vespertilionidae > Plecotus > Plecotus auritus. The sequence continues at coordinate 165,208,931 of NC_137782.1, forward strand.
AGGGCTAAGACAAAATAACTATTTTACTTAAAATTATACACATAACTAAAGTAGTTTTTTTATTTTTTAAAATATGTTTTTATTGGTTTCAGAGAAGAAGGGAGAGGGAGAGAGATAGAAACATCAATGATGAGAGAGAATCATTTACCAGCTGCCTCCTTCACGCCCCCTACTGGGGATCGAGCCCGCAACCCAGGCATGTGCCCTTGATCGGAATCAACTCAGGACTCTTCAGTCCATAGACCGATGCTCTCTCCACAGAGCCAAACCTACCAGGGCTAAAGTAGTTTTTTTAAATAATACTAAAATGAAGTCACTTTTCAGACAAACAGAAAAAAAGTTTATTGCTCACAGGCTATCACTGGAAGATAGTTATTTCTTCCTGGAGTATCAGAAGAAAGAAATTGAAACAAAAAAGAGAAATGAAAGAGATAGATGATAGGTAGATACATAGATACATAGATAGACGATAGATGAGTTAAGAGATAATTTGATAAACATGTAGATTAAATCTTCACAAATATTAATTGCAAAAGCAACATTAATAATATTGAAGGCTAATGGGGGATGTAGAAACAGATTAAATAAAATAACAGCCAAGAATAATGTGCCAAATGGAAGGTGAGCTGACCAAATTTAAAGAATCCAAGTCTCTGTATTGTTGGCAAAGAGGACAGAACTCCTGGTTAACTTGGTAAACATTTTATTTATTTATTTATTTTGGTTTCAGAGAGGAAAGGAGAGGGAGAGAGAGATAGAAACATCAAAGATGAGAGACAATCATTGATCGGCTGCCTCCTGCATGCCCCAACACTGGGGATTTTTGAGCCTGCAACCTAGACATGTGCCCTGACCGGGAATTGAACTGTGACCTCCTGGTTCATAGGTCTACACCCAACCGCTGAGCCACGCCAGCCGGGCACTTGGTAAACATTTTTAAGGCAACTGTTCATGTTAAAATTACCAATAACAAAAAAGCTTCTAAAAGTATAAATATATAACTTCTAAACTAGTAAAGAAAAAAGGACTTTAAGAAATCAAGGCAATAGATGACAGGAAAAGGGAAACAAAAAAAGAGTTGGGTAAATAGAAAATACAAAATAACTTGCTAAAATATATATATCAGTGGTCAAAATAAAATAAAAGGGATAACGTTTCTCCATTAAAAGTCAGCAATTCTAACAATAAGAAAGCCCACTGCATGGAGAACATATTTGCCAATGTTATCACCGGTAAGTATTTAACCTCCAACATTTACAAGGAACTCATACAACTTAACAAAAGGAAGATAAACAACCCAATCAAAAAGTGGGCAACGACCGAAATACATACTTTTCGAAGGAGGACATAAGGAAGGCGAAGAGACATATGAAAACATGTTCAAAGTCACTAATCATCCGAGAGATGCAAATCAAAACAACAATGCGGTACCATCTCACACCTGTCAGAATGGCAATCATCAACAAATCAACAAACAAGTCCTGGCGAGGATGCGGAGAAAAAGGAACCCTCGTGCACTGCTGGTGGGAATGCAGACTGGTGCAGCCACTGTGGAGAACAGTATGGAGTTTCCTCAAAAAACTAAAAATGGAACTCCCATTTGACCCAGTGATCCCACTTCTAGGAATATATCCCAAGAAACCACCAATCAGAAAGGACATATGCACCCCTATGTTCATAGCAGCACAATTTACAATAGCTAAGATTTGGTAACAGCCTAAATGCCCATCAGCAGATGAGTGGATTAAAAAACTGTGGTACATCTACACAATGAAATACTATGCTGTGGTAAAAAAGAAGGAATTCTTACCATTTGCAACAGCATGGTTGGAACTGGAGAGCATTATGCTAAGCGAAATAAGCCAATCAAAGAAAGATAAATATCTCTATCTTGATCTCACTCATTGTGGAATATAATGAACAACATAAACTGATGAACAAAACAGATCCAGAGACAGAGAAGCATCGATCAGACCATCAAACCTCAGAGGGAAGGTAGGGGAGGGTGGGGGTAAGGAGGAGAGATCAACCAAAGGACTTGTTTGCATGCATATAAGCCTAACCAATGGACACAGACACCAGGGGGCTGAGGGCATGAGTGTGGGGATGGGGGTGGGGGAGGGCAATGGGAGGATAAGGACACATATGTAATACCTTAATCAATAGAGAAAAAGTAAATAAATAAAATGTTTTATTGTAAAACAAAAAAAAGTCAGCAATTTTCAGATTGGATTTTTTAATCCTTACCCGAGGATATTTTTCCATTGATTTTTAGAGAGTGGAAGATAGAGGGAAAGACAGAGAAATATCACTGTGAGAGAAACACATCGATTGGTTGCCTCCTGCTCACGCCCCAACCAGGGCCCAGTCCAGGGAGGAGCCTGCAACCAAGGTATGTGCCCTTGACCAGAATCAAACCTGGGACCCTTTGGTCCATAGGCCAGGCTGACACGCTATCCACTGAGCCAAACCTGCCGGGGCCTCAGATTGGATTTTTAAAACAACAAAATCCTGCCATGTGCTAATGAAAACGAAGAGACGGGGGGTAGCGGTGGGGGGAGGGAAATACCAGAAAAAAAATACATTTTTTTTTAAACGCTGGTACACCAACATTATTATTATACAGACTAAATGTTAAAGCAAAAAATTATGAGTGATAAAGAATATCATTTAAGTAATAAAAGGAATACTTCTCTGTTTTATTCAAGGCTGTGTTTTCACTGTCTTGAACAATTCCTGGCATATAGAATGTGCTCAGTAAATGAATGGTTGAATTAATTAAGTCCTGAGGAAGATACAGACCTAATAATAGATATTTAAAATAGAGAGAAAGCAGAATTTGACAATATTTGAAGAAAAAACTGACAACACTATAATAACACTGGTAGGTTTGTAACATTTCTCATACAGGAAATAGTAAGATCAAGCAAAGTTGGTTAAATATACAGATGATTTGTATAACTGACTTAACAAACTCAATCTAATGGACATAGAGAGGATCCTATACCCAACAATTACAAAATACATACTTTTTCAATACCATTTATAAAATTATACAGAAAGTAAATTATTCAACTTGACGTCAAATGTTACTAGAAAATATTACTATCATCATAAAAGAAATAAAATAATAGTTAAATCTACCACAAAGAAAACATGAGGTTTATATTACTTCATAGGAGAGTCCATGTCTAGAAATAAACTCAAAAGTACAGAGTTCATTTTAGGAGGCTAGTATATCCTTGACACCAAAACCAGACAATGACTGGAGTATCAGAAGAAAGAAATTGAAACAAAATTGGAAGAAAGGAAAATATAAGTCAGTCTTGGTTTGAACATAAATGTAAAAAATCCTAGACAAAATAACAGGAATCCAAATCCAGGAATGTAGTTTTCTAAAAAATTGTGGCAAATTGAGTTTATCACACAAATACAATGATGAATTACCAGGGGGAAAAAATTGATTCTTTTATTTCAACACATTAACAAATTAAAGGAGGAAAATCACACCATCGTCTCAGAGAATACAGGAAGAGCATTCAATAAAACTGAACACCCACTTACGGTTTTTAAAAAACCCACAAAACTCTTAGCTAACTAGAAATAGAAGGAGGCTTCCAAACCGGAAAAGGAATATTTACCAAAAACTGACAGCGAACATTATAGTCAATAGTGAAATGTTAAAAATATTTCTAAATTCAGGGAAAGACAAGGATAAGCATTATCACCACTCCTATTTAACATTGTCCTGGAGGTCTTGTGCAATAAACAATAAATTGCGTAAGAATTCGAGTGAAAACTGTGACAGAATATTGTTTAGAAGCAAAACTATCATAGCATATTAATCATCGTTGTTTCAAATTCTCAGTCTGATAATTCCAACATCTCTGCCATAGCTGAGTCTGGTTCTGATGCTGGCTCTTCTAACTGTGTTCTTTGTCTTTTTGTATGCCTTTAATTTTTTTGCTAGAAGCCAGACATGATATACAGATAAAAGCAAGTGGGATAAATAGGCCTCTAGTGTGCAGTTTTATATGTATCTGTGTTTACTGTTTGCAATATCTGCAGGTGTCAAGGGCTAAAATTTCCTCTGGTGTCCTTATTTCTGTCTGCGCTGTTGTCTTTAGACTTCTCTGGAGACTTTTTTTTTTTTTTTTTTTAAATAACGCCTGAGACACAATTCTTTCAGCTGTATTCCTATTATTACACAGAGGCCTTTGGGATGTAGGTCAAGAGGGAGGCGGGAAGTCTTTTCGATGAATACTTGAATAAGTATAGAATCGGACTTTTAGTGAGCCTACGCCCCTGGGCTGTAACCGCCATAAGTGCTCCTCTGTTTTGTTTTTCTGCTTTAGGTAAGACAGGGAGGTTGGAGGGAGCTGGAGTTGAGTTGTTCCCTTCCTTCAGGTTGATTAGTCTCCGGTAAAACCTTAGTCATTAGGTTCTGGTAAAGTGCGTTTCTCTTGAGGGCAGGCCTTGTGAAGAACAGCATGCTCTGGGCACATTTAAAAACAGAATTTAAAATGTGTGTACCAAGACTCTAACCCACCGTTAAAAGTCAAGTTCTATGGTGGCCGGGTTATGGAGCAATAGGAACTCTCATCCACCGCTGGTAGGTGTCTAAAGAGCAAACCTCTTTGAAGAGGAGTTTAATGCTGTCTAGCAGAATCGAACACTTGTATACTCTAAGCCCTAGCACTTCTCCTCTTAGATCTATATCTACTCTCTACCATTTGCCTTTTTCAAAGTGTTATTTGCACGGATGGTACAAAAGCAATTGTGGGTAAAGCTGTTAGTGATTTAGTACAAATCAAGGCCACGATACCAAAATGTCCTGGCTGTCATTGTATTCTTTACTGTCAGGCACTTGAAATAGAATTATAAAGTCGTCGTCATCATCATCATCGTCGTCATTGTGCAGTTTTAATTAAGCATTCTACTGATGAAGCAGTGACCTTTATTAATAAATTTTATGAAATCTCAACTCAAGTATACAGGTCTTTTTAATATTAATATTCTGTGTAATGAAATGAAAAATACACATGAACACTTTTGCACACCAAGGTATGAAGGGTCTCTCAAGGAAACACGTGCATTTTGTTTAGCTCTGAGCTGAGCTGGCTGGGTGTGGTTTTTTTTCATGGAATGCCATTTCTACTTGAAAGGAAGACTGACAAACTATGGATGTTCCGACTTGGGATTTTGGCAGGCATTTTCTCATAAATGAACAAAATGAGCCTGTCACTTCAAGGAAAGCAACTGACTGCATCTGTTGCCAATGATAAATTTTGAGCTTTCGAGAAAAAGTTAGAATTTTGGAAAACTTGTGTCTTCTGCCATGACCTTGACAATCTCCCAATTTTTAAAAACATTTATGATTGAACTAGTAGCCCTGTGCACGAATCTGTGCACCAGTAGCTCTCTGCAGGGCCTGGCCGCTCCACGCGTGCTGCCCAAGAGGCTCTCTGTGGCCCAGAGGCCCATCCACGACCCGGCCTGGCCAGAGGCCCATCCGGGGCCAGGCGCAGAATGCTTGCCTTGTCGCTGTGGCAACGAGGTAAGCATTCTGCCAGGCCGCTCACGCTGCCAGCTCTCAGCGGCTGCCCCTCTGGGACTGGGGGACTCTGGCGGGGCTGAGAGGACTGGGCACTGCCATCTTGTGGCTATGGGCGCCACCATCTTTGTGATAGAGTTGACAGTTAATTTGCATATTACCCTTTTATTAGATAGGATCAGTGGTGATAGAAATAAAGGTGGTTTTTTATATTGTATAATGAAATCTGTCAACGTTGGTAAGACAAATGTAATTCAGTGGAGCAATACTTTTCAAAAGACCAAGAAGGATCAGTGGGTTTTAGTGATAAAGAAATATGAGAAATTCATAGATATGATTTTACATTGCAACTAACACTTAAGAAATTATTACTTGTTGACTTTTGATTTAGTCTCTTTGATGAAGATTATCCAAAATTATTGAAGAAGGTTATTAAAATACTCCTCCCTTTTCCAACTGTCTCTATGTGAGGCCTGTTTTTCCTCATATACTTCAACCAAGACAACATATTGCAACAGATTGAATGCAGAAGCAGATAGAAAAATCCAGCTGACTTCTATGAAGCCAGGCATTAAAAACATTTGCAAAAATGCAAAATATTTTCACTAATATTTTTTGTTTGGTAAATTAAGTTATTTTTCACTGGAAAACATTATTTATGTTAAAATGTAATGGGCTTATTATTGTTATTTTTAGTTGAGTAGTAAATAAATACATTTAAATTTTCTGTTTTAATTTCACCATAAATATAAAAAAATATAACCCACGTAAACAAAAGCCATCTGGGGTCTTTAATAATTTCAACAGTGTAAAAGGATCCTAAGAGCAAAACTTTGAGAAACAGTGCCCTAGTGAAAAAAAACCTCCCATTTGTTCCCCAAGAGACATGTGCGAGACTATTCATTACAATGTCTGTGCTTCAAAAAAATTAAACCGCTCAATGTCTATCAGTGAGGGAATAGATAAATAGATGTAGTCACATAATAAAATAACCTCTCTGAAGTTAAAACAAATGAGCTCAAGTTATGGGCATTAATGTGGATGGGTGAGAAATCTTTAGATATTGCAAAAAGAGAGGTACAGAATGATGCCACTTACATATATTTCAAAATCAGAGAGCAGGATATTACTGCTTACGAATTCATCCATATGTAGTAAGATTATACCCCCTTGGATGTGGATACACAGGAGGATACCAACCCCAGGATGCTAGTGGGGTGTGATGAGTGGGTCCAGAAAAAGCAAGGGAAGATTCAAATGTAGTTTATGTAAATTACCTAGAAAAAGATGTGAAGTAAATATGGCACAAAGTTAACATGTACTTATCTGGGCCATGGGTACTGTTCTGTGCATATACATCTATTCATCGGAAACATTCCAATGTTAAAATATACTTATTTTTAAATGCCTCTGCATTTGCTCTCATAATGAAAAATTCAAAGGTCTTGTTCCTGGTAGAATACATTTTCCCCATCCAGGGCTGGAAGGCCAGCTGTTCTGCTCTTTGCTGGCGGCTAGACCCTAAGAGATGGCTTGGGATATCTGAAGGGTAATAATGTCTTTTCTGTCTGCAAAGCTCTTGATCCTGGGTTCTCAGTCATGGCTGCAAAGGAAATTCTCCCTCGGATTTCTTACAGAACTCCCGCAGCTGTCAGGCAGGGCAAGGTGCCAGCATACCCAGAGAACAACTTGAGCGGCATCAGCATAGTTCCCGCTTGGGGCAGGACTCCTAACACAAAGTATCCTGTTCCTTTTCCTTTTCCTTCTGAAGCCAGAGAGCAAGCCTTTGATTCATGTGGCAATGATATCATGGAGCCTGCTGGGTGTAGCTGGGCCCTGGGCGTGCACCTGGGAGGCACCTAATTCCCCTAGCACTTTCTGGAGCCTCCTGAGCCCTTCTGGGTAATTTCACGGTAGCCCTGAGATGATATTTTTACCTTTAAATTCATACAATCAGTCTAGAAGCAGCTGAGCTTCCCAAGATTTTTATTAAGAATGACCTCAGCAATAATTGTCAGACTTCATAGCCTCCGATCAGGAGGAGAGAGCTTGATATTCTGGTTTTGTTTCTGTTTGAAGAGCATATGCCCAAAGGAATTGTGTGTGTCCCAGATTCAACACAGCTGTTAATTAGAGCTGAGAACACTTGGTTGACCCCTGTGTGGCTAATTGCTAGAATTGAGAAGCATCTCTAAGGGCCTCATATGATAACAACTGAAAATTGTACTGAGCATCACCTAATGCTTCTGGAACCAGTTCAGGACGGGAAGCAATCGGCTCCCTGCGGTTCCTGGCGCGGGAGAGGCAGCTATGTGCTGAAGGAGCAGTATTAAGGATTCTCTTCAGTGATTAAAACACCCACATTTCACTTTGGATGTGTGACTGGAGGCAGTGTGCTCGGAAGGGCTTATCAGAGAGCTCAGAACTGTGCAGCATAGCACATGTGGCCTACTTCGGAGGGCTTCAACCACTCATCTAGCATCTCCCCCAGGTTCCAGTGCCACCACCTCCAGGACAGTTCTGGGGGACAGGGGGTGAGGTGACTCCTTTCGGGACCCTGGACCCGCTTCTGAGGTGCAGCGTGCTGCAATCGTTCTGTTTCCCCATCTTAAAATGAAAACAGTGTCTAGCTCTAAACAATGAGAAAAATGCATAGAAATCACCTCGTTTCCACCCTGGTGCACGAGTGGTGATCACCTCCCCTCCCTCTGTTTGCTCTGTGGGCAGAGATGATAGAGGAAATAACCAGAAAACAGACAGGTAAGCTGACAGAGAGCTGGGCCCAGGTGGGAAAGAAGAGGAGATAAAGAGGTGAGAAAATTAAGGATGAAAGTCAGAAAGAAGCCCAGAGGGACAGTGGTTAGGGAGAGGAGAATGGAAAGATAACATGGGGACAAGGAGAGGCGTGAAGGGGGAAAGAGGACTGTAGGAGAGGAAAGGAAAAGATGGGCCAAAAAGAGAGTTAGAGCGGTGGCTGTTCCTCCTTTCTCCCAGGTCCTGGGAGAGTGGGAATCGGCAGAGCTGACCATGAGTATTTTGGCCTTCTCAGCCAAGAGGCCCCGAGCATGTTCCAGATAGCTTAGTGCTCTGGCTGACTCCACTGTCTTGGCCTGGCCCAAGGAAGGTCGCCTGGAGCCAGCAGTGTAAGGAGAGATTCATGATCCCTTTTCCAGAAGAGATCCAAACCGTGGGCCTAATTCGAAGAAGTGTCAGCAGCAGACAGCCACCTTGAGTCAGCCTTGTTCAGAGCTGGGGAAGGAAAGACTCAAAGGGAGCGAGAGGGAAAGGGGTCAATTTCATCTTCTTCTAGATCCAGATTGCCTATGAGGGCACCCTGCTCCAGGGACAGTGGGGACCCCACATAGCTTGAGTTTTCAATTGGACCTTCCTCCTTCTAACAGACACCTCTCACTAACAAAGATATAGGGGAGGCCCTGTGTGCTTGGCCTATGTTGGGCAATAGTGGGGGAAACAGATGATGAGAACAGCTACTGTCTACAGACAATGTGCTGAAGAAGAAAATCTAACACGGAAGAGCTTCAAATGGTTAGCTACATGGGGCAGTGCAGGCTCAGAGACTATAGGAACTGGAAAGGGTGGTGAGGGCTGGAGTAAGTCTGGGAGAATTCACGGAGAAGGTGGGTCTGGGGGATAGGCAGAGATCTTGAGGGTAACTATGAACAGAGGCAGACATTGACAAGAGAGATAGAAACATCAATGATGAGAGAGAACCATTGATCGACTGCCTCCTACACACCCCACACTGAGGGTCAAGCCTGCAACCTAGGCATGTGACCTCCTGCGTCATAGGTCAATGCTCAACCACTGAGCCATGCCAGCTGGGCTCTGGTCCTCTTTGAGGAGAAGCATGTTAGGGAGGATAATATGAGAGAAAGGGCATACGATTTGGAGACCAAAGATCTACATTCAAGCCATGGTCAGTCATTACTGGCTGTGTCATCTTCCAAAAGTCAATCAACTTTTCTGCACTTTGGTTTCTCATTTGCAAAATGATGGGTTTTCAGTGATCCACTTCTTAGCTTGCTAAAAATGTCCTTTCTGGGACTTCAAAATCAAGCATTGTGAACTAAGAACAGTTAATTAAAACAAAACAAAACAGTGTCTGATGTTTTTCACGGAATGCAACAACATGTTGAAATAGGCCTCTTCCTTTCTCAGCATTTTGGCTGAGGCTCCGAAGCTGAGAACAATAGGTTTATGTCTCCCCGGCTCAGACACATCCTAAGTGAGACACAAGACTGTCTAGGCAACACTCGCAGAGAGAGTGGCCTCGAGCTGGTTCTGCCACTTCATAGACCTCCAGGCTTTGCAAGAGAAGGCTAAGAGCAGGAACCTAGAGGCTGTCTTCTGACTCCACTGGGAAAATGTCTTTAATGAAAGGCTGGGCAGCAGAGCAAAGCCAGTGGGTCCCAGAAGGAGCAAGCTGCACTTGCAGAAACAATAGAGAAGTTTGTGCCATGAAACATGATGAGGAGACCTGAATTATCTTATAGCCTCTAAGAGGCTCTTCTAGATGATTCCAACAGAGGAGACACTATGTGGGATGGTCTGCTGGAATCCAGATGATAAAAGGGAAATTTTAAGAGCCTAGCTGAAGTGGGCATTGTCCAAGCAATGCTATTGTAGAATATCCCAAGGAGGAAAGATCTCCAAACAAATCCTCTCTAGAGAAACAACCTTAGATCTGCCACTCCCAAAGGGCTCTGTGATTACAATTGGGAGGGCCACGGAAGAACTTGCCTCTGTTTCTCTAATCCCTCCCCCCACCTTCTCCTGGGCCCAGCTAATGCAAGAGGAAGTGAAACAAAGAGAGAAGAAATGACTATGAACCCCCTCTTTATTGTGCTTGCGAATCTGGTTGTGGCCCATTCAAGGGACGAGAGAACTTTAATTTGAATAAGAAATTGGAGTTTTGGTATTAGAATGGACTGAACTTTTTAATACCTGAAAGTAACCAGAAAACCACAAGTAGGGAAGAAAGATTTGAGAGAATAATTTTAAGGGCCAGTCATAAGACAGAACAAAATTATTTCTGCTTGAATCCTCCCAAGTCCCGCTTGTTTAATATAGTAGTTACAGGAAGATAGCTTTGGTGAGTTGGGGGAGAACTGATTGCAAGGATGGGGGGGGGGGGGGGTTGGGGGGCAGGGGAGCGGAGGAAGGTGGAGAAATTGGTGGCCAGATCCCAGTCAAGATGCTGTTGTCTAGAAGTCAGGCAATAAGGCAATGGGAACTGAGGGTATTTCTGAGGTGAATCAGGCAGGAATTAATGAGACCTTAGAGGTGGAATAGAAGTAAGGTGGATGACTCATATAAGCTTCTAAAGCTTCTAGGCTGACAGACTGGAAGATGGTGACTTGATGGATAGCAATGCTACTTCTACAGCTAAATATGTGTTTTAGAAAGATCTCACACTTAGGTCAACGATGCCACATTTTTGGAACTCTTCAAGTGAGTTCTTATTGAGCCAATGGGTCCTGAGCCAACTTATGAGTCATATAAAAAAATCAATCTCATTACTTTTTATTTATCCATTTTTCATTTAATCCATCATTTAACAACCTTTTGCTAAGTGTTCCCTGTATGTTATGCACTGTGCTCATCACTGCAGAGAAAAATCAGCAGGACACAGGGTTAGTCCTCTAGTTGCTCACAGTCTACCTGCTCCATCTACTCCAGTTACACATGGAGTAATACCTTTCTTTGGAGGCTTTATCCCACTTTAACTCCCTTATGCCATTGGCTTTATGTAGACAAGAGCAGAGTGTTATGTAAATTGGGCATGTACCATCTTAAGTACATGACTTTATTTCCATTTGTCCATTTTCAATTTTGTTTTATGTCCTACAGAATTTAGGTTGTATGAGAGCATGATCCAGAAATTTGATCTCTGTCCAAATTTGCACTTTCCGAATGTAAGCAGACACTCAGAATCAGTCTAAAAATCATTGGCACAAAATGTACCCAAACAGGCCCATACAATTGCATTCTTTCTCTCTCTCTCTCTCTCTCTCTCTCTCTCTCTCTCTCTCTCATACACACACTTGTATATACCACTAGGATTTTGTTCAGTCTGATAACAATGTATATCTAAGACTCAGAATATCAAAATTTGGTGCTAAATCTTCTAAGGTGTATAAAAATTAGTAATATACAGTAAGTGGTTCATTCTTTTCATAAGTCCACAACTTAGTAGGAGAGACAGATACATTTATAAGGCATATATGATATAAAGTAAATTGTGATATATAATAAAATAACGAGCAAATTAACAAAGAAGGAAGAATCTACAATAACCCCTTATACTTATGTTAACTCAGGAGATCTGAGTTAATCATACTCTTTAATTTATTCAACAAACACTTTGAGCACCTACCATGTGGCAGGCACCTTTCTAGGCATTGAGGATACGCTACTTTTATTCAAGTCGGAGACACCGTCAGTAAGTAAACGGATATCTGATAGTAGTGGCAATGGAAAGAATTAAAGCAGGGTGGTGGTAGAGTAAGTTATTGGACGACTCTTTAGTTGAGTGATCAGAGATAGCTTCTCTAAAATTGTAACATTTAAGCAAGACATAACTGACAAGGAGGATCCCACTCTGAGAAGGAGGATCAGAAGGACAAGCATCTCAGACAAGGGGAACAGCTATTGCAAAGGCCCCAAGCAAGAATGAGTTTCACGTGCTGCACAGACTAAAAGAAGGCACGTGTGCCTGGAACACCATGGGCAAGGTGACAAGGCTGGGAGGAGATGAGGTTGGAGAGGTGGGCAGCGACAGACAACTAAGGTTACCTTTTAAAATAATGTAAAGTCTGTCCAATCCTTAATTGCACATGTATATGCACACACACACAGACACACATACGTTCCACAAATGTTTCAAGCATTGGCATAACTGCTGGAATCTGTGACTCCTTTGAAGGAAATAACATTCATTTGGATCAAGTTTAAAGACTCATTATTTTACGTTCACATCTAATACTTAATTTGTCTAGGAAAATCTAAGAACAAAGGCTATTTGCAAACTATAAATGAATTCCAAGCATTATCAATGGTATCGTTGAACAGAGTATAGGAAAAGCCATGGACTCCGAAAGAACAATTTTTAAAAAAGAAACACATGATAGCAAGCAGGGTTGCTACAAAAATTCCAATTACAGGATTGTTGAAGAATGGCAGTTTTTGCTGTGTTTCTCATTAGGTTGGAGAAGATTATGCTATATTCTCATCATTTGTTCTGGATAAAGCTCCTCTCTGATTTTATATTGCTATTTTTTTTCCAATTCCCACTCCATAGGCATCTCTTATAATATTTTTTTGGAATATGTCCTGAGATGGGTACATATCTTCAAGAAATGCATGGGTTGCTTTCCATGAATGTGATTTTAATTAGCCAACATGGGATTGTTCTATGATCTTGGTCTGTCTTATTGAATTACTCAAGACTATTTTTAGAAATCCACCCATGCTGCTCTGCCTATCTCTAATTCATCACTTCCTCCGGCTGCAGAGCATTTTGTGATGAGGAATCTTCATATTTTATTTCCCCTTTCCCCTAGAGATGGACACCAAGTTGCTGCACACTGTCTGGATGCAATGGACATTCTCATAAAGGCTGCCTTATGGGCTGAGGTGAGCATCTCTGGGCGGTTACAGAGCCATGAGGATGATTCTCACTCAACTTCTCTTGGTAAGATTGAATTGCTCTCCCAAATAAATGCACTAATCCACATGCCCATTATATTTTTACTAGAGGCCCAGTGCACGAATTTGTGCATGGGTGGGGTCCCTCAGCCCAGCCTGCGCCCTCTCGCAGTCCGGGACCCCTCGCTCCTGACTGCCCACCTGCAGCGGAGGTAGGAGAGGCTCCCGCCATCGCCACTGTGCTCGCCATCTGTGAGCCTGGCTTCTGGCTGAGTGGCGCTCCCCCTGTGGGAGCACATTGACCACCAGGAGGCAGCTCCTGCATTGAGTGTCTGCCCCTGGTGGTCAGTGCACATTATAGTGACCGGTCGTTCTGCCATTTGGTCAATTTGTATATTAGGTTTTATTATATAGGATAAATGACTTATATAGAATACACTGAGTCTCATATGGCCATGTATTTAAGGTCAAACATACAGTAAGTCTCAGGATCAAGAGTCAAATCTTTCAATTCAGTTCTGAGGCTTTTTCCATTGGGAAGATGCCTTTCTGAGAAACACCTACCCTCCACTTACCCACAGAGATGTGCACAAACACGGATGCAAAGTTCCACTAAATTACTATGTAAGTGATGTTATCATCCTTCACTGCCCCTCACTCAACAATTATTTCTGAATGGCAGCTGCACGGCTTTTTTCTTCATAAGGTCAAGGTTTTATTTCCTTTGATTGTCCAAGCACCTGTACTGAGCAGGTATGGATTAGGAATAATCTCCATCCTTTCTTTGAAGGAACCTAAAATCTAATTTCCTCTTACAACCACAGTCAACATGAATATAGGTTGCAGATTTTCAAAAGCTTTCTGTGGTTCTATTTTCTTGCATCTGTCAATTTCATGGCCTCAGAATTCCTCAAAATCCATCATCTTACCTGGTCCCTGTTCTCTATTTCCAGAGACTACAAACTCCCTCAAACTTCAAGTCCCAAATATCCAAGTCATTTCTGAAGACAGTTACAAGGCTAGTGGCCAGTTCCCAGCGTGTAGTACAGTGGTTTTGTCGGGAGCACAATGCTCTCTGAGTAAATATGGAAGAACTATAAACCAGATCAATTGTAGCTGTGATTGTTTATGCCCTTGGGTTTGAAATAATTACTTTCTTAGACATGTGGTTCCCAGATGAAATTCATGCTGTGATTTGATTTTTTAAATGCAAAAAAAAAAAAAATTCTCTAGCAGAAATTCATCACCAACATGCTAAGGAATTTGATGACTAAAAATACTCTCCCTGGAGAGAGCATGAATGTGGTGCACAGACATGGAAAGGGAGAACACACCAGCAAGTCTGTGTGAAAAGGAATGACATCAACAATGAACTGGGGCCCAGCCTTTGACTTGACTGGTATCAAAAGGCTGTCCCACAGTTTAGGTAAAGTATTACGAGGTGAGAGTAGAAATGATAAAAATAAATTTATGCTTCTGATGTTCAAGGAGCAATATTAAGACTAGTAAATGGTAACTAGAAAGAGCCATTAAATCGAAGAGATCCCTACGTAACTGTTATCTCTTAAATTTAATCCGTAATGATCTGTTTTAGTAATTGCCTGACCAGCAACTGCAGAGTTGTAATAAATCTCTTTTGTTTTATTAAAGAGAGCTGCTCCTTACGGGGAAAAAAAAAAAAAAAGGCTGTCCCACATATCAAAAAATATTTGCTGTATTAAATAAGAAATTATTTCAAATGCTTACCATGGACACTACCTAGAGTCAAATTAATTCCCTAAAGGCAAATTACAAGTTGGGGAGAATTCAGCACAAGATATTCTTTATGTCTCCATTCTGATTCTGAGATGGAATCGGTACTTGATATGTGCCGATTCTATACACAGTTAAGTGGAGCTGACCCTTCCCTCTCAGAAAATGGTTATCCTAGTTCCTGGGGAAAGAAACCGCTTAGTTGCTTCAAAAGAAGACCATTGAAGCCGGGATTTATCCAGGGGCAGGTGAGCAGAAACGGGTAACGTAAGATGAAAGCCGAGACACTGACAGATTGTTGTAATGGGCCTCTAAACCCAAGGCCATTATTAAGACTCTAGGGGCCTAGGGTCTAACTCAATCTGCAAACTTGTGTTTTGTTTTAGCTCCAACATGTTGGTGTTTGTTTAATTTATTTGAATGACCCTAGGAGAGGCATGAAGTCTAGTTAGCCCCAACTTCCTCCACTCCCAATTGTTTTCATACCCCTAAATCGTTCTGATTACCTACCTGGCCCTGAAATCTATGGAGTACATGTTGTTTTAGAAAGGTGGTTTTGTTTTGAGGTCCCAAACATCTACTCCCCACCCACTCCCACCATTGTCCCACATATCCCCTGAAGAAACGAAAGGACTGACATTGTGGGTGAGTCAAAAATCTTGACTTTCTAGCACTGCAAACCCATCACACACTGGAATATAAACTCTATAAGAGAAGTAATATTGTACTGTTTTTTTTTATGTCACCCAGTATCTAATACTGGCACCTGGGAGGCAATTAGTAAATATTTGTTGAATTAATGAATGAATAAACGGCACCTTCTAGTCTCAGCGTCAGCAAAGCTCTAAGTTTGAAAGTTAATTATGAAACTTCTTAGTGCTTTTCTTTTGCACATATTTACTGTTGGTACATGCTTTACGTGTAAGATAAGGTGAGAAGAGCTGAGAATGCACTGTATGCTCTGTAAGGAAGCCTGCACATGAAAGGGAGTTGGCGTTTGACACTAGGGTGACATAAAGCAAAGAGGAGGACAGGGAGAAGACCGTGTCTGGTTTTTAAATTAGTTCTAAAAGGAGAGAAGAAGGCCGAAATGGGCCAAAGAGAGGGTAAGACGTGATGAAAAAGCTTCTGTCCCATTGATCCTTTTGATTGCCCAGCTCAACCTTGTCCAATAGAAATATAATGGAAGCCACATATTAAATTCTCCAATAGCACATTAAAAAGATAAAAAAGGGACAGGTAAAATTTATTTTAATAATATATTTTATTTAACCCTATACACTCAAAAGAGAATTATCTTAGTATAGGCACCAGCTACATTTCAAATGTTCAAAAGATGTATGTGGCTAGTGGTTACCACATTGGACAGCACACTCCAATATCCCAGAACCCCTTTCCTAAACTCTCAGGCCTCCCAGCACCCTGCTCAGCGATCAGCTAAAACAAAACACAAGTTTGCAGATTGAATGTTTTCCTCCACTCGGGGTTCTCCTGCCATTCAGCTTCCCCAACTAGATAAAATCTTACTTGCTTTTTCCCTCATTTTCTCCCTTGCCTTAAACAAGAATCTGACCTTCAGCAATGTACTCTATTTGACCTGCTCTAGTGAGAGACGGTGAGATTTCTTTCTGTCTTCCTGTTTCATCTTTGCAGCCCCCGGCGTTTAGCACACTGCCTGGCACACCTGCTTGCCTCCCATGTGGGTGGCTTAGGGGACATGACTAGGAGGGAGGTTCAGAGGCCGTTTCTGCAGCTGGAGGCAGCAGCTCCTGGTTTCGAGGCAGCGCCTTGCTGGGCAGTGCCGGCAGTGGCAGCAGCTAGCTCACCAGGCCAGTTCTGCTGTGTGTTCTGAAAATCGTTACTGGATGCTTAGCCTACAGCCTGTTCTTCCAGCCTTTCCAATGCTTATAGGAGCTACCCAATAAGTCCCTTTCTGCCTAAACTAGTTAGTATGGATTGTACTGTTGAAACCAAGAACCTGACTCAAGTTTAGTTGATTAAAGTATCCATCTTAGGGTTTTTCTTTGTGCTGCTTAGCGTGTTCTACCCCTTTATGTGATTTATCTGCTTTAAATGAAATCTTTTGAGCCCTATGGCCTACAGAATATTAGTAAATCAACATATTTATCCTCCTCAATTTTTATTATACAATCTCCCTCTGGCCCCAAAGTTCCCAAACTTGGTAAGTTTCCTAGGTAATTCCTGTAGATAGTCATAATCCTAACTACCAAATCTAGACTTCTTGGTGCCCAGTGGTCTCGATTATCAACCACACAGACATGATCGCTTTCATGCTTGCCCTATAAGAAGGAAGAGTAATGGGGGAGGGCAGGGGATTCTTCCATTGAACATCAAACCCACTCTGTCCAGCTGATTACCCAGGTGCTAGTATGTCTCTCAATAGGATAATGAGAAGATAGAGGACTACTCACTTTTTCTCTTCTTGCTGATCCCTGGCTTGTATGTTTGGCCAATAAAATCTGATTTTTAAGTCATACTGCATGATGTTGAGGGATTCATTTCTAGCTGTTTCACAAAGGGTAGTGAAAATGAAGGGGCTCACCTTGCATTACAGTGAAGATCACTCCTCAGGATGTAAAAACCCAGAGGCCATCAAAGAAGAGATCCATAACTGCAAATTCATGAATTTAAAAAAAAAATCAATGGAGCAATAATTACTATAAGCAAAATCAAAAAATATATATGACAAACTGGGGGAAAATATTTGCAACTCACATCACAAAGGGCTTATTTCCTTAATGTAAAGAGTTCCTGCAAATCAATACTAGCACCCAATAGGTAAATGGGGCCATGATACGGATAGATAGTGTACAGAAAAGGATGTACAAAGGAAACACTAACACAAACGATTCTTAAACATATGAAAATAGAAATATTGTTTTAAAATATACAAATACAATACTCCATTTTTCGCCTCTCAGAATGGCATAGAACACAACGTCTGATAAGTAGTCCGTGGTCTTGACAAGGGCCTAAGGAAAAGGGCGGACTTACTGATGGGAGTATAAACTGAAACAACTTCTAGGAAGGGCAATTTGGTAATATCAGTTCCAAGGTCAAGGGCACATGTCCTTTCAGCCTGTACTCCAACTTTAGGGTTTACTCTGCAGGTACACTTGCATATACACAAACTGAGCGATGTGCAGTTGTCCTGTGATGAGAGCAAAATATTTTAAATCACCTGAAAACAAGGAGAACAAGAAACTATATCTTTGATGAAATGGCTAAGCCAGCCGTACCCTGAACCTTGATGTAGATGAAGAAAGGCTGTTTCCTGCGGTGATAACCTAACCTGAGTAAGAAAGGAGATCCAAGCAGAGAGATTGTACCTAGAGCTGGCAACACTCAGAATATATAAACACTAGTGGATGCTCGAGGCGAAAACCAACAAGGCCTTGCTTAGAACAAGACTTTGTGCAGGCCAGCTGTTGAGGTTTCCCTGCGCCACTTGAGATCACCGCAGAGGAGGGGCAGCAGGTGAGGAAAGGAGGCAGCAGACCCACCCTCTTGGCATAGTGACACCCGGCTGAGGAACAGCTGTCAGTAGTCAGCTGCCCTGCAGTTGCTAACCTTTTTCTGTGAAGAGCAGGAAAGGCTACACCGGCTTACATAAGCACACACACAAACTTTGCTGGGGTCACAGGGGCTTGGGAGAGGTTTGACGCATCACACTGGTCCCTTCCCCACGAGTTTCAGCAACTAGGTCTTCTAGGCAGTGGGGTCTCCAGGAGACACTATTCATGTTGTACTTTATGCGAACGGTGTCCCCCTGGAGAGAGTACAACTTGGATGTTGTCCCTTGGAAATGTTTGGTGGGTCAGCTGTGAAGGAAAAGGTGCCCGTATTTAAAGGTGAAAAATAATCAAAAGGAAATAGCACAGATCTTCTTCTTCTTTTTTAAAAAAATATATTTTATTGATTTTTTACAGAGAGGAAGGGAGAAGGATAGAGAGTTAGAAACATTGATGAGAGAGAAACATCCATCAGCTGCCTCCTGCACACCCCCTACTGGGGATGTGCCCCCAACAAAGGTACATACCCTTGACCGGAATAGAACCTGGGACCCTTCAGTCCGCAGGTTAACGCTCTATCCACTGAGCCAAACCGGTTAGGGCCTTTTTTTTTTTTTTTTTCAGAGATGAAGGGAGAGGGATAGAGAGTTAGAAGCATCAATGAGAGAGAAACATTGATCAGCTGCCTCCTGCCCACTCCCTACTGGGGATGTGCCCACAGCCAAGGTACATGCCCTTGACTGGAATCGAACCCGGGACCCTTCAGTCTGCAGGCTGATGCTCTATCCACTGAGCCAAACCAGTTAGGGCATACAGAAAACCCATAGGGAAAATGATTGGCAAATAAAGAACTGCAACAGAAAAATCTTGCCATAATGCCTGTGAGAATTGTGACCAAATAAACTCTAGGAACTTAAGAAAAAATAATCACCAGGAAAAAATAACCTGTCTATAACAAGCACTCAAACAGAGATGCAAGTGTTTAAGGAGAAAATGACAACTAAAGTTTAAAAGCAAGTTAGCATTAAATTTGTTTCTTTGAGGTAGAATTTATATGCAGTAAAGTCTTGAATGTATAGCTTGATGAGTTTTTAAAAGCTAACCACACCCAAGTAACCATCATTCTGACATGGAGATGGAACATTAAAAATACCCAAGAAGGCTTCTTTCTGTTCTGTCCCCCTCCAGTCAAAGAAACTGCTCTTTTGACCACTGTCATCTACCATCAAGCAGCTTCTTCTAGTGTTGAACACCCTATGAATGAAAACATACATAAGTTCAGCCACATTGTTGTGAACAGCAAGTCATTCTTTTTCAACATTACATAGTATTCCATTATATGAATAAGCTGCTATTTATCCACTAACATTAGAGTTGTTTCCAGTTTTTAACTATTATTTAAAAAAAAAAAACTATGAACACTCTTATACATATCTTTTGGGATATATACTAGCAAACATTCATTTCTGTTGGGAGTGGAATTTCTAGGTCATAAAGAACATGGATATTTACTTTAGAATCATTAAAAAGTTTTCCAAAGTGGCTATCTTACTGTAAGCCAGGAATGCATCCCCCACTTTTGAGCCTCTCCTTGGTATTGCTCATTCTTTTCATTTTAGCCATTCTGGCAGAATCACTTCATTGTAGTTCGAATTTACATTTCCCTGATGACTCATATGTAGAACCTTTTTTGTCCTTATTTTTTGGTGACACACTGGTTCTCACGTCTTTGCCCATTTTCTAGTAGGCATCTGTCTTTTTCTTATCAATATGAAGGAGTTCTTTATATGTTCCAGGTAGGAGTCCTTTGTCAGATTTATGTATAGAAATATCTTCTCCCAGTCTGTGTCTTGCCTTTTCACACTAATGATGTCTTTTGATGAAAAGAATTTTTTAAATTTTCATTAAGCCCTAACAGGTTTGGCTCAGTGGATAGGGCGTTGGCCTGCGGACTGAAAGGTCCCAGGTTCGATTCCAGTCAAGGGCATGTACCTTGGTTGCGGGCACATCCCCAGTAGGGGGCGTGAAGGAGGCAGCTGATTGATGTTTTTCTCTCATCAATATTTCTAACTCTCTATCCCTCTCCCTTCCTCTCTGTAAAAAATTAATAAAATATATTTTAAAATTTTTTTTTCATTAAGTCCAACTTGCCAAAATTAAAATTTTTAGTTAGTGCTTTTTGTAACCTATTTAAGAAATCATTGCTTATCTCAAAGTCATGAAAATATTCTCCCTTTTTTTTTAACCTCACCAATCTGAGGGAGGCTCTCTGGCAAGAAGAAAGTTCAGGAGAGAGAACTCTCTAAGTAAAAGGAATTTCGGAGGAAAACGAGAAAACAAACACCCCAGGATGTTTCATTGGGAGGTCTGACTGATGTACCAAGTCTCGATAGATTTCAGATTCCGAAGTGAGGTGGGAGGCCATATGGAATTTCAAAGTGGGTGCCAGGGGCAGGTTAGACAACTGACTCACATTGAGGCCCTAAGGTGTTGAGAGAGGAGAGAGGGAGGATACTTACTGTGAGGAGGGTTTCTTTGGAGGCAGCTATGAAAACTTCTCCTCAAAGGTAGGGGGGCTTCAGCAGGACCCCCTGAGACTCACCATGCACTCCTTGTAGGATTTGTTATGGGGGGCCCGTGACTTGGAAAGCTTAAAAGGTCATGGTGGCAGAGAAGAGGGACCCAGGGGCCCCGACCCTAAGAGCACACAGCGGGACTTCTGTTGCCCAGAGGACACAGGTGGAAAATATTGGCAGAAGGGATGCCAAGTGCAAAGCAGGTGCAGACAACCAAAAGTAAGGGCAAAGGGGTTGTCAGTGGGATGTATGACGGACCCACAAAATTGCCTGTGAGCGCATTTCAAACACTGCTAGGTCCAGAGAGGGAAAGACAGCCAGTATCAGTGAGTAAATATCTTCTCGCTGGTCACTTCTCTCCATTCCGACTTCCAGCACAGCTCCTTGCAAGTCTGCAGATAGCTGTAAGCGGAGGCAGCGGTGAGCAAAGAGCAGCTATTCCCTCTCCCACCTTTCCTGGGTCACAGACTCACCTGCAACAACCCCAGCTGAAGGAAGGGAGACATTTGCATGACTAGGTTGTTCGTATGGTTGTGACTTAACGCCGCCGTAAGGATTTTTATTGCCTGAGAATGACCAGAAACCTGATGGAAGAGCTTGAGTCTTCACCCAGAAAGGAAGGCAAAGGCTTCGCACACCCCATGAAGAGCTATATATATATATATATATATATATATATATATATATATATATATATATTTTATTGATTTTTTACAGAGAGGCAGGGAGAGGGATAGAGAGAAACATCAATGAGAGAGAAACATCGATCAGCTGCCTCCTGCACGCCCCCTAGTGGGGATGTGTCCGCAACCAAGGTACATGCCCTTAACTGGAATCGAACCCGGGACCCTTCAGTCCGCAGGCCAGTGCTCTATCCACTGAGCCAAACCGGTTAGGGCCCATGAAGAGCTTTAGAAGGACGATAGGAGATAAAACATAAAGTTGCTTCTGGGAGCGCAAAGCACAAGCCCTGCTTACTCAATGAGCTGCTCACACAAAAGGGTTAGTTAACAAGAGTAGTTCAAAGGCCCAGATTTAGTATGGACATTTTTTCGTGACTCTTCGTCCTAATTATTGCTGCTCATGAGTGATTAGAGAGATCTGTGAAGATACATAAAATGCAGAGATTGAGCGAGACCTGTGCAGACATCAAGAGAAAGAATAAAAAGGCTACACATATGCACGACTTCTATCAATTATCCACTCTCGAAGAAAGCCACATAAAATGACGGAGTGTACATCATATTCAATATCAATACACAAATTAAGACCGAAGCCAGTGGCCACTGCGCACCTGGTTCAAGCTCGTATAGATGACTTAATTATGCCCTATGGCCGTGATTCCACATGTAAGGAGCATTGAGTCACTTGCCTTTATTTCCGCCCTGCTTCCCGTGGAGTTCCTCCCTTAAACATTTTATAAAGTCATTTGTCCAAATAAACCACGGGAAGTTTTTTGTGCCTCCATTTTTAGTTGACAAGCTGTCTTCTGCAGTATTTGTGGCCAAGTCACCCGTTTCATTTCTCCATATGAAAATAAGTCTTGATTTTCTTAAGTCCCAACTCTTTTCCATTGTATCCTGAAATGTAGATAAGTCTGTTGAACACTGTGTGCGGGTAGGAGATAGGTCACCAAAACTGTGAACTTATTCTTCATTTTAGTACAACGTAATAAGCTTGGAAAATATGGCAGGGAGCACCCAGAGGTGACTTTTCATCTTTCCATGTGCCTGAAATGAGCTGGTGGATATTCATGTGTATTAATCGGAGAGACGCAGGTTGGCTATATTACACATAACAAAACCTTAACTTTTGCCCTAGCTGGCTTGGCTCAGTGGATAGAGCATCAGCCTGCAGACTGAAGAGTCCCAGGTTCGATTCCGGCCAAGGGCACATGCCTGGGTTGCGGGCTTGATCCCCAGTAGGGGGCGTGCAGGAGGCAGCCAATTAATGATTCTCTCTCATCATTGATGTTTCTATCTCTCTCTCCTTCTCCCTTTCTCTCTGAAATCAATGAAGAAATATATATATTAAAAAAAGATATTAGCTTATAAGAACACATAATAAATAACGTCAAATGCAATGGGTATTTAATTTAAAAAAACACACATTAACTTTTTTTTTTTTAAGATTTTTTTTATATATTTTATTGATTTTTCACAGAGAGGAAGGGAGAGGGACAGAGAGCCAGAAACATCGATCAGCTGCCTCCTGCACACCCCCCACTGGAGATGTGCCCGCAACCAAGGTACATGCCCTTGACCGGAATCGAACCTGGGACCCCCCAGCCCGCAGGCCGACGCTCTATCCACTGAGCCAAACCGGTTTCGGCCACACATTAACTTTTAATCCTTGTAGGTTATCCAAAGTCAATTGCACAGGCCTGTTCATTTTATTTTTGTTTCAGAACAATATATGCCTGATTCTTTTTTAAAAATATATATATGTATATATATTTTATTGATTTCAGAGAGGAAAGGAGAGGGATAGAGAGCTAGAAACATCATTGATGAGAATCATTGATTGGCTGCCTCCTACATGCCCTCTACTGTGGATCAAGCCCACAACCGGGTCATGTGCCCTGACCTGGAATCAAACACACATATATGTTTGTAAATGCACATAACTCTAAAAACGTGTAATGAACCTTCCATAGAAATCCAAACGTGGCTACCTCTGGGGAGGGAACTTGGGACTCAAAGGGTTTGGGGGAGACTTCTTTTTCACTGTATATACTTTCATAATGCTTGGTGTTTGTTTTTATTTCCATGTGCATATGCTACTTTTTCAAGTACAATAAACCTTAAAAAGTGGGAATAAATACAAACATCCATGCCCTCAACCCAAAACTTAACTTCTAGAAATTTACACTCACCCAAGTGCAGACTGATGTGTGTTCAAGGTTGTTCACTGTAGCATTGCTCGTAAGAGCCAAAGACTGGCAACACGGTAAATAACCACCAATGGGACACTGGTGAAATCATGCGATCATGAAATTGTGGAATACCGTAGTCCCCCCATATCTGCAGCTCCTGCCATTTCAGATACCTACGGTCAACCATGGTAAAATTCTAGAAATAAACAATTCATAAGCTTAAAATTGAGTAGGGTGGTGAAATCTCACGCTGTCCTGCTCCATCCCACCCAGGATGTGAATCATGCCTTTGTCCAGTACATCCACGCTCTGTACCCTACCCGCTTCTTAGTCACTTAGTAGCTTCCTTATTCACGAGACCGCTATCGCAGTATCACAATGCTTGTGTTCAAGTAACCCTTATTTTACTTAATAATACTTCATTCACGTAACTTTTATTACAGTATAGTGTTATAATTATTTTATTTTATTACCAGTTAGTGTTATTAATCTCTTACTGTGCCTAATTTATAAATCAAATTTTATCATAGGGATGTGCAGGAAAAAAGCAATCCTATATAATAAAAGCCTAATATGCTAAGTGTCCGACTGTTCGTTCAACCATTCAACCAGTCACTATGAGGCACACTGACCACCAGGGGGCAGACGCTCCAACTGGTGGGTTAGCTTGCTGCTGGGGTCTGGCCAATCAGGACTGGGTGAGATGGGCCGGACAGGCCCTGGAGCCCTCCCACGGTCCCTCCCTGGCCCCGCTCATGCACTGCTGGGATCCCTCAACCTGGCCTGCACCCTCTCGCAATCCGGGGCCCCTCAGGGGATATTGGAGAGCTGGCTTCAGCCCAATCCCCGCAGGCCAGGCCTAGGGACCCCACCAACGCATGAACCCGTGCACTGGGCCTCTGGTATTTATATATGGGGTTTGCTACTATCCACGGTTTCAGGCATCCACTGGGGGTCTTGGCACATATCTTTGGTGGATAAGGAGGATTACTGCACTTAAAGGCTGTAAGAAAAAGAATGAGGGAGCTCCTTATGAGCCAAAATCAAAGTACATAAGTACATTATGCAAGATATCTTTTTTTACAATATATTTTTATTGATTTTAGAGAGGAAGGGAGAGGGAGAGAGAGATAGAAACATCAGTGATGAGAGAGAATCATTGGTCAGCTGCCTCCTGCATGCCCCCCACTGGGGATCGAGCCCACAACCTGGGCATGTGCCATTGACCAGAATCGAACCTGGGACCCTTCAGTCTGCAGGCCGATGCTCTATCCACTGAGCCAAACTGGCCAGGGCAAGATATCTTAAGTTGAGGTAAAAGGGGGAAGATAATACTTATATTCATTTGCTTAAATATGCATAAAACACCTTGAGAAAATAGGTCAAAATCATAAAATGGATTGCTTCTCTGGAGGGAAACTGGGCATCGGGGAAAAGGAGTGGAAAGGAAAGATTGCACAAATATTTATTTGTACTCTTTGATTTTTGAGCCATATGAAAGAATTACCTATTAACACAAACTCTGGATTTCCCTGGTGTAATGTTACCAATAAAGCTGCATGATATACAACAGAGGAGCTCACTATGAAAATAGCCTTCTCTATAAGGTCTCCTTTGCCACCATAAAGAAGTGGATCTGCCTTACCGTTTCATTCATGCCTGAAAAGGAACTGGGCCGGTGTCTAGCGGATGCTTCAGGTAGACAGACTGGCCGGCCAGTTTTCATGCAAGAACGTCGTGTAAAATAAAAAAGAAAAATAAAAAAGAACGTCACTGTGGCCAATTACAAAAGATTCCTCACCCTTTATCAAGGATGTGGACACCTCGGGTGGAAAGCACTGGTCACCAGAGGGAAGGCTAGAGGCACTGACTTAGGAATGAAGCTTTTCTCAAACGAACAGCTTATCTCCTCCAGGCTCAGGTGGCTCTCAGCCAAGCACAGAGATTATGGTCACACACCTGGTCATACAGCCGGTCACACAGCCGGGTCAGCCTGTTGTGCCTGTATCCCAGGACAATGCTGTTTGAGCAAAAGAAATAGCCAGAGACATTCCGGCATCACAGTATAAGATCACCACTTTTTATAATTATCGGTTTATGGATACCAGTCATTTATCAATATTTTAAATATCTTCATGATGATTTAATTCCATGAGAATGAGAAATAATTTAGATTCAAAAAAGAAACAAATAGACATGCTCAGTTTTGAGGAAACTGTCCCCAGAACACATCACCATAATGATGATTAGACTATCCTATCTAATAAAAGAGTAATATGCAAATTAACCACCACTCTGCTATACCCACAAGCCACGTCCACCAGCCAATCAGGAGCGAGTATGCAAATTAACCCAACCAAGATGGCTGCAGCCACGGAGCGAGCAGGAGGCTTGGGTTTCCCTGGTAATGGAGGAAGCCAAGCTTTCCACACACGCTGGCCGGCCTAGGCCTTCACTCAAGGCTACAAAGTTTCAATTATAGAAGATAAATAAATCCCAACAAAAATGGCTGTGGCCATGGAGCAAGCAGGAGGTTTGGCTCCGCTCCAGGCTACAAAGTTTCAATTGTAGAAGATAAATAAACCCCAGATACCAGGGCCTCCGCTTGGGTCACCAGGGGGCGTGGCTGGCCTGCAAACCACCACAGGCCCCTTGCCCAGGCCGCCCCATGCCCCAAGGGAACCCCCCACCCTGATCTGGGACACCCTTTAGGGCAAACCAGCTGGCCCCCACCCGTGCACCAGGCCTCTATCCTATCTAATAAAAGAGTAATATGCAAATTGACCATCACTCCAACACACAAGATGTCTGCCCCCATGTGGACACAAGATGGCCACCACAAGATGGCCAGCAGGGGAGGGCAGTTGGGAGTGACCGGGCCTGCAGGGAAGGGCAGTTGGGAGGGACCAGGCCTGCAGGGGAGGGCAGTTAGGGGGGACCCAGGCCTGCAGGGGAGAGCAGTTGGGGGGGGACCAGGCCTGCAGGGGAGGGGAATTAGGGGTGACCAGGCCTGCAGGGAAGGGCAGTTAGGGGCAAACAGGCTGGCAGGGGAGCAGTTAGGCATCAATCAGGCTGGCAGGGGAGTGGTTAGGGGGTGATCAGGCTAGCAGGCAGAAGCAATTAGGGGCAATCAGGAAGGAAGGCAGGTGAGCAGTTGGGAGCCAGCAGTCTTGGATTGTGAGAGGGATGTCCGACTGCCCGCTTAGGATCGGGCCTAAACGGGCAGTCGGACATCCCTCGAGGGGTCCCAGATTGGAGAGGGTGCAGGATGGGCTGAGGGACCCCCCCCCCTGCCGTGCACGAATTTCGTACACCGGGCCTCTAGTCTATATATATAAAAGCCTAAGTGACCATTATGACTGGACAGCCAGACCACCAGACAACTGGCTGGTAGCTATGACGTGCACTGACCACCAAGGGGCCAGTGTGCAGGAGTTGCCCTCTGGTGGTCAGTGCGCTTCCACACCCAACCTCCCATGGCTGGCCAGCCCCAATTGGTCCCTACTGGGACTGGGTGAGACGGCCCCGATCAGCCCTGATCACCAGCCAGGCCGAGGGACCCCACCTGTGCACCAATTCATGCACTGGGCCTCTAGTATTTAAGTATAAAACATGGAGAATGCTAATTTAAATTCTTTTCTATGTTGTAGTATAGGATGAGTGGCCATGATTACTTGAAGAAAAGACAGTAACATATTGCACGTAATAAGCTGTAAGTGCATTTATTTTCTATTAAATATGTTCCATATTCATTTTTATCACAGTGTCTGAGAATATTTCTTGGTCCTGAACCTATGGATAAGTCAGAACTCTTTGGGTAGCGAGTAAGAGAAAATCTGATCCAAACACTGGCTTAAACAAAACAGGAACTTCCTTGATTATGTAAGTGAACAGTCCAGGAATAGGGCTTGCTGCCCTGCTGCTAACTCGGATAAGAGGCTGAAATGGATCACCAGAACCCCCTCCCACCCCCACCCCGCTCTCTCTGTCACAGCTCTATTCTCAGACAAGTTCCCACACAAGATATCAAGATGGCCACAACAAATCTGGGTCTTTCATTAGACGTAAAAATATGGAAAGACAGACAAAGAATCTCTCTTCCAAAAGTCCCAGCAAAAAGTATCATTACTTCTCCAGGATTCTGAATAAGACTTCTGTTCATCAATCAGTCTGGCCGGGAGAATGCAGTATTTGGATTGATTTAGGTCGCAAGTTCTGTGCCTGAGCCAGGGGTGGGCCCCAGCCAAATTAACTGCACTGGGGAGGCAGGGATTTCCACAGATGGGAACGAGAGTACAGTGACCAGCAGAACGGTGGCTGCAGGGTGGGCATGATGAGAACAGCTGCCAGCAAACAGCTGTAGCCTGAGATCATTGGCGTGCAAAGGAAACCCAATAGGAACGAGGTTCTACCAAGAACAAGGAATGCACACTGAACGCAAAAAGGTGGGAAATAGGAGATGTTTACCTCTACCCCTAGATATTCATATTTCACATTGAAGAGTCAATGTTTCGGGACTTGGTATGCAATTTCAAAAAGTAAGAATAATTCATGTTTCGGGACTTGATGTGCAATTTCAGAAAGAAAGAACAGTTGCTTTGTTCTTCCGAACTTAACAAACCCTTCATAAAATGAGCTTTGAGAAGAAGTTTTCATCCTGAGGATTACTGCAAGTGTGAGATGACTCTCGCCTAAAAGCATGTCAGAAATGAGAGACAGTGCTGGGAATCAGCTGCTGTCAGGTCTGGAGGGAATGTCTCATTCGAAAATGATTTAGTCTTTTCCATGTAAGGCTCTTCTATAATATGTAAATTGGAGGTGATTCGTACAACTCAAGGAGCGATAAGATAAGAGCTTGAGTTAAAAGTTTGGGTTAGAAGCAGAGTGACTTTTAAAAATACTTTTAAAGTCAGTTTCTACACTCCTCGAGCATTTAACGGCAAGAAATTTAACCCAGGGCTTTTTCTAAGTCACTGCAGAGAATTAATAATTATCAGAGGGAGAAAAACACTGTACTGGTTTCTGAAGAGGTATTGTCCTGCCCTCGGCACAGGGCCGGGTGGATTGAGCGTGTATAATTTCTCCGAGCTCCTCTGGCAGGGGCCACTAGTAGCCTACCCACCAGCTCTGCCCCACTTCTTTCTTGCTTAAAAAATAAATACACAAATAAAATAGAAGTCTTATTTCACTTGGGCAATGATGTATCCAGTTTCAGGGTCTAAGGAAACCACGCCACCCTCATCTCCCTTTTGTCGTTCCAAGGATGGTCCTGTGGTCAAGTTCTGGCCCAAGAAGACTGCTGAGAGCCTCGATGTTTCTTCCTGCTTCAGGGGACTTCCAGGAAGAGAAAAAGAAAGCCCTTCTGTGGGTCTCCTTCCTTCCTGCTTGGAAGCTGTGAGGCTATAATGTTTAGAACAGCTGCGCCATCTGGCGGTCAGGAGGGGCAGGCCAAGAGAACTGCTAGTTGGTGCAAGACACCTTCCAGCTGCTGAACGCCGCAGACATCACCTGCTTCCACCCGTTTGTTAAGGGGCATATGATGGGTCATACGGTTTGAGCCCTTTCAGTTGGATATTCTGCTGCTTTCAGCCAAAATCATTCATAAGTGATATATCTCTCCCTCAAATTTTTGACTTGTGATTGCCATACTAAAAACCACACAGCTAAATTTGGAGGTTGCACATTTGCCTTGCAAAACCTAAAACGAAAACCTCGTTTTTAAAAGATTCATTCTTGAAGAACATCTATGTCCTAAACTTTCCCATTAAAGTTTGTCCAGTGTTCTCAGCACCACCCCCCAAAAATGTCAAGCCAGACCCTTTTTATCATTTCCTTTGGAAAGCCATTAAATAAATGTATTATTCCCTCACAGCTGACACCTGTCCTACTGTTTCAGATGTGACAATCAGTAAGATCTGAGGAGGAAAGTTCTGAGAACATGATAAGGAAAAGCCTTCACTCACAGCCACACAAAGACACAGCAGCCGCTCCGGAAGGTGGTGGCAGGCGGCACACCCAGAGGAGTGTAAATAGAATGGCAGGGCTTCATAAAGGAAGTTTAAGTATCAAATGGAATTCGACTAAATAACCATTTTTATTTCTATCAACTCTAATACTCAAGGATGGTATGCTCTAGGATCTCACATTTTTAAATGAAAAATGTCTATTTTGTTTGATTCTACAGAACTGTTTTATTACAGTCATCTCTCCTTAAATATTTTATATATAGCCCCTCTTTTTTTTTTTTTTTTTTGCTTTCTGAGTGCCTACTTATCATCCTTAATATCATGTAACCCAAATTCCATATCCACCTGTGTACTAAAATGTTTTTAGTTTATTATTGACTAAAGATTCAGGCCAAATCCAACACATTTTTCTTAATTTTTATAATTAGGTACTTTTTATTATTAATTATTTTATTTCTGCAAATGTTACAAAGAATCTACATGTATTTTTAGAATCTTCATTCTTATATATATACTAGGAGCCCAGCGCATGAAATGATGCAGCACCACCCACCCACCCGCCACCCTGCCCTGACACCAGAACCTCTCCACCCAGAGCTCCAGCGTGCCTGGCCCAGCCCCCGACCCCTCTGGCCTTCTCTGGCCACTTCAAGCCCCACCCTCAGTCCCTCAAGTGACCTCGGGCTGGTCTCGCCTTCTCCGGGCGCCTCCCCACTTCTGCCCTGTCTCCGGAGCAATGTGGCGGCTCCGCCCCGTCATGGCGCCAGAAGAGAGCGTGGAAGCCTCCCGCCTGCTGCGCTGTGCTCCTTCCTCTGGCAGGTGGGTGGTGGGGCTCTCTGAGTGCAAGCGGTGGGCGGCGAAGAACTGGTGAGGGGGCACTACAGGCTCTCACCCCCGCCCTCCCCGGCATGGGATGGTCCCACCTCCTCCATGCGCCTCCCCACTTCCACCCTGTCTCCAGAGCAACGCCTGGCAGTGTGCACAGGCAGCCTCCTGCTGATAGGAGCTAATAAAGAGCTAATATGCTAATGGGCCGGTCATTACGCATTACGGCGTGCCGACCATTAGCATATTAGCTCTTCATTAGTATAGATGCCTACAATTTTAAAATTTGTCAGCCTGTTCTTTGTGTGTCTCTGAGTCTGTTTATATTTTGTTTGCTTGTTTATTTTGTTCACTAGCCCTGCGCACGAATCCGTGCACCAGTAGCTCACCAGTAGCTCTCTACCACACTCCAGTAGCTCTCCCCACCCTCCCCCAGCTTGCTGCCCTGCCCCCTCCTGTAGCTCTCCACTGCCAGTTTGTAGCTCACTGCCCCACCCTCCTGCGGATCCATGATCCGGTCATTACTTGGTCAGTCATTACGCTTCACAGCGTAATGACCATTTACATATTACATCTTTATTATATAGGATTAGATTGCACATATAAGTGAAAACATATGGTATTTGTCTTTCTCTGACTGGCTTATTTCACTTAGCATAATAACCTCTAGTCCACCCATGCTGTCACAAAACCTTCTTGATGGCTGAGTAGTATTCCGTTGTGTAAATGTACCAGTTTTTTTATCCACTGTCAGAAGGGAGGGGAGTTGGAGGGCTGGGTGAAATAGGTGAAGGGATTAAGCAAAAACAAAAATTAGCCCTAGCTGGTTTGGCTCAGGGGATAGAGTGTCCAAAGGGTCCCAGGTTTGATCCAGGTCCAGGGCTCGTATGTACCTTGGTTGCAGGCTCCTCCCCTGCCCGGGCCCTGGTCAGGGTGAGGGTGAGGGTGGGGTGGGGGTGAGGCAACCAATCGATGTGTTTCTCTCATATCGATGTTTCTCTCTGTCTTTCCCTCTCTCTTCCATTCTCCCTAAAAATCAATGGGAAAATAACCGCTGGTGAGGATTAACAATAAAACAAAACAACAACCAAATAAAGAAGTCTAGACACAGTATGGTGATTATCAGAGGGAAAGAGGGTGGGGACAGGTAGAAGAGGTTAAGGAGTATGGATAGGCAGTGACAGACAGATGGAGACCAGACTTTGGATGGGGAACACATGATATAATATATGGTGATTTTTATAGAATTGTGAACTTGAAACCTATGGACTCTTATTAACCAACCAGAGGCCCGATGCACAAAAGCAGTGCAAGAGTAGGCCTTCCTTCCCCAGCTACCGGCACCAGCTTCCCTCTGGCAGCCGGGACCGGGGCTTCCTCCAGCCAGCAGGCACCCGGGACCCGGGATTCCCTTACAGCCCCCGCTTTGTCAGGAAGGTCGTCTGGAAGGATGTCCGGTCTTATAAGCATATTACGCTTTTATTATTATAGATTACTAGAGGCCCGTTGCATGAAGAGATTCGTGCAATAGGCCTTCCTTTCCTTGGCTTCCAGCACCGGTTTTCCTCCGGCACCCGGGACCCAGGCCTTCACTCCGGCCAGAGTCTGCTTTCTTTGTCTTTGCTGCAGACTCAGGCCGGGGTCTGCCATCTTCGTCTTTGCTGCAGACTCAGGCCGGAGTCTGCCATCTTCGTCTTTGCTGCAGACTCTGGCCAGAGTCTGCTATCTTCATCTTCCCTCCGGAGTCAGCAGTCTTGTCTTCGCTGCGGCACTCCGCTCCCATAGATCCCTTTGCCCCCGCCCTCCCTCTCATAGCAGGCTCCTGCCCGGCCTGGCCACTCCACGCCTGGAGCAGCTGGGCAGCTGCCATCTTTGGCCTTCTAATTTGCATGCTCACTCTGATTGGCTGTGGGCGTAGCAGAGGTGCGGTCAATTTACGTGTTTGTCTACTATTAGGTAAGATTATAGATGTAATCCCAATTGTGGGGTGTTCTCTCTTTTCCCGTCCAGCACGGAAAAGGAACAGGTCCGGTTCCTGAGTGGAGGAGCTGGGGATTAAGAAATAAAAGAAAGAAAGAGACAAGAGGCAGAAATAGAAGCAAAGCTGGGAGCCGGGTGGGACGCTGCTTCCTCTGATGGAGGGGCAGGTCGCCCAGAGCCGACACAGCACATTTATTTATATTCCAAAGTACAAGGGGGTTTCACCGAAAAACTTAGGATCCAAGGAGCTTGGATGGGCCCAGGTCCTATTCATTCCCTAAATTCCCGGTGCTAGGTGCAAGACTGGATTTACACCTCAACGCCCGCTTCCAGCACCTGGACAAAGGTAAAAGTCAGTACTGATAACACCCCCCACCTTCTTGGGGAGGGCGTAACCAAGACACGGCTCTGCCAGTCGCCTCAGGCTCAGCTGACAACAATTTAAAGAATGTCCATGTGCCTTCCCAGGGGGCCCTCTACACCAATAAATTCAATAAAAATATTTTTAAAACATGTTTTAAAGGCCAATTATTTGATCAATCATGCCTATGTAATGAACCTGCCATAGAAATCCAAAGGATGGGGTTTGATGAACATGTGTTGATGCTGGGGGAGTGGTGTGCCCAGAGAGGGCATGGAAGCTTTGCGCCCTCCCCATGCACCATGCCCTGTGTATCTCTTCCTCTGGCTGTCCCTAAGTTATACCTTTTTTTAATTTTTTTTTTTTTATTGATTCAGAGAGGAAGGGAGAAGGAGAGACAGAAACATCAATGATAAGAATCATTGATCAGTTGCCTCCTGCATGCCCTCTACTGGGGATTGAGCCCACAACCAGGGCATGTGTCCTGACCAGGAATAGAATCGTGACCTCCTGGTTCATAGGTCGACACTCAACCACTAAGCCACACCAGTCAGGCTATACCTTTTATAATAAACCAGTAACCTAGTAAAAAATATATATATATACAATGTGAAATAATAAAATATTAAAAAAATACAGTATACAATGTGAAAAAAACACCTGTTACAGTTACTTACTGTCATTGATATACTTGTTACCTGTTCTTTCCTGTTAGTTTTCACATATGCCTTGCATTATTTTTCCAGCTTTTTAAGATATTATTGGCATGTAACATTTATAATGTTTAAGGTGTTACAACGTGATGATTTGATACACGTATACATTGCAAAATGTTTACCACAATAAGGTTTGTTAACACTTCCATTGCCTCACATAATTATCTTTCTGTGTGAGTGGTGAGAACATTTAAGATCTACTCACTTAGCAACTTTCAAGTATATAATAGAGTACTGTTAGTTATCGTCATGCTGTACTTTAGATTCCCAGAACGTACTCATCTCCGATCTGGAAGTTTGCGCCCTTCTTAATCTTTCTCCTCCCTGGACTTCTCCTGCATCTGAGCCTGTCTTCCAAGCCCTGCTTGAAATTCTCTTGCTCCTTCCTTCTCTGACATTCCAGACACTTGAGAGGTTTTTTCCTTGTAGTTCTTATCGAGATACAAGTAAATCATCTGGGGGAACTTGAATTCCACACTTTCAGGTTCTAGTCCAAGAATTCTGAGTCAGTGGGTCAAGTGTGGGGTGCCTTTGGCCAAACACCCTGTGCTTAGGGTGTACATTTCCCCTAATCCCTCGCCCGTCGATTCTGTTTTGTAAGCAAGGGGGAAGTGGGCAATGGCTGTTAGTTAGGCTGTGAAGTTCTGTTCAATATTACACAGTTAAATGTGGGTTTTAAACTAACCAGGAAAAGGCTTGCCAGCGGATGTTAAAAAGGGGAACTTCTCAAGTACTAGAAAGCCTACTAACCATAAGGAAAAGAATGATAATTTAAGCTGTGTTAAAATTAATAACTTCTATGCATCAACAGATTCCATTAAGAGACTGGAAAGTTACAGAATGGGAAATGATAGTTGTATCATATGTTATTGAAGAAAGACTTGTATCTAGAATAAAGAACTCTGACAAACACATAAGAAAACTATGGACAACCCAATGGATGTTCACAAAGACTGGAGAGAGCCCATGAGAGAGCCCGTTTCCAGCATTTAACTAGCCCTGGATAATTGTGAAGCCATCTTACAAAAATGTCAGCCAAAGAAGAACCTTCTTACCTCTCCTGTTGCCTTCCCACCACTCCTGTTCTCACTTTTATCTCGGCTCCTTTTAGAGTTACTAACAAAGAGGACATACCTTGTAGGTCAGAAAGGAGGAGAGTGAGAAAAAGAAAATCAGTACGCACAGATCTGTGCCTGCAGCAGGTAGTAGCGGGGAAAAGATTTAATTACTGAATTAAGGTGCTTTCACAGTGTTTTGGTGATTTTTTCACTGGGTATGTAATTCCATGTTGACAGCTATTTACTTTAGCACATCAAAGGTTTCATTCCTTAATATTTTGGCTTCCATAATTGCTGCTGAGAATTCAGCAGACTTCTTTGAACGTAGATTGTCTTTCTGCCTCTGGCTACTCTTGTTTCGCTTTGCCTTTGGTTGCCTCTGTTCCGGACGATATGACTGTGTGTGGCTTTCTTTATATGGTTCTGCTTGTGATTCATGGGGCTTCCTGAATCTGTGAGTTGATGGCTAAAGCTGAAAATTCCCAGCTATTATCTCATTAAATGTTGCTTCTGTCCCATCCTTTTATACTTAAGACTCCAATTGAACATGTTAGACATTTTCCTTCTATTGTGTTTTCTCTCTTTCCACTCTTTTTTCTCTTTGTGCTTCATTGGAAATGCTTTATTTTGACCTGTCCTCATGTGTACTAATTCTTTCTTAACTGTATTTAATTTGTTTTTAAATCCATCCATTGATTTAATTCAGGTTACTCTATTTTTTACTATTAGAATTTCTATTTGGTTCTTTTACAATTCTATGTCATTTTTAAAAATACTGTACAGTTACTTTCAAACTTGACTTTTATCTGTTTGAACTTCCTAAGCCTAGTTGCTTTATAATTTATATCTGGAATCCTTGAGGGTTTGTTATATTTTTCTTGTTCATGGTGTTTTATCATCCTATTTACCTGGGTACTTTTTATTATGTTCTGACAATTGTATTTTTTACCCAATTATTCAGATTTAATAAACATGTTAAAGAAGATTAAACTTGACCATGTTTTGTGTTATTCATATGTGATATATTTTTCTATTGGTCTTTCTTCCCAGTCAAACATGAAAAAATAAGATTTCCCTTGCTGCCAATATTTCCCATATAAGTATTAAGCTTTCAAATCTGTATGAATGTCAAGGATCACAAATTATTCTATCTAATAAAGAGGGAATATGCTAATTGACCCTCACACCATTGAAAAGATGGCGGTGCCCACAGCCAATAAGGACAGAATATGCTAATTGGCTGCCCCACCCTCAACGATGGCGGCTCCCACAGCCACAAGATGGCGGCGCCCAGTCCCCTCAGCCCTCCAGCTGCCCAGGGCCAGTATGAGGTGCAGGCAAGCCTCGGATGGCGGCTGCCGAGCTGCCCAGGGCTGCCCGAGGCTCACGTAACCAGGGCCGGCCAAGGCTTGCGCTGCCGGCA
Organism: Plecotus auritus; assembly: GCF_963455305.1. Lineage (NCBI taxonomy): Eukaryota > Metazoa > Chordata > Mammalia > Chiroptera > Vespertilionidae > Plecotus > Plecotus auritus. Next base: position 165,245,218 of record NC_137782.1, read on the forward strand.
GTGGCAGCAGCAGAGGTGTGATGGGGCATTGCCTTCCCCTGATTGCCGGGTCGCCTCCCGCCCCTGAGGGCTCCTGGACTGTGAGAGGGGGCAGGCCGGGCTGAGGGACTCCCCCCATCTAGTTTTTAAATAATTGTGGAAATTTTAAAACATGGCTAATGGAAGATAGAATTGTTAATGTGATAACCAAGCTAGACGAGGTTATGCGGCAGGAGTTGGTTTAACCCACTGACGTTTATTTTCTACTCCCATGAAGTTGGCCGCAGGCACTGTGGCTCTTCCAGGCAGCTCCCTTCCAGGCATGCCTGACATCCCGGCTCTTTCCATCTTTGGGTCACACCCTCTCGACGTTTGGCCTTTGCTGTGGCGGTAGCAGGAAAAGAAAGAGGCATCAAAAACTAGCAAGTGTCTTCCCGCCAGGCTTTGTCCCAGAAGGGACACAGGCCCCTTCTACTGACAGTTCACTTGTCATAACTAGTCACACAGACCCACCTACTGCAAGGCAGCTGGGAAATGCATGGGAGCACATGGATATTCAGTGATTCGTAAATTAAAATGAATCAGATCACTTCAGACGTGATTGAACTGAAGATGAACTCCTCGAAATATTTCCAAGTAAGAGTTATTCCCGAAACAATAGAAAAGCCATGGTGTCATTTCCAGTATTTAAAGAAGCAGATACACCCTCCTCCCCCTGCCCCTCCAGTGGCCCCTCTCAATTTTTTTAAGAGGTTCTGACAGCTTCAAAACATAAAACACAGCGTGGAACTTTGTTTATTCTTGGATAGTTGCCTCATATTTAAAAGAAAAGAATTTGATAGAGTGACCTATCATGTCACTTAAGAGTTCTTGAAAAGATTATTTAACAACCAAAGACAGTTACTTATTTCAACGTGGGATAATTTTTTCAAAATTCTAGTTCTTTAACCAAAACTTCAACTGTGCATCAGAAATTCCAGTTCCTTAAAAAAAAAAAAAAAAAAGCATTTGACAAGTGAACTGGAGATGCAGGTAAATCCCATGCATCTGGTTTATATCACACAGGATTTCTATCCAAGGACCTTCATTTTTTTAAAGAATGCATTTTGTTTCGCAACATAAGTTTTTAAAAAGTGAAACACCATTCCTCAGTGCAATGGCAAGGGGTGGGTCAGCTTATTCAAAAATGAACAAAACTTACACCAGTAAAGCTCTGCTCTTCGTATATAACAACATACTGTGTCTAAGTTTTAGCAAGAGAACACTTCCATAAGAGAATTTTACTAAATTTGTTAATAATGCTTCCTGTGTTCTGCGTATTGGAAAAAAAAATTTTTTTTTGAGAAATTACTGGTAGTAGTCTCTACACTTGTGGTTGCAAAATCAGATTTTATAGGGTCTAAATGGGTAGATGAAGCAGATACGTGGGAGTTGTGGAGATAGGCCAATTATTTGGAGTTCCTTGGAATATACTGAATTATGACATTTTGAGGGAAAGGCATAATACTTTAATTTTAAAACACCAGTAGGGCTGGAATTTGCTGGGCGAGCCAACTGAGGCCTAGCAGGACAAAGGAGTTGAGCTTTACAGAGGAGAGCGTTTATCAGGACGGGGTGGAATCTAACCTGGGGAAGGAGTGCAGCCGCTCTGTGGCTGCAGAATTCATTATTGGGATTAATATACTATGGGGATGACCCCGTAAGGCAGATCTCCCATTCTTAATCTTTTTAGCTAGGCTACTAAGGGCATTGCTATTTGCAATGCGATGCTGTTACTCTTTATTTGCTCTACTCATTTGTCTCCGTGGTCGGCAAACTGTGGCTCGCGAGCCACATGCGGCTCTTTGGCCCCTTGAGTGTGGCTCTTCCACAAAATACCACGGCCTGGGCGAGTCTGTTCTGAAGAAGTGGCGTTAGAAGAAGTTTAAGTTTAAAAAATGTGGCTCTGCCAAAACCGGTTTGGCTCAGTGGATGGAGCATCGGCCTGCGGACTGAAGGGTCCCAGGTTCGATTCCGGTCAAGGGCATGTACCTTGGTTGCGGGCACATCCCCAGTGGGAGGTGTGCAGGAGGCAGCTGATCGATGTTTCTCTCTCATCGATGTTTCTAGCTTTCTATCCCTCTCCTTTCCTCTCTGTAAAATATCAATAAAATATATTTTAAAAAAATGTGGCTCTCAAAAGACATTTCAATCGTTGTCCTGTTGATATTTGGCTCTGTTGACTAATGTGTTTGCTGACCACTGGGTTACCTTAGCCTCTGCCTGGCAGGAGCGCAAATGTATGAAGAAGGCTCCATCGGACAGGCTGCTCTCCAATCACACGCTCGTCTGTCTTCCTCCACAATGTTTGGTTTTGACGGAAGCGTTTCTTCTCCAGCCAGGTTTCTGTCCTGCAGCAAACACAGGGCCTTGCATGTGGTCCCGCTGTGATAATTGGATCACTTTCGTCTTTTCTTCGCGTTCATTACTTCATAGTTCTTTTTTTTTTTTAATATATTTTATTGATTTTTTTACAGAGAGGAAGGAGAGGGAAAGAGAGTTAGAAACATTGATGAGAGAGAAACATCGATCAGCTGCCTCCTGCACACTCCCCACTGGGGATGTGCCCACAACCAAGGTACATGCCCTTGACCGGAATCGAACCTGGAACCCTTCAGTCCACAGGCAGACGCTCTATCCACTGAGCCAAACCGGTTAGGGCTACTTCATAGTTCCTCACTTCGCTTTTTTTAGGAGAATACATGCATATGGGGTTTCACACGCATGTTTCAGGGAAGAAAGATGCTGTGGGAGAAACATGCGGAAGTACGCGATCGGGTTCCCACTGGTTGCAGTTGTGCAGCCTCCATTCACAGTCTCTGTCACAACGGCTGGTCTACGAATTCCGAAGGTGAAAATTCAGTTGGTTCTGAGCTTGCCTTATCTTGCCTTGTTTTAAACTGCTTGTCAATTCTATTATCTTTCACTACAACACACACACACACACACACACACACACACACACACACACACACACACACAAACATTTTTGTCTTCATTGTTTGAAGGAAAAGCAGCTTGAGATCTGGGTCTGATAGATTTTGTGCTCTGGGAAGAGGGTACTCAGGGTCAACAGTCAGATAAGGTGAGATGGAGCCAGGTGAGCTGGCTCAGGTGGAGACAGCTCCTGTCAGGCCTCCCACCGCCAGCTGACTGCCAAGGCAAATGACCTGAAATTAGGGAGAGAATCTGATTCTGCTGAATCCAGAAAACCTCCCTAAGATAGGCGAATGTGATGTTACCAGCTAAAAACAAAAAACAAAAAACCATCCCAAAACCTGCTCTAGCTGGTTTTCTAAGGTCCTGGGAACCAGGATCGTCCTCCTCCCTCCACTTTGTCCAGGGAAACTTCTAAACACAATGCATACCTTGGGTTCATCCCAGGCTAGACTAATGCTAATTTTTTTTTTAAATATATTTTATTGATATCTAACAGAGAGGAAGGGAGAGGGACAGAGAGCCAGAAACATCGATGAGAGAGAAACATCGATCAGCTGCCTCCTGCACACCCCCCACCGGGGACGTGCCCGCAACCAAGGCACATGCCCCCGACCAGAATCGAACCCGGGACCCCTCAGTCCGCAGGCCGACGCTCTATCCACTGAGCCAAACCAGCTAGGGCTAGACTAATGCTAATTAAAGTTATTTTTGAAATAAACATAAAAATCAGTTGTTCAGTTAAGTCTTTCAGCCCTGAAGAAGGCAGGGGGAAATTCCAAGAATTCTGGGTCTGAGAAAAATCCAGGAATTCCAATTATGCAAGGGGAATCTGTATCACAACGTCATGATCACAAGTAGTAAGTCAGTCTGTAAATCCCAAGAATTTTGGAGGTGAAAGGATGAGGAGAAAGCAAAGTAACAATCATCATGACCCATGAAGTTTTGTCTATCAAAGAAAGAGGTCAGAAATAAAAATTAGAGTTGTATATCAATGTAATACCAATATTCTCAGTGAAAATAAATGATCTTTAAAAACAGTCTGTACATTAATACATTTAATAGGAATAAATAAATATGAATATGTTAATCTCCTAAAAGCTAGAGTAGCTATAATTATTATTATCAGACAAAGTTGACTTTAAGGCAAAACCATTACTAAGGATAGGGAATAACTTCATAATGATAAAAGATTTTATTCACCAGGGCGATATAAACATTTTTAATGTGTATGCACTTTATAACAGAGACTGGAAATATATAAAACAAAAATAGAACTAAAAAGAGAAAGATAGAAAGGAAAAATTATTATTATGGATTTTAATATAATTCTTTCATTAATTCCAGGTAGATGATAAGATAATAACTTATCTTCTAAGAGCTTTAAAGTTTTGCCTTCACAATTGTCTGTGATCTACCTGGAATTACCCTAACTGTTAGGGTAATAATTTCATGAAACAATTTTCTTTAAAAAGATATATTTTCTACCAAGACATAGAAACACACTGATCATAAAAAAGAAATTTGGTAAATTTGACCAAATTAAAATTAAGAACTTCTGTTTATCAAAAGATAATGTAAAAATCTGAGGGGAAAAAGCTCTAAAATAGGAAAAAATATTTACAATACATAAAACTAAGGGTTTATATTGATAATTCATTTAAAAAGAATAAAGAGTCCTGGGTGATTTCTCAGTGGTTAGACTCAGTATCGGCCTGCGGACCAAAAGGCCTTGGGTTCGATTCCCGGTCAAGGCCACATACCTTGGTTGCGGGTTTGACCCCTGGCCCCCATCGGGCACATGTGGGAGGCAACCAATCAATGTATCTCTCTCAAGTTGATGTTTCTCTCTCTCCCCCCTCCCTTTTCCTTCCCTTCCATTCTGTCTGAAAATCAATGGAAAAAATATCCACAGGTGAGGATAAAAAAAAGAAGAAAAGAACTTCCATAAGTCAGTAAGAAAAAGCCAAGGACTAAGTAGGAAAATTTTCAAATACTTGAAAGGCTTTTTCACAAACAGGAAACCTAAAAGGTTAATAAACATATGAAAATGTACTAAGCTTTATTAGCCATCATGGAAGTGTACTAGATTGCCAAAACTTTAAAATTTGACAATACCAAATGGTGAAGACATAGAACAAAAGGGATGCTTAGACTTTGGTATTTATATTACCACTAGTGGCCTGGTGCACAAATTCGTGTACATGGAAAGGAAATTAATTAGAAGGAATATTTTAATATTGCTATTTGCCTTTTCTCTATAATAGAAGTGTCAACCAAATTCATGACCAACAATGACAGATCGAAACACACGCATGTGATTGGCGCCAGCGAGAGCTTTATATGTATCGCACATACACAAGTCAACTTAGCCTTTTATCTATATACTAGGTGAATTGTGGTGTAGGTATATGAAGGACTATTGCTCAGCAACATAAGGAAATGAACTACAGCTACAACTGGGACATGAAGTAAACTCACAACCATATGAGGGGATGAAAGAAGCAAAAATATGTATTTTCTGCTTCCAATGGTGTAAAGACCAAAAGCAAACAAAACTAAATTACATTTTTTAGAGATAAGTATTGTGCGGTAGATGGCAAAAACATAAACAAGAGCAGGGGACAATCATCATCAAACTTGTTATGGCAGTTACCTCTGGGGGGAGAGAGGTTTGTGATTTGGGACACAGTGAAATTCCAGAGTGTTGGTTATGTTCTTTTCCTTGACCTGTGATGATTACATGGATGTTTGCTTTATAAATTATACTTAAACTATGCATTCATATTTTATGCATGTTTCTGTATGTATTCTATTTGTAATAAAAATATATACAAAAGAAAGCTAGAAAATTACTGAGTTAAGCATCTAACTTAAGATGTTAGAATTACAGAATAAAAGCAAAGAGTAGAAAAATAATAACCTAAGCAAGATATTATATAATGTAGTATATATTATATATGCATTATATATTTTATATATCTATAAAATACATTATATGTTTATATATAAATTTTATTTATTTTACACATAAATCTCATACTTTGTATAGAAATTATACATATTTATATACATATAATACATATATAGTTAAATAGAAAATAGAGGAGCATCAAAGCCAAAAGTTTAGTCAATGAAAAGACAAACCTCCTTAAAGACTAATCAAGGCAAAAAAATAAGGTACAAATAACATGAGAAATAAAAAATAGGATATAACTACAAATGCTTAAGAGATTTGAAAACATAAAAACATATTTTGAACAATTTTTTAAAAGAAATAGTTTTAACAACTTTTTAAAAAATATATATGTTTATTGATTTCAGAAAGGGAGGGTGAGGGAGAGAAAGATAGAAACATCAATGATGAGAGAGAATTATAGATTGGCTGCCTCCTGCATGCCCCAAGCGAGGGATTGAGCCCACAATCCTGGCAGGTGCCCTGACCGGGAATTGAACCCTGACCTCCTGGTTCATTGTTCGACACTCAACCACTGAGCCATGCTGGCTGGCCTTAACAACTTTTTGCCAACCAATTTGAAAATAGAGAAATATAGCTCACTAAAACTGACTCAGGAAAAAATAGAAAGCCTGCAGGGTTTTATAACAATTAAAGAAAACTGAATCAGTTTAAACTATTCTCACAAAGAAAACAATAGACCCAGACAATTTTAGGAATAAGTTCTCTCAAATAATTCCAGAAGTAAATAATTTCAGTCTTATTACAAACTATTCTAGAGGCTAAAAAAAGAATAAATACACATAACTCACTTTATGAGGCTAACTTTACTTTGACATCAAAACCTTGACGAGAAGAGTACATGATAGCCCTAACTAACTGGTTTGGCTCAGTGGATAGAGTGTCGGCCTGTGGATTGAAGGGTCCCAGGTTCAATTCCGGTCAAGGGCATGTACCTTGGTTGTGGGCACATCCCCATTGGGGGTGTACAGGAGGCAGCTGATCGATGTTTCTCTCTCATTGATGTTTCTAACTCTCTATCCCTCTCCCTTCCTCTCTGTACAAAATCAATAAAATATATTTTTAAAAAAAGAAGAGTACATGATAGGAAAATTACAAACCAAACTCAAACAGAGAAACAAATATCCTAAACAAAATATTAGGAAAAGGAATTTAGCAATATATGAAATGATAATATGTCATGTCCAAGTTAGATTTAACTCAAGAATGCAAGATGAGTATATTACCGTAGTTACCTAGGCTGCGTTAAAAACAAAACATGAAAACAAAACGACAATACTCAAAAAAACTGTGGCTTGAAACAACAATTTATTTCCTCCCAGAATGCGATGGGTCGGCTGGGTTGGTCTTGCCTGGGTCACTTGCATGGCTGCCATCAACTGGGAACTCAGATGGGGGGGTGTGGCCTAAGGTGACCCCACTCACATATCTGGGGTCTCATTTGGGATGTCTGGAATGGCTGGGATTCTGGGCCCCTCTCCCTCCATGAGGTCCGTCACCCTGGGCTTTTCCATGTTTAGAGAAGCATTCTAAGGAGAGAGCAAAAGAACAAAGCTTCCTGAAGCCAAGGTTTGGAAATCACCGAGTGTCACTTCCACCATATTCTCCAGTGGTCGGCAAACTCATTAGTCCACAGAGCCAAATAGCAACAGGACAATGATTGAAATTTCTTTTGAGAGCCAAATTTTTTAAACTTAAACTTCTTCTAACGCCACTTCTTCAAAATAGACTCGCCCAGGCCGTGGTATTTTGTGGAAGAGCCACACTCAAGGGGCCAAAGAGCAGCATGTGCTCGCGAGCCGCGGTTTGCCGACCACTGTTAATCAAACAAAACACAGGTCCAAGTAGATTGAAGGGAATGAATGGCGGGTCACAAGGCAAGAGGGTAGGAAGGAATTACACTATCCAATATTAAGACTTACAATAAAGCTTACTATAAAGTAATCAAAGTAGCTACCATGAGTTCAGTCCTAATATAGAGATTTTAATAAAAGGAAAAGTTTTCTTAAAGATAAAAACGTTCATTATTTATTTAATTGTATATTCCCCCTTCCAAAAAAAAAAGATTTGAGTCATTAAAATAAATAGAGTCCTGATTAAATGAATGAATGAATGACAAGTGAAAACATGAGGGTAAAACAAAGCCCAAAAGTCACTTAGAAGTAATACACAGCCCTGACCAGTTTGGCTCAGTGGATAGAGCATCGGCCTGCGGACTCAAGGGTCCCAGGTTCGATTCTGATCAAGGGCATGTGCCTTGGATGCGGGCACATACCCAGTAGGGAGTGTGCAGGAGGCAGCTGATCGATGTTTCTCTCTCATCGATGTTTCTAACTCTCTATCCCTCTCCCTTCCGCTCTGTGAAAAATCAATAAAATATATTAAAAAGAAAAAGAAGTAATACACAACATACCAACTGTAAGATCCTCGCCACCCTCCAGAACTACCAGCAGATTTAGCTTTCTAGCAGCCAGCCCGAAGAAAGAAGGAAAGTCTGTTGCGCGTCAGTCGTGTTCATAAGATAAAAGATAAAAGCAGATGCTCAAAAGAAAATAGTTTCCTAATTCTGTGAATGAGAGAAATGTCTCCCATTTAGGAAAACAACTGTGTGGGGCCAGTGAGGGTGCCAAATGCCGACAGCCTCGGAGCCAGCAGCTTCCGCAGTGGCGAGAGGAGCATTGCTGGCACAAACAGCAACAATTTGACACCAGGTGTTGGCGGCCTGGGAACAGAGGACAGTGAGAGGTGGCAGACGGCCGTGGTGTGGCCTTCCGTCAGTCTCTGAAGAGAGAAGAGCAAGAATAGAAACGTCAGGGCAGCCAGGAGAACAAACGCACAGGACACTTGTGAGATGACACAGAGAGAGTCCAAGATCTCTTTAGGAGGAAACTGAGGAGGAAGAGAGCGAGAGATTGCTATGTAACTATTATTTGGGACCTCAGATCACACATGTGATATGTGGGGTTTTTTCCGTTTTTGTCAAATTAAGACATATATCTCTTTTTAAAAAATTAATAGAACTGTTAGCTTACAGTGAAAAAAAAAAAAAAAAGCAGAATTCTGCCCCGTTTATTCTCATCCCCAAATTCCCATACCTTTTCTTTTTTTAAAAAAAATATATTTCTTTATTGCTTTCAGAGAGGAAGGGAGAGGGATAGAGAGATAGAAACATCAATGATGAGAGAGAATCATTGATCGGCCGCCTCCTGCACGCCCCCTACTGGGGATTGAGCCCACAACCCGGGCATGTGCCCTTGGCCAGAATCGAACCTGGGACCCCTCAGTCCGCAGGCCGACGCTCTATCCACTAAGCCAAACCGGCCAGGGCCCCATACCTTTTAAGGAACTTCTTTAAACTTTTGATTGTTTCTTCTGGCTTTATCTCTATGTATCTAAATTATGTGCTTCCATTTCCATTTCTAGATTTTACTTCAGCTATTACACACTGATTTGTTACTATGGTAAATAAAGATTTAGCTCTCTTAAATCATCTCCCTCAAATATAGTCACTCACATGTATTTCCTCATTCCCATTTTCCCAAATTAGGTTACATTGGGCATTATTTTTCTAAATAAGTATTTATTATGTATATTATTATTATTATTAGGGTCTATTATTCACAGCTCTGATAGTGTATAACAACATTTCCTTCCTGAACAACTTCATGTTTTTCCAGTATTAATAATTGCCTTGGTTTTTCTTTTTTTTATGATAATCAAAAATATTTTTTATTGTTTAAAGTATTACATTTATTAGTACATATATCTCCTTTTTTTTCCCCATTGACCTTCCCCCAGCCTCCCCTACCCCCTGTTGCATGCCCTCATCCCACCCCCCCAGTGTCTTGTGTCCATTGGTGTGCTTATATGCATGCATACACGTCCTTTGGTTGATCTCGTTCCCTCCCTCCCCAACACTCCCCAGCCTTCCCACTGTAATTTGACAGTCTGTTCGGTGCTTTGCCGCCTCTGTATCTATCTTTCTGTTCATCAGGTTATAATGTTCTTTATTTTCCATAAATGAGTGAGATCATGTGGTATTTTTCTTTCATTGCCTGGCTTATTTCACTTAACATAATGCTCTCCAGGTCCATCCATGCTGCTGCAAATGGTAAGAATTCTTTATTTTTTTATAGCAGCATAATATTCCATTGTGTAGATGTACCATAGTTTTCTAATCCACTCAGCTGCTGATGGGCATTTAGGCTGTTTCCAAATCTTAGCTATGGTGAATTGTGCTGCTATGAACATAGGGGTGCATATATCTTTTCTGATTGCTGTTTCTAGTTTCTTGGGATATATTCCTAGAAGTGGGATCACTGGGTCAAATGGGAGCTCCATTTTTAGTTTTTTGAGGAAACTCCATACTGTTCTCCACAGTGGCTGCACCAGTCTGCATTCCCACCAGCAGTGCATGAAGGTTCCTTTTTCTCCGCATCCTCACCAGCACTTGTCATTTGTTGACTTGTTGATAATAGCCATTCTGACAGGTGTGAGATGGTACTGCCTTGTCGTTTTGATTTGCATCTCTCGGATAATTAGTGACTTTGAGCATGTTTTCATGTGTCTCTTGGCCTTCCTTCTGTCTTCTTTCGAAAAGATTCTATTTAGGTCCGTTGCCCATTTTTTTACTGGATCATTTATTTTTTATTAAGTTGTATAAGTTGCCTGTAGATGTTGGAGATTAAACCTTTATCAGTGATAACATTTGCAAAAATGTTCTCCCATACAGTGGGCTTTCTTGTTGTTTTGTTGCCTTGGTTTTTCTTACGTGTTTGCTTATGGATGCATGTCAAAATCACTAACTCAACTCCAAACTATCCAATTAAACTAAAAATTATTTCTGAGTACAGTCAAATACTTGGAACTCCATACATCTAGTTTTCTCCCCAGAAATCTCTCTTGGAGCACTCTGTCTTCATTCTCTTCTCTGTGCCTGATGTTTACTAGGCCTGCTGCCCAACTGTCATCCTGAAGCTTCCCATCACTAAAATCCTGGGAATTCTTCCCCGCTTGCCTATGTGTCAGATCTTCTGTTTCTTGGATATATTTTCTCTTTCTTGGATTCTTCCCTTTTCACATCATGTAGTATTTCTAAGTAAAAGTGTCATTATTTTACCCTCATACCCAAGTGATAATTTGCCTAGGTATAGAATTTTAGGCCGGAAATGTTTTTTTCCTCAGAATTTTAAGGCACTCTATACTTTCCCCCCTCAGACTACTCCAGTGTTCTTTTGTTTGGCTTTTCTGTGTCCTGAATTGCTTCTCCCTCCTTTGAATTCTTGTTACGGCTTGTTTGCTTGTTTGCACATTTAGTGTCAATTGTCTTTGTTTCTCTTGTCTGTCTTTTTCAAGTATCTGGTGATCTTTTGTTGTCATTCAGATTTTAAAATAAGGCCCTAACCCGTTAATGGGAAGATTTGAGTACGTATGCTGGATTTGCAACTGGTGAACGTTGCTGTGGAATGACTGGACACACATATTCATATTTCTTTAGGGCTGTTCACTTTCTCCAGAGAAGAAAGCTTGAACCTTCTGATCGGTAGGTTCAAGGGGGCAGAGCCATCAGCATGCTGCCTTTCAGCTTGCTTGGCACTGAAAATTTCAAGAGAGAGGGTGGAGGGTCTTTCTTCACTATATGGACTTTGTCTTAACCCCATTCTATAGTGTGGTGCTTCTGCTTTTCTACACTGTGCTTGTCCCTGAATTGGGGTCTGCATTTTCAATTTATCTCTATATATAAAAGCCCAGCGACCAGAACGGCAGAACGACCAGTACGACAGGAATGACCAGTAGCATGACACACACTGTGGCGGCTAACTGGCCCGATCCTGCCCCCAATCACCCCCGCCACAACCTTCTGCAGCCTCTCCCTCCAGCCAGCTCCGCCCCCAATCAGGCCCCCCCCACCTCGATCGGGGGCGGGACCGGCCGGCCAACTACCTGTGGCCCCTCCCCCCATAGGCCCCAATCAGGGCCCAGCCTGCCAACCTCCCGGGGTCCCTTCCCCTGGCTGGCCAGCCCCCAATAGGCCTCGATCACGGGCCAGGCCGAGGGACCCCACCTGTGCATGAATTCGTGCATCAGGCCTCTAGTTCATAGATAAAACTCCGGTCTTCTGCTTTGGGCATGAGAAAGAAATTACTATGTTATATCAAAGAAGATAGAGTCAGATACTTCTACATAGGAAAAGATATTGGAAAAGGAATATTTGACAGCTAAACATGGCAGATTGAACATACAGCACTTATTTTTGTTGCCTTTAGAAACTGCTAAAATGAGAATGGGAATATTGAAATGAATAAACACAGTAAGGGAAGAACATGAACAGTGAGGTACCCGAGTTCTGGCAAGAAACAGATTGGCACACTCAAAGGAGAACTGAATAGAATTTAATGAGGAAACTGTCTACAGAGGGATGGGCAGGATTCAGAGAACCAATAAGGGATGGAGAAGTAGCCAGAAACTGACAACACTGGGAAGCTACCACCATCCCAATGTCTGAAGGGGCAAGTGGGAAGAATGATCACTGGAGTCTGGTAAGAGCTATGGACATAGGAGATACACACCCAATAGGAGCTGGGACATGGGAGAAAAATATTCTGCCTCTACCAAAACGGTGGCCTTTCAGGGAGGAACTGTGAGAGAAGGTGGGAGGCAGCCATGCGAATAAACACTCTTACATGTACTATCTTATCTCCTCCCACTCTTCAATCTCTGCCAGTACCTCTAATTAGCTGAATTCAGTTCGAAGCCAAAATTCCAAGGGGCCCAAGTCCATAGAAGTTATGTGTTCAGCACACAGAGTGGGGCTGAAAAAAAAAGATGGCAAGTGGGTTTGGAGGAACACACCAGATAAATAACCAAAGTGCAGATAAGAGAGGTCAACAGATTTTTGAAAGATGAAAATGGGGTGAAGGAGTTACTAGAATTGTCACAGCTTAATACCAGAGGGCATGCCAATGAGAAGAAGGCTGCTATCAGCAGAGCATCTTGGAAAGGCCCAGAATTTGGAGGCACCAGTCATTTCTAAAGGCAGAAATTCATGGCACCTCTGAAAGGAAGGACTGGTTGAAAACGGTAAGTGGCTTGCTCAGTTCTCCAGAACTCCATTCTGCAGAGATAGGCGGACCCTCTTTCCCACTCAAAACCACAAATTTTTAGGGGGAAGCCTACGAATTTGCATTTTTAAATGTACTCCTAAAAAAGAAATTATACTCAGATTTTAGGCAATAGTATTTATGTACATTTGGTTTGGTTTTCTAGATTTGGTGAGAAGGGCCTGTTCCTGGAACTTTGGGAAGATGGAACACTTGAACTTGGGTTAAATTAACCCAATCCTGGAGTAGCTGAAGGAGTAAATAAGATGTCTCTATCTTGACTGAACAGAGTAGGATAGCGAAGGGGGAAGTATTTTCTACCTATTTGAGGATTTTGATTCAGGGGTTAAATAAGGAGAGGGTGTTTGCTGTGTTCTGTTTTCAGGATGAAAGGTTGGCATCTTATATTATTCTATTATGCTCATTGTGTATGTAACCCCGTTTGATTTCAGCATCATACAGCATAAATTAAAATGAAATAGAGTGGAGGAATGCCTTCTCAAGTAGTGGATAGTGTGGCTTTCAAAATTTAATGTGCATAAGAATTGCCTCAATCCCAGAAATTCCGATTCAGAAGGTGTGGGGCAGGACCCAGAAATCTTCATTTTAATTCTTGTGTCCTCAAAACACACTTGGAAAAACACTTGGGTTGCACTTGACAGAACGTCATGACCTAGCTCTCTGGCACCTTGGGTAGAACATCAAGGAAAACTTTATAAAAAACAGCTAAACTACCCATTTCATGAGTCCCAAGTGAAGAACTAGCCAGGATTGAAGAATCAGCTGCATAAAGTGGCATCCGTGATATTTCTGATATTCTGATAAGTTCCTTAGAGAACGAAAGCAACACCTTAGATTTCCTGACTTTAACAATAAAACAACAGCAACCACAACCACCCACCCCGACTCCCCCACCCAATTCGCCAGTCTGTAGTGTATGCACACTCTAACCACTAGGGGGAGCCCAAGGATTTTCACACACAAACTCCATTCCTGTGGGGCAAGAAATCTGATACTAGTCAAAGACATTTTGGGGATTTATTGCAAAGTGGGGAGCAAAGGATGGAAGGAACGAAAAGGTTAAAAGCATTTGCTTACACATGGAATGTCCTTTCCTTCTGTCTCCTATTTAAGTCTTTGCACCTTAAAAAGTGGTTCTTTTCAGGTAACCAACCTGAGCTTGGTTTGCCAGGGTTATTAAAGAAAAAATTATTCTGACAATATTGTGTATTTCAAAGTTGCTAAGAAAGTAAATCTTAAAAGTCCTCCTCACACTAATATAAAAAAAGTACTATGTGAGGTGATGGATGTGTTAACGAACATTTTTGTGTATAATATGTATGCGTATGAATTCATCATGTTGTTCATCTTTAATCTATACAATGTTATATGGGAACTAGAGGTCCGGTGCATGACATTCATGCACTGCAGTGTTGGGGTGGGGGGAACCTTCAGCCCAGCCTGCACCCTCTCGCAGTCCGGGACCCCTCGGTGGATGTCCGACTGCCAGCTTAGGCCCGCTCCCTGCAGTCGGACATCCCCCAAGGGGTCCTTAGCACTGCCACAGAGGCGGGAGAGGCTCCCGCCACTGCCGCTGCCCTCACCAGCCATGAGCCCTGCTTTTGGCTGAGCGCGCTCCCCCTGTGGAAGCACACTGACCACGAGGGAGCAGCTCCTGCATTGAGCATCTGCCCCCTGGTGGTTGGTGTGTATCATGAGATCAGTCGTTCTGCCATTCAGTCAATTTGCATATTATACAGGATTACATTTCAATAAAGCTGACACTTGTTACAATGGTAAGGAAGACTTTATTCAAGACTATTGCAATTGCTGTCAAAACTATTGCAATGTGGAGAGAGATCAGGCTCAAGTCTGAATACAGTAAGGACAAGGAAGGAGCTAAGTGAGGGGGCCAGTTGAAAATTTACTAAGAGGATACATAGCAAGATTCTTGCTGAAGGTAGACCGAGGACTCTGCTGTGAATGGTAGGGGATGAAGAACCTGAGCAGACATTGAGGGTTATCAGATAGCCAGAGTGGGGGATTCTCTCTAAACTGATTAGGCAGGATTCTTGCTAAAACTGAGCTATACAGGCCTCGTAAGGGAGCATGGGGGTGAGCATGTGTATTATACCTGGGGTAAACTTTTTTTAGTTTTTAAAAAGAATCTCTGGTCATATACTTTTAAGTAATTATAAAATGAGATTGCAATGATAAAATGGGTTTCTATATTAAAGAGTGTCTAGTCCATATAAATGAGCAGAGTTTCTCCTGGGAGCCAGGCCCTGTGCTGTAAGCTGGGGATAGAGAGGAATTGGACATACGTTCCGCCCTCCAAGTGTCTGAAGGCCACATTCCTTGGTGAGGTTCTTTGGCTCTGGGCCTTGCTGGCTCTGAAGCCCCATTTGTCAGCCCATTCAAGATCATCTCTCAGAGGCTGATGAAGAAACTGGGACAATGTATTAATTTGTGCTGAGAATTATCACAGTCACATAGGCCGGAATAATACTCCAAGCATGATCAGCACATTTTCCCTCCATCAGCTGACCCAGATAGGGAACCAAATTATGACTAGAATGTTGTTTGCTGAGCCTGGAGTCATACCAGGGGCCAGTAGTAGCTTAAAAGTTTAATGGGACCTGCCCTGACCGGTGGTGCTCAGTGGTTAAGAGTGTCGGTCCACACACCAAAGGATTATAGGCTCGATTCCCGGTCAAGGACATGAACCCGGGTTCTGGTTCGCTCCCCGCCCTGATCAGGGACACGTGCGTGTGGAAGTCAACCAGTCAATGTTTCTCCCTCTCTCTCTTCCTTGCTCTCTCCCCCCCCTCACCCCACCCATCCTCTCTCGCTGCAAAGTAATAGAAAAAATATCCGCAGGTAAGGATTAACACACACACACACACAAAGTTTGATAGGACTTGGCTAAAATAGTTGGTAGTACACCCCTTTTCTCCTTTGCCAATAGAACCATAAATACCACAAGTGTGAGATTTCCCCTTCCCTGGAGAGTAGTATTTGGATGGACACTGCCAAAATTTATCTCAGGGATTCTCTTTCAATAAAAATATCCCCAGACTAACAAACCTAGATTTCTTTTAAATGACATCCTTAATGCCGACAGTCATAATCTGTACAGATCTGGAGCTATTCCTTAAAGTAATTTTACTCTACTTTTTCTTTGCAACTTTGTGTTCTGGTCATTTAACTCTGAAGATTTCCTTAATTTTAATGATAAGATCTTATTTCCTTGATTTTCCTTTATTAAAGGGCATCTTATTTATTCCCCCATGTACAACGACTTTTAAATATTAAGTGAACTTTTATAAAAATTAGGGCAAAATATTCCAAATGAGGGGTGCGGGGGATAATTGAAAAGTTAGGAACCATCACTGAGGCGTCTACCGCTGCGCACCACTCCTCAATCAGGATCACACTTAGGCAAAATTCTTATGCTCCAATATGAAACTAAGCCCCTCCCACAGGAGGTAGAAGACAGGGCATAGGGCGTCTCCAGGGGTGGTCCTAAGGAGTTGCTCCTTGGTCAGGAATGGTGGCCTGGACTACGGATGGCGATCTGGTCCCCTGATACAAGACTGGATTCTGTGTTTGAGGTCTGGACCCCGGGATGGCCTTCTGGGCCCTGGCATGAAGGTCTGTGATCCGGATGTAGGTCCATGCCCGGCTGAAGGTCTGGGCCCTGGGATGGAGGTCTGGCCACTGGAGGGCGGTCTTGGGCCCAGGATGGAGGTCTGGGTAAGGGGGAGGACCTCTGCATCATGGAATATTGGTCTCGATTACCCTGGATATCTGGACCCCGATAAATTACTAGATACTGGCTTCGAGGTCTGGGTCCTGACATGAAGGTCAGGGACCCAGATGTAGGTCAGGGCCCCTGATGGAGGTATAGGTCCTTGGAGGGAGATTTGGATCCTGGAAGGGAGGTCTGAGCACTAGGGGGCAGTCTGAGCCCTGGGGGAGGTCTGGGTCAGAGGAAGACCTCTGGATCATGGAATGGTCATTTGCACCCTGATAAAGGACTAGATACTGGGTTTGAGGTCTGGGCCCTGGGATGGACTTCTGGGCCCGGGCATGAAGGTCTGGGACCGGGATGTAGGTCTGAGCCCCAGATGGGGGACTGGGTCCTGGGAGGGAGGTCTGGGCCCCGGGGGGGGAGGTCTGGGTCAGGGGCAGGACCTCTGGATCATGGAATGATCGTCTGGAACTTGTGGCTATCTGGACCCTGATAAAGGACTGGGTTCGAGGTCTGAGCCCTGGCAGGAAGGTCTGGGACCCGGATGTAGGTCTGAGCCCCAGATGGAGGACTGGGTTCTGGGAAGGAGGTCTGGGCACTAGGGGGCGTCTGGGCCCCGGATTGAGGTCTGGGTCAGAGGCAGAACCTCTGGATCATGGAATGGTCATCTGGACTACTGTGGATATCTGGACCCTGATGAAGGACTAGATACTGGGTTCGAGGTCTGGGCCCCGGTATGGACTTCCGGGCCCCGGCAGGAAGGTCTGGGACCCGGATATAGGCCTAATGCCCGGATTCTGCTCTGGGTCCTGTGAGGGAGATCTGGACACTAGGGGGCAGACTAGACCCCGGGCGGAGGTATGGGTCAGGGGCAGGACCTCTGGATTATGGAATGGTCGTCTGGAAGTTGTGGCTTTCTGGACCCTGATAAAGGACTAGATACTAGGTCTTAGGTTTCCGCCCCGGGATGGACTTCTGGGCCCGGCATGAAGGTCTTGAACAGGATGTAGAACCGAGCCTGGATGGTTGTCTCTGTTCTGGGAGGGAGGTCTGGGCACTAGGGGGCGTGCTGGGCACATACAAAAAATTTTAGGTGATCAAATCCTTTTTTATATATTTTTAATCCTCACCAGAGGATATTTTTCCTTTGATTTTTAGACAGAGTGTAAGAGAGAGGGAAAGCAGAGAGAAATATCTATGTGCGAGAAGCACATCTATTGGTGGGCTCCTGCAGGAGCACCAACCAAGGCCCTGGTTGGGAGGAGCCTGCAACCAAGGTTAGTGCCTTTGACAGGAATCGAATCGGAATCAAACCTGGGACCCTTCGGTCCCCAGGCCAACGCTTTATCCACTGAGACCAACGGGCTAGGGCAGCAAATACGTATTTTAAAATGAATCAGAATCAATCCATGTTACCTGGTAAGTACAAAATAAAATAATCTGTCCAAGGAGACAATGACTAAATGATCATTTTAAAACAACTCTCTTCTGTATATACTCTATTTTAAAAATTCCACTGATTTGGTAAAACAGGAATACCATAATATACTAGTATACATGGACAGAGAATGCAAATTGTTCACAAAAGAGCCCGACCGGCATAAAAGATAAATCCTTTTTTATTTATTTTTAATCCTCACCAGAGGATATTTTTCCCAGGAGGTCACAGTTCAATTGTTCAATTCCAGGTTAGAGCACCTGCCTGGGTTGCAGGCTCAATCCTCAGTAGGGGGCATGAAGGATGCAGCTGATTAATGATTCTGTCTCATCATTGATGTTTCTGTCTCTCTCTCCCTCTCCCTTCCTCTCTGAAATAAATAAAAATATCAAATAAATAAAATAGTTCACAGAAGAAAAAAATAATCCTATCTAATAAAAGAGTAATATGCAAATTAACCATCACTCCGCTACACCCACAAGCCACACCCACCAGCCAATCAGGAGCAAATATGCAAATAAACCCAACCAAGATGGCTACCGCCACAGAGAGCAGGAGGGAGGCTTGGGTTTCCCCGGCAATCGAGGAAGCCAAGCTTTCCGCCTGCCCTTGTCCACCTAGGCCTCCACTCAAGGCTACAAAGTTTCAATGATAGAAGATACATAAACCCAAACAGAAATGGCGGCAGCCACGGAGCTGGAAAGAGCAGGAGGCTAGGGTTGCCCCCGGCGATGGAGGAAGCCAAGCTTTCCGCACACCCTGGCCGGCCCAGGCCTCTGCTTAAGGCTACAAAGTTTCAATTATAGAAGATACATAAATCCCAACAGAAATGGCTGCCGCCACGGAACAAGCAGAAGGCTTGACTCCACTCCAGGCTACAAAGTTTCAATTGTAGAAGATAAATAAACCCCAGATACCAGGGCCTCCACTTGGGTCACCAGGGGGCGTGGCCGGCCTGCAAACCACCACAGGCCCCTCGCCCAGGCCGCCTCACACCCCAAGGGAACCCCCACCCTGATCCGGGACACACTTCAGGGCAAACCAGCTGGCCCCCACCCATGCACCAGGCCTCTATCCTATCTAATAAAAGAGTAATATGTAGATTGACCATCACTCCAACACACAAGATGGCTGCCCCCATGTGGTCAAAGATCCTGCCCCCATGTGGACACAAGATGGCCTCCACAAGATGGCCAGCAGGGGAGGGCAGTTGGGAAGGACCAGGCCTGCAAGGGAGGGCAGTTGGGGGCGATCAAGCCTGCAGGGGAGGGCAGTTAGGGGTGACCAAGCCAGCAGAGGAGGGAAGTTGGGGGCAACCAGGCCTGCAGGGAAAGGCAGTTGGGAGGGACCCAGACCTGCAGGGGAGAGCAGTTGGGGGGGGGGACAAGGCCTGCAGGGGAGGGCAGTTAGGGGTGACCAGGCCTGCAGGGGAGGGCAGTTAGGGGTGACCAGGCCTGCAGGGGAGGACAGTTGGGGGGGATCCAGGCCTGCAGGGGAGAGCAGTTGGGGGGGAACAAGGCCTGTAGGGGAGGGCAGTTCGGGGTGACTAGGCCTGCAGGGGAGGGCAGTTCGGGGTGATCAGGCCTGCAGGGGAGCAGTTAGGCATCAATCAGGCTGGCAGGGGAGTGGTTAAGGGGTGATCAGGCTGGCAAGCAGTGGTTAGGTGCAATCAGGAAGGCAGGCAGGCGAGCAGTTGGGAGCCAGCAGTCCTGGATTGTGAGAGGGATGTCCGACTGCCTGTTTAGGCCCGATCCCACCTAAATGGGCAGTCGGACATTCCTCAAGGGGTCCCAGATTGGAGAGGGTGCAGGCTGGGCTGAGGGACACACACCCCCGTGCACGAATTTCATGCACCGGGCCTCTAGTTTTATTAATAAAATGTAACAAAAATGTTGATCAGGAGTAATGATTTAAGAAAAGCAAATTAAGTTGGAAAATTATTTTGCCTAACAATTAAACTTTTTAATGTAGTGAAATATAGTTTTGAGGAAGGTGTAGTGGAACTGGTATACTCCTATACTGCAATAGCAGATAAATTAATGTATTTTTTAAAAATATATTTTATTGATTTTTTACAGAGAGGAAGGGAGAGGGATAGAGAGTTAGAAACATCGATGAGAGAGAAACATCGATCAGCTGCCTCCTGCACACTCCCCACTGGGGATGTGCCTGCAACCAAGGTACATGGCCTTGACCGGAATCAAACCTGGGTCCCTTGAGTCTGCAGGCTGACGCTCTATCCACTGAGCCAAACTGGTCAGGGCAAATTAATGTATTTTTATAGAAATTATCAGTAATTATTTTCGTGCAGTAATTAAAGTTGTGAAAATTAATCCTAAGGATGAACACCAAAAAAAAGAAAAACAATATCTATAAAGATGTTTATTGTGAAATATTTTTACATATGTATAGGTACTTAGAAAGGAAATATTATTTATAATAATAAAAAGTTAAAATCAGCCAATAACAGGACAATCATTAAGTAAATTATGGTTCCTCATTCGATAGTATGTAGTTTTTAAAAAATGATAAACATAGAAAATATAGAAACTATACTGTTATAAAATATTTGATATAACATTAATAAAAAAAGCTGAAAATAAAATTTTACATTATGACTATAGTCAGATAATAAGTATATATCCATATATATAAGTCCTAGAAGTAAAATAAAAGAAGTTTGATTTGTTGAAATGGTGCAACTACATTATTTAGAAACAAGATGTAATTTTAAGTTTATTTAGAATTATTGATATAATGTCTGAGTAATGAAAATAAAAATAATCCCCTTTTTCTCTGAATAAAAAAGGAAACTTTAGGAAAAAGAACATTATACAGAATTAAAGCTTGCTGGCTATGGGGAGTTTGGTTAGCAACTTTCTTAAGTACCAAAGCAATGCAAAGCATTTTCCAGAATGTAGAATTGAAAATTCTTTGTGCAGCAAAAGAAAGAACTTGAAATTATTTTTGGAACAAGGTGAAGGATGGGCATACAGATGGATGTATAACATTTACTCAAAGGTTCTCATTAAGTACTTCTTGATGAAAATGAGATAATAGGCAATCTCTTAAAAATTACTTAATCTGAAACCCTTTAAATTTCTCCTCCCACAAATGAGTAAATTCTAGGAAGAATATTTCAAAGTGTGGTAAAATTCTGTTGCTTCAAAATGGACTGTCTACAACATTAAGCAAAAGAAGGCAGGCACAGATAGGTACCTGACTCTACTTATATAAAATTTAGAAGCTGGCAAATTTATGATGTGTGTATTTCACCACCTGTAAATTCTACCTCAATAATGAAAAACAAAAGGTTTGTAATGCGATAAGATTTCACAGAATTGAAAATCAGATACAGACATTAAAAAGATTTTATTTTCCTTAAACTGCCTATTTGGAATGTAATGAAGCTTTTCTAAGTATTTTGAATAATCTGACCTTATCAAATTACCTTGGGTCAAGGTGGGTGGTCATGAATAGCAAGATGTTCATTTAATTAGTTATTATGGCTCACATTGGCAGGACTCAGTGTACATTTTTAAGGCCATTGCTCCCACTCCTCTTCAAACAATCAGGTGGATTCTCTTTTCTAAAGAGTTATTTATTTACATGACAGACTCTTAAAGGAATCTAAGAAATAAGACCATTCAAAGCTGCACCCTAGAGACCCATGGCCAGCACAGAGAACAGGGGTGCACTGGATGTAGAGGGCAGCATCACAAGCTCCAGGAGGATCACAGAGTGTCTGACTGGGGAGTAGAACTTGACCTATTTTGCATCTTATTTAGAATCAAGATGTAATTCTATGTTTATTTAGAATTATTGATATAATGTTGTATTTTGGGTAACTGTTCTTCCAAGATAAGTTATTTTGGAAGTTTTTACTCATGCATATTTAATACAAAACCAAAGAAATTATTGACATTGTAATATAGTGAGAGGAAGCAATTACAGAGGAGAAGGAGCATGGCCTTGATAGTTATAGAAATCAGGAATCAAATTCTAGCTTTTCCACTTCCTAAATATGTGACTGTGAAAAAATGATCTAGTTTTTCTAAACTTCAGTTCTTCTCCTGTGATATGAGGTTTATAATACCTGCTATACACTGTTTTCTTAAGGATTAGAGATGATATATATATGAGAGCCTGAAATATCCAGCAAACAATGGTGGTGGTGATGGTTAAGGGTTAGGACAACTGGATACTAGCCATTCTCAGCACACATGGCTAACGGGCTTTGTTCAAGGCCTGTAGTTTTTCATTTACAAAAGGAGCCCAAAATATCCACCTGTTCAGGAATGGCTTCTGAGGTTAAATTAATCTGCAAGCAGTCTATTTTTATCCTTTCTTGCCCTCCTATATGGCTTTACTGAATTAGGTACTTTTAAATTATAGGTACTAGTAAAAGGAAACTGGTCTATTTTTTGTATATACATAACACAAAACGGGAAAAGAAAGAGAAATGGCAAATAGCGCCAAGTAGCCAATCCTCATCTTCGTCTGAGTTCCAAAGCAGAAAATTCTCCTGGTCTGGTCATTCCTCCCGAGAGCGGATGAGGATGGCAATCACCTTGAGGTTGCTGACCCCATTTGGGGCAGTAATTTCATTGTTCTAATTTTTATTTTTATTTTTTTTTAAATATATTTTATTGATATTTCACAGAGAGGAAGGGAGAGGGATAGAGAGCTAGAAACATCGATGAGAGAGAAACATCGATCAGCTGCCTCCTGCACACCTCCCACTGGGGATGTGCCCGCAAGCAAGGTACATGCCCTTGACCGGAATCGAACCCGGGACCTTTCAGTCCGCAGGCCGACGCTCTGTCCACTGAGCCAAACCGGTTTCGGCTCATTGTTCTAATTTTTAGATATTCATCTTGTTCTTGAAAAGTCAAGACAGGACTCTCAACCTAAACAAGCAAAATGTGGCCTCCCATTTGCCTGGGTCTGAGCTCCTACGCTCTCTGGCCCCAGAACAAAGAAGGCTACTTCATCTCTCGCTCCGGAGAGAGGGGTGGAGGCCAGCAGAGGGGCATTCACCCTTCTTTTATTTTACTGACTCAAGCTATCTTACTTAGGGAGAAGAAAATGGCAATACTGGAAATAAAAATGTTTGTCCAGCCAGACTGCTCCAACCAGTACAAAATGATCTGATCCATTGTATATTTTAAACTAGAACATTGTTGCTATCTGAACCCAGAATAGTATGGCCTGTATTTCTCTACTTAAAAGAGGAAAAGAAAATCAAAACAACTAGGCATGGGAAAATTCCCAGCATAAGCTGACGCCTGATTTTACCTCTTTTTCCTCATACCAGCCGAAGTTTGATGATCACAAACAGAACTTTACCCTGCTTCCCAGAACTGTTGTGAAAATTAAATGAAATAACAAAATTACTCTGTCAAGTGCAAAATGTCACATAAATATCAGTTAGGTTATGACAAGAAGGGAACTGGTATCACTCCAAGTTTGTGCTGGAGACTGCAACAATAAAATAAAAGGCAGCTGAGCAAATCTGCCAGACAGGAAGCATGAGCTCATGAATCCAGGCTGGATTCCCTTTCGCTGAGCTACACCTGCCAGACTGGAAGCCCCTAGTTCCTTAGTCGTGAATGAGCACGTCCTGCCCAGGAACTTTGGCTCCACCCTGCAGTGCTGGCCCAGGGCCACGTCTGGGCCAACTTCCCCTCTGGCTTGCTTGGTACTGCCTTTCTGATACCTTAGGCCTTAAGCCAGAGTCTCAAGTTTTGCCCCACACAAGTGGCCTAATAATGAGAACACTCCTTCCTCCATGCGAGGGAATTTCCCTTCCCTCCTCTTTCTTCGCAGTCACTCCTATTTCCACTCCTTCTGTTTCACATCTGCCCAAGGTTTCCATTATAGGGTGTGGGAGGTCAAGAACCTGAGGAGAGCTAAGGAAGAAAATTTGTCCCATTGACTATTTCTCTGAATTGGGTCTCACCTGCTCCCCACTAGGGCTAATTCCTAGCTAACTCCTTGTTTCCAATAAGAACATAATAGGTTCTTAATAACTACTTACTGAATGAAAACAAATATCAGATAACGAATCAGCAAACACTTGTCAAGTGAAGCCCCAGGCCTTTTCCTGACCTCCCGCCCCATTCCTAACCTGCTTTTGGTCTGCTCTTGTGGTCAGATTCTAGGGCAGCCTAAGTTTCGTTTCCTAAGATTGACTTTGACTTTAATTCTTTGTGCACAAAGAACCGCTGTCAGCACATCTATTCTTTTGTGTGAGTTTTGAGAGGAAAAAGAAACTGAAAAAGGGACAAGTCTCACTTTCCATCTATTTTTCAGAAGGGATGGAATCAATGTGACAGTATATAAACGTGTGTGTGTGTGTGTGTGTGTGTGTGTGTGTGTGTGTGTTTAGGAATGGTATGGAGAGATTTTGAACTTGTGTTATTTTCCGCAGAATAGAAGAGATATCTTGTCTTGAAAGCAAAGTTGCTGACAGTAGAGGCTGATTAACTCATACCAAAGTTAGAAGGTAAAAGGGCACAGCTTTAGATGCCCACCACTCACCACTCCTATCTCCAGATGCCCTGAGGATCAAGAGGCCAGGTCTTTCTGGAACACATACACTGGTAGAGCACATTTAACATAAACCTCAGACAATATTAAGCAGTCAAATATACAAGTAGGCCAACAGACACACTAAAAGACGCTCAACATCACTACTCATCAGGGAAATGCAAATTAAAACCTTAATGTGATACTGCCTCACACCTGTCAGAAAGGCCATCATCAATAAATCAACAAACAAGAAAAAGAATCCCTCGTGCACTATTATCGGATTATAAATATATACAGCTATTAGGGAAAACAGTATGGAGATTCCTCAAAAAATTAAAACCAGAACTACCATATAACCCAGAAATTGCACTTCTGGATATTTATCCAAAGAAATCCAAAACACTAATTCAAAAAGATATATGCACTCCCGGGTTCATTGCAGCATTATTTACAATAGCAGGATATGGACACAATCTTTCACCAATAGATGAATGGTAAAGAATATATATATATATATAAATAATACCCTCTGGTCTATCTATAATATATATATATATATATATAATATAATATATATATATATATATATATATTATAGATAGACCAGAGGGTATTATTCTTAGTGAAAGAAATTAGGCAGAGAATGACAAATGCCATATGATTTAACTTATATATGGAATCTAAAAAACTGGGGGGAGATTTGAATGGAAGTCCTACAACTAGAGAAGTGAAGAAGAAAGCACACTGAGACTGGTGGGAGGTGCAGAACAGGCTGGTCTGACACCCACATGTGCCACTTTTTTAATAGGGAGGGAGATAATTTATGTGGAGGCTGTCCGGAGGAGCAAGGGGTCCCAGCCCCACACCAGACCTGCAGCCAGGGTCCCAGAGCAGTGAGAACTATGGGCTTTAAAAACCAGTGCAGATTGGGGCTCAGTGACACAGAGGCTGCTGGAGACCCAGCTACTCCTCTTAAAAGGCCGGCACCACGAACTGAACTTACAAGGTCCTGCTTCCTCTGAGCTCCAGCAGCAGGGCGAGGCTCTGGGGACCACAGACACACACAAGGAGGAACTGGATTGTCTGGCATTGGGGAAGGAACTTGGGGGCAGCTTTCTCCCAGCTGGAGGTGCTCACAGGGATCATTGCTCCTATGCTGGGACCTCCCGGTCGGTTGAAGGGCTGACTGGCAGCCATTTCTGTTTGTTCCGCCCTGGTGATTCCCTAAGACCCCAGCTCATCCAATTTACAACCCCACCCAAGCTGTGTGCAGCAGCTTTCGAATATGAATGGCCTGTCCTTGCTCCTCAGGCTAAAATCTCTCAAACAAGCTGCAGCTGGGTCAGAAAGCCCCAAACCTATCAATAAAAGGCCCAAATCCTGGCACCAGCACCAGCCTGCCTTGCTTCATAGCTGGGTCTCATCTGGGCACTTCCAAATCTGATACAAAGAGGAGGAGTCTGCAGATCTCTCTGTAGCTCCTGCTGGGTGTACCCAGGCAGTGGCTGACTTTGCACCTCCTTGGAGATCCAAGAGCCAGTGATCAGTGTCAGACCATACCAGATTACAACTCTACACATTCATAAGTGACACACTCAAGGGGCAAACTCAGTGAGCACCAAAGCCCCACTGAAGCAAATCCTGCTCCATAGGGGTGTCTTCTGCAAAGCAGCTCTCCCACTGTAGTCTCAGCTGGTCCTCACAGCCAATTGGCCTGGAGGTCAATTCCTCTCTTGATTGTTGTTACACCAACAACAATCAAGGCTCAACTACAACAAGACTGTGCTCACAGCCCACAAAGAGGTGCACCTATAGCTCCCAGCTAAGGTGACTGGGGAGGCTGAGCCACTGGGCCCTATAGGACACCTACTACACAAGGCCACTCTACCAACTCAAGGAGACATAGCAGCTCTACCCAATACATAGAAACAAACAGGGAAGCAGCCAAAATGTGGAGACAAAGAAAGATGTCACATATGACAGAAATGGAAGAAAGCAAACTACTGGATATAGAGTTCAAAACCATGGTTATAAGGTTACTCATGAATCTTCTAGAAACCTCCAAAAAAATGGGAAAGGACCAGTCAGAAATTAAGCATACACTGACTGAAATAAAGAATAATATACAGGAATTCAACAGTAGGGTAGAGGATTCTGAGAATCAACGATTTGAAATATGAGGAAGCAAAAAAACCCCCAAAAACACCCAACCAGAAGAGCAAAGAGAAAAAAGAATCCAAAAATATGAAGATAGTGTAAGAAGCTTCTGGGACAACTTCAAGCGTACCAACATCAGAATTATGGGGGTGCCAGAAGAAGAGAGAGAGTAAGATATTGAAAACCTATTTGAAGAAATAATGACAGAAAACTTCCCCTACCTGGTGAAAGAAATAGACTTGTAAGTTCAGGAAGCGCAGAGAACCCCAAACAAGAGGAATCCAAAGAGGACCACACTAAGACACATCATAATTAAAATGCCAAGGGCTAAAGACAAAGAGAAAATCTTAAAAGCAGCAAGAGAAAAGCAGTTAGTTACCTACAAGGGAGCACCCATATGACTGTCAGCTGATTTCTCAACAGAAACTATGCAGGCCAGACGGGAGTGGCCAGAAATATTCAAAGTGATGAATAGTAAGAACCTACAATCAAGATTACTCTACCCAGCAAAGCTATCATTTAGAATTGAAGGTCAGATAAAGAGCTTCACAGACAAGAAAAATCGAAAGAAGTTCATCACCACCAAACCAGTATTATATGAAATGTTGAAGGGTATTCTTTAAGAAGAGGAAGAAGAAGAAAAAGATTTTTTAAAAAAATATGAACAATATGAACAACAAAATGGCAACAAATACATACCTATCAACAATTGAATCTAAAAATCAAAATAAATGAATAAGAAATCTAATGAACAAAATAAACTGTTGAATAAAATAGAATCAGAGGCATGAAAATGGAACAGACTGACGATTCTCAGAGGGAAGGGGGGTGAGGGGCAGGAAGAGATTAGACAAAGATCTTATAAGCATATATGCATTACCTATGGACACAGACAATAGGGTGGCGAAGGCCTGGGGCAGGGTGGGAACCTGGTGGAGGAGAGTAAAGAGAGACATCTGTAATAATCTCAACAATAAAGATTAAAGAAAAAACCACAAGGATTAACGGCTGCCCTGGCTTAGTTGGTTAGAGCATTGGTTAGATACGCCAAAGTTCTGGGTTTGATCTCCCATCAGGGCACATACAAGAATCAAACAATGAATGCATAAATAAATGGAACAACAAATTGATGTTTCACTCTCTCTCCCCCTTCCTCTCTTTCTCTGAAGTCAATATTTTAAAAAAAGAAATAATGGCTAAGATTTTGCTTAATTTGATGAAAGAAATTTAGAGATACAAGATTGGAAATAAACACCCAACAGAATACATCATATGCTGATATACATCACAGTCAAATTATTGAAAACCAAAAATAAAGCATAAATCTTAAAAGTAGCATAAGAAACCAACATATTACATAGAGGAGAAAATTATTTGAGCAACACCAACTTTAAACAGAAACCTTGGAGGCTAGAAGATAACTTTTTTTTTTTTAATCTTTAAAATGCTGAAAGAGCCCAGCAGGTGTAGCTCAGCAGTTGAGCATGGAGCCAAGAACCAAGAGCCACCAGTTCGATTCTGGATCAGGGCACATGCCAGGGCTGTGGGCTCCATCCCCTGAGGGGGTGTTCAGGAGGCAGCCAATCAATGATTCTCTCTTCTCATTGATGTTCCTCTCTCTCTCACCCTCTCCTTTCCTCTCTGAAATCAGTAAATATTTTAAATAAATAAAGCCAAAAGACTATTTTTATTGCCATTTTCCTCTTAATTTTTTTATAAATTGTTTGTTTATAGCATTGTCTTGGGAGACTTAGTGATAGCAGAGGTACAACATATGAGCTCCAAGTTCTCACAGCCTTCCAACTCTGTAAGATATTTATTTTTATGGGCTCCTTAGAGTCTCTGGACTTACTTCTGTTCTTTATTTTATCCTCTTCCCACCACTGTGGGTTTGTTTTGAAGGCAGACTAAGTAGGAATGGGGTGAAGAAAACTAAGGGAGAATGACAGAACATAGGATATAGTATATGGTTGGGGGTGGGGGATGATCAGTGCAGGGAAGGAAAGCAAATTGAGATTAAATGCTCCCATGGTAGAAGTAGGTTACCAGCAACAGGTCTAAGAATCTATCCTCAATTGTGGCAGAAATGGGGAAAGAGAAACGTAACATACCTAGTCCCCTCACTAATTCCTAATCTTCTTTAGGCTTGACAGGTCTGTCTAGATATCTGTAGGACTTGGCTCCCCAGGTATCTGATCTCCAGTTGGTGTGGAGATAAATAAGAAGTGGTAGACGTTGATACTAAAGAGAGATATAGTTCCAAGGTTTGCCCTATCAGAAGAGGAAGTCAAAGAACTGGGATGGTGGATGTATCACCTGTGTGAATCATAAATATTTGAAAGAGTAGGATAGGATGAACAAACGAGCCTTAAAGTTCTGAATGAAACCCTGGGATGGTACAGTGTTTGGGATACTGTAAGCTCCTAGTTGTATACAGGACACCAACTTCCATCAGAGGTTGTTAGCGTTAGGTCTATTTTAGGGAGCTATAAAAAAACTTTATTTCTTTATAAACATTCTTTTCCAAACTTCACTTTTGTTCCACCAAGGTTCTGGCACCTCCTTTGGAAAAAGGACTCTCTGGGTGAATCGCACCAGGTCTAGAACCCAGAAACACAAATGACATTAATCAAATGATGGGTGGGAAATGGAGACTGGCTCTCTGCCTATCAGGAGTAAAAAAAAAAAAAAAAAAAAAAGATTTCACTTTACAGACTAACTCTCTGCAGCATTATGTGGAGAAGGGTTCAGAGGCTTCGGCTCCTGAGCATGGGCGCCAAGAGGGAGTACCACGATTGATTGATGGATTGATTGATGGATTGATTGATGGGCGTCTGCTGTGGGAATGGGACCATGCGCTCGCTCGCTCGGGGGCGCTAGCCGTGCTGGGTGGCTTGTTTGCAGAAGGACGGTTCCGGGTAGATGAGGCACCTCCCAGCCTGATGCAAAGGAGTCGGGCCTCCGTGTGTCACTGCCGCTCAGGACCTGTCTGTCAGGTCTTGGACAGGTCCTAGTCGAAGAGCCAGGACAAACACTGAGCTGAGAGGCGCAAAGCCGGTTTACCATCCCGGGTGTTTGCCCAGTTCCTGGCGTGAGTGGGTCGGCCAGTGCAGGTGGCCTGGGCTATGGAGCCATCCTCCTTACAGCCTTGCTACCTTCACCTGCCCCACCAGGTAAGGAATGAAAAGAAGCCATGGCATCATCCGATCTGCACAGACTGCTCCTTTAGCAACACAAGCCACGGGGACAGGGGTTTAGCACACCGGACCAGCCCCGCTCCGCCCGTAAAAGCCCACAGAAATGTGGGGTCTCGGACCCCTGTGGGTTATGCCCATTGGAACCAGCGACTCCTCCTCTAACCCCAACTATCAGAAAGCCTTTCTCTGAAAACAGGGCTGTGTCCAGCCTAACCCTCCATCTAGGGTGGCGACGGGAGTTGAAAGGTGGTCTGTTGTGAGGCCAGGAGCTGTCCGGCAGCTGTGGGTGGGGAGAGCGTCAGGCTGCGGCAGGCCCTGGAGCTGGGGCGGGATGATGGCGTCCCCCCTGCTCAGGGAGAGTGTGAGGGCGGGGTTGCTCTCGGGTATGGATGGGGTTAGGGAGGCCCCTACCTTGGCCTTTTGTGTGTGCTGTGGACGCGGGTAAGGAACGCTGGAGGATGGCCACTGGGGTTAGTCTTCCTGGGGCCCGTGGGGAGGGTCCAGAGGCCTGTAAGACCCCCGAGCCAGGGCGGGAGCGGCCTTGTTCGCCACCGCGCCCCCCATTCCCGGGAGCCGTGCTCCCGGAGCAGCAAGGAAACCCGTGGGTGAGAGGGCTCCCCGGGCCCCCGCAGGATGCCCGGCCCTTCCCAAACCTGGAGTCCGGTGGCAGGAAACGCACCACCCAACCTCAACATGTCACCTCGTGGAGGAGGAGCCAGGAGGCCGTCGCAGCTCCTGACGGGCCACGGTGCGGGCGTGGAGGCCTCCCGGGGGAGCGCGGGACTGGGACCAGACGCCGGGCCGGGCCTGAGGTGAGGAGCCGCCCCGGCCGACTCCGGGCCCGCGAGGGTGGGGAGCCGGGCCGCAGCGGGAGGGCCGTCAGCTGCCCGGCCGGCGCCGCCTCCCCGCCCCCCGGCTTCCTGCGGAGGCCGCGGCCGCCATGTTGTCGCGGGGCTGAGGCGGCGCCGAGCCGGGCAGCGGTGACAGGCTGCGCAACAGGTTCGCGCTCGGCGGCGAGCGGGGTCTCCGGCGTCCGCCCGCCCGCGCTGCCGGGGCCGGGGTCGCGGGGTCGCGCTGCGACGTGCGGGAGGCGCGCAGAGGCGCCAGGTGGGTGAGGCGGCCGCCCGGCTGCAGCGGGACCGGGCAGGTGCGGGCGGCTCCGCGGCCGGGATGGGGCGGCTGCGCGCCGCCGGGGGCGCGGACAGCGCGGACGGGCCCCCGGGTGCCGGGCTGCCCCCGAGCTAGGCCCCTGGCGGGCTTGGCGGCGCCGGGCGGAAACTCCAGACCCGGTTCCTGCCCCAGGTTCCTGCCCTGCCGCGCGGCCGGGGGGATGCCACGGGGCCGGGGCTGGCGGACCCTTCTCGGCGCCCAACCCCGGCCGCGGCCTCTCCCGGCAGGTGCGGCGGCGCCGCCGAGGGCCGGGACGGCGTGTCCGTCGCTTTCGGGGTCCCGGTAGAAGAGAGCCCTTCGGGGCACCCGCGCGCTTCCTCGGGGACCCGCTCTGTTTTCGCGGAGTTGGTTTCCCTCCCCGGGAATCCGGGTGCGGAATCCGCGAGCCGCATCCCGGTGCGTCCGAGGAGCCGGAGAGGCCGGGGGCGGATGCCCGGCGCCCGCAGGAAACCAAAGTTGGGAGATGTTACGATTCGGCGTGAGCGTCGCTGACTTCCAGGGTGTACAGGAAGCACGGAGAGATGCAGCCTCGGAGGCCGGCGTAAAGTTTATTGCTTTGTATGATTATTTTTTAAAACGACGCCTGCATGTGCGTGACGAATGGCTAACCCGAGGCTCACACGACAGGAGGCTTGGCATTCTGTCAGAAGACGCTGGGCTTTCTTGCTAAACGATTGCCGGTGGCTGCTGTGCCTCCTTTTGAGACTTGTATTAATTATGAAATCGGAATATTTTTGATAGGAGGCAGCCGCTTTATGATAGGAACTAAGGTTAACCAAAAAAAAAAAACCGATGGCTTTGCTAAATGCTCTGTTTCGTTATTACTGGTGTTTACTTGCTTACCCAGAAATAGGAGAGGTGTGACTCGAAATTCTGCGTGCTTTAGTCAGCCTAATGTGGGGGCATGGGCTCTGGGGTGAAGCCTCCTAAGCCTCTCCCTGTGCTGGTGACCTATGTGGTTAATCAGTGACAAAACCTAAACGCAATCTAGAAACATCACCCTTATGTAAATGAAGAACGATGTCATTCACATTTTAAAGATAGTAGCAACTCTGATGTGCACACCTTTAGTTTTGGGTGTGTTTGTTTGTTTTTGTTGTGCCTACGATTCCTTTGTAATTTCTCTCCTCCCCCCCCCCAGCTTTATTGAGATATGATTGCCGTAGATCCCTTGTAATTTCGAAAGTATGTAAAGTGGAAGTTGTTTTTAAAAGCTTAATTTAAGAGCAAGCAGAATTTCATGTTTTTGAAGGACATGGAAAAATGTGCAGTGCCGCTGTTTTCATGTAATATAAATAAGCAACTGAAAAGCTTGCCTTTTTTTTTTTTTTTTTTTTTTAGCCTTTAATGCACCTTTATAATGAAAGGTAGAATTGTCTGAGAAAACTTGACCTGTACTGAATTATTGAGCAGGGAAGTGCTATTGTTAGTTCAACATATTTCAAGGCAAACATCCTGACCTCTCTTGAATGTGAAGAAATGTGATAGATATGCTCTGGGATTGGAATTACAGTCTGAAATTTTTTTTATTTTCATAAAAATAGAATAGTATAAGGAACCACCATACACCCATCGCTCAAACCTAGCAGCTTTCAAGATTTCCTTTATGCCTCTCAAGAAAATGATTTGCCTTTTCTTTCTTTATTATTTGGCATTTCACCCTATATATTTACTATTTCTCTTTTTTTAAAAATATATTTTATTGATATTTTACAGAGAGGAAGGGAGAGGGATAGAGAGCTAGAAAGACTGATGAGAGAAACATCGATCAGCTGCCTCCTGCACACCCCCCACTGGGGATGTGCCCGCAACCAAGGTACATGCCCTTGACCGGAATCGAACCCGGGACCCTTCAGTCCGCAGGCT
The DNA here is from genome assembly GCF_963455305.1 of Plecotus auritus. NCBI lineage: Eukaryota > Metazoa > Chordata > Mammalia > Chiroptera > Vespertilionidae > Plecotus > Plecotus auritus. The sequence goes on from NC_137782.1 coordinate 165,278,366, forward strand.
GACCACTGAGCCAAACCGGTTTCGGCTTTCTCTTTTTTAAATAAAAGTTGAAAATTCCTTACGTAACTTAGGATTTTTCTTTTTAATGTGTCTTTAAAATAGAGTTCCACAAATTTCCATCTTTCTAGTAAGGCAGAATATTTATTGGCCATCTCCGTTAATGACTTTTTTCAGTATTGAAAGATATTTGCCATGCCATAAATATTTTATATATTTATTATATATAATATAATATATACATGCCATGCTTATCACTTACCACATGCTAGGCCCTGTGCTGTTTTACATAACCCTTTAAAGCTCACAAACACTCTGAGCAGTTATTTTTCCTCCCATCAAATAGATAAGTGAAATGTTAACCTGGAGGTTAACTGACTACTCTAGGTCTCTGAGCCAGTGAGTACCAGAGCCAGGGTTTCAAACCCAGACCCTTCCAACTGCAGCACCTGTGAGGTTATCTGGGATACTCATCTTCGTTCAGAAATGTGTTTGTTTTTAAATGTTATTTGGGCATGCAATAAATATTTGTTGAGTAAATGAATGAAAGTACATGTTAGTCCACTGATGAGTAACTATCATTTTTATATACTGTATTTACTTGTAAAGCATTTGTATTAAGTTTTAGAATTATTCAGAATATTATTCAGAATAATTACATTACTAAAAATGTGATATATTTATTACCATCTAACAGTACATTTGCTTGTTGGTTTCTCTCTCTCTTTTTTGGCGTATGTGTTCTGATCTTTTTAATATCTTATTTCAGGAAAAAATTGTAGGATAACTACTTTTGCAGAAAAGCTAAAAAGAAAGGCAGACTCTTTTAGTGTGCTTATTGTTGAAGGTAGGAATCCAAGTGTGATGTAGGAAAATGTTTAGAATTCTGTAAATGAATAGATCTACAAATGAAGATGCAGGAGAAATGCTATATTTTTTACTTGAGTTCATTTTTTACTTTATACCATCTTATAACTACAGACCACAGTGACTGATGTTAGAATCCTGTTATTTAGAGTGTGCCTGTAGGTACTGTGGAGAAGGAGGAACTGGTCTGAAGGATCTGAAGGCAGAGAGGAAGTGGGGGAGGAAGGGAGGAAACTGAGCAAAAATAGGACAGTGAATACATCAGGAAATAGTGTATTTTTACAAGTCTAAGAGGGCAACATATTTCATTTGCAAATGTGTAGTATTACTTTGAGAAATTCACTTAAAAAATAATTTCACAGTATGTCAGGACACTGAATGATTTACTTACTTGTGGAGCTGTTCAGCAGTGGTTATGGTAGACATTGAGGGATGTATTACCAGATGGTAGACATTTAACTTGTTTCATTTAAGCAACTGTTTTATGTTTTCTAGATCATCTTCTTCACTCCTACATATTTATTTTAGAAAAGGACACGCTGTTTAATAAATTTTTTTTTCATTGCTATAGTAGATAGGATGCAGACTTTCAAGCTCCCAGCTCCAACACCAAATAGTTGTATAACTTTGAGAAACTTACTTTAATTCTATAAGCTGGTTTCCTTATCTCTAAAGTGGGCATGATAATAACTACTTATGTCTTACTATTGTAGTATTTAATATGGAGTGCTTATTCTTAATATACTGCTTAGTATATTAAGAAATGATACCTGTTATTATTCCAACTTGCTTTAATGAGAAACTTCAAACTAAATTAGTGTGTGTGTGTGTGTCTTTTTTAACCTAGTGACTGGAAAATAAATTAGTTTTTTGCCCTTAAGTTTTAATGTTACCTTCAAAACAACCCATATAAGAAGGCTGGAAAATAGAGTAGAACTGTCCCCCAATCTTATCCAACAAAGAATTTGCCCTTTGAATCCCCTTAATTTGGGGGGGGGGGTAGGAGGAGGACACCAAAAATATAACATAAAGAAAGAAATGTTCTGCAAAAGAAACTGAGATTATCTCTTCAAAACCTCTTGAATCCAGGTGCTTAAATAATTTCCACTTTTCAGTGGGCAGAGTGCTTGACTACTATGAGATTAATAATGGTCAGGACTGGTCAAGAATGGTAGCAATGTCAAAAGAAAGAGAAAAGAATAGTGGGCAGTGTCAAATTGCAGATGCTGAATAGATAAGGACCCAGCAGTATTTGCTCCGACAGTTTGGAGGACACTGATAACTGTTGCTTTATCATTTCTTTTTGGCATAGTCATTTGGACACTTCTCACCACTCTATTATTCCTTCTCACTTAAAAATGACTGCCTAGCCCTGGCCTGTGTGGCTCACTCAGGTTCAATTCCAGATCAAGTACCTGGGTTGCAGGTTCAATTCCAGCCCCAGGCAAGTGCAGGAGGCAACCAATCCATGTTTCTCTCTCTCCCTCCCTCTTTCCCCTCCTTCTCTCCCTTCTACTCTCTAAAAAAAAAAATCAATAGAAAAAATATCCTCAGGGGTAGGAAAAACAAAGAACAATTGTATAATATATAAGGATTAAGTAGGTCAAGTTAATAAATTTCACAACTTATGTAACACTTCACAAGTGTAAAATACTCCTGGTGAATATGAGTGAGAACTTCAAGATTAATGAAATATGCCCAGAATTATGCAGGCTAGGAGTGCCTGTGTAGCATTCATTCTCTAACTTGGTGGTAAGTCCTGAAAACCTGAATGGTAGAAGGAAGGCCCTCTTCTCACTTCATTGGCATGTTCATCTCTTGCTCTGGTCGGGTGGCTCAGTTAGTTGCATCGTCATTCCGTACACCAAAAGCTTGCAGGCTCGATTCCAGTCAGGGCACATACCTAGGTTTCTGGTTCCATCCCTGGTCTGAGAGCACACGGCAAGCAACAGATCAATGTTTTCGATGTTTCTCTCTCTCTAATGTGGATTTAAAAAAATGTTTACTAATTAGCAACTCTTTGCCATATAGGTGTAAATTTTTTTCCAAGTTTGTTTCTTAGTTTTGTTTATAGATTTTTATAGTACCTCCTATGTATAGCACTATTTTAATTCATTATATTTATTAACTCATTTAATTTTTACAACATTCCTATGAAGTAGGCGCTATTATTAGCTCCATTGACAAAGTTCTCTGGCATTGTCTTTTAAATTCGCACACAGCTTTTCCCTCTGGGTTTGCTCATTCCTACTCCCAATTCTTAAAAATCTCTTTTCTCTTCCTAGCCTACTGGTTTATACCTATTTTTTAGTTCTTCATTACTGAGTTTAGGAATCATTTCTTCTGGAATTGCTCACCTAACAACTTTCTAGTGGCCTGAGGTAAAGGTAGGTGCCCGCATTCTGTCCTTTATACCTATAGCATTTATGGAGTTGTAAGTTTTGGTCTAAGTCCTCTTCTGTATTCCTCGCTCTAATTCATTTTGTACAGGTGTTACACATCTGATGACTCGGTAAATATTCGTGGATTTGAATTAAAGGTACACATGTTATGTTGGTGATATCAAAAAGAGAACCAACCTTCCAAGTATATAGTAAAATAGAGACACTTATACAGAGGAAGTAACATTGGAAATAGGCTTTGAAGGCCAGTTGGGAAGGAAGGAGGAAGGGAGGGACCCAGAGACTAAAACTGAATGAAAACAGATGTGGAAATTTCCCATTCTGAGAACAGCATGTTATTTAGAGTGGTTTTGAGGATTATTAATCTTGCCTCTGGAAAGAGCCTGATGAAATAAATCCCTCTTTCACCCCAGTATACCTTTTTTAGTGTTCAGAATATTTTAATTTTCCTTCTAGATCTCTTTTCCTTTGAAACAGCTCAATTTCTCATCTGACTTCCCCCTTTTTCCAATGTAACGGGGGAAGTTTGGAGGACCCTGATATAATCTTGATAAGATTTTAAAATGCCTGGAGAAGTTTGGTGAATTGATGGTGTGGGCATACTGGAGGCCTTAGGGGAGAGAATAAATCCTGAAGCTTTTGTCTTTGGAGACTTGGGGTGCCATTCACATCTTTTCCTGACTGTTAAGACATAGACCTCTCAACTCCTTTTCTCTCCAGTCTTCATTATGTTTCTGTTTTTCTAGCTATGATAAAAGACATTCTTCTTTTAATTTTGAGGTATACTGCCTGCTAGTCTTAAAGAAGAATGGGTGAGCACTTTATATATTAACAATATGATTTATTTGTCATTTAAAATAAGTATTTTTTCAAACCCCTTTTCTCTTTGAACTTAACTTTATTTCTCATTAACTTAAATTTTTTCATTATGGCAATAATACATACTGAATGAAAAAAATTTTGTAAAGTGGGAGAAAAAAGTAGGAGGAAATAGTCATTCTATGTCCAGCAACCAATGACAACCATATTTTTTGGTGTGTGTGTTTTTCTTTTAATTCTCACTCAAGGATATTTTTCCATTGATATTTAGAGAGAGTGTAGAGAAGGGAGGAGGGGGAGAAGGGGAGAGAGAAACATAGATGTGAGAGAGACACATTGATTGGTTGCCTCCTGTACACGCCCCTACCAGGGCTTGGGAACCTGCAACTGAGGTATGTGCCCTTGACTGGGAATCAAACCTGCAGAATGGAACCTTGTGACCCTTCGATTCGTGGGTGGGCACTCTAACCACTGAGCGCTTGGCCAGGGGGACAAGTAACTTTTTGGTGTCTCCTAACAACCTGTCTTTGTTTTGTTTGTTAATACACACACACACACACACACACACACACACGCACACACACCACACACACACATACATATATATACATATATATGTATAAGTATATATTAGAGGCCCGATGCATGAAGATTCATGCAAGAATGGGCCTTCCTTCCCCTGGCTGCCAGCACCGCCTTCGCTCTGGCCCAGAGCCGCCTTTCTGCCTTCCCATGCTGCCCAGAGACCCGGAGCTGCTGGGGCAGTGTGGAACGTCCCCGGCCGCTCTGCGCCTGTGTATGCAAATTAACCTTCCATCTTTGTTGGATTAATTTGCATACTCGCTCCTTATTGGCTGGTGGGCATCACGAAGGTATGGTCAATTTGCATGTTTCTCTTTTATTAGTGTAGATATATATACATACATCTATACATATAGACTTTTGCTGTCTGATTGGGATTTCAGTTCCAGCTTTACTTTTTATTAGCTTTGTGAGTATAATAATCTCACTTAGCCTCAGTTTTCTCTTCTTTAAAAGGTAAAGATTTCATAATAATAATTTATCCATAGGGTTGCTATGGGGGTGAAGAGATAATGTATGTTTAGAGTGACCCTCTCATAATAAATTCTCTATAAATGTAACAATAATAATCAGGCCTCTCTTTTGGTTAGGTTAGCTAAGTGTCTGCTGTGGACTATGTATGGAGGGAGGGGGCGATTTAGGAGCACTGTTCCTTTCTTTTCTGAAATAATTAAAATTCAATTTCAAAAACAATTTTTTAACATTCTCAAGGGCACTATGAAAATTTTTGTAGTGAGGGCTCCTTTAAAATGTTATTTGTCTTGGACCAGGCCTTTGACCCTTTTAGGATGTCCTTGATAATGATGAAGGCAATGATAACATGTAAAGACTTGAGTGTAGGGCTTGGCATTGGGTAAGTATTCAGTGATTGTTGGCTGCGGTTATTATTTTCATAATGATAAGTGCATATTTGCATTATATCATACATTTTAAATTATAAAAAATATAACCAGTTTCCATGTTATTACATGGTCTAGCTGAACTTGTTTTTTAAAAAAATAGGCTTACTGAAATATTTTTTTTTTCTCAAATTTTTATTAAGGTATTATGTGTGTACATATCTTACCATTGTCCCCCCCACCCCACTCCCATACATGCCCTCACCCCCTAATGTTTTGCATCCGTTGGTTACTCTTATATGCATGCATACAAGTCCTTCAGTTGATCTCTTATTTCCCCCTAGGCTTACTGAAATATATTCACATATCATTAATATGATTTAAGTGGCAGCATAATAAATGGGCTCAGTTCATTCCCCCATTGTTGGACTCTCATTTCCAATTTTTTTTCTATAATAACAATAACCATAGTGAATATCTTTATAAATAAGGCATTTCCCATATTTATTGTTATTTCCCTATGATAGATCCCTGGTGCACAAAATTTGTGCATGGGTAGCGTCCCCTAGGCCTGGCCGGCGATCAGGGCCGATCAGGGCCTTCCGGCTGCCGGCCAGGGCCTTCCTTCCAGCTGCTGGCCAGGGCCTCCCTTCATTCCACGCCGCCCCCTAGTGGTCAGCACACGTCATAGCGAGCGATCGAACTCCCTGTCGAATTTCCGAGGGGACACTTTGCACATTACCCTTTTACATATATAGATAGGATGTGAATATTGGTAGGATCCTGTATATTTTTGCTTTGTCTTCTGAAAAGCTGTACTAATTTGCACTTCCATGAGCAATGTCTGCAACATTCATTTCCTCTTCTTTGCAGCCCTGAGTATTAGCCTAGGCTTGTATTTTAAAAAATCAATTTATAAGGAGAAACAAAACAAAACTTCCTTTGCATTTTCTTGATTATTAGTGATGTTAACATTTATTAGCCAGTTTTGTTTCCTCTTTGGGAAAGTGTCTACTTATTTGTGGTCTTAGTTTTTCATTATCTATTTTAATACCTCTCTCTCTGTACATTAAAAATATTGACTATTCCCAATTGTTTACTCTTGAATTTTATTTTCAAGTTTAAAGTATTTATATACTTGAATCTGTTTATTTTTTTTGCTTCATGTTTTTTTGAATGGCTTCAAAACTTGGAAAGTTATCTTTGTTTCAAAGAGGTGATATTTTACTTGAAGGTGAAGCATCTATATGAAATTTTTTCCCTCTGTACTTTAAAGTCAAGTAAATAGTTTTGCTTTAATATTTGGTCCTGACAGGAGATAGTAGAGAATAGGCCAAATAGCTGGCTCCCCCCCTCCCCTTATAGCAGTGAGGGGCTGAGTCACAAGCTATTCTTAAGTGTTTTTCCCCCTTTGTGTGGGTGAATTGTCTTGTTCAGAGTTGTTGACTAATTCTTTTAAAAATTGGTTTAATTTAAATCTTCAATATAATTGAGGTACTTACTATTTCAGTGTTAGTTTACCATTTCTGTTCTTTTATGACCTCTTTATAAGCTAAATTTAATGTTTATAAAAGTCCAAACTTATAATTTATATTTAAACATTGTAAACTGGAGATGCAAAGTTACAGATCTAGAACCTAAGAACTAACTTTATATAGAAGAGTTATCTTCTTCAAAGCTTTTAAGTCTTGATATGCTGTGTGGATTTGGATCCCTACACCTCTAGGTAGAAATAATAGTAACCCTTTTCTCAAATATTGATTAAAGAAAAACATCTCCTTTTTATTAGTAATCTGTACAGCTCTATTGTATCAATTCAGTGATTTCAAGTTAACTGTTTTAGTTGAAATAATAGTAGTAATGTTATCAGTGGGGTGTTCTCCTCAACAATACATATTACCAGTGGAAGTGGAGTTCTTGTGATGTTGCAAGGAATGGAATTTCCTGAAACTCTCACAGGAGGAAGAGTGATCTTTATTTCAGTGGACTTAAACCCCTGGGTTTACATTGTTGCATTTTCCTTCACCCCACCATGGGAAAAGTCCAATCTTATCTTCAGCAGGTGAGAATTAAGGCCTCTGCCCAGAGTCTTTGCTCCATATTAAAACACAGTCCAGTCCAGCATCCGGCTAGTTTAGTTTGTATTCCCCGCTGCAGTCCATTGCATGTGGGGTTCATGTGGACTTCGACCACATGGCAGAAAATCCTATCCATTCCTACTCTGAAATGCCTACCGTATTTTTCTGTGTGTAAGACACTATTTTTTTCTAAAATCGTTAGACTGAAAATCGAGGGGCATCTTATACATGGAAGTCAGCCGAGGAGGGAGTCGATTTGGTGCGTAGCTGCCCATACCTTGACAAACAGGCTTCCTCCAATCATGAGCCTTATTGTTACTGCCCTCAGCTGATGCAGTAATTGGAGGTGGAGGTGGAGGTGGAGAGTGCGCAAAATGCAATAGGGACCAGAGCGGTCTGAGCTCACAAAGATGTCAAAAAATCTATATATATATAAAAGCATAATATGCAAATTGACTGGATGGAGGAACAACCCGTCACTATGACACGCACTGACTGCCAGGGGGCAGATGCTCAATGCAGGAGCTGCCCCCAGCCCGCAAGCCCCGATCACCCAATCAGGGCCTGACAGCCAATCTCTTGGTCCTTCCCCCTGGCCGGCAGGCTCCGATCGCCCAATAGGGAATGGGGAGCCAGGGGTGGGTGGCAGCGGACGCAGGGGGCCAGGCCAAGGCAGGTGTGAGCAGGGCCCCAATCCCCCCACTAGTTGCCCCACACATAGAGGGCGACCGGCGGCAGTGGGGAGCGGTGCTGGGGGGAAGATCGGCCCTGATCTCAGGCCAGGCCTAGGAACCCTACCCATGCACAAATTTCATGCGCTGGGCCTCTAGTGAAAAGATAAGTACTGGTAAGCCATTGTCTTACTCTGCAAAATTCAAACTGAATGTAATCAACTATGCAAAAGAACATGGAAATAGAGCTGCAGAGAGACAATTTGGACTTCCTCCCACTGAGTGTATGAACAGACAGTGGAGAAAACAGGAAGAACAACTCCTTAAGATGCCAAAAAGAAGAAGGCCTTAAGAGGAAAACCAGCAAAATGTTTAAAATATTGATTTCTTAATTTGGGTTGGAAAAGGGGTAGGCGTCTTATACATGGGGGCGTCATACACGAAAAACACAGTATTTTTTTATTGCTCAAATTCAAATTCTCACCACTTGGATTATGCTAGTTACTTTATAACTGATGCCCTGTCTCACAACACTCAAATCCAGTTCATTTCCTATACTGTTTGTCAGAATTCTCTTCCTCTGCCTTTAAAAGACCAGGTTCTTGTTTCTTATATATGCTTTTCCTGGATTATGTAATTCTTTAACATGATGACAGCTATTCCCAATCCCTGGTGACTACCAAACTGGGTCTCTAGCTCAAACATAGACTGTGCTTTAAATACTGGCTCTCCATGATTTGCACAGTGAAGTTCAAAATCAATAGTATGACGTACTTTGTTCCTTAAATTGTGTTCTCTTGGCAAGTTACTTCATTGCTTTGGTTTCTCTTTAATTGTTTCTAAAATGGAGATGAATTCAGTATGTTTAACTCTTTTTTTAAAAAAAATCATAAGGTAAAATATAGATAAGCCTTAATATGTAAAACACAAAAACAGCTACTTTCATTGAAGTTGCTATGCTCTCCCAATCCTCCATTCCTCCTCCCTACTCCACTTCTGTTATTATCTCCTTGAAACTTCTAGAATGCCAAGGAGCACATTTTGAAACTACTGGGTTTCTTAAGTTCGATTCTAACATGTACGGTTAAGTGAATTCTTTGAAATCACATCATTCTCAAATCACACTCTTTCAATGGGAAAGGTTCTGTTATACTGGCTATTGTACTTTCCTTCTTTTTACCTTAGGTTCAGATACTTTTCCTTTCTTTGTTAATGTGCCTATCCACACACACAATGTCTTTCACTTAAAAAATACTTAGAATCCACTTCATTTGCCACTGACCCCATGTTAAATGATTCTTACACAAATATTACCTGCTTTATGATAAGTACTGTATGCATTGATTTACCTTCCAGTAGTATTAGTTCTGTCCTCTGGGTTCTCATAGTATTCTCCCCCCCCCTTTTTTTATTGTTTACACTATTACAGATGTCCCCATCAACCCTCCCCCCTTAGCTCATAGCATTCTTTAAATCCTTATATTATAGTGACTATCCATGTTTGATGAATAAATAAGTAGGTGAATGAAAGAAAGAATAGCCAAAACCGGTTTGGCTCAGTGGATAGAGCGTCGGCCTGCGGACTGAAGGGTCCCAGGTTCGATTCCGGTCAAGGGCATGTAACTTGGTTGCGGGCACATCCCCAGTAGGAGGTGTGCAGGAGGCAGCTGATCGATGTTTCTCTCTCATCGATGTTTCTGACTATCTATCCCTCTTCCTTCCTCTCTGTAAAAAAATCAATAAAATATATTTAAAAAAAAAAAAAGAAAGAAAGAATAGATGGGCAACAGGTATGGAGAATAATAATATGTGTACTCTGTAAATTTCATTTTACTGTAGAAACTATAAAGAAGTAGGTAATTTTGCTCCAATCATTCTCTCTTAGAACTGACCTTGATCTCCTTGGGAATCAGATGAGGAAGGAACATTTTCCCGACTAATCGGCAACTTTCGAGAGTTGGCTCTGGGTATTTAGCATGTAGAGTGGAGGAGGACTGGAGAAAGTTTTACAAGATATGCTCTCAGGAACTTGATTATCTTGCTTTTGAATGTCAGACCTTCAGTCAAATTTATTTAAACTTACCAGCATGATTCGAAGTATAATTGAAAAACCTAAGTCTTCCCCTCCCACTGTAAGGCTGTCAGAATTTAATGGGAAATAAACCTTTATCTCTAAAAGTATACTTCAAAGAAAAAGAAAAACAAGTTACAGAAGGGCCATGTTGCAAGGGACAATTTGGTCTAAAATCCACAGCTCTGATGCCTGCAGAATTTCAAGGAAGAAATTTGGGGCCTGCTCTGCTTTCTTACCAGTTTCTTTGGTATAATATTCAACTCAACATTGCCTTTCTCCACGCTTCACTTGCTTTGTTTGCCTTTTTTTTTTTTTTTTTTGACATCCCAACCATGTTACCATGTTACTCATTTACCCAATTTATTTGTTCTACAAACATCTATTGAGCATTTTCTCTAGGAAATCTGGTTTAGGCATTAGACATATAGTGGTAAATAAAAATGGTCTCTGCCCAGTACAAGTAAACAGGCAAACATGTGCAACATGTGAAATTGAAATACAGTGTGATAAATGAAGCTATTGTAGGATGAATACATGTGTGGACATACCGAGGAGACAGTGACCTGGGAGGACAGAAGCCTTTTAAAACAGAGGTGAGTCCTGACCAGGATGGCTCAGCTGGTTGGAGCGTGGTCCTGTGGAGGGCTCCATTCCCGGTCAGGGCACATACCCAGGTTGCAGGTTCCATCCCCAGTTGGAGTGTGTGCAGAAGGCAGTCAGTCCATGTTTCTCTCTCACATCGATGTTTCTCTAGCTTTCTCTCTCTTCCTTCCTCTCTCTAAAATCAATTAAAAAAAAAAAAAAAAGGTGACATTCGAGTTGGGAGTTGAAGAATGATAAAGAAGTAGTGATTGACAGGAAACAGTTCTTTACAAAGGAATAGGGAAGTGAAAAATATTGTTTCAAAGGTTGGTATACTTAAGACATCTGAATCAAGAGGAAGTGTCTAGACATGTATGTGGTAAAGTAGATTGTGGCGAGATTCTGAAGGGTGCCATAATTCATACTAAGAAGTTTGAGCTTTAACTTGTAATTAGTTGATGAAATTAAGCAAGTGAGGGATATTAATGGGTGGGGTTTGTTTGTTTGTTTGTTTGTTTTTGGGGGGGGGACACAAAACTAATTGACCTGTGAAAGGGTCTGTTAACCAAAAAATAAAAGGCCAAAATGGAAGGCAACAAGCTTTTATTTGAGATCAAAGAATAGCTATTCAGAGAGCATTCATTCAGGTAGAAGCCCAAATCAAGGCAAAAAGTATTTCTGAGAAAGAGTTGGGAAACAATTGTATCAACAGAAGGAAGATATTTCTATTGATGCAGATATGCTAACATAGTGATGCTAATTCCAAACAACGTTTTTAATTTTCAATCCCATCTGCTTTATCATTTTTTAATTAAAAATTTTTTAATTACAGTTGCCATACAATATTACATTAGTTTCAGGTGTACAATGTAGTGATTAGACATTCATATAACTTATAAAGTAACTAGAGGCCCGGTGCACGAAATTCGTCCCCGGGGGTTGGGGGGTCCCTCAGCCCAGCCTGCACCCTCTCCAATCTGGGATCCCTCTCACAATCCAGGACTGCTGGCTCCCAACTGCTTGCCTGCCTGCCTTACTAATTGCCCCTAACCACTTCTGCCTGCCAGCCTGATCACCCCCTAACCACTCCCCTGCCAGCCTGATTGATGCCTAACTGCTCCCTGCCAGCCTGTTTTCCCCTAACTGCCCTCCCCTGCAGGCCTGGTCACTCCTAACTGCCCTCTCCTGCAGGCCTGGTCCCCCCCAACTGCTCTCCCCTGCAGGCCTGGTTCCCTCCCAACTGCCTTTCCTTGCAGGCCTGGTCCATCCCAACTGTCCTCCCTTGCTGGCCATCTTGTGGTGGCCATCTTGTGTCCACATGGGGGCAGGATCTTTGACCACATGGGGCAGCCATCTTGTGTGTTGGAGTGATGGTCAATCTGCATATTACTCTTTTATTAGATAGGATAGAGGCCTGGTGCACGGGTGGGGGCCAGCTGGTTTGCCCTGAAGGGTGTCCCAGATCAGGGTGGGGGTTCCCTTGGGGTGTGCAGTGGCCTGGGCGAGGAGCCTGTGGTGGTTTGCAGGCCAGCCATGCCCCCTGGCGACCCAAGCAGAGGCCCTGGTATCTGGGGTTTACTTATCTTCTACAATTGAAACTTTGTAGCCTGGAGTGGAGCCAAGCCTTCTGCTTGCTCCGTGGCGGCAGCCATTTCTGTTGGGATTTATGTATCTTCTATAATTGAAACTTTGTAGCCTTAAGCGAGGCCTGGGCCGGCCAGGGTGTGCGGAAAGCTTGGCTTCCTCCATCGCCGGGGGCAACCCTAGCCTCCTGCTCTTTCCAGCTCAGTGGCTGCCGCCATTTCTGTTTGGATTTATGTATCTTCTATCATTGAAACTTTGTAGCATTGAGTGGAGGCCTGGACCAGCAAGGGCAGGAGAAAAGCTTGGCTTCCTCCATTGCCAGGGAAACCCAAGCCTCCCTCCTGCTCTCTGTGGCCGTAGCCATCTTGGTTGGGTTTATTTGCATATTCGCTCCTGATTGGCTTGTGAGTGTGGCTTGTGTGTGTCGCGGAGTGGTGGTTAATTTGCATATTACTCTTTTATTAGATAGGATAGCCCTGATATGTTTGTACCCATCTGACAACATATATAATTATTACAATATTAGAGGCGCAGTGCACAAAATTCGTGCACTCTGGGAGGGGGACAGCCCGGACCGTGCCCTCTCACAGTCCAGGAGCCCTCGGAGGATGTCCAACTGATGGCTTCCGGACATCCTTAGCGCTGCCACGGAGGTGGGAGAGGCTCCCGCCACTGCCGCTGTGCTTGCCAGCCATGAACCTGGCTCCTGTGTTGAGCGTCTGCCCCCTGGTGGTCAGTGTGCATCATAGCGACTGGTTGTTCTGCCATTTGGTCGATTTGCATATTAGCCTTTTATTATGTAGGATTATTGACCATATTCTGTTGTATTTACGGAATACATGATGACTAGGTAGATGATCTAATTAAGGCTTTGTGACTGGGATGCTATTCCTTATTTGTCTTTCGTAAGTTTGCTTTTCTCCAAGTGATCTTTGGTATTTTACATGCTTTTTTGCAGTTACAAAATGCAGGTGAAGAAGTTTCTTTGGGACACAGTGTTGCTTTAGGCCCAATCCAAAGTTTATTATGCCCTGTTTTAATCATCTGTAGGTTTGAGGTATAAAACATGTAAGGCAGCTCCTCTGGTATGGCAGCTCTGGCTCCATTTTAAAGTGGCTCTATTTTACCTTTCACAGGTCTCAAGGCAGGAAGAACATTTTAGGAGGTTCATACCCTAATTCACATAATGATCTTCGTAGTCACAATCTCCTAGTGATAGGCCTCAGAATCTGTAGAAATAGTAAATGTCCCACCCAGGTTATATGATCAGGGAAGTCGGGAAACTACAAAACAGGATATTGGACATAAGAGATGAGGTTTCTAGGACCAGTTTTGCTACTGAGTCTGTGAGATTGTACAAATCTCTTAGTTTTTACATCTTGAAAATTGAGGGTTTGGACTCAATAATTACTGTAATTTGTTACTTCTATAATTCAATGCTTCTACTCAAACAAAAGAATCCAACTTTAATTGAGCTACTTTTCACTTTTCACTTATAATGGCTACATTTTTTCCTCTTCTTTTGGGTCTTATTGACCCTTTGTGGCAGAAGGATTTCCTACTCCTATTCAAGCATTTCTACTTATCTGTTCCTTAGTATGAATATATTTCCCACATTCTCCAAATTGCATTTGGATTACATTAAATCAAAACAGTCTTCTTTGCCTAATTCCTGTTTTCTACCATACATATCTTATTGATTTCTAAAAGGTAACAATACCAGTTCTCAATTTATAGTAAGCAAGAAAATCTTCACATAAACATTCTAAAACCAGAGGTAATTAACAGTGATTAAATTGTATGATAGCTGAAGCTGCCGGGATTGCCCATCGTTACATGATTCCCCCTCCAAGGAGCAAAGAGGTGTTTATTGGATGCTGCCTTCCATCACATGTGCCTAAAACAGGCTTGAGACATGTAACTTGGGAGATGCTGCTTATCCTTTTCTTCCTCTCAAAAGGTTATACCTCTCCCTACTTTATGTATGTGATTGATGTAGACTCTGACTTTTCTTCTCCCCTACAAATGTACCAACATTACGTTGACCTACTGCTTGCAGGAACCCACTCACTCGTCATTAATTATCTTATCTAATAAAAGATAAACATGCAAATTGACTGCACCTCTGCTCTGCCCACAAGCCACGCCCACAAGCCAATCAGGAGCGAGTATGCAAATTAACCCAACCAAGATGGCGGTTAATTTGCATATCCAGGCACAGAGCGAAGACTGAAGACAGCATAGAAGGAAGCCAAGCGCTGCAGAAGGGAGCGAAGCTGTGGAGAAGCAAGTGGGGCGGTGGGGGAAGCAGGCGGGGTGGAGGAGAAGGGAGGGAAGCAGGCGGGGTGGCGAAGAAGGCCACAGGAAGCCCTATTTTTTCAGGAATCTTCCTGCAGCAGGCCTCTAGTTATCCATAAGAGAGAAAGAGGCAGATAGAGCCCACGGGAAGTTCACGGGCTTTAGAATTAGATTTCAGGTTGCATACTGGCTTCTTCACTTACTGAAGTTAGGAAAGTAATTTAACCTTTCAATTTCTTCATCTATGAAATAAGTACTATGTCATCTGCCTTGCTGCGATATTGTGAGGATTTTTAGTATTATCAAAGGGATCTAGCAGTATCTGGTCCTGGTAGACTAGTCTATAAGGTCCTCTTTGTCTGAAGCTCGTTGTATAAAACCTAGAACATACTTGGTTCTCAATGAATATTGAGCATGACACATAGTAACTAAGAACTTAGCAAATGGTAATTGTTATGACTACACAAAGTAAAACAGTTTCACTTTTTTTAAAATAAAATATACATGTTACATTTTTAGAATTTTCAATTGTTACTATTTCTCTGCAAGTAGATAAGAATTGTTAAACTTGAGGTAATTATTCTGCAACAGGGCAGAGTTGATGTAAACGTAAGAGATATGAAATGGTATGCTTTAAAAGCTTATTGGTTCCAACAAATTATGTTATTCAGATGTTATCACTGTCAGTCAGATGTTCTATCCATCCATGTGTCCATGTTACAATACAATGCAGTACCTGCATGCATGGGTGGCTAAATCCCATGTACAGGTGAAGGTTCTGTAATACCAGGACCTTCGGCTTCACTGAAGGGATTTGCCCGCCCTGTTCATTCTATTATTTGGTTCATTGTTTGATTTTATTTAAGGATTATACCTGTGATTATTAAGTAGCATTCTGTTGTATTTACAGAATACATGATGACTAGGTAAATGATCTAACTAATTAAGGCTTTGTGACTGTGGGGTGCTATTCCTTATTTGTCTTTTTTAAGTCTGCTTTTCCTCCAAATGATCTTTGGTATTTTACATGCTTTTATGCAGTTCTAAAATGCATTGCAGGTAGTGCTTGGAGGATTTTCTCCTGCATTTTAAAATTATCTCTCTCAGTTACAGAGACCTGATAAAATAGGGGCCCTTACCTACTGCATCTCTATAAGGAAATAGTTTCTTTGCAGGCATATGATGTATTTTGGTTTAACATTACTTATGATAATTTAAAATTGGGAAAGTAAAAATGTGCTTGTTTGTAGAATGTCTGTATTTGAAGTTGTAGTCATAACTTGATTTATGAGACTTCCTTCTGTGTTCATGTTTTTGGTTTTTGTTTTTAAGCTGGTGACAATTCACCCAGTCTCACAAACCATAATTCCGAGAGTCATCTCTTTGATTCCTTTTACTCCATAATCTAAACAGTCCCTGAGTTCTACCTTTTTTAAACCATTCATTGTTCTCCAATTCATCCCATCTTCTCTGTTTCTGCTGCCACTATTCCAGATCAGGTGCCAGATACTGTTCTCAGCTCTTTCCTAACTGATCTCCCTGCTTCAAGCGTGCCCTTTTCTTCACAGTTGATTGTCTTAAGTGATATCCGACTCTATCCCTCTTCTTAAAACCTTTTAAAACGCCTTGTCAACCACAGGTTCAAATTCAAGGTTCTTAACATTACAATTATAAGTAACTCTTACTCTTTAAATCTCAACACAATACCTCCTTAAGGGGTTTCTGACCACCCCACCGCCGTTTATATTACCTTTGAGAAAGAAGTGAAGAAAATCAACTTGTGCATGGGTGAAATTTCCTCCTACTTGAGAATAGTATAGTGACAGGTGAAGTCAAGTGTGGCAGCAGGTTTAAAGTTCCATTGCAGTAAAGGTTACTAACATCTAAAGAGAGAATGTGAACCCTCAGAGGAGGGTGATATACAGTGGTAACATATAGAAAAGCTGGGAGTCACAGAGTAAAACTGGCAGTGCCAAAACCTTATTGGAGGCCTGCCCATCCCTTTTACCCAGTTCTTGCTTATTCCTGTTGTATAGGTAAAAGTATCAGAGTGTCTGTGCCTGGTGCCCTTAAGTATTCTAATCACAATTAAGTCCCTTTGGGCAGTTTAGTAGATGATAGTTTGCCTTATAGGGGGAAATAAAGCTGTTAAATTTCTTGTTGTAGATTAATAAAGTTTGGATTTATATACCAGTGTTTTTGTTTGTGTGACTCACTTTTGATGGTTACACTGACAGTCATATTTCTTCTTGAGCACACTGAATTCACTAAGGTACAGTACCTTGTAAACACTTCTTGGCAGCTAATCAGCTCCTCTGGTGACGCCATCCACCATGATGGGCAGCTCTTTATGCCTTCTTTGTTCAAATGGCTGTGCAAACACTTTTCCTTAGGCTTCTAAAAATATTAATATTGAAATGATTTGAGTAAATAGATGAGCTACTGAGTAGTCTCTTAATATAGTAGTGTTTTCCTACAATGTTACAATTCATGGTTTATATAACTAAGTATATTACTATCCATTGGTTAGATCCTCTAACTTTTCATACCTTTGAGTTTCAAGGAAAAAAATTTTAATTTACTCTGAGTAAATTAATGAATTTAGGGTTCAGATTTATATTGCACTCTCCCTTCCTGGGCATCCAGAAAGCCATTTATTAAAAACCCACTGTGTGTCAGGCAGTGTACTGGATTATGTTTAATACTTTAAAAAATACTCCAGCAAAGTATTTTTACAGATGAATCTGAGATTCAAAGTAGGTTAAATAACTCTTCCATGATTACAGCTAGGAAAATATCAGAGTTGGGATTTGAACCCAGAGCTATTAAATTTCTGAATTTCCTCTCTTCAAGTTCAGAGCACTTACCTAGCACATTTAATTATGTTTAAATAAAACATACTTCTAGACCATTTTTCTAAACCTGTGGAACTTGATTAAATAGCTATGCTATATTTACTTTGGGGATTTTTCTCGTTTGGGGATTTTTTTTTTTAAAGAAGAGTGTTGTGGCTTTCATTGTTACTTACATTTAATTTATACAGTTGATTTTTCTGAAATAATTTCTTGCCTAGTTATAACTTTCCTCTTTCCCAAATTAATTTCTACAAAATTAGTTCATGCCAAGAGTTTATTCAGTACTTGCTATTAAATATGTGACTGTTTTTCTTTTAAATGGTTCCTTTTTAAAGGCAGATCCATTCCCCAATAAAATCTCCTCCCCTTTCCCAAATGTAAATTCTGCCTGTTCAGCAGCAGCAGAAGCTCTGCATTGTTTTCTGTTGGAAGTGTAAGCTGAAGGGGACAGGCATTCCCACTGCTTGGCGGGTGCGCTAAGCTGTGATCTGCCCTTGTTGTATTATTAATGGCACAATGTTTTTATGTTGCAGATGGCTGAGAGCTAGCCAGGAAAATTGAGGAGCATGATGGCTCAGTTTCCCACAGCCATGAATGGTAAGCGTAAGCAGCTTTGTGCTTGTAGGAAGATAAAGAGGTTATGAGATTTGGGGGGGGGGGGGGGTAGAGGTTATAAAATATAATTTTGTGATATTTTTCTTTGAGTGTAAAAATGAAAAACTTAAAGTATTCTTTTTTTTAACTTAAAGTATTCTTATTGAAAATATTTGGGCAGTCTATTTCGAAACACTGCATATAGCTTCTATTAGAATATTATGAATCCCACAACTCATTGTAAGCATGTTCTGCTGTATCATCTGGAATGTGTGCTTAAGAATAACTTAAAGCCTATTGTGTTTGATGTATAAAACTGGAGGACAAAAAGCAGAGTGCTATAAGCAGGAGAATATTAAAGGTGTTTTTTATAGCATGGGATGATTGTAAATTGATTAAGCCAATAATTGTAGTGGTAATGTGCTCTAACAAATTTGAGAATTTCTATGCCCCATACAAAGGAATTTGCATTAAAAACAGTTTAGTTATAAACTTCAACATGTTAAGCAGGTTTATAAATAAAATGAACATAATAGAAAGCAGTACAGCAGGTCCTCAAATAATGTCCTTTCATTCAACATTTCCATGTTGATGAGAAAAAGAAAATTGATTCCTACCCAGGACCACTGTCTGTGTGGAGTTTGCATGTTCTCCCCATGTTTAGGTGGGTTTTCTCTGGTAACTCCAGTTTCCTCCCGTATCGCAAAGACGTGCATGTGAAGTGAATTGGGTGTCTAAATGGTCCCAGTCTGAGTGAGTGTGGGTGTGTGTGAGTGGCCCTGCTATGGAAGGATATCCTGTCGAGGGTGGGTCCCGCCTGTGTCTTGAGCTGCCAGGAGAGGCTCCAGCCACCGGGGCCCTGAACTGGAATAATCCAGTTGGAAAAGAATTCTCTTTTTGGTTTTATTAATCTTTCATAAATATATAGAGCTCTACATTTATTTCAGTGTTTAGTATTAGAAGTGTTTTGGGTCTTAATGTAGAAGTTTGGTGACAAGGAACTTAACTCTTGTTTATATCAATTCGCCTGTGGAAACATTAGTTTCATTACACATCATTTTGCTTAAAGTTACTGTTTCCAATAACCTATTGACCATGTAAAGTTAGGGCACACTGTACATGCCCAAGGTTTATTCATTTTGTTTCTTCTATTTCCTTAAATACTATGTTATTGTTTTAATGCCTAATACCATTTGAACTTATCTCTGAGTGCCCTAGACCTGTGGTCGGCAAACTGCGGCTCGAGAGCCACATGCGGCTCTTTGGCCCCTTGAGTGTGGCTCTTCCACAAAATACCACGGCTTGGGCAAGTCTATTTTGAAGAAGTAGTGTTAGAAGAAGTTTAAGTTTAAAAAATTTGGCTCTCAAAAGAAATTTCCATCGTTGTACTGTTGATATTTGGTTCTGTTGTCTAATGAGTTTGCCGACCACTGCCCTAGATCAAGCTGATTGCCAAAATGCTTCTGACGTATTCCTCAATTTTTGCCACATCTACTTTATCATCCTGAAACTAACCACAGACTTTTGGACTTCTCTGGTTCTTACAGAGCTGCATTGTCTAACATCGTAGCCACTAGCTACATTTGGCTATTTCAATTTTAATTTAAATAAATAAAAATGAAGTAAAATTAAAAATTCAGTTCCTTAGTCACACAGCATATTTCAAGTGCTCAGAGCCACACGTGGCTAGTGGCTATTGTGTTAGTGCACACACAGAACCCCTATGGGTTTTTGTTTCCTCACCTGTAAAGTGAGGATATTAATAACACTCAATTTTAAGGTACTGGTGGGAGTCAGTGAATTATTGTATATCTGAAGGGTAGTCAGGGCTCAAGAAAGGTGAGCTGCTTCCATCTTTGTCATCCTTTGTAGTTGTCATGTTTTACCATCATCATTTTTCTAGAGTCATATAGTAGTAAATCAGTCTATAGCCACACTGTTTGCCTTCCTAGTCACAAGAATCGTGACATGTTAATTTATTTATTATAAAATAAATTAATAAAAAAACTGATAAACTAAGTAGGTGTTTTGTTTTTTTTTACTGTGAATGTGGTATTTCTTTATTTAGAAAGTGTGTAGGTGTAGCTATTTTAGGTTTTTAGTTCTTCAGTACATATGTTTCTTTATTTTTAAATCTAATCCTAAAACTTGTCTTTAAGAGAGGATGGTTATAGATTTTTAATCCAATCATTTAGGGCTAATAATGTGTGTGTGTGTGTGTGTGTGTGTGTGTGTGTGTGTGTGTAGTAAAGACTATGTAACCTTGGCTTAGCAATACAATGCTTAAGGCAGACAGTCATTACATGGAAGAATTAGTGTTTTTTTGGCTCTAAATAATTTATTGGGGGCGACATTGGTTAATAAAATGATATAGGTTTCAGTTGTATAATTCTACAATACAGCATCTGTATATTGTATTGTATGTGTTCACCACCCCAAGTCAAGACTCTTTCTAAGTATGTATTAAATCAAATATATCATAGTGTTTTGAATTATAGTGGACACCTACATTTCAATGATAAACATTCCTGGAAATAACTTTGTAAGGGAAATTTTTTTATAATGTAGGCAGCAAACATACATGAGTTTATATACTTAAACATATTTAGTTTCTTATTGGTAGAAGGTGAATTTGTAAAGGTAGTCAGAAGTGGAGAATAGATGGTTGTGAGCCACATTGAATGTATTGAGCTCTAAAGACCTGCTCAGAGGGCTGGTATAACCGTATGTGAAGGAGAGACCACAAAAAGATGGTGACTTTGGTGCTCCCCCAACTCCTGATCTTGCCTCTCTTGTTTTCTGCTCCCTCTTTTATTCATTCACATGTTTATTCCTCAGTCACTTTTAAGTGTTTGTTCTGTGCTGGATACTCTGCTGGTTCTGGGAATAGAAAGGTAAACATACAAAGCTGCTGTTCTCCAAGGAATCATAGTCTGGTAGGACAGATGGAGAAAAACCAATTACTGCCCCTTTCTAAGTGCTCTGTGGAAGCATGGAGTAGCCTCTTGAGAATCTACAGGAGGAAGCAATTAATTTGACCTGCAGGTATTAGCCACCTCCTAGAGGAAGTGACATCTGCCCTGGACCTTGAAAGTTTGAAATAGAATGGGAGTGGTGTGACTGTCTGTCCAAGTAAAGGGATGTTATGTATATGGGCTTTGTAAGGATTTACTTTTCTGGGATAGTGGTATATCAGCATTTCTTTTATCCTAGGTTTTTGTTTTGTATTGTTTTTTTTCTCCTGTTCTATATTAAATACATTTATAGTAGTGTCACAGTTAACATTGTTTCACCTGTTTGTTATATCACCCGTGTTCAAAATTTTTTTAAGGTACAACTCCAAGGGAAAATTTGGTTTCTTTGACATGTAAAAGAGACTCATATTTTTATATTTAAATATCCATTTAGATGCATCTCCTTTACATTTTGTTACTTATTTTTAAATGACAAAAATAATACTGCTAAACTAATACAGATATCAAAGTAATCAGGGAGGTAATGTGGGTAGTAATTAAGAGCACGAATTTTAGAGCTATAATTCTAAAGTACAAGAAAATTCTAGCTATAAATTATATTAGCTGTATAGTATTAAACAAATTATCTAACCACCCAATGCTTCAGTTTTTCCTTCTGTAATACATGTAAAACATAGTCTATGTAATTGTAAAAATTAAATGTGGTAATATTAATATACTTAGCATGGTTGCTGGCATAAAGTAATACTCAGTAGATAGTAGTTGCTGCTTCTACTAAGTACTGCTATTACTCTGCTAATGTTAGACTTTAAAAATAAAATGATAGAGAAAGTTGTTTTCCTAAGAAAGCTGGTCAAGAGTTGAGAGCAGTATGGTAAAGGGGATTTAAAAAAGATCTGTGTGAGTTAAGTGAGATTAACTCATCTTTTAACAGGATAGAATTGAAGGATGTATGTATGCATCCTTAGGAGAAAGAGAATTTGCAGATACTGGATCGTATTATTCACTTTGACAGCCACCAGGAGTTGACTTTGGACAGCACTGTTGGCTGGGTATCCAGAGTTGGCTGGGAGGTAAAGGTGGAGCAGACTATTCTGTGGAGGGATAGAAAGAAGAGGAGGCCGTGTGCAACCCTGGCTACACAAAAGAATCACCTGGAGAGTTTTTTTAAAATTCTGAAGCTTGTACCGCATCCCCCAGAGATTCTGATTTAATTGGTCTGCTGGAATAGCTTCCCCCTGGCCCCTAATGCTCCTCTTTCAGCTAGGGGTGAAAACGTCTGATGTAGGATATTGGCTAGTCAAGTATTGCCTGAGACTACATATACCATGCTTATAACAATCCTAGGTAAGGATTCATGGAAGACCTGTCTAAGTCACAAAACTGGTTAGCGTTCAGACAAGGGCAGAACCTTCCTCCACTCTAGTCCTTTATGCTCCACCATGCTGTTAACTATCAAAGGAAGAGGGCAAAGGTGTATTTGGAGTAGTAGGAAGTTGAAAGAATGGGTCTTATTTTTTAGAGCAAATGGAAAGGATTGTTAAAAATCATTGTTTGCTTGTTTTCTATGGTTTGAGAAAACCTCAGAAATGTTCAGATTTAATGAGCCATTTTCTGTTTTAACACCTCTGCTAACAAAAGAATACTTTCCGAGGAGTTGACTCCCTCTTCAATAACAGCCCTAACTTTCTCGAACATGGTAGTCCTGTTCCTAATTCCTATAGGACATCAAATAACTGTATTCTACATAGCAGCTTTTAAAAATGCTTAAAGTGGCTACCATGTCTTCTTTAATCTTTGATTCCTCTGGCTTAATATTTTAGTTTTTTAACTGCCTTATAGAAAAACTATAGAGGCCGGTGCATGAATTCGTGCACGGATGGAGTCCGGCTAGCCCGCCTCTATTGGGGCTATCTGCCTGGCTGGCCAGGGGGAGGGGCCGTGGGCGGTCCTGCCCCCTGGCCAAACTCCCAGGTGAACTCCTGGTCGAGGGGGCAATTTTCATATTAGCCTTTTATTATATAGGATATTTCTAGACCCTTCATTTTCTTGATCACCTTCTTTCCTGTAGCTGCATCATTGTTCCTGTTGTTACGTTCACTCATAACAACACTAAGTCTTGTTTCAAATTAGTGATTTAAATTCACATTTTCTTTTTTCCTGGATCCCATTTAAATTATCAAAGAAAACATTTTGTTTTTAATCTGAGGTAGCTTTAGGAAATAGGAAAGGCAGTGTATCAGCAACTTTGAAGAGTTTCCAGAAATTATGGAGCCCATTAGATTGGATTCAATACAGGCATGGTACAATTCCATTCAATGATACAAAGTGTAAAGGCATAGATTTGCATCTGTTAAGTAAATGGACTAATGTTTTCAGCAAAGCTCTAGAGTAAAGGGGGCTGGAGTTCAGAGTAGACCATGGCAAGTCAAAGTATTTCCATACTCCACCAATGCAGTTGGAACATTTTCTATAGAATCCAGTCTCAGACTTCATGGGTACAATCAGTGCTCTATGTAAAGTGGAGGATTTTATAGAATGTAAAATGTGTAAAATGATGTTACAAAAATCAGTTAAGATTTTAATGAATACCAAACAACAAGGGAAGGCTAGCATGTCAGTCTGGAATAATTGGGGGCCACAGACCCAAGGGGAGTTTATATTACTCTCAAGCTGTTTCCTGTGGGCATCAACCAGAAAGACGGGACTGTGCAAGAGACCAGAATGAACCCCCACCTGAATATTTCAGGCAACTGTAGGGGGACAGGCACAAAATACCATGCAATTTTCTGCATCCTTTTCTTCTACTCATAGTAGTCTTAAGCTACTATGGTCACTGGGGAAGGAAGGTGTTAGCGAAGATCCATCCCAAGGGCACAGGCAGAGACACATTGCTACTGGGATAAGGGTAGAAGAAAAAGCTCTATCACTGAGGCGGGAAGGAACCTTCTTGGTCTAAGATACTATACTGATACCAAGCAGAGTTAATGTTCCTACTGCTGTTGGGGGAGAAGCAGGAAAGTCCTTCCCAAGACCAAGGAGGAGACACACAGGGAGGAGTTTGGATGCCACCAGATGGAGGGGCAGGAACTTAGAGAAATCCACACCCTTGGGGTCCAGGTACACAGGGCCTGCCTAAGACTGAGTGTGGATCAGGATCATGTGGTAGTCAAAGCTGTCTGGTGGGGGTGGCAGGCCCAGCAGTCAGTTAAATGTAAGGTGCCTCCAGCAGTTTAGGAGAGCCACACCAGAGCATTTACCTTTGGGAAGAAGGCTCCAGGGCCACTTCTGGAAGTTAAAGGTTGTTAATGCTGCTTCTACCCTCACACCTCTCCATGTCTCAGGTGTTTCCTCCTCAGGTGCCTGGTTGTACTCTCTGCCTCCACAAAATCAGGTGTTCCATTTGCCTCTAACTTCACTGTGATCCAGAAGGGTTAGGTGAAGGAAGGCCACGGATGTGTTCATACACCTAAGCAGAATTAACTTTGAATCCTCTAAGTTCCATTTTAGCTGAGCTGCCCGAAGCTGGAGGATGTGCCAACGAGGCGTACCTGCAGTTGTTGTTAGGAGAAAGAGAGATGCGTCATGTCCAGTAATGGTCAGGCTAGAATCCTGAATTTTCACCATAGATCTATATGTTCCCTTGGGCCAGTCTGTCTATGTTCTTGACTATATCATTTCTGTGGAACAAGCAAGGCTTTTGGCTTCTTCTCACTTTGTTAGTTGTGGAATTCAAGTTGAACCACTCCAAGGATGCTTCACAGTTTAACATGGAAAATACTGGGAGTTGTTTTCTAGAGTAAGGGTTCCTTGAGGATGGGAACAATATTTCATTCATCTTTTTATTTTCAGTATTTGTCTTGTTGCCTATTTCCGGTGAGTGGTACACAGTCATAGTTCAGTAGATGTTAACTGGATGAATGAGTGGAAAGCCTTGGGGCTGTGCTCTGTATGTTTGTGATAGAGCTTTACTCTTTGTGTCAGTTAGGTATTAAGTACTGTCATTAAATGGGCATTTGTGACTCATACTTACATTTTAGAATTGTGTGTTTTAAGCATTCTCATATATACAGTATAATTTCTTTGTCTTCCATTTATGTTTTAGGAGGGCCAAACATGTGGGCTATTACCTCTGAAGAACGGACTAAGCATGACAAGCAGTTTGATAACCTCAAGCCCGCAGGAGGTTACATAACAGGTTTGTGTTTATATTTTATTTGTGACTTAGGCTCCTTTTCATGTCATATCTTAGAATTAGTTTTGATTGCTGTCAAGTTTGTATTAAATGATAAAATTTATACCAAGATGAAATATTACCATTGCAACAACGTGGGTGGATCTCGAGAGTTTCATGCTACGTGAAACAAGTCAGATAGAAAAGGACAAGAACCATGTGATATCACTTACCAGTATATGTGAGATATAAAACAAAAGCAACAAACTTTATTACTAATGACACAGCTGCTAGCATGAGCATCAGCATGTTTCTGTCAGCCTCCCTTGAACCCTGAGTCACACGGAGACCATGCAGAGATCCCAGAAGGATGCCACACATGCAGAGATTGTGTTGTAGGAGAGGAACACTGAGGTTGAGGAACCCACCATGTTTTAGCAAGTGGAAAGCTAGTTTATTCTTTGTCCCAGAGGGAAACATTACCTCGTCCCGCAAGATAGCTCACTGAAACCCAATTCTGAGAAATGACCCAGGTGAAGAGCAATTAGGATCTCCCATTCTTAGCATACACAGCTGTATAGCAGGGGTCCTCAAACTACAGCCCGCCGAGGACATTTATCCGGCCCGCCAGGTGCCGCTGCCTGTCCTGCTTAGCAGCCGACTCATCCCGGGCCCGCAGTGCGCACAGGAATTTGTTCATAGTTTTTTTTTTAAACTATAGTCCGGCCCTCCAACGGTCTGAGGGACAGTGAACTGGCCCCCTGTTTAAAAAGTTTGAGGACCCCTGATATATAGGATTGTAAGAGAACCATGGAGGGCTATTTAGAACTCTTCTAAGGAATAGTGTTTTAAACTATACATTTTATTAAATAGAAATATATCTAATAAGACTTCAATTATTGTGAAAAAACTGAGATGAATAATGTAATCTTTTATCATTGATTGATATATAACCAGTTGTGACTTTTTTTAGACATGAGTCTTACTAAAGTAATATAAATAATTTTATATATGTATTTCTGTTTAATTTTTTAGTGATTGGAATGAAAATTATAATAAACCAATAACATTTTTGTTGCCCATTATTATTATTCAGAGGCATTGGAATAATTCCTTCCACTAATATGCTGCTTGATTTTTGTTTTTATTGCCTTTAGGTGATCAAGCACGTACATTTTTCTTGCAATCAGGCTTGCCGGCTCCTGTTTTAGCTGAAATATGGTAAAATAGTTTTTTTATAGATGATCTTAAATTTCCGATTGTCTGGTTTGGTTTTGTTTTTAATACAGTTTAACATAAAGTTGTTTTTACTTGTAATCTGTTATTAAGTAAGAGTATTTCTTCAGCTTGTTAGAAATACATTTGATTGAGTAAATGATTAAAAATCAGTTGGGGTTTTGTTCTATAGGACAAATTTCTAATTTCCTTAGAATTTCTAAGGAAAGAAAATGTATACATTTCCATTGAAAAACATTTCTTTATAATTAGACAGAATCTCAAAATTTTCTTTCTGTTACTTTGTAGTTTCATTTATTTCATCATCTACAAACGCAAAATCATTCCTCCTTTCTTCTGTTCCTACCTTAAAGAAATTATGCTTTATGATATCTATAATAACATTTGTTTTTTAATGTACTTAAAGTAAATACCAATTTCTACTCCATTTTTCTCTCCACTTGGAATATTCCTAGCTTGTCTAAGTACCAGGCATATAGCAAGCATTCAATAAATATTTGAACAAATGAATAAGTTTAGAAGGATTATCCTTTTTTTAAAGAATTCTAACCCAAAGATATGTTTTTACTGATTTTTAGAGAAGAGGAATGTGGGGGAGAGAGAAAGAGAGAAACATCGATTGATTGCCTCCTATATGCACAGGGGGAATGAACCCACAACCTAGATTTGTGCACTGACAGGGAATCAAACACGCAGCTTTTTGGTACACTGTATGATGCTCCACCCAACTAAGCCACACAGCTAGGACAGAAGGATTATACTCTTGAAAATTTTTTCCCATCAAAGGTCTCTAGATTCTATATAGACTAACAGTATTTTATTACATATTATTTCTGGTCAGTATTTCTTAATGTATAGGTTTCCGCTTTTTGAGATTCACATGCGCATACTTAAGTGATGATCAATGTGTGAATGCTACATCATTGTTTTTATTTTATCATCCTCAAAAATATGTTAACGCTATGTACAATCTACCCACCTCATTGTCCTTTTAGGGCTTTATCAGACCTGAACAAAGATGGGAAGATGGATCAGCAAGAGTTCTCCATAGCCATGAAACTCATCAAACTAAAGCTACAAGGCCAGCAGTTGCCCGTGGTTCTCCCTCCTATTATGAAACAACCTCCTATGTTCTCTCCATTAATTTCTGCCCGTTTTGGTATGTATTTGTTAATTTAATTAGCTGCATTTGATAGTTAAACTTGATTCCTAGGCATAATATTTGGTGATCAAAAAAGGATTTGTTGGCATAAAATGACAGTCCCCAGACTCCAGATTAGTTTTCATGTCTGAGATAAGAAATATTAAATTTGCTGTCATACAGAAGATGATTTGACTTTGGGTGATGAGAACACAGTGCAATATACAGTTCTTGTAACATAGAAATCCATACCTGAAGCCTGTATGATCCTATTAACCAATATCACCTCAATAAGTTTGATTTTTAAAACGATAATAATAAAATAAAATAAAATAAAAATTGCTGTCATAGCGAGGGTGTCCGTGTATTCCCGTTTTCACAGGACAGTCCTTATTTATGTCTGCTGTCCTGGCTTCCAGTCCGGTTAGTGTGCCCTTTCGTAATTCCCGGTTGGATGATAAATTATAATATCCCCCTCGCTACAGCTGATCCTAAATACTAATCTTAATTAATTTCTTCTATATTTTATGTGAGTAACAGAAAATGTGAACAATTTTAAACTCACTTGAAATAGTTTAATTTGGGAGGGGGGTAATTTAAAATTATACATAAGTAGAAATTTCTTTAATTTAAAGGTTAGCCAGCTAATTTTAGGGCTAAAAGTTGAAGACTTTGTGCTAATTAATTTACATATTCATCAGAGATAACCAGTTTTCCATTCATTTTCATTAGCCAATTTGTTATTATGTGTGAGAAGCACTCATTGAAATGGAATATTCACCTAGATAGCTCTGTGT
This sequence comes from Plecotus auritus, assembly GCF_963455305.1. NCBI lineage: Eukaryota > Metazoa > Chordata > Mammalia > Chiroptera > Vespertilionidae > Plecotus > Plecotus auritus. Next base: position 165,306,931 of record NC_137782.1, read on the forward strand.
ACCTGAAACACGTGCCTCTACACCAAATGTTAGATCTTAAAATGCTAGCTAGCTTCTTTCCCTAGTGTAGTGAACTCTAGAGGTAAATACCAAAGCATTGTGTGCCTATATTTATATAATGTGCTTAGTGATCTTCAGTTAGTAAAGGAATAAGAGTTGTCACTTTGTTCCTTTGGGTGGGGGCAGTTTGGCTGTGTGTGTGTCTTAATTCAATAGCGCTGTATTTATTACCCTCACACATTTGATCAGGTGATACATCCTCTCTTTGAGGATACTAATATTTAATTGGAAAAGGCTGCTTAATTTTGTTCATGATACTGGAAGAGAATTTTTAACTCCTTGGTAGGCATTCTCTTAGTTTACACAGGTCAGACTATTGATATTTAAAAGCAGTAGTTTACCTTCCTCACTTCTGGGGTAAAGCTGCTTTTGTGTATTTTTAAGACTGGTTTGCCCATAGTGTAGCTGTTAATATGGGGTCTGCTCCTTGCACTATAAACTTGATTTCTGGCATGTGATTTACAATTGATTTACTAGCACCAGAAATGATGTTCTGTTTTGCCTTTAGGAATGGGAAGCATGCCCAATCTGTCCATTCCTCAGCCATTGCCGCCAGTCGCTCCTATAGCAACAGCTTTGTCCCCTGCAACTTCAGGGACCACCCTTCCTCCCTTAATGATGCCTGCTCCCTTGGTGCCTTCTGTTAGCACTTCATCCTTACCAAATGGAACTGCCAGTCTCATTCAGCCTTTATCCATTCCTTATTCTTCTTCAAGTAAGTACTGCATGTCTAATAAATCAGTATTTTCTATGAAGAAAGACTGTTACGTTCATGTTCCAATAGAGGCAAATTTCTTTCATAATTTGTAATATTGTTTAGTGTGAACCTTTTTCATTTTTTTCTTTTCTTTATTATTTTTTTTAGCATTGCCTCATACGTCATCTTACAGTATGATGATGGGAGGATTTGGTGGTGCTAGTATACAGAAAGCCCAGTCTCTGATTGATTTAGGATCTAGTAGGTATGAATACTTAAGCTTCCAACTTTCTATGTTTTAATAAGGAGTATTTAACAAATGACTATTTTTTAAATCTCTGAACTTATCCAGGTTTTACTTTATAATGGCCAAATGTAAACACTTAAGGTAAATTTACTTATTTATAACTCACATAAAATAATTGTTTTTATTTTTAGAATTATAAATGCCTGTGGTATTTTACCTTTGAAAAAAATGTTCCATGTAAACAAAAAATATTTTGCTATGTTTTTAATCAGTCAAATTTTTTGCCCAGAGCTGCATATTTTTCCTTTAAAAAAAGTATGTTTTTTAAAAATCTTATAACCATTGTACATTCTTAATTTCTTTCTTGAGCAAATTCTTCTGCTTGAGTATTCTTTAATTTCAGAAAACATTAATGTTCATTCCTCACCCTTTCTATAAATCACAATAATACCCTTTTTTATAAGTTAAAGTTTTTCAATTACAGCAGACATTCAGTATTATATTAGCTTAGGTGTATAACATAGTAGCCAGACATTTATACAACTTATGAAGTGATCCTCCCCAAAAAACCCAACACCCCCCTGACACCAGGCATAGTTATTACAATATTATTGACTGTATCCCTATGCTGTACTTTACATTCTCGTGACCACTTCCTAACTGCCAATTTTACTTCTTAATCCCTTCACCTTTTTCACCCAGCCCCCCACCTGGCAACCATCGATTTGTTCTCTGTATCTATGAGTTTCTTTCTTTTTTATTTGTTCCTTTATTTTGTTTTTTAAATTCCACATATAAGTGAAATCATATGGTATTTGTCTTTGACTAATACCATCTAGGTCCATCCATGTTGTCACAAATTGTAAGATTTCACTCTTTTTTGTGGCCTAGTAATATTCCATTGTATATATTGACCACATTTTCTTTACCCAGTTGTCTCACAATAATGCTCTTTAAAGCAGTGACCCAGAAGAATCTTTGTATCCTAGCTTAAACACTCACTGAATAAATAACTTTTTTTTTTCTTAACATCACTGAACCATATAAAAGCTGGGGCAGTAATACCTTTTAAGTTTGTCAGGAGGATTAGAAGTAATATTTGTAAAGACCCCAGCACATTATGGGGCCTGGTACATTGTAGGTTCTTGATATATGGTAGTTCTATACTTCATATGGCTTTTGCTTTCCTAAGAATAAGGATAATTATTTGAATTTTCTTCAATATCAAATACAATAGCAATTACTGTTGTATTATAGGAGATATGATTCTTACTGTCTGCCTTATAAAGTTGAACTAAATATATTTTACTTAGTAACAACATTTTTTAATAAATTTTGTTATAGCTCAACTTCCTCAACTGCTTCGCTCTCAGGGAACTCGCCCAAGATTGGGACCACAGAGTGGGCAGTTCCCCAGCCTTCAAGATTAAAATATCGGCAAAAATTTAATAGTCTTGACAAAAGTATGAGTGGATATCTCTCAGGTAAGTGGCATACAGTGCTTAAGAATGTGAGTTAAAGTTTTTTTAAATGGACTTCTATTGAAGAACTTTGAATTTGTACTTTATAGCTCATCTAAAATTTTAACATCAAAAAAATTTGGCAGGCATTGGATATATGCAAATAATGTAAGTTGTGTAAAAATTCAAAAATGGATATAACCTGGTTGTTTTCTTCAAAGTTCTTACAATAAAGTTGAGCACACAGATGTACAAGCAAAAGACCTCACCCTTGAGAAGATCAAACCTCGTCCTCCAGAGTAGGAAGGGAATGGAGAAGCTCACATGACAAGAGGGAGTGTGTGGGACTTAGCCTCAGTTCTCTGCGAATCCCTGTCCTCAGGGGTCATTCTCTACTTGCCCTTTCTAAAGGCACATGAGCATTGCTTATCCTTTAATGCTCAAAGGTAGCCATAAAACTTGGCCTTAGACCCCCATAGACTATTTGAGTACATTCTAGAACAAACATCCAAACTTTACTAATTGAAAATAATGAAGGGGATATAAACAGAGGGTAATAGGCAAATAGACTTCCCACCTTCTGACTTTCCCCTCTCTTCACTCAGCAATGAAATACAATGTAGGCCAAGCAAAATCAGTGTTTAAAAGTAATAGAGCTTTAAAGTGCTAGGGAACATAGAATGGGATATATTAATACCGATGCGATCAGATAAAACAGCTATAGGAAGGTTCGGGTTGAAAAGGTACATTTGGTAATCACTAGCCTCTAGGTGCTATTTACAGTCGTAGAAATGGATGTGAATACACAGAAAAGAATGTCCAGGACAGATCTTTGGGGAGTATCAACATTTACAAGTCATTTAGAAGAGGAAGAGTAGAGACAAAGGAATGAGCAGAGGGGAGAGATCTGAAAAGGCTAAGGAAGCTGTGTTTCCAGTTGCATTGGTGTGCCAGGAGGCTCTAGAAGTTGGCCCCTAAATATTGTCTGTACTGGTGGCTCAGTCCTGCATGCCAGTCACTTGTGTACGGTTATCTTCTGAGCATTTGGCGCCACTAATTCTGATTTTTAAATTCTTTGGGGACAGGGAATGTGTTGTTTTGATGACTACTGAATGCTCAGTGCCTGGCACATGGTAGAAATTTTTATGTTGAAAGTTCCCAGGATAGCAGCAGTGTTATTTTACAGGTACAGCTATTTAGGTTTGTGTGACTTTAAAGAGGCTAAAGAACTTTCTTTTTTTTTTTCCTTTTTTTTAATGTTTTTTTTCCCACTCAATCAGGTTTTCAAGCTAGAAATGCCCTTCTTCAGTCAAATCTTTCTCAAACTCAGCTAGCTACTATTTGGTGAGTTTGCCCATTAATTATGATTTTTAACTATACATCCTCTATTATAAGAAAAGATACTGTTTCTATAAAAGTTTGTGACTCAAAGATGTTCCATAAAAGTAGCTGCTTGAAAGTTAACACAACCTTGAAAGCAAATAAAATTGTGCAAAATGTTATTCTTGAGAACTTTGCATTTAATTATTTTATAAGTAAAACTAGTTTGTTTTATATAATGCCTTTTATGGAGAATTAGGAAATATCTCATTTTTAATGTAGAATTAAATGTGATTTGAGTCCTGGCCAGTGGTGCTCAGTGGTTAGAGTGTCAGCCTGTACACCAAAGGGTTGGGTTCATTTTCCGGTCAAGGGCAGGAATCTGGGTTTCAGGTTCACTCCCTGCCCCAAGTGGGGGCACATGGGGAGGCAACTAATCAATGTGTCTCATATCGATGTTTCTCCCTCTTCTCCTTCCCCGCCTCCCCCTCAGTCTCTCTATCTCTCCAAATCTCCCTCTCTTTCACTCTCTCTGAAGAGCAATGGAAAAAAATTTCCTCAGGTGTGGATTAACAAAATAAAACAGAAAGTGATTTGCTAGGTGAATTAACCATAAAAAAAGGCAGTCCACATTTTCAGAAGGAATAGTTTTCTTTGTACTTAAAAGTTTTTTTTCTCTCTTTCGTGTTTTGAAATTAAGGATAAAAACTAACTTACTTTTCTGTATCTCTACATTTTACTAAAATACGTTATGGTAACTATTTTACTATCATTCTTTTTTGAAAAGATTTTAAAATTGATTTTTAGAGCGAGAGGAAGAGAGAGAAATATCGATGTGAGCGCATCGATTGGCCGCCTCCTGCATGTCCCCTACAGGGGATCAAGCCTGCAACCCGGGCATGTGCTCTGACTGGGAATTGAACTGAAAACCTTTCCGTGCATGGGACAACGCCCAACCAACTGAACCACACTGGCCAGCACTATCATTATTCTTGTTTTAAAAATAAAAAATTGAATTATTTTGAAAATATTTTATTCCAAACTGAGACTTTCTTTCTCACTTGAGAGTTTTCACATTTTCTTTAGGACTCTGGCTGACATTGATGGGGATGGACAACTAAAAGCTGAAGAGTTTATCCTTGCGATGCACCTCACTGACATGGCCAAAGCTGGACAGCCTTTGCCTCTGACTTTACCTCCTGAGCTGGTCCCTCCATCTTTTAGGTGAGTGCCCTTCACTCCTCAGGTGAAGAGGGGTGATTTTGATCACTTGGCAGACATAGTACTACTTTGGGATTTCCACTAGTTTAATGGAGAGTTAAACTTTTACACTGACATTTGATTTTGGAATTTAATGAATTACTGAGAAGGAATAGATATTAGAAGTAGTTGTGTTTTCATTGTTATCGATAAGAAAACTGATGACTAAAGAGAATAAATTTACCCCAAAAAAAGCAATTTGATCAGATCTCTCTGGCTTGACAATCCATATACTGCTATTCATTATAACTACGGACCATACTGTGTTTTAAATATCTTTAATATAATGTTCTAAATATTAACTTGCTGTGGTCATAGGTAATCTATATAATCTAGTCTAAAAATTCCCTGACTGCATGACACTAAATTTACTTATTGTTTGCTTTTCTTAGAGGAGGAAAGCAAATTGATTCCATTAATGGAACTCTGCCTTCATATCAGAAAATACAAGAGGAGGAGCCTCAGAAAAAATTACCAGGTAACACTGCGTGTCTAAGTTGTATATTTATAGTGAGTTCTCTTAAATTTTACCTTGAAATGTAAATGAATATTTAGAATTTTAAATATTTTATATGCTATACAAGAAACAGTTTGATAAATGGGGTGGATTTTGACATCAATGAAATTAAGATTGTCAAAATTAAGAGAGTATGTATGTAGGAGGAAGAGACAGTGTATTTGGCAAGAATGTGTGTATTAGCATCCTAGTTAAAGTGTGTCTCCCACTTCAGGAGAAATCATTAGAGCAAATTTTGCAATGAAATCTTGAATTTTTAAAAATAGTTTAAATATTAGTTGAAAAAGTACATATGTAGATATTTTAAAATATTAATAAGTTAATGGCACATGTCAAATAAAACAAATTTTTAGCCATCCAACTTTGGTTGTCCATAAAGAAATGTTGAGAAAAAAGTTGAAAAGTATTTTTATTGGCAGAAGTAGTTAAAATTATTTCTCTCTTGGGTGGATTCAAACTTAGAAATCTTTTTTCCTAAAAATTAATATTCTTAAAGCAAAAATAGTTTACATTTGGGTTAAAATTATCCTTAGGAGAAGTATCCAAAGACTAATAGCCAAATGGTCACAAGGCATGACTATGTTGAAACTGAATTGCGGGTTCAGCAGGCTCTTCATGTGTGAGGATGCTTATGATGTACCTTATTTAGTTACCTTTGAGGACAAGCGGAAAGCCAACTATGAGCGAGGGAACATGGAACTGGAGAAGCGACGCCAAGCCCTGATGGAGCAGCAGCAGCGGGAGGCAGAACGTAAAGCCCAGAAAGAAAAGGAAGAGTGGGAACGAAAGCAGAGAGAATTGCAAGAGCAAGAATGGAAGAAACAACTTGAATTAGAAAAACGCTTGGAAAAGCAGAGGGAATTGGAGAGACAACGGGAGGAAGAAAGGAGAAAAGAGATAGAAAGACGAGAGGTTATTTTTAGGTTATTTTATTTCCTAAGAAAATAATTTCATTTAGTAAGTGACTGTATTTCCTTCAGTTAAAAAAAATGGTTGGTTTTGTTGTGGCTTTTCCTCATCCATACGTACTTTAAACAAATCTGAATCTTGCCTGTGAGGGATGTTCGGGGCCAGTAAGTGGTAAGAGAAAGCATGTCTTCAGGTGACATCTCAAAGGAGAACTGGTTGCAGAGAAGAGGGAGGAGCTAAGGTTAGTGAGCCACGGGAAGAAGTCAGTTTGATCAGGTCATCAAATGAACATAAGCTTAGGATCCAGAGTTAAGAGACCAAGGAACTGGAGAGGCAGAAAGACGAGAGTGGGGAGACAGAGGTCTAGTGAGGAATCCAGAGGCTGGGCTTGCGCAGGTCCTTGGGATAAACAGTGTTGTGTGGGGCTCCTGGGAGGACAGGCTGCGTTGTAAAGGGCTGGGGATGGAGTACCATAACTAGAAATAATACGAATAGAAGTTGTGTTCTTCCCTGGTACCGGAAAAAGATGCAGGTATTCCTAGTAACATTTTTTTACGAAATCATCCTTTCGTTTATTAAGAGAAAAGTAACTACAAAAGTAACTTCCCTGTGAGTCAATGCATAAATCTGATGGATGAAGTCATTTTTGTGGAAGTTCTTTAATTTAGGCCCATTGATAAAATTAGGTCTGCCCAGTTACCCATAGGCACTCAATTCCTGCCTCACTCTTGTCATCTCATCAGTGTTTGAATGATGCACAATTGTTTATTTAGAAATTAACTTTAATTCATTATTCTCAGGCAGCAAAACAGGAACTTGAGAGACAACGTCGTTTAGAGTGGGAGAGAATTCGCAGACAGGAGCTCCTCAATCAAAGGAACAGAGAGCAGGAAGAAATTGTGAGGTTGAACTCTAAAAAGAAGAGTCTTCATCTCGAATTGGAAGCACTGGTATGGCTAAAGTTTAAATGAAACTTATCTGAATGATGCTGGAATTACCTGTTGAAAAATGTCATTGTTTTAAAAATCCATCTCATGACTACATCATGTTTTAATACAATTAAACAGTTATATTTTCATATGTGCTTTTTAACTGGACAGTATAGTTTACTAAACAGGGATAACTGGCTCCAAATGCTGAGAATTATGTGCGGTCTCAGTTAGATGCTGGCAAACGGTGTACCCTTGGGCAAGACATTTCCCGTTTCTGTGCCTTACTTTGCCCGTCGATAAAACAAAAAGTGGCGCTGGCTCAGTGATTTTCTGTTTTCAGTTGGCCTGTGGAAGGTGGCCTACAAAGGATAACCAGGCGGTGGGAGTGGGGAGCCATGGAGCCAGGGCAGTGCTCGCCCTTCCCGGTGCTTCCCACCTTCACAGCAGGGAAGCTCCACATTTGTCTGTTTTACTTTTAGTGGCATTTTATCTAAGAATTGCTTGGAAAAGATGATTCTACTTCTAAAAATAAAAAATCATTAGAAACTGCTGACCTAAGTGATCTATTACAATTCCTTTTCGTTCTGTAAGACTGTAGTTATTAGCTAATATTAGCCATTATACTTACTATATTTTACACATCAGATGTCAGAAGGTCAGGTTATTAAAAGACTTTGAAATGCAGAGTGAAAAACTATAAAGGGTCTGGGTAAGGCATACTATTCTATTAGACCCTAGAATTACAGAAGTCTGATCTAATAGTGTAGTAATGTTTTGCAAAAATGCATTGTAGCCATGTGGGAGAGCCAAACTTAGATCTTATTTATTTATTTGGTGGGTGACTTGAAGTAGATTTTTTGAATTATCCCAATGTTTTTAGTTATAAAGGTACTATATTAAGCCTTCAAGTGGGTAGGAAAGCATATCACAATTATTTTTTATTTTATTTTTTCTTTGTTGATTAAGGTATTAAATATGTGTCCTTATCCCCCCATTGAATGCCACAATTATTAATCATGCCACCGTACTACAAAACAGGCCTAAAAAATTTCAACTTCTTTATGTAGCTAATTGGATACCTGTCTAAGCCATCATCTTGACTATATATTTTTCCTTAAAAATATAATGGGAGAATACCTTAAGATTGATGATTTATTTTCCTCAAGAACTGGGTTACACACTGAGCAGTAGTGTAGATTATTGCGTAGAGTCTGAAAAGATCCAGAATCTATGCTTATACGTGCTGAAGGGGATAACATGAGCTCTAGGGTGAACACAGCATGTATCCCTTTCGTGTGTACTTCTCAAATAGGAAATTTTGATTATCCATGATCCTTTTCCACATCCTACTGTATTAGTTTGCTAAGGCTGCCTAACAAAATACCACAAACCGGTGGCTTACACAACAAATTTATTTTCTCACACTTCTGGAGGCTATAGGTCTAAAATGAAGCTATTAGCAGGTTTGGTTTCCTTTGAGGCCTGTCTACTTGCAGATGACCGCCTTCTTACTGAGTCCTCAGATGGTCTTTCCTCTGCTTCTGCATTTCTGGTATCTCTTTTGTGTCCAAATTTTCTCTTCTTATAAGGACACCAATCAGATTGGGTCTTAGCCCACTCATATGACCTCACTTAACCCTTAATTGCCTCTTTAAAGTCCCTTTCTCCAAATACAGTCACATTCTGAGGTACTGGGGGTTAGGCTATAACATATGAATTGGGGTGGACACAGTCCAGCCCATAACACCTCAACCCTCTTCTTAGCTTCCATTGAAAATCTCTGCTTTATTTCTTTTCTGCTTCTCAGAAAGAAGGGGGAAAGGAATATTGTTATAGGAAGAGAATTATAGCCAGAAAAGGCCCTCATGGACATTGTTTGATTAGAGGAAATTAGATGGCAGCAATGAGGTTAGAAATAAGCTCAAAGAAGGTAATGCTAAATGCTGCATGCAAAATTTATTCCTTGTTATTCTTTAAGATTGTCTCTATTTTAATACTGTAAATGAATGCCTCAATGCTGAACTCAGAAGAAACTTAGTGTGTTATATTTGTACTTTCTCATCCTAATATATGGGTTCTTGCACTCTGAAAATGTTGCATTTCCTGCTAACAGTTCTCTTGAGTCAAAAGATAGAACTCAAAAACATACTCCACTTGGTTTTAAACCTTTATCTTAGACTGAGGATAAATGACATTTAAAAATTTAAGTAAAATATTTTTCTGATAACATTTTCTCTTAGCATTTTATGTTATCATATTTGTATGCTCTTCCTGTAGAATGGCAAACATCAGCAGATCTCAGGCAGACTTCAAGATGTCCGACTCAGAAAGCAAACTCAAAAGACTGAGCTGGAAGTTCTGGATAAACAATGTGACCTGGAAATTATGGAAATTAAGCAGCTCCAGCAAGAACTTCAGGTAAGTCCTTTGCTGCTGAATTATCCTTAAGCATGAACCGTAATTAATAATTCTTTCTAATAGAGTGGTTTTGATTTTCGGTATCAAGAATCCCTTCAAGTCTCTGATAGGCCACCTTCCCAGAAGGAAGTGAATATACACAATCTTGTGTATAATATCAGGAAGTTCATTGACCACCTAACACTCTGGTAGACATCTGGTTAAGGTCTGCTTAATATCTATACATAAATGGACATTTATCATTTTGTGTTTTAAGTTTATATGTCTTAAACTAAGGTTATTGCTACTACTTTAGGAAATTTTGACTTAACATTATTCTTTTCAGAATTGTGGAAGAATGTTGACTGTGTCCCCCAGGGACTTGGTAGTTCTATCCTTTACTTGTGCATTAAGATCTAGTTCAATTGCCATAGTTTGCAGAATAGGGACTCTGAGAGCATTCTGTATCTCTAGAGTCCTCTTACCAAATTTCCCTTTCTATATGGACTAGCAGTTAATCAGCTGTTTTTTCACTTTGTCACCATGGATATAGGCAAAGACCCAATAACATTTCCCATCTGATTTAAACCTGCTTCCTTAGTTATCCTGGAGTTTTTAGTCCCTCTCTGATATACACTTATTTGTTCTGGAGTTTCATGGCCTTCTTACAATGCCACATAGCGCAGATACCAAAGGCACCTCTTAGCCTGGGCCCACTGCCATCCATCATTGTGCTGAAAAGTTTAAGGCTCCAGTTGTACCCCATTAACCATGGCTTTCTTCACCCCTTTTAATTTCAGCCAGTCATTCATAAATGGATTTATGTTTAAACATTTGTATTTTTTGTTTGTTTATTTGTTAATCCTCACCTGAGGATATTTTCTCCATAGATTTTCAGAGAAAGTGGACGGGAGGGGGAGAGACAGAGAGAAGGAAACACATCGATTGGTTGCCTCTCACACGGGAACCTGCAACCAAAGTACGTTGACTGGAATCGAACCCACAACCCCTCAATCCAAGGGTTGATGTTCTATCCACTGAACAAACCAGCTAGGGCTAAATAATTGTATTTTCAATCATGTGTACTCATTCTAGCTTATTTATAAGTTGTGAGCAGTTGACAACTACATATTATTCCTGTTTCAGAGTGATTAAATCATGTTTTGAAGTTTGCAAAAAAAAGTGTAGGCATTACAGTTTTAATCAAGCACTACTTTTTCTTTTTATAAGGAATATCAAAATAAGCTTATCTATTTGGTACCTGAGAAGCAATTATTAAACGAAAGAATTAAAAACATACAGCTCGGTAACACACCTGGTAAGTCTCTACAGTTTGTTTTGCCTTTTATTCTTTTCTGAATGACTGACTGTATCAGTATATTCTGTTACTTTTTAAGATAGCATTATTCTGTTATAAATAACATTCTTTGTCTGTAGTTAAAAATTTCAAATTAATGTGAAAAATATCACATGTTAGAACATTATATTAATAAAAATAAATAGTAATTGTGGTATGTCTTCCTATCTTGATAAGATTTTTATTTACGTATTTCAAATATTAATCAAATAAAATGCCAGAGTACAATTAAACAAGATCCAGGTTTGGCTCTAACACGAGACCGTACATTTTGGCCATATCCTGCATGAATTGTAAAGAACTGTTTTGTAGGAGATGTTTACTAAATTTAAAACAAATTGTTGAGCAATGTAGACAAATGATCCCATTAAAATCCTTTGGAAATAAATATTGATTGTGCACATATCTAAATGTAAATGCCTAAGGGGAATAAGCTGGGAGTTGAGATAAAGGGGAATTTTTTTACTCTTTAATGTGTATGCTTTATTTTACACTAGCTTTTAAAAATATTTTATAGTTTTATACTAGATGTCTATACTTTAAAAAATTTAATAAAGTTTAAATATGTATGTAAATAGATAGTAAGATTGCCATTTTAATTTATTGTAATGTAATCTGCATTATACACTGAGTGGCCAGATTATTATGATCTCTGAACACATAATAATCTGGCTACTCAGTGTATATCCTATATAATAAAAGGCTAATATGCAAATTGTCCCCTCGACCAGGAGTTTGACCAGCAGACAGGCCGGCCAACTGCCCATGTCCCTTCCCCCTGGCCAGGCTGGCTGGACCCCACCCATGCATGAATTCATGCACCGGGCCTCTAATATATATATATATATATATATATATATATATATATATATATATATACATACATATATATATATATATATATATATATATATATATACACACACACATACACACACACACACACACACACACACACACACACATACACACACATACATACACACACACTGAGTGGCCAGATTATTATGCGTTCAGAGATCATAATAATCTGGCCACTCAGTGTATATTTCTATCTAATTTCTCCATCCCTGCCTGACTATGTAAGAAAGGGTTATATAAAAGGAAGCCCTCTGTTCTTACTTCCTTTGGAACATTACTAAATAATCCAGTTTGTAATATTTATTGAGTCCTTGCTATGAATATTCCCCTGTTCTTGAAAGCACGAAGAATAAATAGAAAGCTACTTTGACAGTAGCTACTGTTAATTGAGTATTTACTGTGGGCCAGACTTTATACTAATGGCTTTATATCCATCACCTCATAAATGAGATCAGAGATATGATGCCCATTGTATAGAAAGAGAGTCTGAGGATCAGGTTAGTGAAAAGCCTTACCCCAAGTGGAGCACCACTTCAAGTCCTGGTACTTTTTAGTACAGAACCACTGCTTACACATTTCTATATGAAGAGCTTCCCAGGATCTAATTTGAAAGGGGGTAATTTTGACCACTGAGTTTTTATCTCTTCAGCTGGTCCACATTATGCATGTACATCCTTTGTCTTTATCTGGTTACACCAATTTGACCAGACAGCAAATGCCAATTATTTGTAAAGACATAGGAATTTCTACCAAATGTAAACTCTTATGTCTGTATTTCAGATTTAGGGATCAGTCTACTTCATAAAAAATCATTAGAAAAGGAAGAATTATGCCAAAGACTTAAAGAACAGTTAGATGCACTGGAAAAAGAAACTGCATCTAAGTTATCAGAAATGGACTCATTTAACAGTCAACTAAAGGTATTTATTATATTCTATTACATTCATTTTTAGTTAGCTGCCTTCTTACCTTCCTTATTTTGATCTAATAGAATGAATATGTGAAATTATTTTTATAAATAGTACATTTTCATAATTTTATAATTTGAGCTGTATTAGAATTGCAAGATTGTTTTACATGTTCTTTGTAGATGTAAACATTGTGTCATGTAACTAACCATCATTTACTATAGTTTTCAGTTTTTGATGACTGTTTTTATTGGCATTTACACATTTTAAGAATAATTGCCTTTGTCATATAAAAGAATGGATTTCAGCCGGCATGATCTTGGGCAAAATTCTAAAATCGGGAATATGGAAAATTTATAATAGTCCTGGTAGAAGATCTTCTAACACACTAAATTTTTTTGTTGTTTCTTTGTTACAATTTAATTTACTTAACCTTTGTGAAATAAATGTAATAATCAGTGAAATCTAAAGCATACTCTGGCACTATAAACTTTTCATGAAAATAAGTTCAAGATTCATTATTTGCTGCAGTGCAGAGCAGAAATCCAAATTATATATTGTATGCCTATCATTTTGTGCAGAATTAGTAGTATACTGAAACTATACCTATGAAAGAAGATATGAAAAGCTAAAAACCAGACTGATGGCACATCATTCAAATTTGGGAGTTATTCCTTTCTAACCGAGCATAAAGTTTTCAGAGCATAAAGTATTACGTAGTTTTTCAGGCAGCTATGTGACTTTTATCTTGCTGTTTAGAATAACATGACACAAACTCTAGAATAAACAAATAGAAAAAAAGAGGTGATGTGGGTTCAACTAAGGAAGAGAAATTTGAGGTGCATATTAGTAATACATTTCACACATGTATATATTTAGAAAAAAAATTAACCAAATAATTTGTCGTTGATGGACAGACAAGCCAGCCAAGTTAACTTCCCTACATTAATCTTATTAATCTGTACATAGTTTAATTGGCTTTTTATCTGCCTTATCTTGCAGTGTGGGAATATGGATGACTCTGTTCTTCAGTGCCTTTTGTCTCTGCTCAGCTGTCTCAACAACCTCTTCCTCTTACTTAAGGTTATTTTCTAATATCTAGCTCCTTTGCTTTGAGTTACTTTACTGTTTTCTTTTTTTTTAACTAGACTATTTTTTGCATTTATCTGATTATCTTTGTTTGAAATACCATATATAATATAGACCTTTTTTCTTCCTGCTTGCTTGAATATCCTTCTGCTATCTAACTGCCTGTTTGATTCTAATGCCAGAAATCAATATGATTGCCTTTCTCATAAGGAGCCCAGACACTTAGAAATATCACCGGGTTCCCTTACATCATCCCTGTGAGCTGGGTTAGCTGATTGGATTATCACTGATTGAATTAAAAGGAGAGATAAAGGAGTGTGAGATTAAGTCATTTACCCATATCACTGAAAATAACTGTTTAAAATAAAACTTTTACTTTCTGAAATCTAGGACTGTGTTATATCATACATATAATGGGTTGCTTTCTAATACTGCTTTATGGAACTATTTTAACCAATAATGCAGGGGCAGCTTTAGTTACATCTAGTTACCAGGCTTCATGTTTAGACGTGCTTGCACTTCAGATAAAAATGTTTAAATCACATGTATAAATAAAGAGCTCACTTTGTCATATGTAGCATATGAGTATTTAAAATACTCAATGAATTCCTGTTTTAATATACAGCATGTCCTCTAATGGTTTATTCAATGTCGTCTTGTTATAACATTGATGAGATGCCATAGAAACTTAACTCTTGTTTATAACCATTAGCCTATGGTAAAATTAGTTTTGCTATACGTTGTTTCACTTAAAAGGTGAAGACCCTATTGATGATGTTAAGTGAGGACTTACTGTAGTTTAAAGAAAGGTGCTTCAAATATACCATAAGCTAACCTAGTAGATTTTGACTGCGTTCAACCGGGGACTAAAATGGATGGCTGTAGGCAGTAGTTTGCATATGCACAGCCAAGACAGGGATGTGATAAATGGAGCTCATTTGTTACCAAAGCAAAGATAGGGCAAATTGGAACGACAGCGTCAGCTTTTCCTTTGTGGCTATAGCAAAGTGGCCAAATTATCTGATTTTAGAACTTGTGCTACAAATTACACAAAAATTTAAACTTAAGTATCTTTATCTGTAAAATGGGTTTAATGATGACTTGTGGATTATACTCACACGCGTAAGTCTGATTCTTTCACATAATATTTGATTCTCCACAGGCCAGCAGATTATTCTTACCTCTTGTTTTGCTTTTTTCGTTCTGCTTCCTGCCTTCTAGCCTTTCACTGCTTATTCAGACTTTCATCAGAGGCAATTGGAAAACTAAAAGGGGATGAGACCTATACTGTCAGAGTGGTCAGGAGACTGGCCGTGGTGTCACAGAAAGCAAGAATAGAGTCCCTCTGTAATCATCATGGTAAAGTGATACAGAGTAGTCAGTTAACATAGTAATGAAAAAGGTTCATAAAATTGTCAACAAGGAGACCTTTGAAGATCTTTCCGAAAGTGCCATTTCAGTTGAGTGACAAGCAGAAGCAGGATTGCAACAGATCAGGAATGGGAGTTGAGGAAGGGTTGAGTGTGAGCAACTCTTAAGAGGAGAGGGAACAGAGCATGAGGTCAAAGGAAAACTTTGGCCTTTGGAAGAAAGACTTGAAGGATAAAGGGTACAAAGTTTGCTTATGTAAGATGAGTAAGTTCTGGGATCTAATGTACAGCAGGGTAACTATAGTTAACAATATTGTTTTGTTTCCTTGAAATTTTCTAAGAGGATAGATCTTAAAGTTCTTAACACTGAGGAGAGAGAGAACTACGTATGTGAGGAGATTGCTATTTTAATGAGGTTGATTGTGGTGATCATTTCACAGTGTATAAAATATATAAAGTTTTATTTGCCGGTTATACCTCAGTAAAGCTGGGGAAGGAAAAAGAAAAATTAGGACCAGCCTTGGAGGTAGGATCAGCTTTCTGTGAGGCATATGGCTGCATAGTAAAGGGATAAGATAAAAGGATGGAGATGATGGTTAGGCTACCACATCCAACTCAATGTCTTAATGATGATTGACTAATTTCATTGCCAAATTACCAGCACCTAGTGCATGGAAGATAGTGGGTGGCAATAAATACATGTTGAATGAATGAATGGTTTTAAATGTTCTCAGTCAGAAAATATGCAGCATTTAGGGTTACTATGTAGAGTTTATGAGAAAAAAAAGCACAATGAAATTAGTCAAAAAACAGCAGAGAACCATGTACTAGTATTTCACATTTTAGGAACACTTCTGACTCCATGTAATTTGTTCTTTTAAGTAAAGGCTATTTTTTAAATGCAAAAGGAAGGGAGGAAGAAAGACAGATTTGAAGGAGATGATAACGAGAGAGGAAGGACCCAGCCAGAGTTACTCAGTGGTTGAGCATTGACCCATGAACCAGGAGGTCAAAGTTCAGTTCCCGGTCACGGCACATACCCAGGTTGCAGACTCAATTCCCCAGAAGAGCATGCAGGAGGCAGCCAGTCAATGATTCTCTCTCATCATTGATGTTTCTATCTCTCTCTTCCTTTCTCTCTGAAATCAATAAAAATATATGTTTTAAAAAAGAGGAAGGAGGAAAGTAAGAGAGATTAAGTGACATTGAATATATAAAATGATGGTTGATAAAGTCCCTAGGGAAGCAGATTAAGATACTTCAGAATTTAAAGGATTAGATAAAAAGAATACTTCCAGTATAACACATGGGGGATACAACTTAACAAAAGGAAGATAAACGATCCAATCAAAAAATGGGCAAAGGACCTAAATAGACACTTTTTGAAAGAGGACATACAGAAGGCCAAGAGACATATGAAAACATGCTCAAAATCACTAATCATCCGAGAGATGCAAATCAAAACAACAATAAGATACCATCTCACACCTGTCAGAATGGCTGTCATCAATAAACGACAAGTGCTGGCGAGGATGTGGAGAAAAAGGAACCCTCATGAACTGCTGGTGGGAATGCAGACTGGTGCAGCCACTGTGGAAGACAGTATGGAGTTTCCTCAAAAAAACTAAAAATGGAACTTTCATTTGACCCAGTGATCCCACTTCTAGGACTATATCCCCAAAAAACCAGAAACACCAATCAGAAAGGATATATGCACCCCTATGTTCATAGCAGCACAGTTCACCATAGCTAAGATTTGGAAACAGCCTAAATGCCCATCAGCAGATGAGTGGATTAAAAAACTGGTACATCTACACAATGGAACACTATGCCACTATAAAAAAAGAAGAAACTTTTACCATTTGCAACAGCATGGATGGAACTGGAGAGCATTATGCTAAGCAAAATAAGCCAGTCAGAGAAAGATAAATATCACATGATCTCACTCATATGTGGGATATAATGATCAACATAATTTGATGAACAAGAATAGATCCAGAGACAAATGGCAGGGGTGAGAGTGGAGGTTAGAGAGCAACCAAAGAACTTGTATGCATGGAAGTAGCATAACCAATGGACACAGACACTGGGGCGGTGGGGGCTTGCCCAGGGTGGGAATGGCTGGGTAGGGGGGAGTCAAGCAAGGAAAAAGGAGACATATGTAAAACTTTAGACAATAAATAAAATAAAAAATAAGTACAAATCAAGTTAAAAAAAAAAACATGGGGAAAAGATGGGTGTGAGTGCAGTTAGATTTGTTGGTGGAGAATAGGAAGTTGACAGCTTCAAGACTTAAAATTAGAAGTAAATTGAACTATTATAAGGAATCTTCCTGGGCAAATGGAATAACTCAAATTAGACTAAAAGAAGATGGGTGCAGATACAGGAAGTTTTATTGATTTTGAGATGGAAAGAAGAGGGAGTTGTAGTCTGATGGTTTAATGAGGTAAACTTAGTAGCTGGTCGTGCAAAGAATGGATGGAAGATTAGGAAGTTTCAGGGCAAAGAAGTAGACATCTCTGGAGTGGAGGGTGCAAGCTTAGTAGAGGAAAACAGCAGGTATGCTGAGCAATGTTGAATGCCCGTTTGAAGTTGGTGATCATGAATTTAAATTGAAAACAGCATGTCTAATTGTATCATTTTTCTCCACCAATTTCAACTGCTTAGGTGTAAGCACTGAGAAGGCTGATGAAATAAGTTCTTAGGTTTATGCAGGTTTGAGGTTTTAATAGAAATGGCCAAAGAGGAAGGGACAAGGGAGTTATAACCCGTGACACAATAATTATTATAAAGATGAGCTCTGAAATATGGACTGGACATGAATGGATGTGAGAAGGAGAGGTGCTGATGAAAAAAGAGAGCATGATGGGGTCAACAGAATGGAGGTCTAAATGAGTTTGGAAAACTATTGAAATGGATGTACCAGGTATAAGAAAAGCTCAAATGATAAGAGGTTGTTTGAAGAATGGGATATTTGATCAATAGTAGATCTGTCTCTGATGACAAGATGCAGGTTATAATGTGAATAATGGATTAGATGGAGTAAAGGATCATTGTTGAGGAGATCAGCCTGCGAGTTGAGGTTTTGATCGGGTCATCTATGTGGATGTCAAAGACTTGGAGAATGGTAAAGATGAGTCACTGTGGATCACTGACCAGGTGATCAATACCTAACAATAAGAGGAAGGGGAGGGTGGTATTGCTAGATGGTACAAGCCTCAGAAAAATATAGTTTGTAAGAGTGAGGAGAAATAATATTCTGTAAGTGACAACAAAGAGCAAGGAAAAATACTAAAGTTGCCACCTGGCCCTAATTTTAGTGGAATACATGATAATCAACTGAGAAAGAGCTAGAAGAAAGGCATTGTCTTGAGGGATCAGCCAAAAAGGCAAGGAGGTAAGGGAATTTCCATTCAGAGAAGATATGTGGCTTGTGGGAGTTTCCTGACCACTAAGAGGAAGTTCTAGGGCATTGAAGGGGTCTGAGGAGAGGAAGGTTGGGGGATTGGGTCAGATCAAGGGAAAAGCAGCATTAAAAGCAGAGAATTCAGGTAGTAAAGAAAGATAAGGTCAGTTGGCAGATGAGATGGAATTGGTCCCAATGGTCTTGAAAGAAGATAGACACTTAGTTCTAACTCTATGACCCTTTGGGATAGTAGAGCATCTGATCACTCCTTTAGGCAACTATGGTGAAACATGAGTAATATTAAAAGTATCTTTAAAGCCCTAGCCAGTTTGGCTCAGTAGATAGAGCGATGGCCTGCAGACTGAAGGGTACCAGGTTCAATTCCGGTCAAGGGCATGTACCTCAGTTGCAGGCTCCCGGGCATGCGAGAGTCAACCAATCAATGTATTTCTTTCAT
This sequence comes from Plecotus auritus, assembly GCF_963455305.1. NCBI lineage: Eukaryota > Metazoa > Chordata > Mammalia > Chiroptera > Vespertilionidae > Plecotus > Plecotus auritus. The sequence continues at coordinate 165,326,178 of NC_137782.1, forward strand.
GTCAGTGTTTCTCTCTCTCTCCCTCTCCCTTCAACTCTCTCTAAAAATCAATGGGAAAAAATATCCTCTGGTGAGGAAAATAAGTAAAGTAGCTTAAGAAATTGTTTTATTGGATCCTGTAATAGACATATAGAAGATCAGTGATAATTTTTACTCCTTTGCTCAAGTCACACTAAGACAAATAGCAAAGCCAAAAGATGAGACATTTGATAGGACATTATTCCATTAAGGAAATTCACACAATGTTGTATCTTTAGTAGTGAGGAACAATGAGAAAAGTACTGGCCTAGGAATCTAAAGAAATTAGTTCTGGTCTCATCCATGCCATTTCCTAGTTGTGTAAGTATTTGTCATTTAATCTCCAAACTTTGCTTTCTTTTATGAAAGTAAGTGGACAATATCAGCTCTTCCTTCTTTGCAGAGTCTTATGATAATTAAATGAGAGCACATATATGTGCTATACACATATTTTGTTGTTCTTATTAGGGAAGGGATTATCATGAATCTTCAAATTATCTTTAGTGTGTTGCAAAGTCACCACTGTTGACTTTGGATAATGATTGGGGGTGGGTACTTTTCTTTAGAGGGAAAGTAGGATCTGTCAGTAGAATCTTTAGTGGGTTCGGTTCTTCTTAACCTGTGCTTCCAAGGTTCTGGAGTAAAGGCAAGGTGAGATTTTAATTTATACAGGTGACAGTAGGATAACTAATGTGGGGATCAGGAACAGTAGTCCTTTGGATTTTGAGTAAAAACTTAAATAAGCTATGTACTAGATATACTCAATTAGACTACATATGTAAAAAATTGGTTGAATGAAATTCCTCTTAAAATGTTATAACAAGCACATTGTTTTAAGAAGTTTTAATGCATTGCTTTTAAATTAAAAATGAATTATCAAATCAAAGAATTGGTTTGTAAAGATTCTGTGTTCCTTAGAAATGAATTAATACAAAAGTAGATGATTTTAAGCAGGTATTTGCCCTCAATGGTTACATGGCTTAAATATATATTGTATTGTTATGTTTTTAATCATTTAGATGTTTTTTAAACTTTTAATATTTTTACTTTAATTTAACTTGCTTTAAGATTTTTGTCTTTTAATGAAAATGACTCATTATATAAAAACAATATTTAAATCAAATGGCCTAATTGACTTATTTTCATTTTCTCCTTAGGAACTAAGAAAAAGCTACAATACACAGCAGTTAGCCCTTGAACAGCTTCATAAGATCAAACATAACAAGTTAAAGGAAATAGAAAGAAAAAGGTCAGAGCTAATACAAAAAAAGAAACTAGAAGATGAGGCTGTAAGGTAATATAGCTGATAAAGTTATTATACTACTAGAGGCCCAGTGCACCACTGGGCCGGCGGGGGTGGGGGTGGTGAGGGGGGGGGCGGGGGGGTGCGGTCCCTCAGCCTGGCCTGCGCCCTCACTCAGGCAGCTTAGGCCCGCTCCCTGGACATCCTTAGCGCTACCGCAGAGGTGGGAGAGGCTCCTGCCACTGCCGCTGTGGCGAGCCGTGAGCCCGGGTCCTGCGTTGAGCGTCTGCCCCCTGGTGGTCAGTGTGCATCATAGCAACCAGTCGTTCTGCCATTCAGTTGATTTGCATATTAGCCTTTTATTATTTAAGCTATTAATCTAAGAATTCGAATTTTGTTACCTGTACCTCTAGTTTGACTACGAAAATTTAAGGGGAATAAAGGATAAATAAAAGGATTGTCCTAAGATGCTAATTAAATTCTAAATTTTAGAAATTCAGTTCTTCTTTTAGGAACTAAATTTACAGTAACCAGTTTTATGTTTCATTAGTGAAAAATATGGGCTTTGGAGTCAGACCTGAAAGATGAAAAAAGCTAAATACTTAGTTTTGTAGAGTGAGAAGACTGAGTGTAGAATTTCATGTTGTGCCGTTCTCTTTGTACCAGAGATATATCAGTTGCCTCCATTTATAGCAAAGGAAAGTAGGACAGTGTGGTGTCTGAAGCATAGAACCATTCACTTAGAGCAGCGATTCTCAGCTTTTCATCTCATGGCACATAAAAACTAATTACTAAAATTCTGCAGCACACCAAAAAAATTTTTTGCCGATCTGACAAAAGAAAAATAGGTATAGCTACTCATATCTCTTTGCTATAATAAATATATAATTACTATATAAGATTACTAGAGGTCCGGTGCAAGAAATTCATGCACAGGTGGGGTCCCTAGGCCTGGCCAGCAATCAGGGCCACCTCTCCCAGTCCTGATCGGGGCCAGGCCAGCTGGAGCCTGCTGGACAGGGGGAGGGACTGCGGGAGGTTTGCCGGCCGTGGGGAGGGATCGGGGGGGAGGCTGGCTGTGAGAGCGCACTGACCACCAGGGGGCAGCTCCTGTGTTGAACATCTGCCCCCTGGTGGTCAGTGTGCGTCATAGCGGCTGGTCGACCTGTCGTTCCGGTCATTTGGTCAAAATGGTTGCTTAGGCTTTAGATAGATAGATAGATAGATAGATAGATAGATAGATAGATATTTAAATACATATTATCTTATATCTAAATAGATGTAATATTTCTTCAGTTTGTCAAGAGCAAGATCTATTTTATTTTGTTTTTAAAAAATTAGGACATTGTGCAAACTCTTTCTCTTTTATGTAAAGGAAAGCAAAGCAAGGAAAAGAAAACTTATGGAGAGAAAATCTTAAAAAGGAGGAAGAAGAAAAACAAAAGCGGCTCCAGGAAGAAAAGACCCAAGAAAAAGTTCAAGAAGAGGAAAAGAAAACTGAGGAGAAACGATGTAAGGACACAGATAAAAATAAGATTTGATTTTTCTGAGACAGAGCAACAAAAGGAAAAAGAAAGATCCTGATGAAAGGCAAAAAGAAAAAAAAAAATTAAAACATAATTATCTTAGAATCAGAAAAAAAGTTCTTATCTACATTAAACTTGGATGAGAATTGTGTAGACTTATTAAAACAAACTGAGGGCCCTGACCAGTTTGGCTCAGTGGGTAGAGCATCAGCCTGCGGACTAAAAGGTCCCAGGTTCGATTCCAGTCAAGGGCATGGACCTTGGTTGCGGGCACATCCCCAGTGGGAGGTGTGCCAGAGGCAGCTGATCGATGTTTCTCTCTCATCGATGTTTCTAACTCTCTATCCCTCCCCCTTCCTCTCTGTAGAAAATCAATAAAATATATTAAAACAAACAAACAAACTGAGGGCAGCCCAGCAGGGATTTCTCAGTTGGTTAAGCATCGACCAATGAACCTGGAGGTGGCAGTTTGATTCCTGGTCAGGGCACATGCTTGGGTTTTGGGCTTGATCCCCAGTAGGGGATGTACAGGAGGCAGCCAGTAAGTGATTCTCTGTCATCATTGATGTTTCTATCTCTCCCTCTCCCTTCCTCTCTGAAATCAATAAAAAATATATTTAAAAAAAGACAGAGGGTAGAAATCTTAAAACAACATTGAGAAAAGAAGGTAAGTCATCACTGTGAACAGACCATGACGTGGTTTTCATAATCTAAGTAAACAGTTTCAAATATTTTTTTCAGCTAGTGTAACTGAAGTGTTTATTTTAATGAAACAATAAAATTTTAAGTCTTTGCCCATTAAAAATTTTTAGAACATTGTTTTTTTATATACCATTCCTAAAATATTTTTTATTATTATATCTCTTTTGAATGTACAAGTCATTAAATCCTTAATAATACTATGTGTTGGAAATTTTATAAGCAAAAACATTTATTCTACAAATGACCAAAGTAAAATATTTTAATCTTATCAAGTCTAGTGTATTTGTGAGCCCTTCTGTGGTTTTTCTTTTAGAACCATACTGATAAATGTATAGATCTTTCTTTAGTCAACCCTGGTTACTTGCTAATCTTCTCATTTGTGACCTCCCTTTTTGTGCTCTTTCTCCCTGTTATATTCTGACTTCACAGATCAAACTAATAAGCCACTTGCTGCTTCCACTTTGCACGGCTCAGCTGCCACCACTCCCTTAGATCCCTGCACATGGCACATCTGCAAGTTATCTATTTGTTTTACTGCCTCCAGCTTTACTTCAGATGAGCATCCTTGTTTGCTTTTATAGTGATTCTAAGACTATTCAAGATATTTAAATCCTAACAAGACTGTACAAGTGGATTTTCATCATACAGTTTGATTCTCAGTTTTTTCTTTTTTCTTTTGAGTGTTCTTTATTGAGTCATAGCAAAATGTATACATGAAAGTAGCAAATAATGACAATTATCTTCTCTTTAGGTGAGCCAGCTAGTGAGTTGGTGAATTATAGAGCTTTATATCACTTTGAAGCAAGGAGCCATGATGAGATGAGTTTTAATTCTGGGGATATAATACAGGTAGGAAACCAAGTCTTTTTTTCTCATAAACTGAATACAATGTAATATCTTTCTTACCTGCAGTTTCACTTTCTGTGATTTCAGTTACCCTTGGTCAATCACGGTCTGAAAATATTAAATGGAAAATTCCAGAAATAAAACAATTCATAAGTTTTAAATAGCCTGCCATTCTGAGCAGCATGATGACATCGTGTTCCATCCCGGTGGGATGTGCATCATCACAGTGTCCAGCATATCTATGCTGCATACACTGCCCACCCCGTAGCCACTTAGTAGACATCTCGGCCATCAGTTTGACTCTCGCAGCATCACAGTGGTTGTGTGCAAGTCTGCATCCCTTTCCACTGTACATGTGTGGCTTTCTAACCACGGTTAACCCTTTTCGTTCCATAGGTTGATGAAAAAACCACAGGAGAACCTGGTTGGCTTTATGGTAGTTTCCAAGGAAAGTTTGGCTGGTTTCCATGCAACTATGTAGAAAAAATGCCATTAAGTGAAAAATCTGTGTCTCCTAAAAAGGCCATACTTCCTCCCACAGTATCTTTATCTGCTACCTCAACTTCTTCTGAGTAAGTTTTTAGCTAACAGTAGAGTTTATATAGCTCTGCAAATGAGTGAATGCCCAGTATGCATTTATGTCAGCCTGTGACTTAATTGTTTTATAATCTGTACTGGACTCTTCAAGAGTACCTCCTGTTCTAATATTAATACTGAAACTTGGTAATTAAAACATAGTCAGTAGTTTGTTCATGAATTCTTTTTTCCACAAATTGTGTTTAAACATATATTACAAATTGATACATTGGTAGTGCTTCATTAGATTCTAAACAATTAAGTATACTTATAAAAGTTTTATATTTACAGATCACTTTCTTCAAATCAGCCAGCATCAGTGACGGATTATCAAAATGTATCTTTTTCAAACCTAACTGTTAATACATCATGGCAGAAAAAGTCAGCTTTTACTCGCACTGTGTCCCCTGGATCTGTGTCCCCTATTCATGGACAGGTATGGATCTTTAATATTTTGTGCTTTATTTTTTGACATTGCTCCTGATTCATATAAAATAGAATGAAGACTTTCGTACAAAGGCATCACTTACTTGTTTAACCAGAGTTTGTAGCACTTAGTTTTGTTCTTACCGTTCACATGTGATATGAAGAAATTATTATTACTTAGAGGTTTTTCAACAATTCATTCTCATGGTATCAAGTTATTAGCAGCTAAGACTTCTAACTTCAAAATGCCATTTTTACAAATCAGATTATAGTGTTCTTAATTTGTAGTTATTATAAGAAGAGATTTAGACTTGGGTTTGTTTTTTTTTCTTAAATAAGTCATTTGTGTGGGAAATGTGGTGTATGTATATTTAGCCTCTAACTTAGGTATAACGTTGCAAGCATTGTTAATTAACATTATTTTTAAAAATTGCATCAGAATAGAGTCCTAGAGATTTCACCTTCACTCAAAAAATGTTTATTGTTTGACTGTAGGTTCCAGGCATTTTATTATGTGCTAGAAATTTAATGGAAAAAAAATCCCTGCTGTTAAGAAGTCATAATCTAATGAGATAGACCTATAAATAAATAACTGTAAAGGTTTTAATTATGAGGAACTGCAAAGGTTTTAATTATATCAGAGAAAATAAAGTTTGGAAGAAGCTTTTGTTTTTTTGTTATCAGTGACCTCAAGAAGAAATTCAGTATAATGGGTATAAAACCTAAATTAGATTAAGGGGTGAAATTGGAAAGCAAGTTTAAGACTGTTCTTTCTTTAAGAAATTTGGAAGAACAAGTAGGTAGAAAAGCAGAGAGATGGAAGATTCAGGAGAGGGACTTCACAGTGTAACACTGTTTTTAGAAGATGGGAGGGCCTAACAAGATTAGAGCAGAGGTAGAGATTAGCCTTGTCAGCCAGACAAAACCACTCCTCCTCTGAGGAGTGAACTGAGCCCACTGCCGGGGGAGACACTGGACCCTGGAGGAGAGACAGGCTTGAAGTCACATGCCCTTTTCATTTGCTCTGTTACATACAGAGTAGCTCACTTTTGTACCGTGGTACTTAATGCCAGGATTTGTCCTTGCGTGGTAGGCGTTCAGCTTTAGCTTACCAGAAGGCTACTCAGATGGTTGTCTGTCGTATATCATTTTAAGTCAGTAGATTAAGGTTGTCTTAAGTCATTATCTGTCTATACATATAAAAGCCAAGTGACCAGAACGACCGGTCGCTCTGACACACACTGCGGCTGGCTGGCCAACCAGCCCGATCAGGGCCCCGATCGGCCCCCACCACAATCAGGGGTGGGGCTGGCCAGCCAACCTCCCTCAGCCCCTAACCCCAGCCAGCCGCATCCCCTTACCCCTGCCGGCCCTGCCCCTGATTGGCCCCCCTCATCCCGATCAGGGGTGGGGCCGGCCAGCCAACCTCCCACGTCCCCTCCCCCTGACCAGCACGGGCCAGTCGGACCCCACCCATACACGAATTCATGCACCGGGCCTCTAGTTCTTAATAAGTCACCACCATACCAAACTCACCTGCTGTTTGAACGGGAAATATACCCTGATTATTCATGTTTTGTTTCTAATTTTGTGGTTTTGTATTCACAGGGACAGGTGGTAGAAAACCTAAAAGCACAGGCCCTTTGTTCCTGGACTGCAAAGAAAGATAACCACTTGAACTTCTCAAAACATGATGTTATTACTGTCTTGGAGCAGCAAGAAAATTGGTGGTTTGGGGAGGTACATGGAGGAAGAGGATGGTTTCCAAAATCTTATGTCAAAATCATCCCTGGGAGTGAAGTCAGACGGGAAGAGTAAGCATTTCTGAGTGTTCTCATGAGGTGTGGATGTTGGTGCTTCACTGATGAGTCAGCCTCACTCGACCACTGAGCCAGGCAGTACTATTATTTTTTTATTGTCTGATGATGTTCAGGGATATATATATTTTCATGTTGTGTGCTCTAAACAAATAGTAAGATTTATGTATTACCCTTGTTTTTCCCTCTTCTGATTCATGCTGCATATGTAATTTACCAAATAACTGCCCATTTGTTAATGCACTCTTGTCGTTTTTTTTTTTTTTTTAATTGATTTCAGAGAGGAAGGGAGAGGGAGAGAGAGAAACATCAATGATGAGAGGGAATCATTGATCGGCTGCCTCCTGCATGCCCCCAACTGGGGATTGAGCCCACAACAGGGCATGTGCCCTTGACCAGAATCGAACCCTGACCTCCTAGTTCATAGGTCGACATTCAACCACTGAGCCACGCCAGCTGGACACTTATGTCTTTTAAGTCCCTTTAGAAATGCAAAGTAATAGCACATTTGAAAAACTTGATAAATCATGTTGAAATTACTTTGATATATTTAAAAATTTAGAAGTTAGATATTTGGCAGTTCTTAATCTAGAATTTTGTGTATGAGAATATTTGTGGCCTGTATACTGAGGTAATATTTAAATTAATTTTAGAAAGCCCTAAAAAAATGTTGCTAACACCTGCTGTATTCATCAAATACCTTTCTTGTCTTTGATTGTTGATGTCCCTGTTTTATCTGTTTGTGTGTTTGTTTGGCAGGCCAGAAGCTCTGTATGCAGCTGTAAACAAGAAACCTACCTCCACAGCCTATACAGTTGGAGAAGGTGAGCTTTTCACAATTTGTATATTAGATGGGAGTCAGATTACCAACTAACTTTCCACAGTTGTCATTCTTCATACTTCTCTGTCTTCATTATTGAAGTGAGGTTAGGAAAACCAGCCCCTTGCCTATTTCACGTGAATATTGAGGCTATATAAAACATATGACTGAATACCCTTGGCAGTTTAAAAAATCGTTACTATAAAATTTCACCATACACTGTCTTGATAAATAAGAACATAAATAAAAAGTATTGCAATGGGATAGCACAAAAGTTTTTGTTTTCCTGCTATTATATATCCACATTATGGATGTTTAGGATGTAAAGAAATTTTAGTATATTTAGTTTATTTACAAATTGCATTTTAATTACAGTGTATCATATAAATCATTAAGTAGAATTTGAAATCAAAATACACTTTAAATAAAGATTGTCTCCTGTCTTTGCAGACATTTTTTTTCCATGAATAGTTACAATACAGGGTAGGGCAAAAGGAGGCTTACAGTTGTGAGTACACAAAACAGGGTTTATTTTTGTATTATTATTTATTAATTATTGTTTTACTAGTAGCCCTGTGCAGGAATCCCTTTGCCAGTAGCTCTCTGCCACTCTCCGCCCACTGCCCCACCCTCCTGTAGCTCCCCCCCCTGCCCCGCCCTCTTCCCCCTCTCCCACCTCATAGCTTGCTGCCCTGCCCCCTCCTGTAGCTTTTCGAAGCCCCTTGTAGGTCGCTGCCCCACCCTCCTACAGATTTGTGATCTGGTCCTTCCGCGGTTGTTCATTACGCCTCAAGGCATAACAGATAATTAGCATATTCCTCTCTTATTATATAGAATTTTCCATCCAAACAACTGTAAACCTACTTTTTTGCCCCACCCTGTAGGTTTATAAATGAATTGTATATGTCCATTATAAAATTAATTGAGTAGTTGAAGTACAGTTTATGTTTATATTGCTCAAGAAAATCAGTTTAATGGTAAATTAAACAAATTGTTCAGTATTACTCTAATTAAAGATTCTGTGCTACAGCCTGAAATATATAAGGATGAATAAAACACAGCCTCCAAGCTCACAGAATGGGGAAAATGGGCATACACTTGTAATAAACTCTCTAATGAGTGAACAAAACACAGTTTTGAGTAGACCCTATGAATCCACAGAGGTGGCAGTGTTGAATCCTATTAAACGATGAGTAGGGCCTTGCATAGTGACAGAGGAAGGAGAAGGTCTTAAGAACAGAGGGAATGTCATGAGCCAAGGCATCATTGTGAAAGGGAGCTTCGGGTCACCAGCAAGCTGGAACCCCAAATTTACTGTGGAATGAGCGTTGTGAAATGAGCCTAGCAAGGTAGTGGGGAGCAATTTGGAAAGGACCTGGCTTATTGCAGATCTAAATTTTGTAATCATTTTTATTTTTTTGTGCATCGGGCCTCTAGGTATTAATAACGAACTACAACATTCGCTAATGACTGATTTAGAATTTTGTGCATTGGGCCTCTAGGTATTAATAACGAACTACAACATTCGCTAATGACTGATTTAGAATTTCGTGTATCGGGCCTCTAGGTATTAATAACGAACTACAACATTCGCTAATGACTGATTACTATAATCATGTTGCATTCATTTCCCTTACACGCCTTACGCGCAGGCGCACCATTTCTCTCCACTAATACTGGCAGCAAATATTTTAGCAACCGATTGCCACGTCATTAGTCTTGTACTGACTTGTTTGGTGTGTGCAACAGGAAATATTTTGCTTTCAGAGAACAACAAAAATAGCTTTATTTGCGTTACACTTACTAATTTGTGCAGTTATTCAGTGTCTGGTAAGTTAATGTTCAAGAAAAAATATTAATTTTTATTAAAATATCCTATTATTTTATGTTAACAATGACTCATTTATTTCAGCCCTTCGTATTCAGCATGTCTCTATTGAAATAAGCCTACGTTTCTATGAAAATTGAAGCTTTTGTTTTTTTGCGGTCCACATAAACTTAAACCTCATTTATTTGGCCCGTGTGAGCCTTTGACTTTGACATGCTTATTGTAGATGGTGTTTCTGGTCATCTCCAGTTTATAGATCAAATTCCATGTTGACAAGTTAAAACCCTAAAGAAAGAAAGATCTCTCAAACCTGGTCATTGACTGCTTCTCCTAAAGTAGCAATCATAGGAACCAAAAACAAAGCCAGTATTAAAAGTTAGACATTTTGCCCTAACCGATTTGGCTCAGTGGATAGAGCATCGGCCTTCAGACTGAAGGGTCCCAGGTTCGATTCCGGTCAAGGGCGTATACCTTGATTTCGGGCACATCCCCAGTAGGGAATGTGCAGGAGGCAACTGAATCTGTGTTTCTCTCTCATCGATGTTTCTAACTCTCTATCCCTCTCCCTTCCTCTCTGTAAAAAAATCAATAAAATATATTTTTTTAAAAAAAGAGCTGAGTCCTTGTGATGGAATTTGGCCTCTAATATTTATGTTGGCTGAATATTGGGCATTTCCATAGGTGTGTATATAAAGTAATTAAAGAGAAAACAACAGATTAGAATATATTTTGTGTAAGAGGTTAAAATTTTTTTTTCATATTTTGACTCTATAAAGTGGAGATACTGATATCTCTTTGTAGTTTTGGGGTTATTCTCTGTGATATGAAGATAATGATGGTAATGATGATGATACAATTAAAAAAAACCACCCCACAATAAAGCTTTATGTGAAATCAAATCTTTTTCTAATAAATTACTAAATACGCTTCATTCTTTTTTCTGTCTTAATATCTCTTTATATTGTTTCCTTAAGTCATAAAATCTTTTACAGTAAATTTATTCAGGATCTTAGAAATTAACACAATTTTTTAACCTCTGCAGTTTTTCAACCAAAATTCGTTCCTTTTTGCTTTGTTTCCTACAGAGTATATTGCACTTTATCCGTATTCAAGTGTAGAACCTGGAGATTTGACATTCTCAGAAGGTGAAGAAATACTGGTGACTCAGAAAGATGGAGAATGGTGGACAGGCAGTATTGGAGATAGAACTGGAATTTTTCCATCAAATTATGTCAAACCGAAAGATCAAGAGGTAGAGTTCATTCCACTTTGTTTATCAAGGTTTATACTTAAACAGAGACTCGTGAATATGGTTTTGGTCAGGCTGCTTTGGTTACTAGGAAACCACTCAAGGTGGTTTAGCTCCAGTAAAACAGAGTTTATTATAGGGATCCTGTTAGAGAGAGAAGGGAGGCAGGATTTGATGAAATTCTAAGAACAAGAGACATAGGTATGGCTGGGCTTCCTGATAACTCCCATAATCAGGGAGGAACCAGCTTGAAGGAGTTTGTAAATCCTTACTTAAGATTCTGGCATTAATGTGACTCAGCCTATATTGAGTTCCTATTTCTTTTTATCCCACTAATAGTATGTTATACTGCAGCAGTTCTTAAATTTCTTTTGTTTCGGGGACTTTTTACATTCTTAAAAATTACTGGGGACTCCAAAGAGGTTTTTTTGTTTTTTTTTTTGTTTGTTTTTTAATATATGGGCTATATCTAGTGATACTTTCCATAAAACTGAAATTTAAAAAATATTTTTGCCCTAGCTGGTTTGGCTCAGTGGATAGAGCGTCAGCCTGCGGACTAAAGCAGTGGTTGCCAACCTTTTGGACCTCGGTTGGCGACCGCTGCACTAAAGGGTCCCAGGTTCGATTCTGGCCAAGGGTTCATGCCGGGGTTGTGGGCTCAATCCCCCCTAATAGGGAGCGTGCAGGAGGCAGCCAATCAGTGATTCTCTGTCATCATTGATGTTTCTATTTCTCTAGCCCACTCCCTTCCTCTCTGAAATCAATAAAAATATATTTTAAAATATATATATATTTTTTTAAATTTATTTTAACATAGAAAAGTTAAACTCATTGCATAGTAACATAAATAACTTGCTTTTTATGGAAAAAAACACACGTACGTATTTCCAAAAAAAAAAAAAATGGTAGTGAAAAGAGTGGCATTGTTTTGTTTTTGAAAAACTCTTTAATGTCTGTCTTAATTGAAGACAGCTAGATTCTCACATCCACTCTGCTTCAGTACTGTTACTGCAGCTGCATCCACTAACAGAAAAAAATTTAAACTCTTTCGCTTCTTACTCAGATTCCTAAAAAGAGGAAATGTGGTTGGCCCAACTTATCCTGTAAAGTCAAACAGGTCATAGTTGCTGGAGTAAGAGTCTTTTGTTCTTAGGTCAGGTTCAGAGGGGACATAGCAAAAAAAAATTAAAAAAAATTTTATTTTTGCTCTTATGCAGCAGGAGCAGAACTCACATATGCCTTAACATATCCAGGACACATAGACTGTATGTGGGGCTAACATAAATGGGGCATATTTGGCCTATGTAGTCACATTTAATATTCAGGAGGAATTCAGAAATGAGCTATTCTTGTTGAGTCGGGAAGCACATTAGTTACTTGTCTCTATTCTCTGTTAGCAGACCAGAACTCCCCACAAGTATTGGATTCTTTTTTCTTTTTTAAAAAAATATATTTTTTTATTGATTTCAGAGAGTAAGGGAGAAGGAGAGAGAGATAGAAACATCAATGATGAGAGAGAATCATTGATTGACTGCCTCCTGCATGCCCCCCACTGGGGATCGAGCCCGCAACCCAGGCATGTGCTGTTGGCTGGAATCGAACCTGGGACCCTTCAGTCCACAGGCTGACGCTTTATCCGCTGAGCCAAGCCAGCTAGGGCAGGATTCTTAACATTTTTGGTTAATGTAAGGTTAATTGTCATTTTGCTCTTCATTTAAAGAAACAAGAAACCAAGGAATTAGACATCTCTAATTCCTAATAACCTTTGTACTTTTACATCTGGATTTTTGGAAAATGATAAAACAGTATATCTTCTTCTTACAGAGTTTTGGGAGTGCTAGCAAATCTGGAGCATCAAACAAGAAACCTGGTATGTATAATGATGAAATGAAAAAATTACTGAAGTGCTTCATAGTCTTGAATTCATAGTTTCTTGTTTATTTTTATTTTCAGAGATTGCTCAAGTAACTTCAGCATACGTGGCTTCTGGTTCGGAACAGCTTAGCCTCGCACCAGGGCAGTTAATACTAATATTAAAGAAAAATACAAGTGGGTGGTGGCAAGGGGAGTTACAGGTAATCTTCAAATACTATCTATCGATTTTATTATAAAATTAGTGGCCCGATGCACGAATGAAGATTCATGCAAGAATGGGCCTTCATTCCCCTGGCTGCTGGCACTGCCTTCGCTCTGGCCAGAGCCGCCTTTCTGCCTTCCCACACTGCCCAGAGGCCCGGAGCAGCTGGGGTGGTGCGGAACGCCTGCATCCCCAGCCACTCGGCGCCTGTGTATGCAAATTAACCCACCATCTTTGTTGGGTTGATTTGCATACTCCTGATTGGCTGGTGGGCGTCGTGAAGGTACAGTCAATTAGCATGTTACTCTTTTATTAGGTAAATTAGTGCATGCTCATTGAAATTAAAACTAATAAAAATCTTAGATCACCACTTACAGGTAATCTACATGAACATGTTAGTGTATAATGATTCTAGTCTTTTCACTGTTTATTTTTAGCGTAGTTGAATTGGTATTATAAGTAACAATATATGAAGAATATTTTTCTCTAAAGACATAATTGTTTTACAGTAATACCTGCTTTAATAAACCACAGGTCACCTTCTTAAAGGAAAGCATAGCATCATCTTTGCCTGGGATAACCCCAGGCTTACAATATAGCCTCTGGGAGAAAAAACATGGTCCAGGCTGTGCCCTGAGAAAACACTACCCATTGGACTTTCTCTTCATGATCTTATGTTTTTGAAACATCACTGCAAAGAAAGGAAGTGCCGGCATAAATGAGCCTGTTTTATGTCCCTGCAATGTTAGCAGAGACAGTTATTGCATATGTTTTGATAGAGTGTTTTTTCCTCTCTCTCTACTAAAATTTCATTGCTAGTTAAAATTAAAGAGCATTGTAGGATTAAAAGATGATGAGAGGTACAGTAGTTGTATTTTTATGTAAGATTAATATATGATTGTAATAAGAAGGAAAAACATAGCTTCATTCTTGCAAATTAGTCTTACAATTCCTAAAGAACAGTGGATGTTCAAAATTCAGTACCTTTTGAGTAACCCCCTGAAATCCCACCTTCTGATTTGCTTTGAAGATTGACCCAACTAAGTGGGAAACATAGCTATCCACAAATTTTATTTGTGGTCTTCTGATTAATTAACCAAGTCCCAGGAGGTGTGTACTGTGGGCTGTGCCATTTTAAGTGCTGACTTGAACTTATTACAAGAACTCTAGAAAAGTGTTTTTATTTTATAAATATTACTTCTATGAAATATGCAGGTAATTCTGAGCCTGAAAGATCTCCAAATAGACTTTCACAAATAGTGTTTTGAGCTGCACTTTGAGCTGCATATTGAGTCTTCCAGTTGTTTGATACTGACCTGGAAAGCCAATGCAAAATTCAGAGTATATTGATTTACTGATTGTATCCTGATTGCCTGCATCACTACTCTTGCGCTTTTGGGCCATTATAAAATAAAATAAGGGTTACTTGAACACAAACACTGCAATGCCATGACAGTGGATATGATAACCTAGACAACTACTGACTGACAGGCAGGTAGTGCATACAGCATGGATACACTGGACAAAGGGATGATGCACGTCCTGGGTGTACGGAGAGGGATGGTGTGAGATTTCATCATGTTACTCAGAACAGCATGCAACTCAAATCTGAAGAATTGTTTATTTCGGGAATTTATTACTTAATATTTTCAGACCACAATTAACTGTGGGTAACTGAAACTGTGGAAAACAAAACCATGGATTAAGGGGGCCTACTGTATTATACTCATGGTTACAGTTTATTACAGCAAAAGGCTGTAGATTAAAATTAGCCAAGGGAAAAGATGTACGGGGCAGGATCAGGAAGGTTCCAAACACAGAGCTTCCAGTTGTTCTCTCCCAGTGGAGTCCAGATCAGCACTAACTTCTCCTTGCAACAATACCCGCAGAATACTGCCAACCAAAGGGGCTCACGTGAGCCTTGGTGTCAGAGTGTTACGGGGGCTCTATCACATAGACATGGTTGGCTGCCTGTATGGCTGAACTCAGGCTCCAGTCACTTCAGAGGTTGAGTTCAGACTACGTGACCCAGAGCACCCACCGTAAATAACATGGTTAAGACTGTCTGACATGGTCAAGGCCCCAGGTAAACTCAGACACTCATCAGTCATGACATTCCAGAGGTTTAAAGATGACCTCCCAGGAGCCAAAGACAAAAACCAGACCTTTCTTTGAGCAAGGTTAAATTCTTTACTACACAAGATTTTTTTGCTGCATGTTTTATTCATGTCTCAGTAATTTGTTTTAATCTCATCTTTCATACTCCTTTTGCTAATTTTACAGGCCAGAGGCAAAAAGAGACAGAAAGGATGGTTTCCTGCCAGCCATGTTAAACTTTTGGGTCCAAGTAGTGAAAGAAATACACCTGCCTTTCATCCTGGTATGGAATGAATTAACTTGCGTTTCATCATAGAGAATTTTTGTTAAAACTCGCCAACTCCTCAGAATAGCTAACTCTGAAAAATATTAAAAATTTGTCCTTTCTAGAGAACTTCCTTTCTAAAAAGTTCTGTGTAGAAACAGCCAACTGTTAAATGAATACTTGAACCTCTTCACTCCTTAAAGTTTCTCAAAGTGGAATTACTGTACCATCAGACTTAACGTGAAGCAGTTCACTTAGCTTTTTAACTGTAGTTTGAAAAGGATAGTGTTTATAAAGCAGAATGGCCAAAGGAGGGTGGGAGAGAGCAACCAAAGGGCAATTTTAGGCAGGTTTAACATTTAATGTTAGAGTAACTTATATCCTAGGGGGATTTTGACAGGTGAGCCTGTAGGAATAATTAATTTGTCACCTTGTTTTTCTTTTCCTGGTAGTGTGTCAGGTGATTGCTATGTATGACTATGCAGCGAATAATGAAGATGAGCTGAACTTCTCCAAGGGACAGCTTATCAACGTTTTGAACAAAGATGACCCTGACTGGTGGCAGGGAGAAATCAGTGGGATGACTGGTCTCTTCCCTTCCAACTATGTGAAGATGACGACAGACTCAGACCCAAGTCAACAGTGTGAGTAAATCAAACTCTTTGCCCCTCAGCTAGTGCAAAAGCTCCCCTCTGCAGCACGGCACTTACTGCTGTTCTGGGTCATACGTTAAACTCGGCACGCTTAGCAAATGTATATGAACGTTTAAAGTAAGAAAATGCCAAAGGAAACTTTTCACAATTCAGAAGTTATATTGCTTTATTTTAAATGTTTGTTCCCTGGCTTCAGACCTTGCTATTAGACTTCATCTGAAAAACCTATCATTCTTTTATGGGTTCTTTGGTATGACCGCAGTCTATACTGCAATTTCCCTTTACCACCATCCTCGCAGCGGGCAGTGCTCTTTTTCAGCTTAATAAAGAGTAGATGGTAAGTATCCTACTTACCTATTAAAAACTACCCTTTTAGTGTCTGTGCTATTAATTTTGTCACCTTCGCATTTATTTCCCAACATATTTACTGTACACATCATCCAGTAATAGATAAAATTTGAAAACTATTTAAATTGGCTGTTTTTAAAACTCTCCTTAGATGATTATTTACATGGGTGCCTCATGCCCACAAGAGGTACATGAATCAAGATCTATTTCACTGTTTTTAGAATAAGGGTCCAGATCTCTGAGTGTGATATTTGGTATTACATCAAATTATTCCTTGGTAGTTATCTAGCCTTTATTTTTTTTTTAATACATTTTATAGATTTTTTACAGAGAGGAAAGGAGAGGGATAGAGAGTTAGAAACATCGATGAGAGAGAAACATCGATCAGCTGCCTCCTGCACACCCCCTACTGGGGATGTGCCCGCAACCAAGGTACGTGCCCTTGACTGGAATCGAACCTGAGACCTTTCAGTCCGAGGCCAACGCTCTTTCCACTGAGCCAAACCCGTTAGGGCTATCTAGCCTTTCTTATATTTGACAGTAAACATGAATTAATAGTAAATTAGAGAACAAACAGTACTTGGACATATTTTTACCTTTATAAAATGGATGTCACTGTCCTCCATCTTTTGGATTTGATTTTTTTTTTACAAAATACTCATGATTTATATTTTTATCATTCTTGAGGAATTAGCTAATAAATTTAACCTTTCATTGTAATTTAGTTTTTGAGAGGATATAAATGGTAACCCAGTCAAAGCTGAGATATGCTTACGATTCAGGGCAAGCACTGCGAATTTCTTTTATACTATAATTTTGAAATATTCATGCATTATTTTTACTTTGGAGCTTGTAAAGATAGTTCTCACCCGGAAGAAGACTTTCCTTTAGATGACACAATTAAATTTCCCAATTTGGAGGTGGGAGGAATCCAGTTCTTTATGGTTTGAACATCCCCAAATATATCTCAGGGTTTCAGGAGAAACTTGGGTTACCTAAATGAATGACCATTTTAAGCTCTGCGGGTGGTTTGGCAGTTTTGGGTGCTTGCCAGTTGATGTGATCAATCAGGAATGCCTGAGGCACCTTTCCGGAATCAGAGAGAGGAAGAAACTTTCAGACCCGCTGGGTCTGGAAGAGCTGTGGCTAGTGATCCCTGGGGGCATTCCGTATGTTCCTACATTTGGCTTTTATAGTGTCTATGATGTAAAGTGACGGTTGTCCAAAGGTTTCGTTGTTGTCGTCGATCTTTTTTTTTCTGTGGTGGGACACTTTATCCAATTAAGCCTCTCTAAGAAATATAAAGAACAAATAAAAGCTGTTCTAAAGGAAGAACAGCCAGGCGTGTATGAGTCAGTAAAAACTGGTTAAATTTTAGATTACCATTTGCATTTCTTGGGCCCTTAGAAGTATTATTTTCATTTTCTGATGTAATTAGGATATAGTCAGTGTGCTGCATAACGACATTTCGGTCAAAGACAGACCTCGTATGTGACGGTGGTACACCATGTAGCCTAGAGAGTAGGCCGTACCACCTGTGTGTGAGTGCGCTTCGTGATGTTTGCACAATGATGAAATCGCCTGATGTTGCATTTCTCAGGAAGGATCCCCATCGTTAAGCGGCGCAAGACTGTATTTTTTAAAGGTTGAGAATAGTAATAATTCAAATTTGTTACTAGTTGATGTTGCATGTTATTAGTCAAATTTTTTCTCACCCCTTAATTTGCTTTATGTTCATTTTATTCCTCATTTTTCTTTTTATAGGACCCAATGTTGTCTTCCAGTGTGAAAGCACCCCAGAGACCCACTATCCAAGTTTGACTCTAGCGTGGAGGCAGGGCAGGCAGCCCTGATCAAATATCTCCTACACAATCTGTTAACTTCGGTTCGAATGTTAGAGCCACTTGTGATTATTTCTTTGTGTTTCTAACTTACAGTTAACATTTATTTGTAACAAATTAAAGGATAGTGGGTCTTTGTGTGGCTTTCCCTGCTGTTCACTCTGGCATCCTTTAGCATTTTCCTTCTTTTTTAATTTGGTAATTGTAGGTCATTAGCATGCACATTGAGTTTTCCCCTACATGGTGGGAATTCAAACACACAAAGACCCACTATTTGCACAAACTGTTCTCGCTGGTTTGGAATGAGCTGACATGCTTTTCTAATGTTATCGCAACTTGTATATTGATTACAGAATTCAGATAAAATTTGCTTATGTTTTGCTCTTATGTTTGATCTAATCCTAATTACAGTGAGCTCTTAATTGGTTCAATGTGTGACTTGTCCCCAGATATGCAGTGTTTAATTTGTTACTTTCAATATGCCACTATTCAATTTGTTAAATTTGTTAAAGGCCAAGAACTGGAAATAACCTTTTATGTATTTTCTGTGTATTTGGGGGTAGAAGCAATAACACTTTTGGGGAGCTTTTCTTACTCAGAAGGGGACGGTGGCCGGCCATCAGTATGTGCAGAATGGGATATGTTTCATCTGCTGAGCTGCCCAGGAATGAGCACAGTACTGTGGTAGTGACCTTGGATCTTTGTGTGCTCTGGACATGAAGATACTGCATCATGTCCTGCAGCAGTTAGTTGGCACTTCTTCATTAATGACCTAAAAGTGTTATTATTTTGGGGTAATGAAAGGCTCCCATCACTGACCCTGAGATAGGAAACTTTCCCTAGCTTAGACCGAGTATTTATATCTATGATACATTTTAAAGTCAAAATTCATGTTATCTATTTTAATTAGGTGACCACATGTCCCAGGTCACAAAAAGACACTGGTTGACATTCTTCTTAATATATTTAGTAAAGGTCATAAGGAATCTTTGAAGAGTTTAAATGCCCCTGAAGCAGGCAAACAGGCTTTGTCTGCCTAGTCAAGAATGAATTCGGGTGAAGGAGAGGTATGTGTGCTGGCATTCCTCCATGTCCATAGAGTGCTTAAGATTGACTTTACCAGCCAGAATTCTCTGGCTAATCTCTATTCAACCATACTGGCTACTTTGGCACAGGATTTTATTTTTTCTTGAATGGAAACACTTTAAAGATGCTAAACATTATTAAAAACTAATAAATGTGAGAGTACTTAGCTAAAACAAAAAGGCATTTTAGTGGACAGTATTAAACTTTTTGAAAATCAATGAGAAGCTTATGCAATTTATAATGTTTACAAACTGCAGTGCAATCTACTGTTTATGAATGTCAAAGTATTATCAGGAAATGTGTACATACAGTCACAGTCTTATTTCCTCACAGAGTTCTTTAGGAGTGAAATATGTTTTTATATCTTTGAGTTTAAGTTAAAAACATATTTTGTGCAATATTTATGTTGATGTGCCTATACATTATGAATGAATGATTTCAGTTATGCATTGCCTAAATCATAACTTTACAACAATTGAGAAAGAATCAACAGTTTAGTTAGAACTTCACAAAGTTCAAATGTCTGTGTTCCAAAATATTTCACGTTACTGGGATGTGTGGTGATATGTATGTGTGCTCCCTGGGGTAGGGATTTGTAATTATCAGACCAGCTCAATTTTTAGTATTTGGCATCATCATGATACTTTTTAAAAATATGACATTAATAGAAAGCAATAATACCACTTTACAGGTGGAATAATAGATACACCTGCCATCAATAAAAGGCATAGTACAAAGGTTGTATCCTTGTGAATTCAACCAATCCTCCAAATTGTACAGATTACTTGGTCTTGCTTTTTAATGTTATGAACTTTCTGCTTTTGCATTCTTTAGTTGGGTTCAGATTAAGGACAGTTACTTTAAGTCCATGATAAACCTTGAGATTAGAAATCAGACCACTGATAATTAGCCACATGGTTTAGTATAACATTTCTGTATAATTATTTTTTGCATATGGACTTACCTAATATATTAATGAATTATTTCAAAGGTATTTTATAGTGCAGATCATTCACTTTTACACTGATGAAGTTTATTAAGAATGACATTCAGGTAGAGCTTAGCATCTGTAGTCAATTTGAAAAGAATGTATTCAAAGGTACCTATGGACTAAATCGCATAATGACATATTTAAGCTAAATGTCAGTCTGGGAAACATATTTACTGTATTTACTGAAATACCTCTCCTTGTGTAGGTATTTTGTCATATATTTGAGAGAAAGCTAAAAATTAAGGAAATAGATGACATATAATAACCTGACCTTCTTAAAAGTGCATGCAATCCTTTGTGATACCTCATATTCTGCCACATATTTGCTCTCTTCCTCATTCAATATGAGGCAGCTTTCAATTTACTTAGAAAGCAATGTTAGAAGGAAAGGATTTTAAAATGGGAACACCGCCGAATAAATCTGAACTCTGTAGGAAGTAAAGTTTATTTAAAAATTGTAGTATGTGATAATCATTTTTAAGTATGTGATCAAATCTAATGGGTTTTCCAGCAGTAAAAAAAAAAAAAAAATCAGTTCTAAAACCAAACCTGATTTTTTAGAAAATTTAAATCAGTCTTACCCATTGTAGAGTTTCCTCGGAAACTTTATCTTAAAGTGTCATTTTAAAATAATAGAACTATTAAAACAATGTAACTGCTATTTTAGTGTTCTAAAATACAGTGTGAATATGGATAGCTTTAAGTAAAGAAAGTGGAGGGAGAAAAAGTATAGAAAGAAATGCCAATTCCAGTCAAAGCTTTATTTGCCAAATTTTTCTTAGAATGAATTTTACGAAGTTACAAATTCTTGTAAATAGAATCTATAATGGAAATTCTGAGAGACTTTTGCCTAGAGTGGCATTGTTGGATGCTGCTGTGATGCTACTGTAATGTAATAAATTATTAAATTGTTGCAAAGTGCTGTTTTTTGCCTTAAATTTTTATTTTGTGTGTCTTAAAAACTATAGTATCAAAGGTATTAAGATTGTGCAAATGCTGGGCACGCTTGGCATGAGGTAATCTGTTTTTATTTTTACAAAGTTGTAATATAACTATGCAAGTGTGTTTATTAAAAGGACACAAACTACATTACTTGTATTGTGTATTTCTTTGGAAGCATCATTTAAAACTTATTTTTGGTTGTTTATAAGTTGTCATGATTGAATTTCTTTGAAATTTTTCTTTTTCCTTAATGTAATCTCTGGATACAGGCAAATGAATTGCTTTATATCACAGGGGGCAGAAGAAATTTTTAAGTGGTCAAGATTGAAGTAGTATGATCCTAGACCCGTGGTCAGCAAACTGCGGCTCGCGAGCCACATGTGGCTCTTTGGCCCCTTGAGTGTGGCTCTTCCACAAAATACCACGGCCTGGGCAAGTCTATTTTGAAGAAGTGGCGTTAGAAGAAGTTTAAGTTTAAAAAATTTGGCTCTCAAAAGAAATTTCAGTCATTGTACTGTTGATATTTGGCTCTGTTGACTAATGAGTTTGCCGACCACTGTCCTAGACAATCATAATTTATTTCAAAAGCAAAAGAAATTTTGATTTGAAAGTAAAGGAAAATGTCTAGGGTAATACTCTACTCTGTTACTTATAATTTTTTACTGCAGCTTTTTTCTAAAAAGATTAGAACGAATTTACAAGTTGATAGTCATTGCAAATGTAGTTAAGACATTTTAGTACAAAGGAAGTCTATAAAAGAAACTGCAGTGAATGCTTAAACAATATTATGCCTAAGTGATCAAGTTGCTGATTTCACCTCTACTGGAAAAAAAAGAAAAGAAACAGATCAAAATTCAACCCATCCATCAATGTTCGGCATAAATAACCTCTTTCCATAGAAACCTTTCTGCATCTCCGGAAAGTTATTCAACTAATGTGTATTGAGCATTTGCATAAGGCCAAGGTGTTACAATATGCCCAGTATATGGAAATGAGTGTGGGATGGTCCTAGCCTCAGGGGGTACCTAGCTCTGTGAGAGGATCTGGCACATAAGCAGGTATTTACTAGACACCAAGAGAGTACAGAGAAGGAATACCTGATTCAAGCATAGATTGGTGAATTAGAGAAGACTTCCTGGAGAAGGCAACTACCAGATCCCTAAGTAGGAGTACGCCAGATTGGAGGGTGGAATGGTGGAGAGTACGATAAAGACAAAGACACAGCATAGGTGCAGGAGTGGGGAGGTGTGATTATAAGCAGTTTATTAATGCCAGAGGGGAAGTGCAAAGCCAGGAACGGAAGCTCCTGAGGCTAAATCAGAGATTCAGTAACTTGGCTGCTCAGTGTAATCACCTGGGAAGCTTAATAAAGATATTGATGCCTGACTTAAACGGCCTAAAGAGGGTCCTCAGCAAGGGGATTATTTTAGAACTCATCAGATGATTTTTTTCAAAACATTCTTATTGATTTCATAGAGGAAGGGAGAGGGAGAGGGAGAGAGAAACATCAATAATGACAGAGAATCATTGATTGGCTGCCTCCTGCACGCCCCCCACTGGGGATGGAGCTGGCAACCTGGGCATGTGCCCTGACCGGAAATCAAACTGTGACCTGGTTCATAGGTCGACAGTCAACCACTGAGCCACGCCAGCTGGGCTCACCAGATGATTCTGATATGAAGCCAAGGTGGAGAAAAAGTGAAGAAACAGTTAAGAATTGTTTTTGAGGGGAAATTGGCAGGAGTTGGGGATTGGTGGGACGTTTGGGCAAGTGGAAGAATCAGTATCTTGGTGACAGAGTGAATAATGGTGCCACCAACTGCAGTAAAGAATCAGAGTTGGGGAAGAAGATGAGTTTGGTTTTGACCACCAAGTTCCTGTGGGACATTCAGGTAGGATTGTCCAGCAGGCAGTCAGATATAATTAAGACATACAGCATCAGATGTACATCAGCTGGGGGAATGAATAGGATGGTGGTTGAGCCAGTAAAGGTAAATGAGATAACTTGGGGAGAAAATCAGACCCCTGGAAGGTATTAGCAGTTAAGCGTTGGGTAGTGAAAGAAACCCATGGAGACAGGAAACAGGTTCCAGGAGAACAAAGATTATTGTGTTAATATTGCCACCATATATATATAAAGCTAATATGCAAAGTGTCCCCTCGGGAGTTCGACCGGGAGACCGGGAATTCGATTGCTCACTATGACGTGCGCTGACCACCAGGGGGTGGTGTGGAATGAAGGGAGGCTCCGGTCGGCACCCGGAGGGCCCTGATCAGCCCTGATGGCCGGCCAGGACTAGGGACCCTACCCGTGCATGAATTTTGTGCACTGGGCCTCTAGTTTTTTTATAAAACGAAGTCTGGCTGCACAGCCATCGCTCAAAACAGTAAAAAGAAGGAACGTGCTTTTTATTGAGTACTTACTAGTCTAGGTACTTGTCTAAGGTCCTCAAATGTATTACTTCATTATTATTTTCTTTTTACAGATATGGAAATTAAAACAGATTCAATTACTTGTCTATGGTTAGATAGCTAGTAAGTGATGGAGCTGGCTCCAGTGGTCTGGCTCCAGAGTCCATGCTCTTAACCTCTACACTAATGTAGAGTGTGCCAATATTGCCATCATTTCTATAAGAATGAAGTTCCTGCAGTACAACCATCACTTGAACCAATGAGAAGGAAAGAGGGAAAGTCTGACTGCATGCACAGAGTTTTCTCTGTAAAATCTATACACAGAGAAGAGACAATGAGGCAACAACTGAATATAATAAACAAGGACAGGAATCTATAGGAATAGTGCCCAGAAAGATAAAGCTGAACAAAATCACTTTTTTTTCAATAACAGCTTTATTGAGATGTAATCTAGATACCATACAATCCCCCCAGGTTATAATTCAGTGGTTTGTAGTATATTCACAGAGTTGTGCAACCATGACCACACTTACATAACATTTTCATCACCTCAAAAGAAAACAATAGACCCTTTAGCTTTCACCCCACTATCTTCCTGTGCACCCCCACCCCAGCCAGAGGCATCCACTAATAACCTACTTACTGTCTCCATATGTTTGCCTATTCTGGACATATCATAAAAATGGAATCATAAAATGTGGAGGTTATTTATAATTGATTTGTTTCACTTAGCATAATGTTTTCTAGATACAGCCATGCTGCAGCGTGGATCAGTACTTCATTCCTTCCTATGGCCAAGTAATAGTCCATTGTATGGATATACTGTATTTTGTTTCTTCATTCATTAGTTGGTGTATGTTTGGGTTGTTTCTACTTTTTTGTTATTACAAATAATGCTGTTATGAACATTTGTGTACATGTTTTTGTGTGGATCTGTGTTCCATTACTCTTGAGTATATACCTAGGAGTGGAATTGCTGGGTCAAATGGTAATTCTATATTTAGCTTTATGAGGAACTGCTAGACTGTTTTTCAAAGTGGCTGTACCATTTTACATTCCAACCAGCAGTGTTATAAGGGTTTCTGTTTCTCCACATCCTTGCCACCACTTGTTATTATCTGACTTTGTTAAAGCCATCCTTTTGGGTGTGAAGTGACATCTCATTGTGGTTTTGATTTGCATCCTCTTGATAACTAATGTTGTTGAACATCTTTTCATGTGCTTTTTGGTCATTTGTGTATCTCCTTTGGAGAAATGTGTATTCAGGTCCTTTGCCCATTTTTTTTCTTTATTAATTAAGGTATTACATATGTGTCCTTATCCCCCCATTGCCCCCAGACCTCCCCGCTTGTGCCCTCACCCCTCTAGTGTCTGTGTCCATTGGTTAGGCTTATATGCATGTATACAAGTCCTTTGGTTGATCTTTCCCACTCCCCCCCACTCTCCCCTGCCTTCCCTCTGAGGTTTGACTGTCTGATCGATGCTTCTCTGTCTCTGGATCTGTTTTTGCTCATCAGTTTATGTTGTTCATTATATTCCACAAATGAGTGAGAACATGTGATATTTATCTTTCTATGATTGACTTATTTTGCTTAGCATAATGCTCTTCAGCTCCATCCATGCTGTTGCAAATGGTAGAAGTTCCTTCCTTTTTACAGCAGCGTAGTATTCCATTGTGTAGATGTACCACAGTTTTGTAATCCACCCATCTGCTGATGGGCACTTAGGTTGTTTCCAAATCTTCGCTATTGTAAATTGTGCTATGAACATAGGGTGCATATATCCTTTCTGATTGGTGTTTCTAGTTTCTTGGGATATGTTCCTAGAAGTGGGATCACTGGGTCAAATGGGAGTTCCATTTTTAGTTTTTTGAGGAAACTCCATACTGTTCTCCACAGTGGCTGCACCAGTCTGCATTCCCAACAGCAGTGCACGAGGGTTCCTTTTTCTCCTCATCCTTGCCAGCACTTGTTGATTTGTTGATGATAGCCGTTCTGACAGGTGTAAGATGATACTCATTGTCGTTTTGATTTGCATCTCTCAGATGATTAGTGACTTTGAGTATGTTTTCATATGTCTCTTGGCCTTCTGTATGTCCTCTTTCGAAAAGGATCTATTTCGGTCCATTGCCTAATTTTTGATTGGGTTATTTGTCTTCCTTTTGTTAAGTTGTATGAGTTCCCTGTAAATGTTGGAGATTAAATGCTTATCAGAGATAACATTGCTTTGCCCATTTTTAATTTGAGTCGTTTGTCTTCATAATTGCTTTTTAAATTTTTTTTAAACAAAAACAACAAGTTTTGAAAGATGTGCTTAAGAGAGATGTCTTAATGCTGTTGTCAAAAGGAAAAATTACTTAAAGAATTGATAAAATCAGCCCTGGCAGGTTTAGCTCAGTGGATAGAGCATCAGCCTGCGGACTAAAGGATCCCAGGTTCGATTTCAGTCAAGGGCATGTATCTCAGTTGCAGGCCCCCGGCCTTGGTCAGGGCTCGTGTGGGAGGCAACCAGTCGATGTGTCTCTCTCACATCAGTGTTTCTTTCTTTCTCCCCATTCCTTCCACTCTCTAAGAATCAATGGGAAAATATCCTAGGGTGAGGATCAACAAAAAATGAGAGAGAGAGAGAGAGAGAGAGAGAGAGAGAGAGAGAGAGAGAGAGAGAGAGAGAGAGGGGGGGAAGGAGGGAGAGAATATCAGAGAGTGGTAAAATGAGCGTAGTAGGAGCATTGCTTTAAATCCTGGCTCTACAGGCTCACCCCTCTGAGCCTTAGCCCCCTCTATGTAATGAAGATAGTGATACATACATTGCAGATGAGACTTAAGGGACTTTTAGAAGCACTAGTTCAATGTCTAATATATAGATACTAGAGATAACAGCTAACAGTTACTAAGCATCATCTGTACACCAAGCAATAGACTAAACACTGTAGGTGTGTGTCTGGGTTAGTAATTGGCGGAGCTGGAACTCAGGTCTGGATCCAACTCCAAAGCTTGTGCCCTTAGCCATCCCCCATTAACTGGGATGGGAGCTGCTGTTACTCCAGATTACAAAACAGAACCATCATCCATTAATTCCAAGATAGAGGTGAGAAGAGAGTAAGGAGAATTAACTGCTTTAAATGAACCCAGGCTGGTCAAGGTACTGGGAAGATCTGCTACTGGACCTCTGTGTCACCAGTGGGTCATGTCAACCACCATGAAATCATAGTCAGGCAATGCTATAGAATCGTGTCCTGAACTCAGCAGTTTGGGGTGGAGAGTGTCCAATTATCCTATACTAGAGGTCCGGTGCACGAATTCGTGCACCTGTGGGGTCCCTCGGCCTCGCCTGTGGGATCGGGCTGAAACCAGCTCTCTGTCATCCCCTGAAGGGTCCTGGATTGCAAGAGGGCGCAGGCTAGGCCGAGGGACCTCACCAGAGCATGATTGGGGCTAGGGAGGGAGTTGGGATGTTGGCCAGCCAAGGAGGGACCACAGGAGGGCTCCAGGGTGTGTCCAGCCCGTCTTGCTCAGTCCCGATCGGCTGCCCCAGCAGCAAGCTAACCTACCGGTTGGAGCATCTGCCCCCTGGTGGTCAGTGCACGTCATAGTGAGCAGTGAGCAGCCTTAGCATATCATTAGTGTACTAGAGGCCCAGTGCATGAAATTCGTGCACCGGGGGGGGGGGTGTCCCTCAGCCCAGCCTGCACCCTCTCCAATCTGGGACCCCTTGAGGGATGTCCAACTGCCCATTTAGGCCCGATCCTACAGGCGAGGCCGAGGGACCCCACAGGTGCACGAATTCATGCACCGGACCTCTAGTATAGGATAATTGGACACTCCACCCCAAACTGCTGAGTTCAGGACACGATCCTACAGGGATCGGGCCTAAATGGGCAGTCGGATATCCCTCTCAAAATCCAGGACTGCTGGCTCCCAACTGCTCGCCTGCCTGCCTTTCTGATTGCCCCTAACTGCTTCTGCCTGCCAGCCTGATCACCCCCTAACCACTCCCCTAGCAGCCTGATTGATGCCTAACTGCTCCCCTGCCAGACTCAATGCCCCTAACTGCCCTCCCCTGCAGGCCTGCTCACCCCTAACTGCCCTCCCCTGCAGGACTGCTCACCCCTAACTGCCCTCCCCTGCAGGCCCGGTCCCCCCCCCAAACTGCCCTTCCCTGCAGGCCCAGTCGCCCCCAACTTCCCTCCTCTGCCGGCCTGGTCACCCCTCATGCCCTCCCCTGCAGGCTTGATCACCCACAACTGCCCTCCCTTGCAGTCCTGGTCCCTCCCAACTGCCCTCCCCTGCTGGCCATCTTGTGGCGGCCATCTTGTGTCCACATGGGGGCAGCCATATTGTGTGTTGGAGTGACAGTCAATTTGCATATTATTCTTTTATTAGATAGGATAGAGGCCTGGTGCATGGGCGGGGGACAGCTGGTTTGCACTGAAGGATGTCCCAGATCAGGGTGGGGGTTCCCTTGGGGCATGGGGTAGCCTGGGCAAGGGGCCTGTGGTGGTTTTCAGGCCAGCCATGCCCCCCAGCGACCCAAGCGGAGGCCCTGGTATCTGGGGTTTATTTATCTTCTATAATTGAAATTTCGTAGCCTTAAGCGGAGGCCAGGGTGGGCGGAAAGCTTGGCTTCCTCCATCGCCAGGGAAACCCAAGCCTCCTGCTTGCTCCATGGCCACAGCCATTTTTGTTGGGATTTATTTATCTCCTATAATTGAAACTTTGTAGCCTTGAGTGGAGTCCAGGGCTGGCCAGGGTGTGCGGGAAGCTTGGCTTCCTCCATTGCCGGGGAAACACAAGCCTCCTGCTCGCTCCATGGCTGCAGCCATCTTGGTTGGGTTAATTTGCATACTGGCTCCTGATTGGCTGGTGGGCGTGGCTTGTGGTTGTAGTGGGGATATGGTCAATTTGCATATTACTCTTTTATTAGATAGGATTATACTTTGACTGGTTGAATGGATAACTGTACGACTAGACACTTAGCATATTAGGCTTTTATTATATAGGATAATAAAAGGCTAATGTGCCAATCGCCCGAACGTTGGAATGACGGGTCGCTATGATGTGCACTGACCACCAAGGGGCAGATGCTCAATGCAGGAGCTGCCCCCTGGTGGTCAGTGTGCTCCCACAGGGGGAGTGCCGCTCAGCCAGAAGCTGGGCTCATGGCTGGTGAGCGCAACACTAAGGATGTCCTACTGCGAGAGGACGCAGGCCAGGCTGAGGGACACCCCCCTGCCCCCAGTGCATGAATTTCATGCACCGGGCCTCTAGTGTAGTCATAAACAAGTTGAAAATATGGGCTGTATGATCATACAACTGGGGAAAATTATGGATGTGTAGGCTATTCAGTAATACTGATTTAAAAATATATATGTATATGTGTATATGAAACTCCTATTGCCCCAGAACAGTACTGTATTCATAGATGTACTGATACAAACTGCTGAAGTATGTGGAACAGTAGGTTTGAAATTGGCTATTAGAAGCTACTAATTACGTGTTGGACAGAGGAGATGTCTATATAAGGGACCAGTATGTCACTTAGACACAAAAAAGAGTTAACGGAGAGTAAAGGCCCTATTGGCTTTTCGGTGTCTTTGAGCTATTGGGCATTCAGAATATTTATACTAACCCCTTTCATCCTCTAGAATTCAGTTAAGCAAACGTAAGACCAGGTTAATCTTATACATGCTATCGTCAATGGTTTGCCTCCAAAAGGGTTGCAATGTAAGTCCATTTAAAATGGCCTGGCATTTCAAAGTGTAGGACTTGACTCAAGAGACCTAGATTTAGGGATTTGGTAGCTCTGAATTCTACGGTAAGTCACTTAACCACCAAGCTTCAGATTCTCCATGTATGCATACAATAGGGATCAGAGTTAGATCAGGTATTCAGAGGATTGGTCAAAGGTTGTGGATTGTCATACCCAGGTTGGTAACAGTTATGTTTATTGTTAAAACTGAAAGTTCTGTGTTGGGTGAGCATGAAGAAACTCCTGTTTCGTGACATCTCTTCATAATACTCCATATTCTGAGTAGCACATTAATTCCCTTGGTTGAGCTGGTGATCTTACTCTGGCAGACTAGAAGGGATACAGATATCAAGCTTGAACCAACTGCTTTCTGAGGCCAAGTCTTCTTTGTCTACCACTGGGAGGTCTTTGCTGTCTTTCAGGCTAATGATGTTTCACCATAGATTTAAAAATTAAAAAAAATTTCTTTACCCACTTGCATTTATCAACAGAGTTAATTTGGGAAGTTCTAGATTTTTTTTTAATTGTGAAGCCCAAATTTATTTCTATTTTAAGGTGCTCAAGAGACTTTTAAAAGGCCCAAAGGCATCCCGGTTTAATTTAATTAAGATCATCCTGAGATGGCCGTCTGTTTCTCCTTTAGTGAGTCATCAATTTGATCCTTGTTAATGAAACACCTCGATAATTCTAGTTGGATTGTGGCAGTTTCTTATAACTCCAAGTTATCTGTCATAAATGGCCATAGGTTATGAATGATGAGAAACATAATAGCATAAATAATCATAAAACATCTGCAGATTCTACTTGAATACCCTTTCTGCATTATTCTTCACCACCAGGCCCAGTGATTATCAATTTGAGTAGCGGAGACGAGTGTCACCTGCAAAGACTGGTATTAAGTGCAGCTCTTTCAGAACAGAAACCAGCAAACACCCTTCAAGATGAAACACCAGCGATAGCCTAATAACTTGCTTTCTGTTGGTCCGCAGCATTAGAATACAATACAGACTTCTTCCCTTTTTCATGCTGAAATGAGCAGCCCAACACCTGATGACGGTGAACTTGACAGGCATCAAAAAAGGCACAGGAGTTTAAAACATTGTTCACGAATTATTTAAATTTCCAAAACAAAATCACAACTATCTGTATGTCTTCCTGGTGGCAGCATGCTACCTGGTACATAGCTTGCACTCAATAGATACTTGCCAAGTGGATAAAAGGCTATTCTTTCATACAACAAGGATAGCCAGTAGTTTTCTAGTGCCCTGATAAAACTTCAGAATTAAAGGCAGCCTTCAGAAAATGCACAGTTTAGTCATCTGGACTTACTGTTAAAAGCTTGTCCTTCCACTGAGCTTAACCACAGTGAGATTGAAAACCACTATGTGATACTCCGGCTGCTTACTTTGGGCACACAGAGAATCGCTTTATTCAGGGGCGGTGCTCTCCTCAAAGTGGACAAGGACTTTTCAGGACTTGATGACATAATCTGAACAAGTCCTCTTTGTACGAGTCATCACAGATTGTCTTTTGTCCTTTACCTTTTGGAATCTTTGCAGATCTCTCTCCTCTCCTTTCTTAAGCATTCCGCTCGCCTCTCGTTCTTGCTTGCGCTGTGACCTAGAACGGTTGCTCCCAACTATAGTGGGACAAGTTTCACAACCATTATACATTATTCATAATTTGTCTCTCAGCCTCCACAGCCTAACACAAATGTTGGGGGGTCTTGTGGCCCAGCACACCACTAATTGTTTCTCTGGAACTTTGACCCGATACTAACCATGATCTCTCATTTTTCTTACTTTGCTATTCTTCCTGTCTACCAGAAAGAACTTACCAGGAAGTTCTCATCATTCTCACTGCCTGTAGTTAATAGCAATATACTGTCTCCCACAGCTCAGAATTTATCTTCATATTACATCCTACAAATACTTGTTGAAGATCTGCCATGTGTCAGACACTGGGATACAGCAAATTGTAAAATAGACCATTGAGTAGGGTAAGACAGAAAACAAACAAAATGAGGAAGTATGTAGGGTCTTAGAGAAATAAAGCAGGCTAGGGAAAGGGATGCTGGGGAGGGTATGAAAGCCTATTCTGTCTTTTGTTAATGAAGCCTCCGCTGCTGCTCCTTTATATTTTGTACGTCTGTAGCTTTGCGCAGCCCTGGTCACATTTCTGTAACTTGATGCGTTAGGTGTCTTCGTAAACAGCATCTGGCTGAAAGTTTCGGTTCAATCTAGAACAAGCATGTCAAACCCAAAGGCTCACACGGGCCAAATAAACGAGGTTTAAGTTTATGTGGGCTGTAAAAAAACAAAAGCTTCAATTTTCATAGAAACGTAGGTTTATTTCAGTTGAGACATGCTGAATACGAAGGGCTAAAATAAATGAGTCATTGTTAACATAAAATAATAGAACCTTTTAGTAAAAATTAATATTTTTTTCTTGAACATTAACTTACCAGACACTGAATAACTGCACAAATTAGTAAGTGTAACGCAAATAAAGCTATTTTTCTTGTTCTCCGAAAGCAAAATATTTCCTCTTGCGCACACCAAACAAGTCAGTACAAGACTAATGACGTGGCCGTCGGCTGCTAAAATATTCGCTGCTAATATTAGTGGAGAGAAATGGTGCGCCTGCGTGTAAGGCGTGTAAGGGAAATGAATGCAACATGATTATAGTAATCAGTCATTAGTGAACGTGTAGTTCATTAATAATTATGTATAACAGGCTATTATAAAAATTAAGCTACGAAATTTTTATTAAAATGTTTCTTACATACCGTTATATTGGCAGGGTGGCAAAAATATTCATTGTGGGCCACGAGTTTGACATGCTTGATCCAGAATGTCAACTGGCAGAGTTAAGCTATTTATTCTATAGAAATATTTACTACTTTTATTTATATTACCTTATTGTATATTTTGTTTATCATGCATATTCTTTGCTTTTTTTTCACAATTCACCTTGAATTTATACCAGCCAACCTAGTCATTATTATTATTTTATACTGTCAATAATTGTTTTGATTTTTCATATATTTGCTAGTCTTTTTGTTCACCATTCCTTTTTCTTTTTTTTTTTTTTTAAACCACTCCTTACATCTCTTTTTTTTCCTTTTTATTCAGTTTCCTTCTTCCCAAAATACAATTTTTAATAGTTCCTTTAGTCACATCTATGAGTGGTAAATGCTCTCAGACTTTGCCTGGAAATGTCTTTATTCCTCCCTCATCCATGATAGTCTAATTAGAATTCTAATTCGACAGGTTTTGTTTTTTTCTCAACACCCCCTATTGTTGGCTCAAGAAATGAACAACCATTCTGATTGTTGTTCCTGTGTATTTTGCTTTTTCTTTTTGTTTTTTTTTCTTCCTCCTTAGTGTTTTGCAGTCTAAGGATCCGCACCACCAAAATCAGGAGTCATTGTTCCTCCTGAATCTGTGGAATTATATCTTTCATTGGTTCTAGAAAGTTCTCAACCATTGTAATTCAGTATGACTTCTTCCCATTCTTTCTATCCTCCCCTCCTAGATTCCTATTAGATTTTGTTGGGCCTTGTTATTCTGTCATGTGTGTGTGTAATCTTAAAGAGAGGCAGAGAGAGAAACATCGATGTAAGAGCTAATCATCAACCGATTGCCTCCTGCATGTGTCCTGACCTGGGATTGAACCTGCCACCTTTTGGTATGCGGGATGACACTCCAATCAACTGAGCCACACCAGCCAGGGCTGTCCTCTGTTTTATGTTTTCTGTCCTTTAATCTATTTTATGTTTTCTATCCTTTTGTCTAAGTAATTTCTTCAGCTCTGTTTTCAGATTTACTAATTCTTCAGTTGTGTTGGATCTATTAATTTATTATTTCCATGATAATGTTTGCCATTTTTATTCATTTCTTTTTCAAATCTGCCTATTCCTTTTATCAAATCTGCTTAGGGTATACAAGCCCTTCATATATGTCTTGAGTTATTTTAAACATACATATTTTATATTTTCTATATTTTGTTCTATATCTTATGTTCTTGGAGTTCTGAGCCTCATTTTTTTATTTTTGGTGGATCATTTGTTGTTTTTTTAATTTTTAACTTTAACTCACATTTAGAGAGACTTGGTTTTTCTGTGTAAATCCTGTGTGACCAAGGCTACAAGAGCAGTTGTACATTTTCTTTGGCCAAGAACCTAAGGGTATCACCAATTTTTGTGTTAAAGTCCCCAATCTGAAGTGTGGAAAGAAAATAAACTTTATTCAAATGAACAGTTTGCAAACTAGAGGAACGCAACCTCCAGGGAAATTGAAAGTGCACTTCATCAAAATGAAGGGAACTCTGCTTTTTAGAGAGAAAGTTCCCACCTTGTTTCCTGATTGGTCCATTTTGATGCAAATGAGGAATCAAAATACCACAATTCTGATAGTTCCAAATAGCATGGTTCTGATTGGTTGGAATCATGCATTCTGATTGGTTGGAATCAGTGTAGATGCAAATGAGGATATTGCCACACAGTTCCCATTGGATGGGCAGATCTCAGCCCACAGGTCAAGAGAGGATACTGGGAAGTCCTTTATAACAGTAGGCTCAGACAGCAAGAGCACAGTGCGGGAGGCCGAAGGTTCAGTCTGTAGCTTTCCCCCCCCCCCCCGAAATGCAGCGTGGATGAGTGGCCTCTGTAGAGTGGCTGCTAGACCCTCGTTAGGAATGTGTGCCCAGTTAACCACAAGCTGTCCCTGGAAGAAATGTTTCTTCTCCAGGTCCACATGTGTTGATTCATCCATTAAGGACTTCTTGAACTTCAAACTTGTGTGAGATGCAAGCCCGGCATTTCTATTCTTTACCAAGCAGAGGCTAAAAGTTTTCTTAAAATCTGGCAAGCGATTTTTTTTTTTCCTAGTCTGCCCTGTAGTCTTCAGTCTCCTGCTGGAGCCTTCTCTCACTGGGCAAACGCAGGCAGACACCAGCTAAAATAGAGCTTACCACAGCAGCCTGCGGGGTTGGCCTTCGGCAGGAGCAGAGCAGGGGGAAGGTGAGAAGTAGGGAAAGTATTTCCTGACCTCTGCTAAGTTTGAAATAAAAGAACTGTGTTAGACACAGTCCCTAGCTGCATTGGGAAAGACAGGCATACCAACAATATACAGATGAACGACAATACAAGTTACATCTTGTGAAGTGTTAAAATACAGACACAAACCAGTACCATCGAAACACAAAGGAGAGGCAGTCTGGGCTAAGTGAGACGGGATGAGAAAGGTTTCCCAAAGTAGGATCCCGTGAGCCTCACCGTGAAAGGTGCGTAAGATGGCTCCGTGCAGAGGACTGTGTGTAAAGCCCATCGTGAGGAAGGGGCTCAGGCCAGGGTGGCTAACAGGTGGGGGTGGCTGCATGGTGGAGACGCGGGCACCCGTGCCACCAAGCGAGAGCTTCATCCTGCAAGTAACAAGCCAGTGAGCATTCTGTTCGGTATGAACATAACAAAATAATAAGAAACGTGGCAGCTGGCTTGAGCTGTTCAAGTCACAAATGCAGCCCCAAATGTAATTTAAAAATTCCCAGCAGCCACACTAAAAAAAAGTAAAAAGAAACATTCATGAAATTAATAAATTTTTTCTTAACCCAGTATTATCCAAAATGTTAGCATTTCTATCTTTTTTAATTTTTTTTATTTGCATTTTTTTTTTTTCAATTACAGCTTACATTCAGTATTAGTTTGTATTGGTTTCAGGAGTACAGCATAGTGGATGGACAACTGTATACTCTACAGAGTGTCCCCCTGATATTTCAGTACCCGCCTGGCACCATATATAGTTATTGCAATAGTATTGGCTGTATTTCCTGTGCTGTGACTGTTTTGTAACTACCAATCTGTACTTCTCCGTCCCATGTTAACATTTTAAAATGTGATCAGTAGGAGTATTAATGCGACACGTTACATCCTGGGTTTTTTGTACAAGGTCTTTGTACCGGGGACTGTACACGTGCAGCTCTTCTCTGTCTGGACGGCCACAGTTCAGGTGCTCCATAGTCACATGTTGCTACGGCTGCCATCATGGGCAGTGCAGGAATAGAGGATGGCACAGGTGTATTCCACCCACAAACTCTAACTCCTCAGTTCTCAAAAGGCACTTCCCCACTCCTCCAAAAAGAGGGGAACCCTCAGGTTCATCAAACATACATGTTTCTGAGGGCAGGGCCCTCCCAGGGGAATACCCAGTCTGCAGCATTGTCCGCGTTTATTGGACTCCCAGGGGGAGCAGGGAGCCTGGAGGCAGGCAGAGGCACAGGCACAGAACGAAGCACCATGGTGATGAGAGTCACAAAGGCTGGGGGGCGGGACTCCTCCTGGGTGTCCGTGTTGTGGGCAGGTGGAGGAGGTCACTGGATTTGGTAATGGCAAGGTCACTGTTCCCTTCACCAGGGCAGTGTCCGTGGAGCAGGGACACAGAAGCCAAAGTCCTCGAAATTGGTAAAGTGACAGGGAGAGCTGGGGGATTGGCCGTTTGGCAGTGAGACCAGAGAGAGGGTGCTTGAGGAGGGGCGGGATTGGAGGAAGGGTGCTTGTTTTAAACAATGGGGTAGGTGGGACAGTTACCCGCGTGTCTGGGCTAAGAAGGAACCCGTGGGTACTGACCATGGAATTGTGAGCCTGGGGAAGGGTCCTGCAGCAGAGGGCCGGTTAAGGATGCTGGCTTGAGGAAGAAACTGACACAGTCTCATCCCTAGACACAGGAAGGAAGTTCAGGGGTGCGTGAACACGGAGGTAAAGGGCAGGAAGGGGAAGGGGCATCTTCCCTAACATCAGAGGTAAAAACATCTAAAGTGAAGGTAGGGGTCAGGAAACTTGTACAGAGAACGGAAGTTTATAATGACATGTACAAGATTGCCACCACCAGTCACCCCGATAAAGCTAATGTCACGTATGTCCCAGCCTTAGAAATGATCAAATATCTGAGACTTTCCCTATTATCCTGAGGTGCAGAACAGATAGCGAGGCCAGTGCTGGGGGGTATAATGTCATTGTTCCCCAAAGCGTGGCACACGCTACGTGTCCAGGTGACACACAGCAATGGCATGCAGAACAGCACCCGAGAGGACTCACTTTAATGGTCATTTATTTCAGTGACTACTAGAGGAGACATAGCCGGTGCATCCAATCCATGGCTCCCTAGAAGGTTAACGCCACATGAGTAATTTTGGAGAAAACGGTTAGGTAAATAATAGTAGAGATGGAACATGGGTGTGGTGGAACGAGTGACCGAAACTTGTAAAATTCTAGTGTAAGAGTGGAGGTTGCCTTAGACCAGTGGTTGGCAAACTGCGGCTCGCGAGCCGCGGTTTGCCGCTCTGTTGACTAATGAGTTTGCCAACCACTGGGATCGGGGCTTAATCACAAGGAACAACAACAACCTGTAATTATTGGAATCGAGAGTCTAGGTCAGTGGTCGGCAAACTCATTAGTCAACAGAGTGGCAAACCGCAGCTCGCGAGCCGCAGTTTGCCTACCACTGCCTTAGACTGTTCTGCTGGCTTCCATCGGAGTGGGCTGGCAACTCGGACCCGCGACACGGACCACTTCGGGGTCAGAAGCGCTCACGCCGCCTCCTTGCTACCGACAGCCCAGTCTGCTAGGCATCTGTCTGGCCTGCTGGTCCAGAACCTCAGTTGTTCCTGTGGTTCTCCCTGGCGGAACAGAATAAAATACGACCCTCAGGGAAGCTGGGTAATTTTGAACCTGACAGAGGCACTGTTTTCTTCTTGGTAGCACCAAACTGGCCTTACTCAATTTTTGTTGTACTGTGGGAGTGCTTTTTTTTTTTTAAAGCTGTGGGCAACGTGTGCAGAAAATAGAACAGCTGCCTTCATTATAACTACCTGTAAGCCCCCATCTATACAAAGTATATAAATATCACAGGCCACCAGAAAGAGAAAGCCCCTTTAAAAGCCCAGTCTGACCCTGGCGTTTTCTGCCTCTGTGGCATTGTCCGTTGGTTCCCAGTGCCGGCCAAGCACTTCCCCAGGCTGTCCAGATGCTACCCCTGTCCACCTGGGCACTGCCCAAGGCTGCCCCTTCCTCCTGCCGCCCTCCCTGATTGCCTCTCCTTCAGAGAGCACCCACCCCTCCCTCACTTCCTCTCTCCAGCCCTTAGATCTGCACCTCTTGCTGCTTGGTGCTGTCGCTGCTGGGTCCTACCTGCTTTTTCCTTCTGTCTGAGGAAGGACTCGCTGAGCTGTTTCCCCTGCCGCTGTGCATGAGCTGCTTACTGACTGGTTCTGGATCATGTCGCTCCCCAGTCTGACACTTAGTTCAGCCCCCACGTGCCTGTAAAGTGACCCACCTCTCACCCTGACGTGAGGCGGCTCGTGTGGATCCCAGACCACCAGTCCTCTGTCCTAGTGGGTTAAGTGGTCTTGAGAACCAGTGGCTGCTGGGAGCTGTAGGTTTCCTGACGTAGCACTTGACTTGGAGAAATCTACAGAAATGTTTCTCAGACATTTTTTAAGCAGCAGCTCACAGCGAGAAATACATTTTCCATCCCCACATATGTCCATACCTAAAATTTTTCAGAGAACAATGCTTACCAGTGCTTGCCCGTGACAGCTTCTGTCTACAAAACTCAACGGTTATCATGACCCCCCCGGGAGCGCATGACCTGTGGTTTGACAAACACTGGTCTGAAGCCTGTGATTCATTTCATCATTTCAGTATCTTTGAAAATGTCTTGAGACGGGGAGACTGGCATAGATTCTTCACAAGCTCAGCCCAGTGCTGATCTCTCTGAGATTTTTGTTTAAATCCTTCATCCCGTCCTTACATCTTGGGAAGGAAATTGATGCGTTATAGGTGTTGCTCATTCCCTGCTTTGGAGCCCCGAGCAGTCATTGTCCGCAGGTGTGCGCCGCCGCGGCAGGCCCGCGCTCTTTGGAAAGCTGTGTAGTTCCCGCAAGGCAGCATTTGGAAACGCAGCGCATCTGCGGACAGATTTCGATTTCCTGCAGAGAAGACTGAAATACTGTTTTGAAACGCTACCCTGTCTTTCCATAGGGTGTGCTGACCTCCAAACACTGGACACCATGCAGCCGATGGAGAGGAAGAGGCAGGGCTACATCCACGAGCTGATTCAGACTGAGGAGCGGTACGTGGACGACCTGCAGCTGGTCGTGGAGGTGAGAGTCCCGGCTGACTGGCTCTGGGCGCGGAGGGGTGGGAGGCCTGGAAGCGAGGTGTCGCCTCCGATGTGTGAATTCACAAGCAGTGACTCGAGTTCTCACCCTCTCCAACGCTTTCTCTGCCTGCCAGAGAGGGCTCAGATCTGAGGGAGGCCAACTTTTCCCAGATTAGGTAATTCAGAGTGGAGAGAGGGGGCGGTGAGGGGGCACCCAGCCGCCTGGGTCGGAAGTGGTAGAGGCCCCGTCTGGGAAGGACAAGGGTACACAGTAGGTGGGAGGGCTCTAAAGTAAACTTCCCTACCTCACGT
This sequence comes from Plecotus auritus, assembly GCF_963455305.1. Taxonomy (NCBI): domain Eukaryota; kingdom Metazoa; phylum Chordata; class Mammalia; order Chiroptera; family Vespertilionidae; genus Plecotus; species Plecotus auritus. The sequence goes on from NC_137782.1 coordinate 165,365,159, forward strand.
TTTGGCCTAACTTTATCTACGCTGTTTTGACACCTGACATTTTCATAAACCCTGATGTTTCCGAAGGAATTATTAAGCAGTGGGAGTGTTGCCCTCACATTTGTATCAGTTTGGAAACCAGCAGGGCCATGTTGTAAAATATCTCCCAGTTGTCATCTATTTACTGTTTATGTTTGTGCCTATTGACATCAGCAGTGGCCTCTATGCTGACAATGGCTGTTAGAGTAGTTCTTCAAGATGACGTATGTTTGAGTAAATAAAGTGAGACTTGATAGTTTTATTTCCATGGCTTTTAGTTAAATAAACCACCTAAGGAGACCAGGGGACCCCCCTACCCCAACACACACACACAGGCTCAACAGGTGCATCGTATGCCTGGCCATGACCCTCCCGATTACTGCACGGAGCAGAAGCTGAGGCCTCCTGAGCCTGCCCCCCAGCAAGGCCTGCCTTTCGCCTCCCTGTCTGCGTGATTGTTGGTCTTGGGGGTGACACAGTCTTCGCTGTTTATTTGGCTGAACTTCGACAAACTGCTCAGGGAACACCGAGGCGCTCAGCCTGACCGCAGTCCTCCTTCGCCAGCTCTGCAGGCTCTTGGTGTAGGTGCTGTGTGCCAGGTGTTCATGGCACCCCCATAGCGCCCAGGACAGTGTGAGAGCCCCTGCTCTTGGTGAGACCCACCCTGATGGGAGCCCCCACGGCAGTCAGTAGGGAAGTCGTCAAAGTTAACCATAAATATGTTTATTTTAAAAGACCAGGATCTTATTAGCTTCAGTGTCTGAGGTATTGTTTAATTTTGGCCTCATAGGTTGTATTTTCACACTTAAGCTAACTTTTTTCTTCTGTGTTTTAAACCTAGGTTTTTCAGAAACGGATGGCAGAGTCAGGCTCTCTCACTGAAGGAGAAATGACCTTGATCTTCGTCAACTGGAAGGAGCTCATCATGTCTAACACGAAGCTGCTGAAGTGAGTGCAGAGCCTCACCCCTCCTGGCGGCGACCCCCACCCCACCCCCAGGCCCCAGACTTGCACACGTAACTCTCTGCAGGGCTCCTTAGCGAAGGGCCTTCCACTGTTCTCTGCCTCCTGGGCTTTTCATTTTATTATTATGGTAGGAAATGCCCTGTAACTGTAAAACACCTCCTTATTACAGTAAAGAAATATAACGAAGGAAATACTTTGACGAGACAAATTAAAGCATTAAACACACTGTATCAACATATGCTTGACACTGTATTGGATGGAGTCAGGAGTGGCAGCTCCTGGCCCACACATAACTGGCCGGTCTGGCAGCCCCTCGGCCCGTGTGGAATTCCACTCCTTGGGGTGACTCTGTCCCTGTGCCCGTGCGGACAGACTCCTGGGAGGAGGCTCAGCGGTCCCAGCTCTGGCTGCCTCCTTCCTCCTGGGGCCCAGCAGCTGTCCTGGGCAGAGGCTCCCGCCTCCTCCACACCTGGCCCTGTGGGCCCCTGCTCTCCTTTCCCCTATAGAGTGAGAACAAGTTGGGATTTGTCAAAAGAAACTTTGCTAAGAAACTAAGGTGAAACCAAAGCAATTACAAAGGCATAGAAATGAGGCGGAAGAAACACCCCCGTGTACTGACCACGTTTGCTTATTCTTCTCTACTAACATTTCACCCAGGGGGGCTTGGCCAGCAGGGCTTTCTGGCTAAGCTGCCTCCTCCTCCTTCTGACTGTGCCCTCTGGGTGCCAGAGGCTTTCCCGGAACTCACTGATTATCACTACGTTAGGCCCCCACAGGACAGTCACTTAGAAGCAGAAAGTGAGAGAGTGTGTTGGTTACAGGGCCCTGCGGGTTCGGAAGAAGACCGGGGGCGAGAAGATGCCGGTGCAGATGATCGGGGACATCCTGGCGGCCGAGCTGTCCCACATGCAGGCCTACATCCGGTTCTGCAGCTGCCAGCTCAACGGAGCCGCTCTCTTACAGCAGAAGACCGACGAGGACACAGACTTCAAAGAATTTTTAAAGGTAACGCCATTCTGGGGACCATAACATGCCACCCGTTCTGAGGCGGAGGGGGAATCACAGTCATGGGGGGTGGTGAGGGGGTATCCCCATGTTTCCAAAGGAAATACAAATATAGCAAAGAACATTCTGATTGCTTTGTGTAGCCTTTCGTGTTGAGTTTATTTTGTTTGGCACTTGACCATGATTTTGCCCATCTTAATATAGCAGAGTGGTTTTTTAAGCCTGTTTACAAAAATCAGCTATTTTATACCCCCCAAATTCAGAATGTCACTTCCTTAATTTTGTAAATTTATTTACTTTATACCCATTGTATTCCAGAAAGAATACATAGTAGCTCACTGAAGTGTATAAAATGTAACAAGATAAAATAAAACTTACAATGAGTGGATGAATAAGGAAGTGTGGACAAAAGGAAATGAGAGGAAGAAAAACATGGTGATGCCAGGAATTAGGATAATACAGGAAATGCATGTCTGTGATCCTATACATATCCTGGATGTGTACACAGATGTCACCAAGCCTTCCAGAATGACTGGCTCCTGGTGCTGTGGCCATAACGTACAAGCAGGCAGTGCGTGAGCAGAGAGCTGCACTGCACTCAGCACCGTGCACAGTACAGTGAGTCAGCGGCGTCCCTGCAGTAACACGGCAGTGAGCAAAAATAGGGCAAGGGGGTTACAACCCAAAAGCTCTTACAATAGAGTTGTTAAAATCTCAATTTAAAAACAGTGACTAGAATTAAAGCATCATATGGAAAGAAGAGTCTATCACAACCAAATAGGTGTTTCCCAGGAGGAAAGAAAATATGTTTAGAACAAGAAAGACTTCAGAATGGAACAGTGAGGTTGCACTCCCAGCCCCATCAACTGTCCAGGGTGTGACCTGGGTAAGTCACTTAACGCCTGGTGCCTTTAGTCCCTTCATCTGTAAGCCAGGGATGACCAGACGATAGCACAGACCCAGCCTATGTAAGCATTCAATAGATACCAATTACATTGACCTCAGGGATGCACAAATGGTTCAGTAGAAGGCGCTGGGGATACTTAAGGGGTTGCCTACAAATGAACTAGAACTGTGGTCGGCAAACTGCGGCTCGCAAGCCACGTGCGGCTCTTTGGCCCCTTGAGTGTGGCTCTTCCACAAAATACCACGGCCTGGGCGAGTCTATTTTGAAGAAGTGGAGTTAGAAGACGTTTAAGTTTAAAAAATTTGGCTCTCAAAAGAAATTTCAATCGTTGTTCTGTTGATATTTGGCTCTGTTGACTAATGAGTTTGCCGACCACTGAACTAGAAGAAACAGAAAGAAACCAAGTTCGTAGAAACAGGCATTGATCAGATTAGGTAAATGTAAAATTGTGAGTGCATCTGAATGATTTAATGTAATAATCAACAGTAAAATAAAAAATAGGACATTTACCTTCTAAAGCATAGTGAAAGGTTAAAATGTTTGTTCAAACAGCAATGCAAATAGGATGTCAGTGTCATCACAAGTGTAAAAGTAATAAAAATAAATAAAAATAGTTTCTAGTCTTACTGAATTGCGTAGTATTGATCACATTAAACAGCAAAATGTGACCATAAGCGGTGTTCTAAAACGTTACTTGTTAAAAAGAGTCAGAAAACACAGACATAAAGACCGTGAAGGGCTAGGCTTGGCTCTTGGGTGGGGCTCTGCGCTTCGGGGCTCGGCTGCATCCATTCGGGACTCGGTTGGGCTCTAAAAACAAACAAACAAACAAACAAAAAACCACCATGAACATGTGTGTTTTAGCGACATTTATAAATATATCCACAAACAAAGGGAGGGAGCAATTTTAATATCCCATAGTGGCGACTTATAGGCAAACGGTAGTAAATGTACTTCTCAGTCCTCTGAAATGATGGTCCCAGCATTGAAGCTGCTATATTGAGGCGAGTACCAGTCCTAGCAGGAGAAGCACGTAAGATGTGGCCCGTGGCCTCCTGGAGTTAACAGGCTGGGGGCTGAGCATGGAGACACCTCAAACATGATACCTCTGTGTGTGACAACCCAGTCCAGGTGTGGCATTCTGAGAGGTAGCCATGGGATATTATAGGGGCTCAAGAAGGACCCCTGGAATGGAGGGAAGGTGTCAAGGAAGGGGAAAGCCTGGACAAGAGAAGGCATAACCTGAGTTTTCAGAGATGAGGATGATTAGCCAAAGGTAGAAGAATGAAGGGCCAGAACTGGCAAAGGCCCATGCATTCATCACCTGACACATAGTTAGGTGCTCAATAAATGGTGGCACTTGTTACTAATAAAGTAGGGACAATGGGCAGGCGGAGGGGGAGGGGGGCAATCAAGACCTACTTAGAAGAGAGTTTGGCGTCAGTGGTGACTCCTAGGCATGGGGGGAAGGTGGGTGGGTGCAGAATGGTGCTAGCAGCTCCAGTGGGCATAGAGGTAGGAAGGAAGGCTTTTACGAGGAGAGATGAGGACTTCGTGTTGGGTATGTTGAGGTTTGGAGGGTCTTTGGGGCATCCAGGTGAGAAGGAGAGTAATGTGGTGAGTGCAGAGCTCCGAGCGGGTCTGGGTTATGGACTCGGGGACTCAGCTGCTGGGGAGGGATCTGGGGCAGCACCTACCCTTCAGAGTGGGTAGAGGAGAAGGAAGATGACTGAGGTCAGTGGATGGGAAGACAGCGGAGGGTGGTTTTGGAAGCACAGGAAGGAGTGATTCGATCACACAGGCTGTCAGACGCCTGTGAGAAAGAACTGAGAAGCATCGCCGGGTTTGGCACACGAGGTGAGACACTCCGGTGCTAATCTGAACGCATCATTATGGACCTTGGGTTTTTGAAAGGAATTGGAGATCTAAAGGGTCAGGAGTACAGCTGCTGCTCCTTGCTCTCCTGGGGCGGTGACTCCCCACGAGCCTCTGGGTTGTTTTGCAGAAGCTGGCGTCTGACCCGCGATGTAAAGGCATGCCCCTTTCCAGCTTCCTGCTGAAGCCCATGCAGAGGATCACCCGCTACCCCCTCCTCATCCGAAGCGTGAGTGCCCGCCGGGACAGAGGCAGGACCCTGGGGGGGCCACAGAGGCCGGCAGGGAGCCTCAGTACACCAGTCACCCCGCCCCACCCATGATCTCACTCCACTGCCTCCTGGACCAGGCACGGGGGGCAGGGGTGGGTGGAGAGAGAAAGAGTGTGTATGTGTGTGTGTGTGCGCGTGCGTGTGTGTGCGCACCATGAACACCGAATACAATCTGAAGGACTGAATCCTTGGAAGTGAGCAATGAAAGGAAGCTCCCGATGTCACTTGATAACCTCTCCTCCCCTTCACAGGAAGCCCCGCCTCTCAGAGTCCTGAGTGTGTCTGACAGGTGAAGGCCCTCTAGGTCTCCCGGGTGAAGCCCGCCTGGAGCCCAGGGTCCACCAGCAGCACCACCTTGGGCCCCAGTCTTTCTGCTGAAACCTAAATTCGCCCGGATGTCCCAGGGGTGTCCAGCTCAGCACGTCCTAGACAGAGTTCCCATCGTCCCCTCACCTCAACTCGGTGACTGAACAGTCCTTCTCGCGTCCCACCCATCTTTGCGACATAAGCAACGTGGGCCTCCTGAGCCAATATAAGGCCTAAGGAGGAGGCAGGCGCGACAAAGGGTTATTCCACGCCCAGCCGTGGACGCATAGTGGTCACCTTGCAAAGAACAACAGTAGTAGTGATACTCGACTGTTGCTTTTATTGGTTCTCCCGTGGCCATCCATGTTGGCTCACTGTAGGCCTGTGTTCCAGAGCTCGTGTTACAGCTATGACCCCAAACAGACACCGTACACGTTAATCCACACAGTCCCTGACATGAGGTATTTTGGGTCCAATATGTTTCAGAATTCAGAATGTAATTCAAACCCTGTATACTGTCTGATCCCCAAAAAGCCTGGGCAGCACCTGTAGCCAAACACGTTAATGTTCCTGCAGTTCAACGTGGGTAATCGCTGTAAGAGGGAAAAATAAATGCATCTCTTCCGTTGAGGTGAAGTTTTTCTACCAGTGAGTATGGAGAAAAGCCTTCAGGCTCCAGGGCTTTTTCACTTTGGAATGAGGAAAGAGAGCTCGCATGACCGGGGAGGCCAGACGGGGTCGTCCGCTGAGGGCCGCTCATTTCTGGAGGGACCACACTCAGCTGTATTCTGGCCTCTGGCCTCTCACATTTGTACTTGAGTTTGAATGAACCTCCTACAGTCTAACCACATAATTGTATTCTTCCTGTAGCAGGGGATTCGTTGTTTTTATCAGGTTTTTCAAAAGGTTCAATGACCCCAAAAATGTTATGAACCATTGCTCTTCAGCAAACTCACACATTTTTCAGAGTTGCAGCCCCTTTATACTGGAGGGTCCACCCTACAGGCACGTGGCTTCAGTTACTGGGGGGAGGCCCACATTGCTTATGTCGCAAAGATGGGTGGAATGTGAGAAGGACTGTTCAGTCAGCGCCCTTTACCATATGGCCTCTTACCCAGACCCTGCTGGAGAGCCGTCAGAGCCCCACCGATTTCAGGGCACAAGATCCATGTAGCGCTCGGCACCCCCTCTTGTGGCTGTGTCACCTGTCTCCCCAAGGACTTGTGGGACAGAACTGCTCAAGGGCTAATGACTGACTTGCTCACCATTGGGTTTTCAGTGCCCAGCATGGCACCCAGCACACCTCGGCAGCCGTAGGACGCCCGGGTGGGGGGTGGTAGGCACAGTCCACCCCACGTGACCCAGCCACTCTTTCCCAGATTCTGGAGAACACGCCAGAGAATCACGTGGACCATTCCTCCTTGAAGCTGGCCCTCGAGCGGGCAGAAGAGCTTTGCTCTCAAGTGAACGAAGGAGTTCGGGAGAAGGAAAACTCAGACCGCCTGGAGTGGATCCAGGCCCACGTCCAGTGCGAGGGCCTCGCGGAGGTGAGGCCTGTGGTGTGAGCCGGGGCCGCCAGGCAGGCTCTGGGTGGGGAATGGGGCCAGCCTCCCCTAGTGCGGACTGTCTGCACCTCAGCTCAGCGCAGGTGGTCTCCCGGCCCATCTTTCTGGGCTGCCATCCTCCTTCCTCGGAAAGAGATTCGGTACTCATGTCTTGAGGTCTTTGAGTTCAGCTGCTAGAGCCCGGACTCTGGGTGTGAGGGGCCATTTTCCCTGCGCCCGCTGGAAGAGAAACACAGTGTGTGCAGGCGAATGCTGCCGTCCACATTCCCAACAGAAGGGGCTCCCACAGAACCCTCAGGTCCGGCTCCGTCCCGGGATGCTGGGACGGCGTGTGTTGGGACTTACAAACTGACGGTTCTTTCTCTCGAAGCAACTCATTTTCAACTCCCTCACCAACTGCCTGGGGCCGCGGAAGCTCCTGCACAGCGGGAAGCTGCACAAGACCAAGAGCAACAAGGAGCTGCACGGCTTCCTCTTCAACGACTTCCTGCTGCTCACCCACCTGGTCAAGCAGTTCGCCGTGTCCGCGGGCGCCGAGAAGCTCTTCAGCTCCAAGTCCAACGCTCAGTTCAAAATGTACAAGATGGTGAGTGGCCATCGGAGCCCCTGTCCTCGGTTCAGTGACACCTAATCCACCCCAGATACTTACGTTCACAAAACGGAGGCCATTTCTTCCTCCCCAAATAAGCCTCTGGAAGCCACACCCCTCTCTCCTTCTCCAAGAGACGTTTTTGTTTTTTAATCTTTATTGTTGAAAGTATGACCTCTGGCCCCCGTTTTCCCCATTGGCCCCTTCTAGCCCGCCCCAGGCCTTCACCACCCTATTGTCTGTCCACGGGTTATACATGTATGCATACGAGTTCTTTGGTTGATCTATTTCCCCCCTCCCCCTACCATCCCCCACCCTCCCCCCCTTTCCCCTCTGAGATCCCGAGGTCTGTTCCGTGCTTCTGTCTCTGGATCTATTTTGTTCATCAGTTTATTTGGCTCATTGGATTCCACATATGAGTGAGGTCATGTGATACTGTCTTTCTCTGACTGGCTATTTCGTTTAGCGTAATGCTCTCCAGGTCCCTCCGTGCTGCCCCAAAGGGTAAGACAGCCTTCTTGACATGAGGCTCTTGAGAACAGACAGAACTCCAGACGAAGGGGCAGAGTGTCCCGGCCCACCTCACAGCCTGTGTTCTGGCCTCGTTCTTTCAGCCCATTTTCCTGAATGAAGTCCTGGTGAAACTGCCGACAGACCCTTCCAGCGAGGAGCCTGTCTTCCACATCTCTCACATCGACCGGGTCTACACCCTCCGGACAGACAACATCAACGAGAGGTCAGTCCTGGCCAGTGTGAGCCGCTTTGATGTCTAGGCGGAAGGCTGGGCACCTCCCTCTGTCTAAAACCAACTCCAGTCGCTGCTCAAGTCCCACGAACGCTGTGTGCTCAGCCTCTTGTGACCGGTGCCCTGCCCGGGCCCACTGGGAGGCTGATTGCAGGCCCCTCCTCACACAGCATCTCCCCCAGGGCAGACCCCACATGCACTGCCTGCTGAAACCCCTCAGGCAGCAGCCAGTGCTCCTCTGGTCTCCAGGGGCCCTCCTCGCGCCTTTTGGACACAGTCCCATCGCTACCCCCACAGGACCAGCGGTTCCGGCTGCCTCTCCTGCCCCTCAGGGTGGACCGTCGTCCTCCCCGCTCTGCCCGGCCAGCCAGGCGGCCTCTAGGGTGGCGCTCAGACAGCGCCTCTGTGATGGCAAACGGGTGCACAGCCCAGTGTGCGGTGACCTGTCACTGCTGAATGCCACTGATGCAGCTGCATCTTCCTTCTGCGAGTGGCACCTCGCAGTGCCTGCCATTCCTAAGCGGCCGGAGCGAGGCCTGCCGTTTTGTAAGTGGTCAGAGCGAGGCCTGCCGTTTTCTAAGTGGTCAGGACTGTCTAGAAATGATCGGCTCGACCTCAATTAGCGAACGAATCTTTGAGTTGAGCGAATAGGAAGTCTGTGATTGGAAACTTGTTTGAGCCGAGGTTAGCCAGAGAGAGGAGAGCGGTGCCAAGCTTTGGCTCCTGGGTGACCCTGGGAGGTGCACGGGAAAGCCGCCCTAAGGCTGCGCTCTGCCCCCCCAGGACTGCCTGGGTGCAGAAGATCAAGGCCGCCTCTGAGCAGTACATCGACACGGAGAAGAAGAAACGAGAGAAGGCCTATCAAGGTAGTCGGACGTGCCCTGGACTGTTGGAACCAGACCCCGGGGGCCCTGGGGAGCGGGTGGGGGTCCTTACCTTCAGGACGCAGCTGCAGCAGCGAGGGGTAGATGGGGAGTGCAAGGCCAGACTTGCTGCGGATCAGACCCCAAAGCTCAGCTGCTCTGCCCCCTGAAGCTGTTCCAAACCTCCTGGGGGCCTCCCGGAGCCCCTCAGCCGCTGCCCCCAATACACACACACACCCTCTCGTCAGCAGCTGAGTCCTGTAGGTTCCCCACTGTTCTCTTTCCCATGTACCTGGTCCTTTCCTTTCCCGGTGACACAGCCCCTACCATCCCCCACCCAGGCTGTAGCACGAGTCCCCCGTGGCCCCATCACGCCCCTTCATTCCTGGAGTATCTGCTCTCAGTATCTCTCTCCCTCCTTAAGCATCTTCCCTGTTGCCGCCCAAGTTAAGGTCAAAGTCCTTACCCTAAACTCAGGGCCCGTGCCGTTGCCTAATTGAACAACTCATCTTTGAAACCCTGTCCACCTCCTCCTCCAGGCATTCCCCCCATGTGTGTCCCTGGCTGCTGTAGTTGCAGTTCTTTATATGTTTTTTTATTCAGGTTTTCCTTATTTTGTTACATACTCCTGAAAGGTATGTGTAACTCAGCTTTTACTAATTGTGTCTTGTTTTAATGGTATTTTAAAGGCTTGCTATTGGGAAATCAATGATTGAATCATTTATAAAGCATACAAAGATCTCTTAATTGGTCAAAGATGTAAATCAAAGTTTTTCCATGTTAGTTTTGCTTAACATCAATACCTGTCCATATGCATTTTCCATGTGTTTAATTCTCTAGACACTTATTGATTACTTACTCTGTGCCAGGCCCCACGCGAGTCTTAACCAGGCCTCCAGCGTTGAACAGGGCCCAGCCCCGCCCACCTGGAGTGGGCACCGAGGAGAGGTGGGCGCCGGCTCACAGGGCAGGTTCTCCTCGCCCTGAGCTTTGAAACACCAATTGTTTGCCAAGCAGACTTTTTGTTCGTTTTTTTAAAACCCTGAGAACAAAACCTGCTTAACTAGCTTCATATTTACTAAGGTAGTCTTGAGTTCCCGGACTCATTTCTCTCCATACGAAAGGCATTTTTTAGTACCTCCTTAAATAGAATAAAGTCTTCAGCGAAACTGCTTGGTAAGCTGAAGTGTTTACGTATCATTGAAGTGCGGTCAGTACTTAAGGAAATAGACTTTGGTATCTGACGTCCAAGTTTCGGCCTGCCGTTTAGCAACTCAGTCCTTCCCTCGCCCCAGCGTCCTCACATATGGAGATGACCTACCTTAACACAGGGCAGCAGTGCAGTTTAAATAACTTACACAAAGGTCTAACACAGAGTGAGTATCCAATAAATGTTGTTAGGTATCCACGTGCTGAGCGAATGGAATGTGCCATAATTTTATTAATATTACTGTTTGTTGGTTCGTTGAGGGGTTGATACAAGGTGAGTAGTGTGTGCTCTGCAATGGCTCCTCCTAGCGGAGGAGACGGACATAAACACAGAACTTCAGGCCGGCCGCTGGGGGATGCTCAGAAGCCAGGGGTAATGGAAGCTCAGAGGAGGGAAGGGGACTGGGTGGTGAGGCATGAGGTTGGACCTGCATCTTGAAGGATGAGTCGGGTGCCAGTGGGCAGAGATGACAGGCCACAGGGCCTGGGCAAAGGCACGGAGCAGCCAGACGCTGGTCTGCGGGGCCCAGGGCAGTGGCAGGGGAGGCTGGGCCGTGTGAAGGCGGGTCGGAAAGCCCGGCGGTGAGTATGAACAGCTCAGCGTCAGCGTGGCGTTTGCTGTCTGTTTTCTCAGAGAAGAAGTTAACGTGACTCGTCTTCCTGTTTTGTAGCTCGCTCTCAAAAGACGTCAGGCATCGGGCGTCTGATGGTGCATGTCATTGAAGCTACAGAATTAAAAGCCTGCAAACCAAATGGTAAATGCTTCTTTCATTCAAGAGATGTGGTCACGGCCCCGCTCTCTGCTGATGACTCTTCTGCGCATCGAATAATGGATGCTTTTAAAGTCATGTTTCCAATGCCCCTAAACTGTTCCCCTCGGTGCTTCTGGGTGGAGAAAGCATGAAGCAAGTTGCACTGACGCTTGCCCGGGCTCGTGGGGAGCAGCTGGGCCACTGGAGCCCCCACGGTCACTCCCGGGTCATGGTCCTGTCAGCCTGGGGACAGGGAGACCACAGGCAGCCACGGGCCCTCCGGCAGCGACCCTGCTGCCCGGTCTGTGCCACCCCTACACGTGCCACCTGTGTCCTTGTTTGTTTTGGTTCAGGAAAGAGCAACCCATACTGTGAAATCAGCATGGGCTCCCAGAGCTACACCACCAGGACCCTCCAGGACACCCTGAACCCCAAGTGGAACTTTAACTGCCAGTTCTTTATTAAGGACCTGTACCAAGACGTGCTGTGTCTCACCATGTTCGACAGAGACCAGTTTTCTCCAGACGGTAAAGTAGAACTCGTCCAGACCTCGGGCCCTCGGGTCGGAGCCAGGGCGCCGGCATTTCCTCCCACAGACCCAAGGGAGCCGGCACAGGCCCTCCGTCCCCACGGCTCGCCTGGCAGCTGTGCGGGCACCTCCTCGGGGAGGGCAGCCTCAGGGGTGTTGAGGTGTCTGACCCCGTCACTCCCCACGTGGACCATAGAAACCGTGCCACGCGCACCTGCTGGAGGGGTGAGAGGTTCCCGATCAGACGAGGGTTCCAGGCAGGCAGCTTCCCTCCCTGCGTCCGTCCTCACCACGCCTCCACTCACAGCCACACAGCCGGTGACCAGAGGGAGCGGCTTGTTTTGGATTTGAAAGTTGTACGAATCCTGTTTCAGACACAACTCCTGGGGTAGATTCTCCACCAGCTTTATCAAGAAGGCTTCTGACTCTCACGTTTATTCACCAGATTTCCTGGGTCGGACCGAAATTCCAGTGGCGAAAATTCGAACAGAACAGGAAAGCAAAGGCCCCACCACCCGGCGACTCCTGCTGCACGAGGTCCCCACCGGGGAGGTCTGGGTCCGCTTTGACCTGCAGCTTTTTGAGCAAAAAACTCTCCTGTAGGGGCCTCGGGAGGGCGTCTGCCCCTGGGCTGGGGCCGGGGAGATGGTGGTGCTGCCCCAGGCGGAAGGGGGTCACTCGGCTTCATCCATCGCCAGGCCGCACGTGCGCTGGGGCCTGTCCGTTTACCGCACACTAAATCGCTAGCCATCTATGCACACACCTTCCTGGGAGTAAAGCGAACCCGCAGCACAGTGCCTTGTATTCGTGCTAACATGTGGGGCTGTGTTTGGATGCCGCGGTTCCCATTTTCAGGGCTCTAACAAGTGTTAGGTGGAGCTGAGGCATCGGACCACCAGACGTTACCACCGGGTTGAATGTGTCCACTGTGGGCGGTTTTGGTGACACTGTGACCATTCCACGCCCTGTGACCTCTGCTGGTCACAGCCACTCAGGAGGCCAAGGACTGGGAGGAAGGCTGCGGGGCCAGCCTGATGCTGAAATAGTGACCACTCGTGCACTGAACAAAACCAGGCTTGATCCTTGAGCTCCTGGTCAGATTTATCCTTCTCTGCTGAGACAACGTAGTTGGAAATCTAAGGGGGAAAGCTTGATTTACTTTACATACTGTGAACGTTAATGATGTGGAAAATATTTTTCAACTTTAATTTTCTGAAGTATAAATTATTTATGTAAATTCCTTGTTTTTGCATATTTCATAGGACATGCATCTTTAAGCTTTGTCATTGCCAATATGTACAGAAAGAGAATAAAACTATAAGTTTATGAATGTCACTTCTCTCGGAGCTTGACCGATTGACTTCCTACTTCCTACGTGAACGGCTGCTTATAATGGAACCAAGTTTCCTTTCGGGGACAGTGGGGGAAACCGAGGGCCGGCGGGAGGGAGAGCGCTCGGGAGGCGCGGGCCTCGGCTAGTCTCGCCACTGACCTGCCCTGGGACCCAGTTTCCGGGGCCCAGCGTCTCTGATGCTAGACTGGAGGGGAGGAGCGGCTTTTAGTGTCGCCTCTGCCTGAGGACCGCAGAGCCCGCCCTCTCAGCCTCTAGGTGTCTTCCTGGACCTGGAACCTGGAACCAGAACCTGCATTGGGAATCTCAGTGGATGGTCCCATTTCCCAGGGACTGCTGGAGAAGCCTGGGGAGAGCGTGGGGGGGGGGCGGTCCTACGGGGGCCCGACCAAAGGCAGCGCCCCTTAACTCAGGGGAGAGCGAGAACTGAGATGGCCTGGGGAGGGAGCTGTGGTTTGTACGGCATCTTCCAGCCGTGTTTCTCAGCCTCTGGGAACATTTCCAACAACTGCCAATACCTGGGAGCGAGGGTTCTCAGTTCTCACACAGACACTGAACTCAGACGTTAAGGGAGGTTTATTGCAGGTGCTTTTCTCAGATCCAGGACAGCTCCCGAGCGCCTCCCTTGGTCCTCACCCTGACGATGCCTGCTGGCAGGTGGCTTCCTCCACAGCAACCGTCCTCTGCGTCCTCTTGGCCCGTCAAGGATCAGGGCGTGTGCTCCGTGGCTGCCAAAACCTTGTGAAGGTGCACAGAAGAGGTAGGTGTGGGACAGGGATGCGGGGCTTACAGAGCAGAAAGCTCCTGGGCTAAGCTGAGCTGATCGCCTGAAGGGCCGTCCTCCCGACCCAGCTGAGCGGCCCGTCCAGCAGGCGGGGCTCCCACCTGAACCTCCCGAGAGGCCGACACGCTGCCAGAGCCGTTACCTCCCAGACAGCCAGTGAGTGAATGCAGGGATCAGAGGGCCCGGGAGGTCTGTCCTGAGCCCCCCTCGCTCTGTCTGGATTCAGAACCATGCAGAGATCTGGGGGGACAGCCAATCCTGTGGTGTGTGATATTTGTGGATCCCGCCCCCCATGGTCCTGCACCAAGTTTAACGAGTGCCTTACGATGAGAAATCTGCTCTCTGTAAACACCTATATTTCTATATAAAAACACCTATGTTTTTACGCTTCGGGGTTTTTACTCTATTCTGTGAAGTTTACTACTGGAATTTAGTACGTGGTCCTTCTGAAAACTTTCTACCCTGCTGGATTATGAGGAACAAAGCGCTGAGCCTGGCTTGGGCCTGACAAGTGGGAGGCGGTAGAGGTGGTGGAGAGAGAGGAGGGCACTCAGGAGGGAGCTGGGAAACCCTCCAGCCCACCCGCCAGAGGGCACCCCCAGGGGTAGCTCCCAGCGCAACACCATTCCCTCAGGGAGTCTGCCGCGGCCTCTCCCTCGCCTTCCTTTGTCTGAGGGTTCGGGGAGTCCACTGCCTCCTCTCTCCCTGAAATCCTGCCGCGCACAAGCTCCCAGCTGCCCATTTTGGTCCCGGCAGTCCTGCCTGGTGTCATGCACCCGGGACTTGCCCAGCTCTCACCGCATCCTGGTCTTCCCTCCGCTCTGCCTCCAGGCTGAGGCTCAGGGAGGGCCTTTCAGCCTTGGCCTCCTTGTGACTTGGATGCTTTCCCTGCTGAGAATGGAGCGGTCCTTTTCCCAGAGAGCATGACCTCTCGTTTCTGTAGGGAGGAGCCAGAAAGGAAAGGGTCCCCTCAACGATCAGCATTTAATTTCTTATTTCAGTTTGCAGTGGATGCGTTCGATATGAATTTGCATATTTTTATGAAAAAGAAATCCAGATCAGTAGCATGGCCTTGCTCCAGTCTTATTCTCACCTGAAACCTCTCTGCTGTTTCACCAGCTGAGCCAGTGTCCTTCAGGGGAAGGGACCTCTCACAGGCCCGCCCCTGGGCCTTCCCTGGGCAAACGTACCTTCTCCACCGGGATCCATGTCTGGGATGCCGCCCTTGTGTGTGGAGGAGAATCTCAACTTCCTCCTCTTTCTTCCGGGGGGAGTTCACGGACTTACACCCCTAGGCTAACATATAAGCCCCTGCGTACGTCAGCAATGCAATGTTTTCCTTCATGTCTGGGCTCACTCCGCCAGAATAGGTATTTGAGGGCAAAACCCCTCCTCCTTATATAGCATGTATAGGAATGAAACAGGATGAAGAGGTTCATTACCCTGAAACCTGGCCACTAGGTCTGTATGAGACCATGGCGGTGAGGGATAGGGGAGGAACTTACTCTTTTGGACCCTGATATACAGGAGTGATTCCGGGTCATTCTGTCTCTTAAGGCTGCAGCCACGCCTGAGTAGGGCTTAGTCCAATACTTCCTATTACTACTCAGTGTCAGTTCCCATCCACAAGCAGCAAACCCCACCCACAACAGTCACCTTTAAATCACTAAGCCCCTCCCGAGGCAATTCTGGCCTCTCTGCTGGACATGCCAGCTTCAAGCACCTCTGAGAGCCCTCGGCTCCTGCCACACGTTTATTCATCGAGTTCTGAGCCTCCTCGGGAAAGGGAAAGGGAGCCTGCTAGAACTTCCCTTCGGGCTTTGCAGGAATAGACAGTGGCAGGCCAGCCTCCTGAACAGCTGCATACGAGCTCATCTTCCTCCTGCCTTGATAGATCCTCTCTTCATTAGCAGCTTTACTGACGTGTGATTTACACGCCGTTTGAAGTGTGCGCACCAATGATGTTCAGTGTATTTACAGAGCTGTGCGGTCACCTCCACGGTCTATTTTAGAACGTTTCCATCAGTCCAAGACCTCATGGTGCTTTACAATCACCATTCCCAACCCCAGCCCTGGGCAACCAATAATCTATTTCCTGTCTCTATAGATTTACCTCTAACAACATGTCATATAAAGAGAATCAAACAATAGGTAGTCTTTTGTGATTGCCTCCTTTCACTGAGTATAATCGTTCTGACATTCATCTAGACTGTATTAGAACTTCTTTTCCTTTTAATTGCCAAGCAGCATTCCCTGTATAAATGCACCACATTTTGTCCATTCGCCAGTTAATGAGCAACACTTGGGCTGTTTGCAATTTGGAGATATCGTGGCGAGAACACGCACTCAGGACGAGTCTGTATGTGAATAATGTTTCCATTTCTCCTGCGTAGAAACCTAGGAGGTGAATTCCTGGGTCGCATGATAATCTAACGTTTAACCTTTTGAGAAATTGCCAAACCGTTTTCCCAAGTTACTGCATTATTTTACATTCCCTCCAGCAGTGTCTGGGGAATCTCATAACTTAATCAGATAGTTAACAGGTTCTTAACCATGGAGAGAAATACCTTTCTTTTAACTCCATCACCCGTTTCTGGAGCTGACTCCCAGGTTACACGCACAGTAGTACGTACCACTTCTCTGCTTCTAACACCTCCTCCCTCTGGGTACCCAACTGTAACAGCTACTACCCCACAAAACTAGTCCAAAATCACACTTTTACTGTCCAATTCGAGTCACTTTTAACTTACACGAGTCGTTAGCCTTTTTTTCCTGTGTCTGTGCTTGTCATTCCTGAATGTGTTAGCTACCTGTTCCCTAAAGCTGCCACCGCACCCAGGCACCGGGCGGGGGATGCCTGGGGTCGTGCCACAGGAGCCTGGCACCTGCCTTGGCACTGGCTCCAGCGGCGCCAAAGGATGGCAAAGGGTGGAAACACAGCCACGCATCTCGAGTGGAGGAAGAGCCGAGCCATGGAAGAACGGGCTTACTTGCAAAGAACTGCTTTTTCTTCTTTCTGGGATCCCGGCAGATAAGGAGCTTTGGCCACGTGTTTCAGATCGAAACTACTGACGTTAAAATTCCTTTTCACCTTCAGCCTTTAACAAGATGACATGGGTGAGGATGCTGGCAAAAACAACACTGGTCATACGCTTTCAGAAATTACTGTTAACCTTTGACGCTGTGTCTACTGTCTAAAACAGCGGTCACCAACCGGTGGTCCGTGAGGTCCGAAAGGTTGGCGACCACTGGTCTAAAATACCATCACTTCAAACTTGTGTGACGTCTTAGGCATGTGAGAGTCGCTGAAACCAGGACGGAGACTGGTTTACTCTCTACTGAGAACCTACTTGGCGAGGCAACGCTTACAGCCCTCCCTATCCACTGGGAGTGTATACTCTAACGTAAAAAGGCCACAGAGATGGTGTCATTTATAAATATAAAGTGTGCTTCCAAGAGAGACCTAAGCACTCCATTGCCATCAGGTGGCAGGCGGGTGCCCGAGAAGCCCGCAGTGTAGCCCCCACTCAGAAGTGGATTGGAACGTTGACGCTGGCCCTCTGAAGGGCGCCCATTTGCTGGCACCGATTGTAGCAGAGCTGGCGCGGCTCCGAGGCCAACAGCTGGAGCAGCACCTGCCTGGTCCTGCAGCTTCCGGATCACGGACATCGCACCCCTCCACCTGCCAGTTCTGCACGGAGACTTTGGGCGTTGTTCCTGAAACCAAGCCCTGTTTCTTAAGGCCTCCCAGTGACCCTGTGAGCAGCATACATCCTCAAAAAAAGGAATCGTTTTCTAGTATGGCTTCAGTGGCGTGAAAACAAGAGTCCTGGCCATTCTTCTAACTAACATACTCAGCACACTCGCATGCAAATGGTCACACACCAAAACTCATGGAAAGGATCTGTCTGGTCTGACTTCATCAGAATGAGTTTTCCCCAGAAGATGTGGATTTTGACATGTTTTGAGTAAAACAAAAGAAATGGGTATAGGAAAGATCTAGATTAGCGCATAAAAGCATAATTAATGACAAAAGTGTGTCCTATGTTAATATGTCCAAAAAGGTCATTCAATCAAAAAAAAATCACAAGACATGCCAAAAAAGCAAGACAACCTACAAAAAAAAAAAAAAAAAAAAAAAAAAAAAAACCAGAAAGCACACTTCTTTGAGGATGGGTTTCAGGTCTTTTTGACAGTCAAATAAAAATTACAAGAAATGCAAAAAAAAAAAAAAAAAAAAAAAAAGGCAAGATAAAATAACCCACTGTCAAGAGATAAAGGAATCGTGCCCTGGCTGGTTTGGCTCAGTGCACAGAGCGTCAGCCTGGGAACTGAAAGGTCCCAGGTTCAATTCCGGATGTGCCCAGGGGCGTGCAGGAGGCAACCAGTCAATGATTCTCTCTCATGATTGATGTTTCTATCTCTCTCTCCCTCTCCTTTTCTCTCTGAAATCAATAAAAAATATATTTTTTAAAAAATCAAATGGAGCCCCTGCTGGTTTGGCTCAGTGGATAGAGTGTCAGCCTACGGACTAAAGGGTCCCAGGTTTGATTCTGGCCAAGGGCACATGCCCAGGTGTGGGTTTGATCCCCTGCATTAGGGATCCTGCATGGGGCAGCCAATCAATGATTCTCTCTATTATTGATGTTTCTGTCTATCTCTCTCCCTTCCTCTCTGAAATAAATATTTTTTAAAAAAATAAAATGGAAATACAGAAATAAAAATCATCACATCAGCAGGGAATAATTCCTCTGATAGGCTCTTCAGCATATGGGGCACAGCTGAGGAAAGACTCAGTGAACTTAAAGATAGATCAGTAGAAATTGTCTAATTAAAATACAAATAGACCGTATCTAAGAACTATGTAGCTATGGAACAATATCAAATGCTCTACTATACGTATAATTGGAACATCAGAAGAAAAAAAAGAAAGAATAGGGAATAAGAAATATTTGAAGTGATAATGGCCTAGAATTTCCCCCAAAATAATGAAAGACATCAAACCACCGATATAAGAGCCTCAGAGAGCCCTAAGTAGGATAAACAAAGAAAAGGGGACAAAACACCTACACACATCATAGTTTAGCTAATGAAAACCAAAGACAGAGAAAATCTTGCAAGTACCCAAGAAAAAAGAAACATCACATGCAGAGAAACAAAGACAAGAATTACAGTAGATTTCTCATTAAAAACCAAAAATTTAAAAACAATGACAAAATTTATATCACTCTCTCAAGAAAAAGTTTTCTAATCCCAATGGGTTCCATAATTTCTACAATATTAACCATTACCTGCTCCTTTTACAAAAGTCACTTTCTATGTAGCTTGTAGACAGTTTAAGCCACTCATTTGGAGTCATAAAGCACCTTGAATTAGAAAGTTGTGGAAATCTGCAATGCAATTTGGCCTTCTCAATCTCTTTAAATTCTTTCATTGTATGTATTTTGCCTGCAAGAAGATTAGTAGTATAAATTAGCACAGTTAAAAGCAACTGTCATTCATCTTGACTTAGGAAATCATGTAACAGTTGGAAACTACGTACCAGTCTCACACTGAAGAAGAGTTCTTTTTTCATCATCTTTGTCATATTGTGCCTTTTTCAAAGGGTCACGAAATGGTGGGATGGTAACCTACAAAAAAAATACATTTCTTTGAGGACTGGGTTTCAGTCTATACTAAACATCCATGTATGACCCTTACGCTAGAAGAATCAAGAATACAGTATCTACAGCCCTAGCAGGTTTGGCTTAGTGGATAGAGTGTCAGCCTGAGGAATGAAGGGTCCCGGGTTCGATTCCCGTCAAGGGCACATGCCTGGTTGCCTGTTCGATCCCCAGTCGGGGGCATGCAGGAGGTAGCTGATCAATGATTCTCTCTTATTATTGATGTTTCTATCTCTTTCTCCCCTCTCCCTCTCTGAAATCAATACAAATAAAAAATAAAATAAAATAATAATAATAATAATAAAAGAATACAGTATCTACAAACAATAGCAGTCTAACCATTATATATGTTTAACACACTACAAAGAGAAGGGGGCATTCCAATACATCTCTTAGTAAGGCCTTCCAACCTGGTTAGTTCGTTTCAATAGCCTCTCCAGATCATTGTGGCTATTCTAGATACTACACCCAAACTCGACAAGTGGTAGTTTCTTAGAGATTAGTTATAATGTAGAATCTGAAACCATATCAATGAATTATTCAAACTCTGCTACATTAAAGTCCATTGGCCTGGCTTGAACTTTGAATGGATCTTTTATCCGTGTCATGAATTGATGGTTTGAAAATCATCAGATCTGTGAGCTATGTGAGATCTTCCAAATGTTAATACATTTCATTGTACAGTAACCACATTTACTAATATTATTACCAAACTCCTCAGTGAAGTCTTTGAGTATTGGAACACTGTCACATTCACTATGGTTGTTCCAAAGTTCACATTAAAAGCTCACATTGTATCACTGGCAACAAATACTGTCTGTTGTTTTTGAAGTGACAGACTCACTTTGCTAATTTTCCAGAAAATGTCTGCCAAATGCCAGCGACTTAACAACCACAGTTCTGTAAGTCGTTCTTTCAGCTAAAAAGATCAACCAGCCCAGCTCACAATTCGAGCAATCCTGCTGCAGCTCCGTTTGCAGCGGTGCGCTCTCTGCATACTTCCCATTCCCTGCTATTAAAAAGATGTACTCGCTCTGACTGGTTTGGCTTGGTGGATAGAGCGTTGGCCTGCGGACTCAAGGGTCCCAGGTTCGATTCTAGTCAAGGGCATGTACCTTGGTTGCGGGCACATCCCCAGTGGGAGGTGTGCAGGAGGCAGCTGATCAATGTTTCTCTCTCATCGATGTTTCTAACTCTCCCTCTCCCTTCCTCTCTGTAAAAAAAATCAATAAAAATATTTAAAAAATAAATAAAATAAAAAGATGTACTCAAGGATCAAGATTTGATAAAATTAATAATTTTTACTGTTTGATCAAAGATATTCTTCAGTGAAACTGGTTTGTTTTTTTTACTGTGGGTGCATGGCAATGAAGAATATAATGACTTCCCATATAATTTGGTAACAATGACTCAAGCTATTCTAAGGAAGGCACCACCATTGCTCTTGTACCATCAGAGCAAATGTCAACACAATGAAAAAGGCAAAAACACTTGGCTCTATTATGAAAACATATGGCCTAATAGACCCCAAAAGAGGTTTCAGGCTCTCAGAGGTCTATGTACTTCACTTTGAGAACTGGTGCTCTAACCTCCAAGTGCTCGGCTTACCTTAAGAGGTCACCTGCCAGCTGCATTTAGAAAGGCAGCATCTATATATATAAAAGGCTAATATGCAAAGTGTCCCTTTGGGAGTTCAACCGGGAAACTGGAAGTTCGATTGCTCGCTATGATGTGTGCTGACCACCAGGGGGCAGCGTGGAACAAGGGAAGGAAGGCCCCAGCCAGCAGCCAGAGGCCCCAATCGGCCCTGATCACCGGCCTGGCCTAGGGACCCTACCGTGCACGAATTTCGTGCACCAGGCCTCTGGTGGTAAAAGAACAGAATGGAGATTTGGTATCAAAAAGATCTGGTTTCAAATCTCAATACTCCCCCACACTAGCTGGGTTACTAGTTAGTATATCTAAGGTTCTTATTCTAAACTCTCAGTTTAACTTTCCCCTATAATAATGGGGAAATTATATACACACAGATACATACTCTAACTTGGGAGGAGAAAAAATGATCTGCTTTGCATGCAAATGCCAGCAGTTTAAAATGTCTATTACTTAAGGTAGATTTTAAAATTTTGTTTAACAATATCCATTTATTAGCAAAAGTATGCAAATTTATACATTCTGAAGAAAAATTTGGTAATATGAATCAAAATCAGGCTTAACCTTTAACTCAGCAATTCTGCTCCTAGCAACTTACTGAAAAAAATAATAAATAGTTACAGGGATGTTCATCACAATGTCATATATAACAGCAATAGGTCAAAAACAATGTAGACATTTAAAATGGAATATGTAAAAAAAAATGATGGCTTAGCAAGGTACCAGATATGGTTAAAAACACATCTATGCTATTTGCAGCTGTGTGACCTTGGACTAGTAACCTAACCTATCTGTATCTCACTTGTCTCATCTGTAAATTACCTGACATGGTAGCAGTGAAGATAAAATAAAATGAAAGAAAAAAAAAAGTTCTAACATTTAGAAAATCCCTCAGTGCAAGATAGCTGCTACTAATAATACAATTCCATGCAATTAGCAATTATTAAAGTTATATACTTACATATGCTGACAGATGCAAATCATAAACTATTAAGGAAAAACACAGGTTATATAACAATGTATGGTATAATCCTATTCTTGTAAAATAGAAATGTGTGTTTATACCTATATGTAGAAAGAAGTCTTAAAAGATATACAGAAAAGGGTCAATGAGTTCATTCTGGGTGGTTTTTAAATTGTTTAACAATTGATTTTATCATGAAAATGTGTTACTTTTGTAACAAATTTAAAAGTCTATGAAAATTTTAAACATCACCTATTACCCAATCATGATACAATAGTTTCAAATTTTACAGAGGTTTACTTTAATTAGGACTTCGGCTTTCTTGTTCCTTTCTAAGACAGGGAGTTGGGAAACTATTCTTAAGATGAATGTATTCTTAAGAATAGGATTATACCATACATTAAGAAGACAACTCACATATCAAAAAAGCTAATACCTAAGACATAACACCAAAGTTAAAATAAGAAATCTATCCTACCTTCAGAAAATCCAGGTCCTCTTTGTTTTTGTAAAATGGGTCGTACTCTTTTGGATCATAATGCTCTATAAATGCATTTCCCTACAGGAAGGAAATAAGCTACACATAAGAACAAGAGGTGCACAATTCATTCTGAGCATAACAGGACTCGAGTCAAACACACAAACCAATTTTAATGCTTCCGAGTGGCATCAGTAACAAGTGCAAAAGGGAAGGGAAGTCCAGCTTCTAAATTAAATTTAATGTATCCAAGTAATAAACACTATAGTGATAGGCAGAATTCACTTAAAATTTGTAAGATCTTAATAAAGAATTTTGGAACACTAAAAGATTTGGGAATTTGTTTTTTAATGCCTACTAGTCAAATAGCTCAGATCTCTTAAAAATGCCAAGAGAACATAAATATTTTATAGCTTTGTAGATAATAGAATTCCAGAAAAAAATATATATATGTTCTGAACCTAGAGTTCAAAATTTTTAAATTGGTGTATAAAATTAACAATTACCTGAGTACAACAAAGAAAACTGATTCTAATGTACACATTTAAATCCAGAACTAACCCTCCTCCTCCATCTGTTCCACATGCCCTGGATTTAAAAGTAGTGTGTGTTGCCCTAACCGGTTTGGCTCAGTGGATAGAGCATCAGCCTGCGGACTCATGGGTCCCAGGTTCGACTCCGGTCAAGGGCATGTACCTTGGTTGCGAGCACATACCCAGTAGGGGGTGTGCAGGAGGCAGCTGATCGATGTTTCTCTCTCATCCATGTTTCTAACTCTATCCCTCTTCCTTCCTCTCTGTAAAAAATCAATAAAATATATTTTAAAAATAAAATAAAATAAAATAAAAGAAGTACTCATTAGGTAACAATTTTAAAAAAATAAATAATAAATAAATAAAAGTGTGTGCTGTAATAAAATATAAATTACTCATATATAGAGTGGGGAGGGGCAGGCTGTTTGAATGATTATAAATAAAGATAACCATCGTTTTTAAACCAACTGGGGGGAAAAAGTGTCAAATGGTCTCTTAATACCTTTTTATTTACGTATTTTAAGAAGGTATCTAATTCCTGGTGTCTCCTTTTTTTAATCTTCTTATGTGAACAAACTTTCTCCATGATTTTCTTCTGGAGAGGACCTGCCACATGGTCAACCCATCTTTTGTATAACATCTCCTTTCTTCTTGTATTTAAGAAGTCGTGATGTTGTAAATACTTATCTAATTCCTAGTACACAGGGGTGTAAGAGATAAATATGTTATCTGAACTCTTTCTTGTTCTAAAATTTAAACTTCATTTCTATTCCTAAGAATAGCCCACAAAGTCATTCATTCATTCAGTCATTTACTTGGCTTCTACTGTGTGACACACACACTATACTGGGAAAAGGAATAATGGGTAAATTAGACAGCATGCCAGCTGTCCATGGAGAGACACACTACAAAACAAAGCCACAGAACAACCGGAGGGACAATGTAACAAGATATATTTTTTTCCCCAAAAAACTATCTACACATGCTTTGAATAAGTGTAAAGGTAGTGTTTATTTTTATTTTTTTAATATATTTTATTAATTTTTTACAGAGAGGAAGGGAGAGGGAGAGAGAGTCAGAAACATCGATGAAAGAGAAACACCAATCAGCTGCCTCCTGCACACCCTCCAATGGGGATGTGCCCGCAACCAAGGCACATGCCCTTGACCAGAATCGAACTCGGGACCCTTGAGTCCACAGGCCGACGCTCTATCCACTGAGCCAAACCGGTTAGGGCTGTAAAGGTAGTATTTATTAAAATACACTTCATTTTCAAAATTAAGCTATCAGCTGTTAAAGCGTGTATACATTTTTTGGGGGACACCCTAAACCTGTAATTAAAAACAGGGACGCAAACAGACACTTGTATAGCAGTGTTCACTGCAGCTTTATTCACAATAGCCAGAAGGTAGAATAGAAGCAACCCAAGTTCCCATCAACAGATGAATGTATAAACTAAACGTGGCATTTACATACCAGGGAGTAATACACAGCTGTAGAAAGGGGGAGACGTTCTGACACATGCTACAACACAAATGAACCTTGAAAACAACATGCCAAGAGGCATAAGCCATAAAAGGACCAATAATGTAGGATTCCACTTACGTAAAATATCTAGACTAGGCAAATGGATAGAGACAGAAAGCGAATTAGAGGTTAGCAGAGGCTTGGGGAGGGAAGGAAGGAGAGTTATTGTTTAATGAATACAAAGTTTCCGTGAGGGTGATGAGAGTTTTGGAAATAGTGGCGATGGTTGTGCAAGTAAATGCAATTTTGCTGAATTGTACACTTAAAAAGGTTCAAAATAGCAAATGTTATGCTATCTATGTTTTACCACAATAGAAAAAATATTTTTAAATTTTTTAAAATATTCCCAAAGTGAGAGGCATTTCAGAGGGGCCTTACAGAAGGAAGAGTTATCTAGGAAGAGAAGAGATGACAGAGAAAATGGAAGAAGAATATTCCCTGGGGGGGAAAGAGACAAAGCAAAGAGACAGGAGTATAGACAGCCTAGTCCAAATGGCCTGCAAAGAAAATGCCTGGTTTAGGCTATAAACTCAGCCATTCTCACAAAACTTCTCTTCATCAAGCCAATGAAATCATGTAATTATTGGGATCAACAACATAACATTTAAAGTGGGGGGAAAAAAGAGCCCTAGAGCTTCCTACTTTGTCAGGATTACCATTCCCAAACTTCAGGTCATAGCACACTTCAACCATTCCTTTTTAAACATCTCTAAAGAAAATTCCTAAAAACAAAAATAGGTTACCTATTCCAGTGTTTAGTGGACGTTCACATGGACATTCGCCTTGTCTTAGACTTAAACCCATCCTGCTATAGTTAGAGCCTTGTTCTGACCTAGGTTTACATGAGTAATACTTGGTTGCTATGTACCAAGAACAATTCTTAAAGCTCTTAACAATACATAGTGACTCCATCAAAGCCCCACTACGATGAAGGAACAAGTGAGAAGGTACCTGTGAAAGAATCCCCACAAAGTATAGGAAAAGAGGAAGTCAGTTAAAGCAACCTCAGAGACCCCTTAAACTTAATCCTTAGGGGCTAATGAGTGTTTTTAAATTTTATTTTTTAAAACTTGTATAATGATGATGAACTACATGTAAAATGAGAAAAAAAATTAAATATATTTTTATTGATTTCAGAGAGGAAGGGAGGGAGAGAGAGATAGAAACATCAATGATGAGAAAGAATCATTGATGGGTTGCCCCCTGCACGCCCCACACTGGGGATCGAGCCTGCAACCCAGGTATGTGCCCTGACCAGGAATCGAACTGTGACCTCCTGGTTCATAGGTAGGCACTCAACTACTGAGCCACGCCAGCCGGGCAAGAAAGAAAATGAATTGAAACATTCTATAGTCAATGCTTACCTTATTTACATAATTTTCTCTATATAATATTGATTTAATAGCTGCATTAATATCCTCTCTGGCAAATGCCTAAAATGACAATGAAATTTTGAAAGTCAAATCTCAAAATACAAATTATTTATACTATCTTGACTTATATTTTACATGATAGACATATCTCTGGAAAATTCTCTGTAAATCCAGTTTTTATACCTAAAATGATATCATAAAGTATCATTTAAAGAGTGTTTGAATCTTCCTGCTTTCAGCTAAACTCATTCTAGGGGGGGCGGGGAAACTATAGTGACAGAAAGCAAATCCGAGATTGTCTTGATGGCTGGCAGGGAGGGAGGGACTGCCAAGGACACAGTGAAGAAACTCTGGGAGTATTGACTTGGTTCGTTATCTTGATGGTGGTGATGATTTCATGTGGGTATACATGTTAAAATTTATCAGCCTGTCCACCTTAAATATATGCCATTGAGTGTATGTATATCAATTAGACCTTTATAAAGCTGTTTAGAAAAAATAACCATTTTAAAAAATACACAATACGTATAAATTGTGTGCTTCAAGAGAAACTTTGTAACTTTGTTATATTAGAACAGGTATATAATCCATGACCCGTGATTCCACCTTGAAGAAGCTAGAAAATGCAGAGCAAACACAAAGGTAGTAAGAAGCAGAGAATGAAACAGAAAACATGGGGAAAAATGTTACATTTCACACAAGGCAGTTCTCCATGCAAGCACCCAGGTACAAGCTTCAAGACGCCACACCCCTGTACCTCCACAAAAGACAGTGGCTGCGGCTCCAACCACTCTTTGGAGGTCTTGAGTCTGAGAGTCTTGTCAATGATCAGATCATCGCTGTCTAAATTACTCATTGTGGTCCCAAACAGCAGAGCCCCTGGGAAAACGGAAACGTGCGCTTATTTAGTAATGAGAAGTCAGCATCTCCTTCTCGTCTGTTTCATAAATCGTCGATACTTGTGAGCACCGACGGCGGAGGGCGGGATTCTGAACCCGGGCCCTCCACCCACGCTGTCCCCAGCAAGGGCCTCCACCACGGCTCCTGACCCTGTCCCCAGAACCAGGGCGGTTCCCTCTGCCCGCACCCGCGTCCCCCTAAATTCCAGGCTTCCCACTGCCCCCACCACACGGCCCCTTGGAAACAGGGTGCAACGGTGGCCTGGCTTCTGGGAGGCCCACCGCAGCCGTGTTCTGACCCAAGGCCCGCGCTGCAACTTCCCGGCTGCTGGAGCCCACAGCGCGGGGCTGCGGAGGAGCAGGGGCTTTGGGACAAAACGTCCTGGTCCCCAGGGCCCCGCCTCCAGGCCTGTCTCCGGGGGAAGCTGCCCGTAGGGCTTGCGCTGTAACCCTGCAGCACCCAGGCCTGCGCCCCTTCCCCCCGGGTCAGCAGGTGCGGGCGGCCTCCGCCCGCCTGGCACAGAGGGCGCTGGCCGCCCCGGGCACCTCTCGCCCTCCGGAGACTGGCCGGACCTTCGGCGCCCCCGCCCCGCGCGGGGTCCGGCCCGACGGCCCACGGCCCCCGAGGCGGAGGCGGCGGCGGCGGCTGGAGGGTGAGCCCGCCGGGCCCAGGGCCTCCGAAGAGAAGGACGTTTCGCGTTGGCGTCTCGGGTCGCCGTGGCAACGACCAGTCCGCGCGGCGCTGCCTCCCGAGCCCCTGCAGCTGCGGCGCCGCGGCCGCGTCGGGCGGGGCAGGAACCTGGACCGGCGGACGCGGGTGGGCAGGTGGGTCCTGGTTTGCAGCCCGAGGCGGAGCGCTTCTCGGGGACGGGCAGCTGTCGCCGCCAAAAGCTGGCACGTGGCCTCCTGCCCCGCCTGCCCCGCGTCCGTGGACCGGTTGCCCGCACACCCGCCGGGCCGAGCGCTGGGCTCCTGCCCCAGAGCCCGGTGGCTTCCGCGCCCGCCTGGCCCACGCGCTTCCCCGATTCCCCGGTGCTTCCTGCGCGTCCCCCCAGCCCACAGCGCTGGTATTCCCCCTCCACCGCCCTCAGCCCGGCTCGGGGGACCCCCGCCCCCCAACACACACACACACACACACACCTGTGGTCCAATCCTCGCTGAAGTGAGAGGCAGACGGGGGCGCCGGTCCTCAGTGTCCCGCAGAAGGACGGGTGTCAGGATTTGTCCCGATGGGACCGTCCGGGAAGACTTGGCGCCTCGTGCGGGAAATGTCGCCTTAAGGACCTTAAAAGTGTGTTCAGTCGCCGGGGGTGTCCATAGTGTCCCCATGCTGGTCCGCGAGAAGGGAATGCGAGGACTCACCACCCGCATGTCATGTCGCTCGTTTCCCTGGTTCAGTGGCTGCCACCCCAGCAGGCGTTTGTTTTTTGGGTTTTTGTTGTTGGTTTTTTTAAATATTTTTTATTGATTTCAGAGAGGAAGGGAGAGGGAGGGAGAGAAAATCAATGATGAGAGAGAATCATTGATCAGCTGCCTCCTGCACGCCCCACCCTGGGGATCCAGCCGCAACCTGGCGTGTGACCTGACCAGGAATCCAGTGGTGACCTCCTGGTTCATAGGCCGGTGCTCCACCACGGAGCCACGCCTGCTGAGCTGTTTTTTGTTTTTTTAATCCCGGATGGTTCAGATGCAAACCACTAACACCGCTAGAAAGTTATGACTTGTGATTTTCCAAACTCACTGCATCGCCTGCTCTGTGTGAACTGTGATTTTCTATGATTCCAGGATTTTATGTTCCTCTTTGAGTTTTGGTGGACACTGAATGATGGACTGCCACTCTCCCTCCTGATGCTGATACTGAAACTGTCTGAAGTATTTCGGGGAGATCTGCCTTCACAGGCCTTTACAAGGGAAGCCAGAGCCCATCCTTTAACTGCAGCGCCTTTTTCCAGCTGAGTGAGCGTAAGCCGTTTGCAGGACTTACTGTCAGACGCCCTCCTGGGCACCAAGCATGTGGACAGCGCAGCCCCTCCAACTCCTGGAGCGGATCCTGCGTGGAGCATCACCAGGGTTTAGTGTAAGAAAAATGTTTGGGCGTGGATTTTAAATAAAATTTTTTTTTAAAGTTTGGGAGTAAGATATTTTTTATTTAATCATTTATTTTTTATTTATTGAAGATAAATTTATTGAGCACTTGTCATGTTTCAGACGATTAAGTGCTCAAGACACAGAGACAAAGCCATTGTCCTTTCCCTGAAGCAGTTCAACATCATTCACAGTTTACCGCATGTGTTCAAATTCCCTCTTATGAACCAAACAGCGGAAGGCTCCCTTTTTTAGATGGTTCTTTTCTCTATTATTTAGAGAAGCCTCTGGCTTAAAACCTTGTCCCAGAAAGTCTGTGTGAGAAATTAAAGATTTATGGTAATAAGCCAATTTCAGGAGTGAAGTTCATCCGCTTTTATTTATTTTTTTTAAAATATATTTTATTGATTTTTATACAGAGAGGAAGGGAGAAAGATAGAGAGTTAGAAACATCGACGAGAGAGAAACATCGATCAGCTGCCTCCTGCACGCCCCCCACTGGGGATGTGCCCGCAACCAAGGCACATGCCCTTGACCGGAATCGAACCTGGGACCCTTGAGTCCGCAGGCCGACGCTCTATCCACTGAGCCAAACCGGTTTCGGCTCATCCGCTTTTAGGAATCCATGGCTTCTCCCACCTGGGAGGAAGAGATTTAAACAGACTTTGTCTGTAAAGAGCCACTGCAAACATTTTGGGTTTCCAGCCGTATGGTTTGTATGGTCAGGACTACACAAACACCCTGCAGCTGTAGTGGGACGCAGCCATAGACAATACTTGAAAGAACAGGTATGACTATCTTCCGATAAAACTGTTTCAATATGTTATTATTTATTTCAGAGAGGAAGGGGGAGGGAGAGAGAGAGAGGAACATCCATGAGAGGAACATCCATCAGCTGCCTCCTCCTACACACTGCCACTGGGGATCCCGTCAGCAACCTGGGCATGTGCCCTGACCGGGAATCCAACCTGCGACCTCCTGGAGCATGGGATGGTGCTCAATGACACTTTGTTTACGGGCACTGAACTTTTAATTTCATGTAAGTTTTACACACCACCAAATAGTATTCTTTTGCTTTCCCCCTACTACTTAAAAAAGTAAAAAACATTCTTAGCTTGCAGGCATACAAAAACAGGTAGTGGGCCACATGTGGCCAGACTGCCAGTCTGCTGACTCCCAGACTGTTTTTTGTTTGTTGTTGTTGTTGTTTGTTTGTTTTAAATATATTTTATTGATTTTTTACAGAGAGGAAGGGAGAGGGATAGAGAGTTAGAAACATGGATGAGAGAGAAACATCGACCAGCTGCCTCCTGCACACCTCCCACTGGGGATGTGCCCGCAACCAAGGTACATGCCCTTGACCGGAATCGAACCCGGGACCCCCCAGTCCACAGGCCGATGCGCTATCCACTGAGCCAAACCGGTTTTGGCGACTCCCAGACTGTTTAACCTCTGCAGGTGATGTCCCGTGACGTCCAAACACTTGTGAATGGACTCGCCAAGAACCCTTTGCAAGCCAGAAGAGAAGGTCTGTATCTCAGGGAAAAGGACTACAGTGTGTCCGGCAGATGACTGTTCTCCTCATGCTAAGTATTGAAGGTTTGCAGATCCTTAAGAAAAGAATTTGATTTCAGTTTTCTGTGTCTCTTCTGATCCTGACCATACAACAGACTTAGCCTGGTTTTGAGAAATGTTTGTTCCTGAGTCTATCAACTCAACCTTGCCTGAACTGTCTCTCTCCACTACAGTCCATCCTTCATATTCTACATCCTCCTTTACCAAAAAAGAAAAAAAAAAAAGTGTCCCAGCTGAGTGGCTCAGTTGGTTGGAGCATCGTTCCATACGCCAAAAAGGTTGTGGCTTCAATCCCTGGTCAGGGCAACTAATCAATGTTTCTCTCTCTCATTCTGTGAGTGTATGTGTGTCTTTCCCTGGCTCTCTCTCCCTTCCTCTCTGTCTAAAATAGGTAAAAACATATCCTCAGGTGAGGATAAAAAAAAAACATGATATCACCCTGTGCTCAAAACCTCTAGACTTTTTTTTTTAAATATATTTTACTGATATTTTACAGAGAGGAAGGGAGAGGGATAGAGAGCTAGAAACATCGATCAGCTGCCTTCTGCACACCTCCCACTGGGGATGTCCCCGCAACCAAGGTACATGCCCTTGACTGGAATCGAACCCGGGACCCTTGAGTCAGCAGGTTGATGCTCTATCCACTGAGCCAAACCGGTTTTGGCAAAAACCTCTAGACTTTCTGTTGCCTGTAAGGGTGTAAGGAGATGAAATCACATTTACTGGAAGCCCCCTATTATAATTCGGCACGCTTCCTCCACATTATAAACCAAGTAGCCTCATTGTACAGACTAGGAAACTGAGGCTAAGAGAGATCAGATAAGTCTTCCATAATCATGCAGCAGAAAACGGAGGTGCTGGGATTCAGGCCCGGAGCTGTCCAATTCCAAAATGTATTACCTTTCTCACTGGGATAGGGATATATTACCATCAACTGGGGGACTTTTTCAAAATACCCATGCTGTCATGACAACAGTCTGAAACTTTGTGAGTAAAGACACCTACATTAGTGGAACAAAGTCCAGAGTCCAAAAACAAATGTATGAATATATGGCAGTCAGGAAATGGTGAAAAGTAGGGCTGGAGCGTAACTGCTTGTCCTGTGATTAGAACCAAGAGAAGGACATTCAATTGTATTCTTATCCAGGAAAACACGGGTGGGTTGTTGTGAAGACCGAGCTGTATGTATCTTCTGGGGGCGACTTACTCCGAGGGCATGTATCCTAGGATCTGTGTGGAAGCCACAGAGAAGCTGCGTAAGTGTGTCTCCCAATGCTGGTCTTGGGAGTCGCGTCTTCTGACTGCAAGTGACAGAGACCAAGTCGGCTGGGACAGAGTCGGAATTGATCGGGAGGAGACTGGAGATACTCACAGAACCACTGGAAGGATGGGGTCCAGCGGAGCCCCAGGGAAGGCAGATTCCAGGGACAGAAACGCTGGTGGATCTTCTCTCTGGTCTCTCCTGAGAGGGTCAGCTTTGCTCTCTCCCATTGCAACTGCCTCCTTTCCTGGCTTGTATCATGGCCAAGCCTCACAGTCTACCTCTTGGTTTCTTTTAAGACCCTGATTTGACCCATCTTGGATGATATGGTTTAGCCTTATATCATTCAGCTAGGGGGCGGGGGAGAGGGAGGCCACAGGTTAAAGACGTAGCTGCCGGGGGCCACCCTATATAAAGAGACCTTTTACCGAAAAAGAAATTACTGTGAGCCAGGCAGGCAGCTCGTTGGTATCTGCTGCAGTCTCCTTCCGTGTCTACACATTTTTGAATAAAGATTTACTATAGAACTGGGAAATTATACCTATGAGAGTGGAGCTTAATAAATGGTGTAAATTGAGTTTGTGTTTAGGTTTTAATGTAAATTGAACTTTCTAAAAAATTTTGGAGTTGCATGAACACTCTTTTGAAATAGTAGAAGCCTCTACTTCTACTACGGTAGTAAGGAAAGCAGTAGTTCATTCATTCTTCCGACAAATACTCACTGGTCTACGGCGGCGTGTGAGGCACTGTTTTAATAAATCAGGAAAGGCACTGTTTTAATAAATCAGGAAAGGCACTATTTTAATAAATCAGGAAAGGCACTGTTTTAATAAATCAGGAAAGGCACTATTTTAATAAATCAGGAAAGCACAGCTGGTGGAGATAGAGTCTCTGCCTCCCGGGCCTCTGTGCATGCTGGCCCATCTTCCTGAAATGTCCTTCTTTTCTGTTCCTGCCTCTCCACATCCAGTTGGCAAATTCCTAAAAACCGTTGGAGACCCACGTGAGAGCCTAGGCATCCCTCCACTGTGCTGGGTATTTTAGGCAGACCCTTATTACCACTGCCATTACAGTTCTTTGTCTTCCTAGACTGTGAGCCCCTGGAAGGCAAGAATTGTGTGGTAATCATTCTCCTTTCTCTAGTACCTGAGATGGTGTCAGATGTGGAATAGGCGATGAATACGTTTGATGAACAAATAAATGAATGGCCCCTGCCTAACAGAACCAGGGAAGGCTCCGGAGAGCTGAATCTTAAAGGGTTAACTGAGAAATTAGGTGGCATCACAGAAACTATATATTCTTTTTTTTTTTTTTTAGAGTCTTACATTTTTAATACTCCCATTGTCCTATTGTGCGTACCCATCACACACAAAATGACCAGTGGTTCTTAACTAGCAGCAATTTTGCCACCCCCACTCCCACCACCACCCCCCACCCCCGCTCGGGGATATCAGGCAATGTTTGTAGGCTTTTCATGTTTCTTGACTGGGGGGTGGGGGGAGGGGCGGGAGGGATGGAGACCAAGGATGCTGCTAAACATCCCACAACACACAGGGCAGTCTTTCACAGCAAAGAATTATCTAGTCCAGACTGTCAATAATGTAGTCTATTTGCACAGCTTTTAACCAGCCCAAACCATCTCATCCAGCAGCATGGGGGGGGGGGGGACAGGGCACTTCCTGCTCCCCAGGAAAGAGGTGGGAGAGCTGGAGTGATCAGGACCCCAGGACTGCTTTTACCTTCCCTTTTCCCGATGATTCCTCTCTCAGCACCACACTGCTTACCCATCCTACTCGAGATGCCTGGCCACAGAAAGGGCAGGATGCCAGACCCACAGTGCAAATGGGCTAAAAGCCTGGCCTGACTGGGAGATGGACCCACGTGGGTCTAGTTCCCTAGAGAGCGTGAAGTTTTCTCTTCTTTCAGCGAGAGCTGGGAGCAACATTTCCTGCCAAACCCAGAGAAAGACTAGTTTCCAGAGATTCCAAGGGAAAGGAAATCCTATTTGTGGTCACCAGCTTTGCATTTTAAGGAGGGAAGGAGGAAACGGAAGACAGGGAGAGGGTTGGTCCTGGTCTGCCCCACCCCTTGCGCACTGCCCAGCTGCCCCGATTCCAGGTCCACAGCTCGCTGCCAAGCAGTCCCAGGGCTCCGGGTTCGGCTCTAAGGATCCACAGAGGTCACAGGACCACGCAGTGCTGTCTGGAGCCGCCGAGAGTTCTGAGCAGGTAACTCACACGGGCGCCAGGCCAGTGACCGGCCGGGCGGGATGGGGAGGGGGTGAGTTTGTCCAACTCCGAGGGAGTGGAATTTGCCTCGTGCTCTTCCGTGTTGTCCTGCTCTGCAACTTCCTCCGGGTAAGCCCATCCCTGGTTCATTCGCCCTGTCTCAGTCGGTGCCCTGTGTGTGGGGTCTGTCTGGATCAGCTGGGCCCTCAGAGGAAGGAGGGGAGGAGGGGAGGAGGGGAGGCGTGGCGGGCGGGCAGACCTCTCGGAGATGGACGAGGGGCCCTGCAGCTTGGCCGTGGGCGCTGCGCTCCTGTTATCGCACTGAAGGGGTCCGTTTGCCTGTGCGCATAAAGTCCAGGAAGACACAACAGGAGTTTGCAGCCCGGAAAGTAAGGATTCATTAAGGAGCTGGCACCATGCCCAGAGTCACAGGTAGTTCATGCTCAAACCTGGCTCTCTGATGGTTTCCAGGGGATGAACAGGAGAAAACCCATTAGTCATGGTGACCAATGGAGTTTGGGTCCTGGTCTCTGCTGATTGGTCAGTGCTAGGGGAATTGATCATTGCATCTGGTCCAGATGTCAGCCTTGGAGTTGCTCTGTCCGATTTCGCAAGGATTTGTTCTGCATGTGATCACTCCATCTGGTCCTGATGGGTGAGTCAGGCACTAGGTGAGACCAGTTTGAGTCAAAGCTAAAAATTAAAAAAATAAAAGGCCACATTAAAGAAAATAAGGTTTCTGGGCAGTTACACCAGAGACACGCTGGGTGGGGATTCCAACTCGCAGGACGTGGAATTTGCCTCGAGCTCCGCAGCATTCACCCCGTAAGGCCACGGCTGCTTCATCCACCCTGTCCCAGAGCGTGTCCTCTGTGTGGGATCTGCCTGGACTGGCAGGGACCTCAGAGGAAGGAGGGCCCGGGTGGGCATGGGGGGCAGACCTAGAGGAGGCCTGGCAAAGGAATGCCAGTGGCAGGGGCTGGCCCGCAGGGGCCCTGCATGGGCTTGGGCGCTGCATTCCTATTATCAGACTGAAGGGGTCCATTTGCCTACACACGTCAAAGCCCAATAAGACACAAACAGGAGTCTGCAGCCAAGAAAGTAAGGATTTATTAAGGAGACGGTGCCATTCACGGAGTCACGTAGCTCATGCTCAAAGACCTGACTCCCGTGACTTTCAGGGGGTGGATTATGCAGGTGGGGCAAAAGTAGGTGGTAAGTGAAACAGAGTTTGTTCTTGTGTCACTATCTAACTATTGCATTATTTTCCATATGAACTCTAATCCTCCCTTTGCCCCACCCAAAACCTACTTTTGCCCCACCCTGTACAGGACAAAAATCCTTAGTCATGGTGTCCAATGGAGTTCGGGTCCTGTCTCCACTGCTTGGTCAGTGCTAGGGTAGGGGTATTTATCATTGCGTCTGGGCCTGCTATCAGCCTTGGAGTCGCTCTGTCCATTATCGAAAGTGTTTGTCCTGTGGGATTGGCCCACTTTCCTGTGTCCAAAGCTAAAACACAGCTGAGGCCAAGATGTTATGTTTCCCTCTGTCTCAGGAGTCATAGACCCAGGACCTTGCTCCTAAGACTCCTAGTTGTTAAGTCATTGTCCTGGTGGCTTAAAGATTCAGCAGAGGAAAGGTTGGTGGGTGAGTCAGGGCACTAGGTGAGGCCAGTTTGAGTCAAAGCTAAAAAATAAAACTAAAAGGCCAGGTTAAAGCAAATAAGGTGTCTACCCTAACTCCTGGACGGCCCTCTGGAGGCTCCCTGCCTCGCTGTGCTCTGTCCTCAGGAAACATGTTAGCCGTGCACTTTGACCAGCCGGGAGGACCAGAAAACCTCTGCGTGAAGGAGGTGGCCAAGCCAAGCCCAGGAGAGGGAGAAGTCCTCCTGAAGGTGGCAGCCAGTGCCCTGAACCGGGCCGACATTCTCCAGGTACTCAGGGGCCAGGGCAGGACTCCAGATCCTTCAATAAACATTCAGACCGATAAGGAGTAACCTAGGGCACTGCCAATAACACTCACGGTGAGGTTATGCTGGGGGTGCCGAGTCCTAGAACCATATAATCTCCTTTGTTTACACAAAATGCAGGGATACAGTATTAGCAAAGCAGAATTCACCCGAGTTAATCCGTAATCTACTCGGCTTCCAGAGAAGGAGAAGGGGTTTACAGTTTGTTGAGCAGGGGTGTATGGTAGGCCATGCTCTATTCATTTACTCCACAGGCAACCCGGTTTACCATTTGTATTCTACAGGTAAAGAAGCTGAGGGTCAGAGAGGTTATCCAAGACCACAACACTAACAATCCCGGGGGCTGTGATTAAAATTGAGGTCCTTGTGGCTCCAAAGTCTGCTCTCTTCCCATTTTGAGGGTCCCAGAGTGGGCAGGGAGCAGCACTCGGAATTTCTGTCTGTCTGCTATCTGAGAGCTAAACTGGACCAGCTGGATGGACGGTAGGGGTATTTGAGAAATGTACACCAAAATCACCGGGGCATTTTTCCAAAATAAACGTGACTGGGACCCAGGCATGTGTACTTTGAAAAAGCTCCTTGGATGGTTCTGATGCACACTCCTTGTTCAGTCCCTCTGGTCCGTAGCCCTGGTCAGAGCCTTTTGAGGATCCCAGTAAGTCCTGGCACTTGATATACGAGAACTGTCACTTAGGTGTCATGGTTTTGCTCCTGGTCCTGCTACTAAATTTACTTTGCAAACTTAGACAAGGCATTTCCCTGCCTAGGCCTCAGTTTCTCCATTTGTGAAACAGGGTTTAGATGAGAGAAAAAGCTAAGGATCTTACTAATGTGACATCCACTGATTATGTGACCTACCATCTCTTATTTGTATGAAACAAATGATCTCTCTTTTTTCCTACATTAAAAAAAAACCCTGACTTTATCCTGAATTTTCTATCGGATAAAAAGGGGGATGGCTGCCGAAACCGGTTTGGCTCAATGGATAGAGCGTCAGCCTGCAGACTGAAGGGTCCCAGGTTCGATTCCGGTCAAGGGCATGTACCTTGGTTGCGGGCACATACCCGGTGGGGAGTGTGCAGGAGGCAGCTGATCGATGTTTCTAACTCTCTATCCCTCTCTCTTCCTCTCTGTAAAGAAATCAATAAAATATATTTAAAAAAAAAAAAAAAAGGGGGATGGCTATTGGAAGAGGGCAAGGATGGTGACACAGATTTCTGATCATGCTTACCACTTAGTGTAATTTACTCTCTGCAGAGACAAGGACAATATGCACCACCCCCAGGAGCCAGCAGCATTTTGGGAATTGAGGCATCTGGACACGTGGCAGAGCTGGGGCCTGGCTGCCAGGGGCACTGGAAGATCGGGAACCCAGCCATGGCTCTGCTGTCTGGTGGGGGTCAGGCTCAATATGTCACTGTCCCTGAAGGGTTCCTCATGCCCATCCCAGCAGGACTGACTCTGCCACAGGCTGCAGCCATCCCAGAGGCCTGGCTCACCGCCTTCCAGCTGTTGCATCTCGTGGGTGAGGAGCTTCCACACCCCACCCCCTGCTCCATGCTTACTCCATACAAATGTGTTCAATTCCTTCCTGACTTGGCCACCTCAAAACCCAGTAGTCCTCCAGGGCAGCTTTGTCCTGTCCTGGCCGCTGAGCCACACCCAAACCCAGCATCTCACCCCACTGTATCACCTGTAGGGTCAGGTCCTCATACCATGTTAGCAATGGCTTGATGGTTGAGGCTGAAAATCACGGTTATCAGATAGAAGGCCTGAATAGCACTGGATGTGCGCATCTTCACACTGTTGGCCACCAGTCACCCCAGCTTCTCAAAGTCATGCTGAGCGTCTCTCTGGGAGCCCTAGTGCAGCAGCAGGAGCCATTCAGTCGACTCTTATTCCTCCCCGGTCCCACTGAGGCCAGCCAAAGGTCATGTGAGGGAGCCTGAGACCTTTAGGGCGCTCAGTGTACCTAGGAAGACAGAATGTGCACAAGAATTAGACAACCATAGAGTTCAGAAGGGTGGCTCTGTCTCTAACTGTAGACAGCGCCTGGGAAGGCACATGGGCATTTCTTTCATTATTGTCAGCTGAACCCAAGGCGACAGGCAAAGCCGAGTCTTGGATACACATTTACCAAAAAGGCAGATGTGTTATCAGCACTGACTCTTACCTTTGCCCAGGTGTCGGGTAGTGGGTTTTTGATGTGTAAATCCAGTCAAGCACCAGGAATGCTCGGGCCTACTCAAGAATGCAAATAATCTCCTTTTGTCTTGACCTTTTGGTGAAACTTCCTGGTATGTGGAGATATAAAATAAACTCGCTGGATTGGCTCTGGGTCCCTGTCCCTCCATCAGAAGAGGACGGTGGTCCCACCCGGTCCCAGCTTTTTCCTTCCAGTTTGTGTCTTGTCTCTTTCTTTCTTTTATTTCTCAATCCCCAGCTCCTCTACTCGGGAACTGGACCCGCTCTCTAGCCGCGCTGGACGTGGAAAAGAGAGAAAATAGTTACACTAATGACAAAGCTTGAAATGGGAAAAGTTGGTGTGGGCAAAGGTGGTCAGGGAGGGCTTTCTGGAAGAGAAGGGTGGCTAGAGTTGTGATGGTCACAACCACAGTGACCTAAGACAGAGTATCTTTTATTTTCTTAGAAAGAAAAGTGAGATTGGCTGCTCAGACGCGAAGGATGACAATTACCACTTGTGAAAAACTGGGACTAAATTGTGGCGGCTTTGAATTGCAGGCTGTATGGACTTGATACAAAAGTCAATTGAGAGCCACATTACAGTCTGGGGACAAAGCGACAATGAGAACTCCATTTTAGGAGGAGCCTGGTGGCTGGTGTGCAGTGCCTAGATTAGTGAGATCAGCTGGAGGCCAGTTTCAGCTTCTGGAGGTGACAGTGGGAATGGTGGTTATTCTTACTCATTCAGGGATAGGTCAGAGATGTGTGTTTTGATGTTATTTCAGGTAAAACAAATTACAGATGGGGCTGCTAATAACTTGCAAAAAGGTGTTTTCCACGTTGACCAGAGGCAATAAGAAAAAAGAACTATCAATGTTCTCTAAAGAAAGCAAGCCATTTGGCATTTAGTTGTCTCTGGGCCAGGTGATCATGGTAGAAGATGCCTGTGTGGACAATGTGTAGCAGTTGCAAAGTAACGAGAATGGTTTCTGTACTTTCTGTCACAGGAAAAGTTCAGGCTGGAGACTCTGTGCTAATCCATGCAGGAGCCAGTGGGGTGGGCACAGCTGCCATCCAACTCGCCCGGATAGCTGGAGCTATTCCTCTGGTCACAGTTGGCTCCCAGGACAAGCTACAAATGGCAGAAAAACTTGGAGCAGCTGCTGGATTCAATTACAAAGAAGAGGATTTTTCTGAAGCAACAATGAAATTCACCAAAGGTAAACAACAGCTTCTGCAGCTCAGCAGGAATATCAGAAGTGATTAAATAAAATCCTGGCCAGCCTCAAGGCCAGTGCTCTAGATCTGTCTTGCCTCTGCTAAATGCACAACAGCTGCCCTGGCCAAGTTCTGGTACTCTAGTGTTGGGCCTTAGAAGACAGGCAGGCAATATTTAGGATGAAGACAGTTTCCATGTGTATTCTTGTGATCCGATTCATACACATTTTAGAAACTGGATAATCACGCAGAGTTGGCCCAGAATGTCCCAGGACCTCTTATTCCCAACCAGCCAGTACACAGTGAGTTGAGAGGAGACATGGGCCAGAGATCAGTTGGGAGGTGGTCATAGTAGGTAGTGTTTTGAAGGTAGTTTCCTAAATGGATGAACCTCTGTGTTCCAAAGCCAAATCTGAATATTTTTGGCACTTCCCTTTCCTTATGAGTCAAAAAGGAGAGATGACACCAAAGCTACAATTCAAACAACCCAGTACAGAGGCTTCTTACTCAGGTGTGAACTACCAGCCTGCCCTATAGGCTGGAATGGACCTCTCCGGTTCTGTTCTCACTCATGCCCAGGTGCCAGTGGGTTTTCTACTTATGTGGGGGTTGGGGGAGATACCAGAGCATGGGGTTGCCCCATTTCCCTCTTGCTGTGGCTAGAGATCATAGAGATGAACTATTTCAAGCCTGGATGGCAGAGTTCAGTTACCTAAACTCCTTTTACAATGTTTCTGTAAGCAGTGTTTCTAGTTCCAATGTATAGACTTACCACTTGTGCCTGTATTTATTTATAGCCACACATCCACAAATATACTCTGGGAATATTACTTTGCATCAAGCTTTCTGTGTCTGACTAGCATAAATTGTGTTTCCTGTGGAAGGTGCTGGCGTCAACCTTATTCTAGACTGCATAGGAGGATCCTACTGGGAAAAAAATGTCAACTGCTTGGCTCTTGATGGCCGCTGGGTTCTCTATGGTCTGATGGGGGGAGCTGACGTCAGTGGGCCTCTGTTTTCAAAACTACTTTTTAAACGAGGAAGTCTGGTCGCCAGTCTGCTGAGATCTAGGGACAAAAAGGTGAGTGATGAATGAAAACTGTTACCCAGAACAATGTGATTCATTTTCATAACCCCAGAGAAGGGAAGATTTGGCACATCTTAAGTTAGGGAGCCTGTGGAGAAACCTGCCCCTCAGTGGATAAACAGTTAACCCAATTTCACAGAACTAGTTAAAATTGGTCAATAGAAGCCTCAGCATCTTAGAAAGAGGGTAGAAAACACTTCATATATGAGACCTGGGGAGTCTCTCTAACAAAGCACTGACCATATTTGGAAATACTTTCAATAGTTCCAAGACTGTTTTGCAAGGCAGAACTGTTCTCAGTATGCTAAGAAAGCCTCTTAGGTAAGGAACCCTCTACCTCAGCCTGAAATCTCTACGTGCCAGCTTTGGGAATGTTTCCCAGCATAAGGTTTCACATAACGGGCAGAGCAGAGCTGAAACATCCCCTTTGAGCTGAGTCTATGTAAGACCCGTCTGTGGCTGCCTCCTACTTGAAATCTTTATTTTAAAAGTTCTTAGGCTGTCAGTGACACATATTTTACTCCAGGCTGCAGCCCTTACCTGGTTACACGTTTGGGGGCATGCACATACATGCTGGTAATGGAGGGGTTAGGTATCCCTGTGTGCTTTTGCAAATGGGTACACTTTTCAGAGAGACCACAAAGGCTAAGCAGGATGGGGGGTAGCAAGGTCAGGCTCTGTCCAGGCTATGGTCTCTTTTCCGTATCTTACTTAGTACAAGCAAATGATGGTGAAGGCTTTTACGGAGCAAATTGTACCCCACTTCTCCATGGAGGGCCCCCAACGTCTACAGCCGGTTCTGGACAGAATCTACCCTGTGGCTGAAATCCAAGAGGCCCACAAGTACATGGAGAGTAATAAGCACATGGGCAAAATCGTCCTGGAGCTGCCCCAGTGAAGGAGGAAGGGGCACTGGAGGAACAGGGTACCTCAGACCTTCCCAGAGCAAATCGGGTGAAAATTCTCTGAACGCAGGCAAGAGACCGGCTGCTACTCCACGCCCACCTGTAACCCACTGGGTCTTCCCCGGCCTCGTCAATGATCTGTGTAAAGCTGGTCTAAGGAAATAAAGAGTAAAGGGAAGCCGGCGCACTGTGCTTGGCGTGCGCGCGGACGGAGGTCCACAGGGCAGGCACGA
Organism: Plecotus auritus; assembly: GCF_963455305.1. Taxonomy (NCBI): domain Eukaryota; kingdom Metazoa; phylum Chordata; class Mammalia; order Chiroptera; family Vespertilionidae; genus Plecotus; species Plecotus auritus. The sequence goes on from NC_137782.1 coordinate 165,406,729, forward strand.
GGTGGGAGAAGGGATGGGCGGGGCGGGGACGAGGTGGAAGAGATGGGATGGGCGGGGCGGGGACGAGGTGGAAGAGATGGGATGGGCGGGGCGGGGACGAGGTGGAAGAGGTGAGATGGGCGGGGCGGGGAGGAGGTGGAAGAGATGGGATGGGCGGGGCGGGGACGAGGTGGGAGAAGGGATGGGTGGGGCGGAGACGAGGTGGAAGAGGTGAGATGGGCGGGGCGGGGACCAGGTGGGAGATGAGATGGACGGGGCGGGGAGGAGGTGGAAGAGATGGGATGGGCGGGGCGGGGAGGAGGTGGAAGAGATGGGATGGGCGGGGCGGGGACCAGGTGGGAGGAGGGGCGGGACGGGGCGAGATGGGCGGGGCGGGGCGGGGACCAGATGGGAGGTGAGATGGGCGGGGCGGGGACCAGGTGGGAGGAGGGGCGGGACGGGGCGAGATGGGCGGGGCGGGGCGGGGACCAGATGGGTGGTGAGATGGGCGGGGCGGGGACGAGGTGGGAGAAGGGATGGGCGGGACGGGGCGGAGGTGGAAGAGATGGGATGGGCGGGGCGGGGACGAGGTGGAAGAGATGGGATGGGCCGGGCGGGGACCAGGTGGGAGATGAGATGGGTGGGGCGGAGACGAGGTGGAAGAGGTGAGATGGGCGGGGCGGGGACGAGGTGGGAGAAGGGATGGGCGGGGCGGGGAGGAGGTGGAAGAGATGGGATGGGCGGGGCGGGGAGGAGGTGGAAGAGATGAGATGGGCGGGGCGGGGAGGAGGTGGGAGATGAGATGGGCGGGGCGGGGACGATGTGAGAGGAGATGGGCGGGCGGGGACGAGGTGGGAGACAGGGCAAACGTCGCGGCGGGGATTAGAGGAGAGTTCAGCAGACGCCCAACCTCCAGGGGCTGCGCCAGGGTTCCAAAAGCGGAGGCAGAACCCTGTAGCACTGTCAGGGGCCCGGGACCCCGCACACAACCCCCGAACCGCCGCGCGCCCAGCAGCCGGGTCATTCAGCCAGGCCCGCCCCCTTCCAGAACGCACCTGCGAACAGCCCCAGCTCCAGTCACTCTCCTCAGGTCCCGCCCCCTCCGGCAACTTCCTCCGCTCAGGGCCACCCTGACGGGAACACCGCCCCTGACGGGAACACCGCCCCTTCCGAAGCCCAGGCCCCGCCCCTTTCAGTCCGGTGCCCGGAAGCGCCTCGGGCCCTCGCCTTTCAACCTTCCGGCCTCCTTGCTGACTCCGGCTCGTTTTGCCCCAGAGTCTTTTCGAAAGGGGATACTGCGTCAGCACGTCTGCACGTGAGACGCGGCGTTCCTGCGCGTTATAACAGCTTCCGGCGGAGCCTGAGTGTTGATGTCCCGCGTCTGAGGCCGTGTTGAGCTGAAAGCTGAGCGAGCTCAGGAGGAATAAGGGGGAATTCTAGTATTTGCCGCGGTAACTTCATCAGCCCGCCAAGATGGCGATGCAAGCGGCCAAGAGAGCGAACGTAAGTAACGGGGATGTCTGCCGAGGAGGGGAAGGACTTCGTTGTGGACTCGCGGCGGCGTGGGTCAGGGCATTCTTGGCCCTTCTCCGTTCCCAGGCCGGGGAAGCCCAGAAGTTACCGTGCTGTCGGAGGGAACTTCAGCCTGGCCTGGTCCTGGAGCCACATCTCCGCCTCCACCCCTTTTCAGTTTTCCTTCCGTCTCTTATCCTAGTGTCAGCGATAGTGTTAGCCCCACAGCCTTTGTGGCTTCACCCTCAGCCTGGCGTCTGCAGCTTCTCGGCTTAAAGGTCAATAGCACAGATAAGTCTTCAATAAATAATGGTCAACAGGCAACGAGAGCCTGAGAGTCTTCTCATCACGGAGCTTTTTGGATCCTTCATGGGTTTTTAAATTTAATTTTTTATTTGTTTCATGGATTTTTTTAGAGGGGAGGGGTGGGGGAGAGAAAGAAACATCGATTTGTTGTCTTATTTATGCTGTCATTGTATGTGCCCTGACCGGAGATGGAAGCCACAGTCTTACCTTGGTGTATTGGGGTGACGCTGTAACCAACTAAGCTACCCGCCTGGGGCAGATCCTTCATGTTTTGATTCAACAACATTTTTAAGCATCTACGATGTACCAGACTTGCGAGATAGGGAACAATTCATCAGTTATATTAATTGAAAAACTGCCAGGTGCAAGACACTAGTCTAGGTGTTGGAGATGCAGCAGTGAATAAAACAAAAAGCCCAGCTGCTTACATCCTTACGTTAGAGAGGGGGGCGTTATGGAACCCTATAAAAAAGAAAAGTCAAAAAAGTGTTCACCTCTAAGGTGCTGAAAGGTATGGTAAGATGAGGACAGATAATTGGACATGGTGATATGGAGACTTTTGGTGACTTGGATGATTTTCATTGCAGTGATGAAAACAGTAGCGGTGGGATGAAGTGGAGGATGGAAGTTTAAGAACGTGGAGACAGTTCTCTCCACAAGTTCTCATGCAGACCGGGAGAAGATAAATTAGGTGATAGCTGACTTGTCCTTTTTAAGAAGTGTGGTATAAGGTGTATTTGTATGCCAGTGGGAATGATGTCCTAGTAAGTGGGAGAAACTGATGGTGTAAGGGAAAGATGGGTTAAGTTCAGGAGTGGTTTGGAGTAGATGAGGGGTTGGCATAGTACTGAGAGGGAAAGTGGGTACATATGGATGAATGCAGATTGGCAGGTTTGGTAACGTGAATATAACGTATTTACCATTTGGTCGTATCTGTTTTTTCCAGTAAGCAAGAGCCAAGGTCATCTCTCAGTATGGGCAGGGAAGAGCATACACAGCCCAGCTCAGATATTAGAGGGGGTGGTGGTGGTAAGGTGTGAGGAGAGAAGAGGAAGTGTGATTTAGTGTCTTGCAGTTTGAGAAAGCAGATTTACTAGGGAAGTATATGTGATTGACAAGTGTTGATCATCTGTTTGAACTTACCCTTGAATCTTAAAATCTAAACTTTATTGTACGTACTTGTTTACCATTTGTCACCACTACTAGTTTGAGGGCAGGGAATAGGTATATTATTCTTGGATTTATACAACACAGCTTAGTGCCTGACATAGTTGCCAATTTAATAAGTAGTGAGCAAATTAATGACTATTATGTAATGTTCATAAGGAGCACAGAATGTGGATATGGAGATATATATATATATATATATATTTGAGAGTCATCAACTCAATGTGGAAATCATGTGTGGTAAAGAGACTGTGTAGAGTTTGGGGGATACATGAAGGATCAAGACAAGAAGTCTAAAGATAAAACTCATTGGAAGAGCATATTTTATATGGCAACAAAAGACTGAGGAGAACTAACTAGCCGGAGAGTTAGGAGAAAGCCAAGGAAATAGTGCCAGAGGCTCAGAGAAGTTATGTGTGATGCGAATTGGACGCTGCAAGTAAAAAGTGTGAGTAAAAGCACTCTCATCAGAGTTTTGGATTGGAAGCTACATTGTGGTAGATTGGTGAGTGTCAGTGAAGTAAAGAGTACGAGGCAGTAACTATAGACTTCCTCTTTCCAGATGCTTGACTGAAGAAGAAAAAGAGAGCAAGATAGAATAATAGAGAGTAATAAGTTTGGGGAATGCAGAAACGTTGTCTTTTTTCCTTCACTGTGTAATCCTAATACTACTAACCGGGTGTATATGTAAAGAAGATGCTCAGTGGGTAGAGTGTTGGCCTGTGGCCTGAAGGATCCTGGGTTGGATTCCGGTCATGGGCACATGCCTGGGTTGCAGGCTGGGTCTCAGTGGGGGCCATGCGGGAGGCAGCCAATCAGTGATTCTCTCTCATCTTTGCTATTTCTATCTCTCTCTCCCTCTACCTTCCTTTCTGAAATCAATAAAAAAAATTTTTTTTTTAAAAAGGTGCTCAGTAAATATTTTTGAATGAATGAAAAGGGAGCCAAATAAGTATCTTGTTTTCTGTCATGATAGCAGTACATAAGCAAACTGCTCACCCGAGGAATGAAACAAACCAGTCGTATTGGCAATCAAATATAAATAAATGATAAATGTATTGACTGAAAGCCTGGGTTTTGTAGTAGCCCCTTATTCCTACTCATAGTCTTCCCTATAATCAGTGCCCAGTTGCTTTTCCAAAGAGCATGCCATTTTCAGTATAGCAGATTATAATTTTTAGTCTTGGCTTTTTTTGTTTACTATTTTTTATTTTCTGGTTCATTATGAGAATTTTTTTAAACAGTAACATTCTTGCCAAAACCGGTTTGGCTCTGTGGATAGAGCGTCAGCCTGCGGACCGAAGGGTCCCAGGTTCGATTCCGGTCAAGGGCATGTAACTTGGTTGCGGGCACATCCCCAGTAGGAGGTGTGCAGGAGGCAGCTGATCGATGTTTCTCTCTCATCGATGTTTCTAACTCTCTATCCCTCTCCCTTCCTCTCTGTAAAAAATCAATAAAATATATTAAAAAAAAAATACTTAAAAAAAAAAATAAACAGTAACATTCTTTCTCCTAATTATGACAATACATATTTCTCATTTTAGATTCGACTTCCACCTGAAGTAAATCGGATTTTGTATATAAGAAATTTGCCTTACAAAATCACAGCTGAAGAAATGTATGATATATTTGGGAAATACGGACCTATTCGTCAAATCAGAGTGTGAGTTTACTAAAACTGTTGAAATGTCATTTAAATAAAATGATTGCATAATTTATAACCTTGGAATTATAGCTGACAAGGGGGCCTAGAGCCTCCAAGGTTAATTCAAGTCAGGGAAATGAGATTCTTTTCCTTTTTTGTTTTTGTTTGTTTGTTTGCAAAGGGGAACTACCTACTGAGGCCCTTATGATCCAGCTCAATGAGAGCCAACTAATTGTGAAGTTACTGAGAGCATGAATAGTTTGAAGGTTCTGGAAGGGAAGGAAGGAACTAACATTCATTGCACACCTACTATTTGTAAAGTCAAAAACTATGCTGCTATTATATGCATTAACTCTAATTTTTTCAACAATCTTCACTGTCTCTTTTACCGACTGCAGAATTTCTGAATAAACTGAGCAAATGGATATAAAAGTAACTGAGAAAATGATTTTTTTTTCAACTACAGCGTTCTGTGGAAGATTTAAAAGTATAGGGAACCCTTTCCCTGATCTGCTCTTTAAATTAAAATAAATATTTTTTTAAAGAAAAACTCCATTCAGACATTGCTGACTAATAGGAGCCATCACTCCTCAATGCTGTACTTTCCAGTGTAAGACTGAAAATTGATTCTTAGTATGAGAAGTAGGAAAGACTAGAACATGAATATTATGACAAAGTTTCAAACTAGTTTTTTGCTAGTTTAGCAGCTATATTAGTATTCTTGACATAACAGTAAGTTTAACCTATAGCTATTTCACTTAAAAACAAATATTACCTAATTCAAGAAATTACAGGATTATCCAGCATACCCTTCCATAGGTTTATTTCCTCTAATGGTTTTCAGGTAAATATTTGTTTAATTAAGTCTGATTCAACTCCGCAGGGGGAACACACCTGAAACCAGAGGAACAGCTTATGTGGTCTATGAGGACATCTTTGATGCCAAGAACGCGTGTGATCACCTGTCCGGATTCAATGTTTGTAACAGATACCTCGTGGTTTTGTACTATAATGCCAACAGGGTAAGTATAGCACAGTTCTCGTCCTGGGGGGGCCCATATAGGAGTTCCTGCAGAACTGCACCATTAGGGGAGATGGGTACTCGGAGCTCCTTTCTGGCTGGTGCTATTAGTGGAATTCATTGGACCATAGATTGGTAACTGTTAACTTTGGCACTTCCACACTTTCAGGCATTTCAGAAGATGGACACAAAGAAGAAGGAAGAACAGTTGAAGCTTCTCAAGGAGAAATATGGCATCAATACAGATCCACCAAAGTAAACCTTTTCTGCATTTTTATTTTGGACTGAAAACACATGAATCACCACTCTACCCTTTTTCAATTTTTAATTAATACTGAGTATTGCAGTTTCTTGAGGTTAAGAATGATGTGCTTGAAACTTTGATACATGTTAGAATATATTGTTAGTAAACGTGGAGCTTTTTGTAAAACATGTCAGTGTTTTCTCTTGAATTTTCCCCTCCTGTTTGATAGTGGGGGTGGGGGTTAGGAGGAATAGCAGTTGAACCATCTCAAGAATGCTGTGGTGGTAGGTGGTCCTAGGGACTGAGTTTCTTGAGCAGAGAGCTTTTTGTATTCTTAATGCCTCCAGTGTGCAATCCAGAGCTTAGCCATCAGGGAGCTTGTGAGAGGGTCATCATTTATTGAATGGCTGTTAATAATGAAATGTTCATAATAATGCAGTGTAGGTAGTATCTCCATTTTGCAGATAAGGAAATCAAAGCTCATCATGTTGGTTGAATGAATAAAATGCTTACATTAAGAAGTTGCTGTACCCCCATCAACCAGTTATTAACCATGCCAATACATTTGAATAATACTTTATAGTTAACCAAAAGACCTTTGTTGATATGGGTACCCTTGTGTTTAGAACAGAGGTCTACTCTAGAAATGGCCAAACAACAGCACATTGTTAGAAATTTGAGAGCAAGCAGCTTGGGTAGTGTTGGTTGTTTCCTGTGTGAGATTGTATTAATGTAGTCTTTCTGTTTAGTTAATAAGTGTCTGTGTATATTTTGGACTTTAGTTTATAGCATATCTTTGCTATATAAAAATATGTGATGCTTATTTTTATAATCATGAGTTCTCATGGCATGGAAATAGTATGGTTATCGCCACATTCATCATAGTCTGGCAGCCTGGAGGAGATAGGTATAATTTTCTTTTTATAGTTTAGGCATAAACCAAATGGAAAAACATGGGCTAATTGTATATATATAAATATATAAGTATATAAATATAAAACTATAACCCAAAACCAACTTGAAGGGTACAAGGACTAAATCATTTAACTGAACAAGCAGCATCTATTCTACTTTTAAATGCACTTAGCTTTGAAATCTATCATTACTTTAAGAAAACAGGCTATTATATCCTTTTGTACTATCTTCTCAAAGCCTACTATTGAAAATGAGGAAATAATTGTCTTCTTTACTTACCTCTGAGTGCTTTTTGAAAGCACTGTAAGAGTCATTTCTAAGGGCAGGCATATGACAAGAGCCACAGCTGTAATTTTCTTATGAATGCTTTTGTCAATTCCATATCAATTATTGTAATGCATGATGTGCCTTTAGGTATTTACAAATTTAAAATTAATTTTCTAAAGGACATTTTTGTAAGGGGAAAACAAATTAGACTTATAGTGTGATGTGTCTAAGTGGCAGACTGGCTTGCCAATAGTGTAGTTGTTTGAAATTAACAACAAGGGGAAATCCTGTTGACAATTATGGCCAGTCCATCATTTGGATTCATATATCTGTTAGCTGAATTTCATGATCTTAAGATTTTTTTTAATTCTCTGTAACTGTTTGGCAATTTTGTGGCCTGTCCCAGTTAAGATATAAGAACTTCAATTTAGTGGACAAATATTGAGGACCTGCTCAGTGCCAGGTCTGTGTATGCTAAGACGCTGAGGATACAGTTACAATTCGCCCTCTGTACTAGGCATCGAAGGCTCAGTTTTTCAAACTGCTTTTATGGGTGCAAAGAATGATTGTGTCCGTGCACATGTATGTACACAGACATGTCTGCCAGAGCTGCTTTACATTCTTCGAGGTTAAATTTCTAGTTTCTAAGAAAGATGTTTTATGACTTGAGGATGTATTAACCAGAAGTTTGAAAATTACTGATATGACAGCTCATCGTCACTTTCCTGCTTAACAACTTTCAATGGCTCTCTCGGGACAATGTCCAAACTTGTGAGCATACTGTATCATGATTCTCTGCATCATCTTTTAGGAGTGTCAGTTAGAGCGGGGCCTGCAAAGCCTGGCATGTCCTTTCCAGGTGCTAGCCAGTAGGTAGATGTAGTTGTTTATGTTGGTGTTGGTTCTTAGTGAGTGTCTCCTTTTACCGCCTGTGCTGTACTAGGACATACTCTACTGAGATCTTTCATGTCAGCGGTTGCCAACCTTTCGGACCTCACGGACCACCGGTTGGCGACTGCTGTTTTATGTGACTCCGTAATGGTCACCTCCAGTGGTCCTCGGTGCCATTTTTAGTTATCCTGTTGGTGTCACAGCAGAAAACAAGAGAAAACAGGCTGAGTTCTCAGAAATTTCCATAGACATTTGTGTCAAGGAAAGCTGGAAGCTAAGACATTCTGAAGAAAACACCCCAGAAAGGAGTGAATGCAGCCCTTCTAGCTGGCCTAGTTCCATAGTAGAAGTGAGCCCAGGGACTGGGTGGTTAAAAGCAATTCCGCCCCTTTCTCATTTCATTCTCCCCATCTTAAAGACTGCTTCTTTTAACTCCTCAGTCCTCAGCAGAGGACTACAGCCAGGACTTCCTGGATACGAAAGGGTAGATGAAGTAACCAAGATGATGAGCCCCCCTCCCCCATATCATATATATGACATGAGTCTGTGAAGGAAACTAATAGTACCTGTCCCAGCCCCATCTCAGTCTTAACAATCTCAAGTTAAGAGATGGCTGACAGAATACGTGTTACTAAGTTTAAAAACTATGCCAACTAAAAGAAAAATCTCCTAGCCATATTGCCCCAGGCTCCTTTGATAAGCGCACCAATATGTGGGCTGATTTAAAACCTACCTGAGAACTCCCGTGAGTTACAGTTAATGTTGATTAAACAGTATATGTGGAAACGATGCAGAAACATACATTCTTCTCTGAAGTCATTCCCAATGTAAGTTAGAACAGATCTAGATGCAACTAAGCAGTTAATGTGCAAACAATCTCAGAATCACAGTCTTTTCAAAAGTAACTTAATGTGAGTTAGCGTGCAGGCGTCCTCAAACTACGGCCCACGGGCCACACGCGGCCCGCCGAGGACATTTATCTGGCCCGCCAGGTGCCGATGCCTGTCTTGCTTAGCAGCCGACTCGTCCTGGGCCCACAGTGCGCATAGGAATTTGTTCATAGTTTTTTTTTTTAAACTATAGTCCGGCCCTCCAATGGTCTGAGGGACAGTGAACTGGCCCCCTGTTTAAAAAGTTTGAGGACCCCTGCGTCTAAGGCAGCCGTGGGCAAACTACGGGCCCGTGGGCCGGATCCGGCTGTTCTATCCGGTTCTCTTGCTCTCCCCTCCGCTCCTTTACTTTGAATTTATATTAGTTCACACAAACACTCCATCCATGCTTTTGTTCCGGCCCTCCGGTCCAGTTTAAGAACCCATTGTGGCCCTCGAGTCAAAAAGTTTGCCCACCTCTGGTCTAAGGCCTACCGCACCTTCATTTGTTCAGATGCACAATGTTCTTTTCCATCTGGGTGAAGGGAGCTCATCCCTTTAAGTCCAAACAACTACAAATCTCAAGATCCCAAAGTGCTGGAATCCCACATTTGATTGCTAGGCTATGGGATTTGAACACAATATATTCTTTTAGTTATTCAGAGACTTGAGCCTGTGAGATGAGTGGCAAATAATACCTACTTTGTAAGGCTGCTTAGAGGATTGGTGACCAATTTATTTTAAATATACAGAACAAGGCTCAGCATGTACAGTATTCACATTGTAATTATATTTATTCTCTCTCCTGGCTACTTGGAAGGCTCCTTTCCACTATTTTTTCCCAAGGGCGACTGGCTTATGTCGTCCTTCAAGTACTTCCTATCTACAATAAGGATGGACAGGAGTTTGTCAAGCACAGAGCCTTTATTTTACATGTCATTTCCAAAGAGGACAGTTTGTAAGTCAGCAGCCAACAATTTCTAAGAGAGAAAGTGACAGCAAAGGTAACTGGCTCAAGTCCCTCTGTGTACGCCATGTACATTTCGTGTCTGAGCACCTTGTGTGTCTGGCTTAAGTGAAGGTAAGGCAGTGTAGATTGTGCAAACAAGAAATCTGTGTTGTGTTCTCAAGAATGGCTATTACATGCATCACGCAAAATGTACAACCTGAAATGTTTCGATCTGCAACCAAAGTTTCCTCAAGCAGAGATGCGCGTGAACAATGATCAACACATACAGAGCAACTTGGGCAGAGAGAATGAGTAATGTAGTGGGGCAGCGAGGTTAGCACACTGATCAAGAGCCCCAAGCAGGAGGAGCCGTCCCAGTGGCAGAGCAGGCTAGGAGGGTGAGCAGCAGCCATCTCCAGCCACCTTAAGTTCCTTCCTGCCTTCACTCTAAGTTGAGCAGCTCCACGTCAAAGATGAGGGTGGCATTGGGAGGGATGACACCGGGGTGGCCAGTGACTCCATACGCCACATCAGGGGTGCAGGTCAGCTTCGCCCTCTGCCCCAAGCTCATCTAGCAGGGATGGGGGCAGATGGGGAGAGGAGAAAGAGGACCCAGCTTGATTTAAAAGAAAAAAGTAAGGTAACTATGGCATTTTCCCAAACCATCCTCATGGTAACTCTGAAAATCTGAGATGAATTTTATGCATGGCACACATATATGTTATGTGTTAAAATATGTTGTAACACATGCAGATTCTGCCTCAGAATAGCAGAAACTTGACTGTAGGACAGTAACTTTCACAAAGCAGTCTCTAATTCATTCATCCAACAAACTGCTGGTTATCAAGTAGTATATGGCCCAAACACTTCTATTTGTTCATAATTGTTCCCCACCAAGTTCTGTCTTCCTAAACAGGGTGTCTAAAGCACATGTACCTGCACACAATTAAGTAGGTGGCAGGCAGTTCATTAGAGAACTTGAGATCAGAGCCACAGCAAGGTGGAGAGGGCTAAAAAAACTACAGTGGAGCATCAGATGGCTTCACAGACCCAGGAAGCAGAGCTTGAACAAGGCTCATCACAGCAGTCATCAAGACCCATCTGGTGCCCAGTCGATGTAGCTCAGTGATTGAATGTCAATCTATGAACCAGGAGGTCATGGTTCAATTCCCAGTCAGGGCACATGCCCAGTCTGTGGGCTCCATCCCCAGTGTGGGGCGTGCAAGAGGCAGCCGACCAATGATACTCTCTCATCATTGGTGTTTCTGTCTCTCTCGGTCTCCCTTCCTCTCTGAAATAAAAAATAAAAAAAGACTGGCCTGACATTAGTGAGACTTGGTGAAATGTGAATAAACTGATTTTTAAATACTGAACATCTGACTCAAAAATTTGAATGATTAGTTAATAGTATTGTATCAATGTTAATGTCCTGATTTTTATCACCTATAATAATAAAAGCATAATATGCTAATTAGGCCGGACCAAGCCGGGGCTGGAAGGGTAGCCCGGGTCCCGGGTGCCAGAGGGAAGCCAGTGTTGGCAGCCAGGGAAGGAATGCCTACTCTTGCACGAATTTTGTGCATCGGGCCTCTAGTTGTATTATGATTATGTAAAATGTTACCATTTGGGGAAGCTAGGTAAAGAAGATATGGGAACTCTACTATTCCTGCAATATTTTTGCAAGTCTGAAATTGTGTTTTTTTTAAAGTTCACCTTGGCCTACCCTCCCCCAACTCTTCTGCTGCCTTGGTCAGGGACAGCTGGTAGCTCACAAACCTCTCAGCTAGGTTAGTTCTGATCAAACTCAGGGGATGAGCTTGAGATATAAGAGCCCCCAGTGATACAAAAGAGTCATGCTGGCAACAAAAAGGGTGGGGACAAAGCCAGGACTGAAACTAGATGGTGTGCAGTAGTTAGTGGTCTGTGATAGGGTGGGGGCAGTGTTGAGCTCAGATCCCGACTCCTCAAATCCCCCATAAGGAGGATCTTCATCCTACCTGGGCTGCACCCTCTTCAAAACCCTTGATGACTTCCTGTTTGCCAATTCTGAACTTGAAAGGTTTGTTTCTGTCTCTGGATGAATCAAATTTCTTCCCATTTTGGAGCATTCCTGTGAAAACAAGAATAAGGTGGAAAAGAGCTGTGATCATGAGTCAATTGCCAATTTGGGCTCAACGCATCTAAAACGGAATTCCTATTCTGCACTAACCTCCTCTTCCAATCTTCCCCATTGGACCTGTTGCCCAAACAGGAAACGTGGACTCTTCCCTCTGCCTTATCCCATATACAGCCTATCAACAAGTCCTTCATATCTTTGGAATCACCTATTTTCTCCATTTCTATTACCACCATCCTGGGGCCTCACCAAGTCACCATCCTGTCTCACTTGTGTATAGGAACAACCTCCAATGGGTCTTTGCTCCACTCTTACTAAAGGATTTGGCTGTTACCTGCCTGATAACCCTCTCTCTGCTCTCCACTTCCTTCCCTTTCCCTGCCATGTCCTAATCAGGTCACACCTTTCTCAAATGCCTCTGCACTTAAACCTTCTGTTAAAAATATGACAACAAGAAGGCATGCATAGCATGGGAGATGTTAGAAATGGTATAACCAACAAAAGACTCATATCTAGAATAAATAAAGAACTTCATAAATCAAAAGACAATCTAATGTTTTTTAATGGTCAGAATTTAAGCAGACAAGAGGATATCCAAATGGCCAATAAGTACATGAAAAGGTACTCAACTTCATGAGTCTTTAGGACAATGCAATTCAAACCCACAACGAGATACCACTGGGCACCCAGAGTGGGCCAAAAACAAAACAAAACTTGATAAAATCAAGTGTTGATGAGGATGCAGGAGAACTGGCACTCTCAAACATTGCAGGTGGGAGTAGAAATTGGCACAACTTTGGAAAGCTATTTGCAGTATCTGGTGAAGCTGAACAGGCATAACCCTGTGCCCTGGTGATTCCACTTCGGAGCATATACCCAGCCAAAATGGGTACAGGTGTGGATCAAAAGACATCTTTGTTCAAAGCAAGACTATTCATGATAACCCAAAACTATAAACAGCCCAAATGGCCATCAACTATAGAAAGGATAATGTGTAGTATCCTATATAATAAAAGGCTAATATGCAAATCGACCAAATGGTGGTACCACAGGTCGCTATGATGTGCACCTGCCACCAGGGGGCAGACGCTCAATGCAGGAGCTGCCCCAGGTGGTCAGTGCGCTCCCCCTGTGGAGCCAGAAGCCGGGCTCACGCTGGCTGGCAAGCACAGCGATGGCAGGAGCCTCTCCCACCTCCATAGCAACACCAAAGATGTCCGACTGCCAGCTTAGGCCCGCTCGGGGGAGCAGGCCTAAGCCATCAGTCAGACATACACCGAGGGCTCCCAAACTGCGAGAGGGCGCAGGCCGGACTGAGGGACCTTCCCCCACTTCCTCCCTCTCCCCCGCCACCCAGTGCACAAATCTCATGCACCCAGCCTCTAGTATTCATACAATGAACACAGAGGCAAGGAATGGTACAAAAATAGAAAAGAACAACCATTCTGCATAAATCTCACAGATATAATATTGAGTAAATAAGCCAAACAAAAGAGTACACACTCTAGCCCTGGCCAGGTAGCTCAGTTTGTTGGAGTGTGGTCCCATACACCATAGGTTGCAGATACAAAACCTGGTGGGCCGCATATGGGAAGCTACCTATCAATGTTTCTCTCTCTCAAAATAAACATATCCTTAGGTGAGGATTATAACAAAGAAGAATACACGGATTCCATTTATATGACAGGCAAAACCAATCCATGCGAACAAAAGTCAGGACGCTGATTATCTTCAGGGAGGTGTGATAACTGGGAAGAGACAGAAGGGAGACTCCTGGGGTTGCAGGAAATGCATATGTTGATCTGTGTGGTGGTTACCTGAGTGTGCTCACTTTGAAAAATTTCATGGAGATGTACATTTTAGATTCATGTTCTCTACTGTATTTATATTTAATAAAAAACATTTACCAAAAAGTCCCGTATAATCTACTGTGATGAGAGAGTCCCTCCTCAAACCAGAGCCACTCCCAGCTGATGTTGGTGTTTAATGCATGCTGCCTGCTCTCTGTGTGTATTGTGAAAAGTCTTTGCAAAGATGTTGTGGTTTCAGTAATTTGATAAGTACAGATCCGTCTGCAACATGTAGGACAGATAAATTGATTACACAGGTCAGAGGCCCCAGAAGACTCGTGGTAATTAGGCCACATCACTGGGAGATAAAACACAGCTCCAGCCACTGACGTCAGCGACCAGCAACACACAGTTGAGAAAAATACCCCCAGTATCTGTCTAGAATTAACCTGCACTTCACACTGGCCCAGAGAACTGCTAAAAAATGGCCCCATCTCCATACATCTTAGGAATTAAACTGGCCTTGTTGTCTGCTAAGTAGCTGTCATCAGGTTTGCCCCCTTGGGAAGCAGGTCACATAGCAGAGCACTCACCCTCCCCCCTGCCTGGGAACAAACACCTGCTTGTGATCTTCCTGCCAGCAGTCTTCAGGAACTCCATCTAGAAGGTTCACAGCCCACCTGCCCTTCCAATACAGAGGGGACAGCAGAGATGCAGCCCCTCCGCTGGCTCCCACAGCAATGCTGTCATCCCACCCCTCACACTGCACCAGGGCCTTGCATGACTTGTCTGCCCTCTCCCACCCCCCACAGCCCCAGGGCCCAACACAGCATTTTGCACACAGTGGGTGCTCAATAACAGTAGGCTGAATTGAATAGACTATTTCTGGGAAAAAAAAAAAAAAAAGTTCTGAGGAAGCCACTCTCCTAATAATACCGTATGATGAAAAGGGAGTCTGCAGGGAGGGACAGGGCCAGCCGTGGGCAAACTACAGCCCGCAGGCCGGATCCGGCTGTTTTATCCGGTTCTCTTGCTCTCCCCTCCGCTCCTTTACTTTGAATTTATATTAGTTCACACAAACACTCCATCCATGCTTTTGTTCCGGCCCTCCGGTCCAGTTTAAGAACCCATTGTGGCCCTCAAGTCAAAAAGTTTGCCCACCCCTGGACAGGGCTCTCCGAGCTGTACAAAGGGATTTCCAAATATCAAACAGAACCAGGAGGGCCAGGGCTCCACTCTGCCCACACAGAGGCGAGGAACCACGGATGACTCTTGCTGGTATAAGTGGGAGGGGTTAACCTTGCAAGCCCCCTTCCTCATTCCCACAAGGCTGGCTGGGAGAAGTGGGGGATAGCTGGTCAGATGGAGACTTGGTTGCCTTAGGCTTTGGGCCTGATGCAGGGGAGTGTCTGCAGAGGAGTGTTAGAGGAGAGACCTACCGTGGGAAGGGCAGGTGTGATGAGGGCTAGGGGAACAAGGCCTACCTGTGTAGTGCACCACACACGTCTGGCCCTTCTTGGGGAATGTCCTTCCTGCAAGAAGACATGAGGGCAGATGAACAAATAAGGTAGACAAAGTCACCTGGGACATTCAGGTGTGACTGTCCATACCAGGAAGATGCCCCTGGCTCTAGTTCTGGCTCTGTGCCTTGTGTAAGCCAGATTAATTACATCACCTCTCTGGCTTTGACTGGAACTTGATTTCCTTGGGTTCCTCAACTCCACTCTCCCCTGGTTCTTTTCCTTACTTTGATTGTTCCTTTTACTTTCCCTCATCTAGTCCACAAGCCTTCACTGGCAGCCTACTATGTGCCAGGCCTGGATTAGATTCCAGAAACGGAGCAATGTATGAACTCATGAGGAAGTTAGGGAGACAGACACAGAAATGAGTAGATTCTGAGGCAGGGTGATGACTGTGATCAAAGATGAATAAACACAATCATTCACAAATATTTACCGAACGCCTGGACCTGATTTGAGGATTACAGCAGTAAACCACATAGGCAAGATCCCCACTCTTTTTGGAGGGGGACTAATAATCCTCAGATAAACAAGATAATTATAGATTGCAATAAGTTCTCTAAAGATGAATTAAAGAGAGACAGTGGGCAGGCCATTTTCGAAAGGGTGGTCCAGGATGGCCTCTCAGAGCTGAGACTTGAGGATGAGCAAATGTTAAAAAACCACTGAAGGAAGAAGGATCAGTAAGGGCACAAGCCAGAGGCAGGAAAGGATCGGTGCATTTGCAGAATGGAAAGGAGGCCAGGAACTGGGAAGAAGGGCAGGAGGAAGAGAGGAGCGGAAAGGAGCCGGACCATGCCAGAGCTTGCAGAGCTGGGTTTAATTCTAAGTGCAACAGAAAGCCACTGGAGGGTTGTAAGCAAGAATGACATAACCTGAATTAAGATTTTATAAGATCATTCTGGCTGCTGTGTGTAGGATAGACGGTCAGGCGCCTGTTGCAGTAATCCAGACAGGAAATCAATGATGGCTTGAATTAATGTGGTGGCAGCAGAGAAGAGAGCCAAAGAGATAGGAGATGTATTCTAGAAGCGGAGCTGACAGGGAGTAGAGATGGGGTCTAGGATGAGGGAGAAGTCAAGCACAATGCTTGGGTTTTCAGTTTGGGCAGCTAGATGGGTGGTAGAATAAATTCCTGAGATGGGGAAGACTGGGGAGGACAGATTTATGAGGGTGCAATCTTTTTTTACAATATATTTTTATTGATTTCAGAGAGAAAGGGAGAGGGAGAGGGAGATAGAAACATCAGTGATGAGAGAGAATCATTGATCAGCTGCTCTCTGCACACCCCCTACCTGGGACCAAGCCTGCAACCCAGGTATGCGGGTGGCAATCTTGCGATGCCTATTAGACATCTTAGTTTATATTGCAAGTGGGCAGATGGAGAGTCTGCACTGGAGGTGTCAGTTTGGGTGGAATTTAAAGCCAGGAGGCTGGATAACAATGCCTTGGGAGGGCTAACCACTGAGCCAACACCTAGAGGACTCCATGGGAACCCACGGCGGGGAGCAACTGACTGGTGTCAGGGAGGAGATAATGGTTAAACTGGGATCTCAGAAGATGGGTAGTTTGCCAGAGGAAATAAAGGGAGATAATCTGGGAAGAGTGAACCACATGTTCAAAGGCCTGGAGTCAAGCATCGTGGGAGTCCTGTCTGGTTCACTGCTGTAACCCTAGGGCCCAGCACACAGTACATATTCAACAAATATTTGCTGAATAACTCGTGTGTGTTTAACAACTTTTAGGCAGCTTGCTAAAACTGGAGAAAAAAAAATGGTAGTGGGGGTAGGGACTGGTAACGAGAGATTATGCTCTACTGTGGAAGGTAAGAATAGGTCATCTCGCCCTGGCTCATGGCTCAGTTGGTTGGAGCGTCGCCTTGTGCACCAAAAGGTTTTGGGTTCGATCACCCATCCGGGCACGTATGAGAGGCAACCGATCAATGTTTCTCTCTCACATTAATGATTCTCTCTCCCTCCCTTCTTCTCTCTTAAAATCAATAAACATATCCTCAATGAAGATTAAAAAAAAAAAAAAGGAAAAAGAAAAGAAAAAGAATAGGTTATCTCACCAGCTGCCTGGAGAAGGAGATGGAAGTTTCGCTAAAATATTTTATGCCTGGGGAGGGACATGGTCAAAAGGGCTGTGGTGTAGAAAATGAGTTGGAGTGAGGCGGGAGGCCAGAGGGGAGGCAGGGAAGTGGGCCTGGAGGTGGGAAGAGCAGCAATGCAGAGGCTGTGCAGAAATCGGGTGAGAGATGACGGCGGCCTAACCAAGGTAGGGAATAGAGCCTGGAGATATTCAGCAGAAGGACCTGACAGAACTTGGTGTGAGGCTTAATCAAGAGGCATCCCAGCCCTGCGTAGGCATACGTGTTGAAATAGGAATTTGAGTATGAAATATGAATCCCCTGCTGGGTTACATACAGCATGGTTGTCTGGCCCTTTTGCGCTTCCTTGACTTGGGGTTTTATTCATTTTTTGTTGTTAATTTTCCCCATGTATTTGGTTCCCTTCCCGCCCCACTCCCAATTGATTTTTAGATGGCGTGGAGGAAGGGGAAGAGACACAGAGAGAGAGAGAAACATGGTTGCCTCTTGCATGCACCCTGACCAGGGCTGGGGATGGAGACTGCACCCGAGGTACATGCCCTTGACCAGAGTCCAACCCAGGACCCTTCCTTCCGGCCGCAGGCCGATGCTCTATCCACTGAGCCAAATCGGCTAGGTCGACTCAGGGTTTAAAACAGGCTGAAAGCAGAAAGCCAGAGCTGCTCCAGGCTTTCCCTAAAACTCTCATCCTCCTCAAGAGAAAACGCTCCCTGTCACTGGCCAGAGAGGGTGGATGAGGAGAGAAAACTCAGCCTGGGAAGGGAGGCCAGGTCTCCAGTCCCCAGCAGAGCTGTGTGGCAGTGCCTGGAGGCCACCAGGCCTCAGGGACGTGCTTCCCAGGACGCAGCACCCAGGTTCCAGGTGTGGACCAGCTGTACCCGCCCGTGATGCTGGGCAGAGCTGGGACTTCTAGGGACCACCGGCTTTCCACAGGGCCTCCGGTTTTCTTGGGTGGGTGTCAGTAATGCCTGACATGAAGTTTGCCTGTCAGATCCTGCGGAAATGGGGGCTCCAGTCCGAATTAAGTTTTGGTGAAAAAATAGCTAGCTAGCTATTCTTTGCACATGCAGACCCAATTGTACAAGGGTGACGCCTGGCGTGTCGGGCTTGGGGAGCGAGCAGCGCTAATCCCAGAGGCGGAGAACAAGGAACACCGAGGAGAGCAAGTTCTGGTTTGAGCTTGCGGACTAGGAGGTGTCGGTGGGACATCCAGGTAGAGGTTTGGCCGCCGCTGGATAAACGGACCACCGGGAACTCAGGTCGGAGGTCCGGGCTGGAGCCTTCCATTTGGAGGCCATCGGTTTGCAGACGAGACTGAAAGTCACGGGAGTGGACAGGCTGGCGGAGAGGCTGAGTGGGGCGGGGAGGATGCTGCGAGATGCAGAGGCGGGGAGGGCAGCTCCCTCTCCAGACTGGCCGGGTCCCCACCGCGTCTCGCCGCCCAGCCCGCAGGGGGCCGCCCACCGACCGCAGGCCGGGCACGGGGCGCGTTAGAAGGGAGTTGCCCGGGCAGAAGAGACCCCAAAGCATGTCCTTTCCCCCGTTTTCAGAGCTCACCCAGCAGGGCAGGAAAGGCGGGGCTAACACCTGGCCCTGGGAAATCAGCAGCAGCGGATAACCGAGCGGTTCCAGCCGCGGCGCGGCAGTTGCGGCCTCCGGGCGGTGGCGGCCGCAGACCCCCGCCTCCCTGCCCCCGCCTCCCGCCGCCGCCTGCGCTTCCCCCGGTGAGCCGGCTCAGAGGACAGCAAGGACCGGCTCTTAAACCTCTCACAATCCCGCCCGGAGTCTCCTCCGGTGGCGCCCATCCTAGGCCCTCCCCCTGTTCGGGCGCCCTCCACCCACCTCCGAATCAGACCCCCGCCCGCCCGGCTCCGCCCGGGACCCGTCCTCTCCCCCTGCTCCGCCGCCCGGTACCGTCTCCCGGGGAGATGGTCTCGATCTCCACGCCCATCGCGGTCCCACTGGCCCCGCCTCCGAGGGTCCCCGCTGCTGCCCCGACCCCGGCTCGGCTCTGGCTCCCGCTGCCGCTGGCGCTCCGACTCGCCTCCCCGCCGCCACTGCAGAGCCGGAGGAGGTGCGGCGGAGTCGGGACCTGCGCGGGGAGGGGCCACAGGAAGGGGGCGGCGGGGCGGGGCGGGGCGGCGAGGAAAGGTGGGGTCGGCCGGGGCGGGGCCGGGGGAAGCGACCCTGACCCGCTGCTCTGGAGCCCAGCCAGGCTAAGGAGCACAGACCCGCAGACGGGGAGGATGCTGAGGGAGGCGTGCAGGCTTTCCCGCATCCACCCGCTCACCTGTATATCCATCCCTTCATCCACCCGTTCAACCCAGATTTATCTCTTGGGAATCTACTTGCTCCCACAGACTAGGGGAAGGCCAGCAACTAAACCAAGTCTAACTAGTTGGCTCACTGACATGGGGTTCAGGACGTTTGGAAGCACCAGAGAGGTACCTGCCCTAGCTGGGCTGCCGGGATCTGCACGAGCCAGCTGGAGTGTGGGGTGGGGTGGGAGGGAGGAAGCTTCATTGCCGACCTTCTCCACCCCTCTGAGTTCCTACTCACTATCCCAGGTAGCTCTGCCCCACGCACAGGTGGATTCCCACCTCTCAAGCCAAAGAACTGCATCCTGGGAAACCATTTGAATGAAGACCATCGCTGTCCTCGAGACACTAAAACTGGGATGGGTAGGGACACTTACAGCGTGGAGCGATTCGCGCTGTGGGGTGAATGAATGAGTTGGACCTTGTGTTCCTCCTCCTCCACCCAAAAGAGGCCCAGGAGTCTATAGAGATTTTTGGAAGAAGTCATTTGCATTCGTTTGCTCAAAGAATGAATGGGACTTTAAATTTTTGTTTCTAACTCATGGCTGCGTTGTTCCAACAATGATTTGAAGGTCTGATTCTAACACGTGGTGCTGGAAGATAGGCATGGGGAGAAAAGCCTGAGCAAAGGTGTCCGAAGTCCGAAGTAGGCCGAGAGATGTTCTTCCCCCTCCTCCCGGGTGGTTGCGTAGGAGACTTCAGGCTCTCAGCATCATTGAAAGAGGATTGACTGTGTTGTTCCAGAAAGATGATGATCACCTGTACTATGAGGGTCAGGATCTGAAATCCGCCCCCCCCCCCCCCCCGGCTGCTCCAAGGTGTGGCCCACGTTCTCCCAGGGGTGTAACTCGGTCTAAAGAAGCCTAGTTGACACCCTAGTCCATGAGCTATGGCCATGGGCGGACACTTTTGTCCTAGTTGACACCCTGGTCCATGAGCTATGGCCATGGGCAGACAGGTACGTATAGAACAGGGGTGTGTAACTGGAACAGGTCAGTGGAGCGGCTTCAATGGAATGCACAATATTTTGTGTACAGATAAGAACATTAAAAAAACACACACACACACAAAAAAAACACCCGCAACAGTTTTCTGAGGAAATTTTGTATGTTAAATACATCGTCAACCCCTTCCCATCCCTGACTCCCCATCTCCCCATTTCCCCCAAAAAACTTAAGAAACCGTATTGACTCTAGGGCTCCTGGACTCCTTCTTAGACTAAGAAAACCGATAAGAAGTGGGGAAAGGCGTTAAACCTCGAGAGAGAGAGAAATTGCGTGAGGCTTAGAGTCGGGAGTTTCACCTGGACTACAACTCCCAGAAATCTGTGCGGCAAAGCCAGAACTTATTGGTCAGTGGAAAAGACCCTCTCCTAACGTGACACACATAAAAACCAATAGGCTGGCAGCATTCCCGAGCTTTCCCCGACCATCTCACCTATCAGAGGCCTTGGAGTCGATGCTTCCGGTACCCGCTGCGGACTTTGGAACGGCGTTGGGTGAGTTGGGGCGGCTCCGGGGAAACTGGTCTACTGCGGGGCAGTGAGTCCAAAGGTGTTTTGTCTCCCTTGTTGCCCAGCCTGGCGGGTGTGGGGAGCCTGTGGGTGGGCGGGATGGATGGTGGAGGGACTGGCCCTTGGGGAGAGGGTGAAAGACGCTCAGGTGTGCGGACAGCATGGGAAGAAGGGTGGGGGCCGGCGGGCGGTGGTTAGTGGATGCGGAGGAGCCGCGGGTGGGTTCAAAGGAGTGAATATATCCCCTGTGACTCAGGAGTGACATTTCAGGGACTGTATCCTAAAGTAACCATCCAAAAGAAGAAAATGCTCTGTGCATAAAGATCTTTATAAAGCGTTATTTATAACAGGCTAAAGTTGGCTACCACCGGGTGTCTCAGCAGTGAGGAAAATTATGCAACTTCACTGAGTGAATATTCAGTGGCCTATAAAAATAATTTACAAAACCCTTAAATAATATGGGAAGATGCTAATATATAATGTCAAGTGAAAGAACAATGCGATACAAAATTGTACGGTATGACTGAAAAAGTTTAACCACAACGGCATGGAAAAGTCTGGAGGTATGTAATCATAATTTTCTTTGGATGGATTTTTTTGTGTGTGAATATACCTTTCTTGTGTGTTAATTCTTTTTTTCGCAAACACAAGCAAAAGTTTGTTTAGAAAGTAACAGGTATAAAAAGTGAGCCAGCTGGGCTGCCTGGGCTCAGGAAACAAGTTACAGAGGCAAAAAAGAAGGGCCCTTGGAGCTTAGGAGAGAGAAAGGCAAAGACAACGCACCTGGGGCGGGGGAGGGGGGAGGAGTGTAAATATTTTACAAGATACCAAATAATTGGAGACCTCCTGAAGGTCATTTCAGCTTTTGGCCTCTAGGTTTTTTTGGGGAAACTCTCTCCCCCTCCTGGTTGCTAGAGCAAAGGGTATGTGAACGGAGCTCAACCTATGGGAGGCCTCTCCCAGTTCTGAATTGTAAGCAATTGCCATCAGGTGAAGGGGCAGTGAGCTTGATTCTCAGCTGACTAGAGAGAGGGACAGCAGTGGTTTATTGTGCCTAGCGGCCTGTTTTCTGTGCCAGGTTCTTGAGCTTATTTTTTATTTAGTTTTATTATTATTATTTTTGCATCAGTTAACCAGAGTGGTTTCTGTTGTTAATACCCGGGAACTCTGACTTATACCCCATTTTTGTCCAAAAGAAAAAATTTAGTCCTGGACGGTGTGGCTCATTTGGTCGGAGTGGTCTCATGCACCAAAAGGTTGCACATACCTAGGTTGCGGGTACAGAAGGCAACCAATGGATGTTCCTCTCACATAAATGTTTCTCTCTCCCTCGCTCCTCCTCCCCCTCTCTCCTCCTCTCCCTGTTCCTTCCCCTCTCTCTAAAAAATTAATAATCAGCCGAAACCGGTTTGGCTCAGTGGATAGAGCGTCGGCCTGCGGACTGAAGGGTCCCGGGTTCGATTCCGGTCAAGGGCGCGTACCTTGGTTGCGGGCACATCCCCAGTGGGGGGTGTGCAGGAGGCAGCTGATCGATGTTTCTCTCTCATCGATGTTTCTGGCTCTCTGTCCCTCTCCTCTCTCTTCCTCTCTGTAAAAAATTAATAAAATATATTTTTAAAAAATTAATAATCACATTCTCCAATGAGGATTTAAAAAATGTAGCACATATAAAATCATATATATGTATAAAGAAATACACATATGCTAGAGGCCCGGTGCACAAATTCATGCACGGGTGGGGTCCCTCTGGGTGACCTGCAGGGATCGGGCAAAACCCACAGTCCCAACACCGCCTGCAGCTCCTACCTGCCGCTCCTGCTCATCCTGGCCCCACTGTGCCTGACACGGGCTTGTGCCCAATCACCCAATCAGTCCCGATCAGGAGAGGCTTCCGTTCGCTCGCCAGCCATGAGCCCTGCGTCTGGCACCCTCCCAAGGGGACTAGCCTGCGGGATCGGGCTGAAACCCTCTCTCCGACATCCCCCGAGGGGTCCTGGATTGCAAGAGGGCACAGGCCAGGCTGAAGGACCCCACCGGTACACGATCGGGCTGGGGAGGGACTGTGGAAGGGCTACAGGGTGTGTCTGGCCCATCTTGCTCAGTCCCGATCAGCCGGACCCCAGCAGCAAGCTAACCTACCTGTCTGAGCATCTGCCCCCTGGTGGTCAGTGCACGTCATAGCGAGCGGTTGAGCGGCCCTAGCATGCATTAGCATATTCCGCTTTGGTTGTTCGGTCTATTTGCATATTGCCCTTTTATTATATAGGATTATTATATAGGATTGCTTTAACAGATTCAAAGGCTACACACCAAATTGTTAACAGTGCTTTTTTTCAAGGACTTAAGATTTCGGGGACAGGGTGGTGGTAGTGGTAAAGAGGAGTTGGAGGAAACATTTTGTTTTACTTTAGACACCTTTGGTTTGTTTGAATTTCATTGCACTGAGCGTGTACTTTAGTTATATAAATGTCTCGGGGGAAAAACCCTTAAGAATGAAAAATTTGAAAGTAATACTTGCCTAGCCTAGTTTACATTATTGTGAAGGATTGTTGCAAACAAATGCAATCGGGAATGTGAAAATATCCTGAAAATTAAGTGCTATTTGAAAATGATGAAGTAGAAATAGCAATAGTGACTTTTGAGTGTCATTTCAGTATAGAGGTAAAGGCCATTTTTTAAGGGAGTTGAGGAAATAAGTGCTAATAAAGTCAGAGTTGTGAATACCAGTTATTTATTGACTTGGCAGTAAAAGGAAACTTTTTAATTTGAAACTTTTCTAGCTTAAAAGTTGAAATTCCCATGAATACTGACATAGTCTCCTCAATCTGAATTCAGCAATTATTAACATTTTGCTACCTTTGCATTAGCACGCACTCTCTCTGTATATATACACACACAAATTATGTTTTTTGATATATATTTTTTTTTTTGGGGGGGGGTTGTTTTCTAAAGCATTTGAAAGAAAGTTGTAGGCATTATGACACTTTCTCCCAAATACTTCAACATACATTATCTTAACAATAAAGACATTTTTCTACGTGACCACAATACCATGGTCACACTTAAGAAAATTACTAACTCTATAATATTATCTAATATCCATTCCATATTCTAATTTCTCCAGTTCTACAAATATATATATATTTTTATTGATTTCAGAGAGGAAAGGAGAAGGAGAGAGGGAGATAGAAACATCAATGATGAGAGAGAATCATTGGTTGGCTGCCTCCTGCATGCCCCCTACTGGGGATCGAGCCTACAACCCAGGCATGTGCCCTTGACTGGAATTGAATCTGGGACCCATCAGTCAGCAGGCTAATGCTCTATCCACTAAGCCAAACCAGCTAGGGCTATATATTTTTTTTGGTAGAAAATTTTATTTCCTCAATTTAAGGTCCAAAGATTATACGTTGCATTTGCTAGTTTTGACTCAGTAGTCTCTTTTAACTTGCCACATTCCTCCTATCCTTTTTTTTCTTTAATATATTTTATTGATTTCTTTACAGAGAGGAAGGGAGAGGGAGAGAGAGTTAGAAACATGAATGAGAGAGAAACATCAATCAGCTGCCTCCTGCACACCCCCTACTGGGGATGTGCCCGCAACCAAGGTACATGTCCTTGACCGGAATTGCACCCGGGACCCTTGAGTCTGAAGGCCGATGCTCTATCCACTGAGCCAAACCGGCCAGAGCTCCTCCTATCCTTTTATCCTCTCACAGTATTGACCGGTGAAACATCTAAGCCAGTTGTCTTGAAACATGTCCTATATTCTGGGTTTCTCTGATTACAGTCTCAGGATGTAGCTTTTCTTTTTAATTATTTCAGATAACCTTTATCAGAAAGGATGGAGTTGGGAAAAGGAAAACTTCTCAGGAGTGGGCTGAATGCATTGTATCAAGCAGTACACCCAATTCACGGCCTTACCTGGACCGATGGGAAGCAGGTAGTCCTGACTGATGTACAGCTTCAGAGTGGAGAGGCAAAGTTTGGGGACTCGAAGGTCATTGGACAATTTGAGCACGTGTATGGGGTGTCGTGGGCCCCACCTGGTAGAGCTGACACGCCCCCTCTGCTCGCTGTCCAGCATAAGCAGCATGTCACTGTGTGGCAGCTGTGTCCCGATACCATGGAAACAAGCAAGCCGTTGATGTCTCAGACCTGTGAGATTAGAGAATCGCGCGCTGTCCTCCCCCAAGGCTGTGTGTGGCACCCAAAAAGTGCTGTTCTGACT
Organism: Plecotus auritus; assembly: GCF_963455305.1. Classification (NCBI taxonomy): domain Eukaryota; kingdom Metazoa; phylum Chordata; class Mammalia; order Chiroptera; family Vespertilionidae; genus Plecotus; species Plecotus auritus. The sequence goes on from NC_137782.1 coordinate 165,432,092, forward strand.
GTGCTGACTGCACGAGATGTCTCCGTTGTCCATAACCTTCACTGTGATAGTTCCCGAGTAAAAGTGGACAGCACCACCCAGGGCCTTATTCACTGTGCATGCTGGACCCAGGATGGCCAGAGGCTGGTGGTGGCAGTAGGCAGCAGCCTGCATTCTTATATTTGGGACAGTGCTCAGAAGACTGTTCAGAGGTGCTCCTTCTGCCCAGTATTTGATGTGCACAGCGATGTGCGTGCCATCGGGGCCACTGTGGACTCACAGGTGGTTATAGCCACTGAACTTCCAATGGGTAAGATTTGTAGCTTAAATGCATCTGAAACGTTTGGCGTTCCGCCCAGCAGTGAAGACACTTGTCTGTGTACTTCACCAGGTATTGATGAGATGCCCTCTGTGGATAAAGGGACAGCCTCTTATGGAACAAATTCCGACACAGCAGTTTCTCCCTTTTCTTCTTCCGGTTCAGATCCTCTGAATCTAACTCATATACGTTTCAATAGATCTAAGTCTGAGAGCAATGCCCTTATTTGTCTAAGAAAAAAGGATTACTTGGCAGGAACCGATCTGGATTCTTCACATTTAATTCTTGTGACCTTTGAGAAAGAGGTTACCCAGACCAAAAAAGTCACCATTCCAGGCATTCTGGTTCCTGATCTAATAGCAATTAATTTGAAAGCAAATGTTGTGGCAGTGGCTTCCAATACTTGTAATATAATTTTTATCTATTCTGTCATTCCATCGTTTATGCCAAACATCCAGCAAATTCAATTAGAGAGTAGTGAGAGACCAAAAGGCATATGTTTCTTGACAGATAAATTATTACTAATTTTGATAGGAAAACAAAAATCCACTGATTCAACATTTCTTCCTTCTTCAAAGTCTGAAGAGTATATCATTCGCTTGATTGTCAGAGAAGTAATGTTGAAATATGAATTTCCGGTAACAGTGAGTGAAAACCAGAGTGGCTACTCTACTTTCAGTGCCCTATTAAATAAAGCCGAGAGGAAAAAGCTAATTGAAAGTCTTTCGCCAGATATTTGTCACCAAAACAGAGGACTCTTGTTAACAGCTAATAGCAGTAGTCAAGGTGGAAGGCCTGGAAGTACTTTTATTAAAGAAATCAAAAGTCCTCCATCCAGTGTCTGTGATGACTCCGTAGCCCTGGAGACTCTAGATGCTGAGCCTGTTAACGGGTCAGCGACACTGCCCAAACCCAGCAGCACACCAGACTACACCAGCACCCTGGACCCTCTTAATTTCCCTCCAAGAAAGAACTTACAACGGGAAAAGGAAACTCACCAGCTCTCTAAGGAACTGGACATTTTATCTAGGAAACTGATTGAAGTGCAGCGCTGTCTCTCTGAACTCTCAGACTTCCTACATAATGGAAAGACGTCCTCTCCGGTGTATCCACTCTCTCAGGATCTGCCTTACGTCCACATCTCTTACCAGGTAATTTCTCCTTAAAGAGCCACCACTATACATAAATGCTCCTGCAGCCAGTAGTCACTGCCAGAAAAATGGTTGCAAAAGATAGTATTTAAATTGAACTGGGCTGTTATATTACAGGCAAGCTGTTACACCTTTACAGGTTGGTTGCCTGCCAACCACATGGACACACATACCAGGATACACTGATTTTTATCATGTGCATGGTGTGAAACATGAATGATTGCACTTATTCTATCAATTTATATTTAGAAAAAAAAATTTTAATTGTGGTATTTCATTGTGAAACTTCTTATGCAGTGCAGACACTCTTCCATTTATAAGAAAGGTTATATTTATTTTAAAAATGTTAATGCATCTATTTATGCATGCATATGCAAACATAGTATTACATAAATGGCATCCTGTCACTTTATCATGAATGCTTTCCTTCCCTATCAAACTGACCTCTGCTCCTCCCCATTTAACTAGCAGCTTAATGTGGATCCTTCCATAGTGTGCTTCATACTCATAATCTTACACAGACCTTTGCATAAGTAGATACATAGGTACAAGCGATATATAGGTTCAGGGGTGGTTTTTGTTTTATAGAAATAGGGCATATGCTGTACTCTTTACTTCATTCTGAGAGTATGCTGTTTATTCAGGCGTTCCCTGTTGATGGACACTCACTTTGTTTTCAGTTGCATAGTGCTACAATAGTATTCTTGTTTGTATCCATTTGTTTTCCTACTTTTATCGGTATTGGGTTGGTTCCCAGAAGCAGGAATGCAATTTGAATATGTTTCTACTTTTAAAAAAAATTGCCAGATTGCCTTTCAAAGATTTTTACTTAACAATGTCTCACATTACATGCTCACCAGCAACCTTTTCCTAACATCCTCATGAATGTGATAAATGTGAAATAGTATTTCACTTTTATTAATTTCTTTTTTGCTTTACTATTAGTGAATTTGAGTACATATGTCTTCATGTTCTGGGGCAATAAATGAGTTACCTATTGCTTATATTTTTCTTATTGAGTTATCAGTTTACAAGAAGTTTTTATGTAATGTCTAGATTTTTTTGCAACATTTTTAAAACTTTTTTTTAAAGGCTAAGGGTTTTTTAAAAAATATTTTTTATTGATTTTTTATAGAGAAAAAGGGAGAGGGATAGAGAGAAACATCTATGAGAGATAAACATCAATCAGCTGCCTCCTGCACACCCCCTACTGGGGATGTGCCTGCAACCAAGGTACATGCCCTTGACCGGAATCGAACCTGGAACCCTTGAGTCTGCAGGCCGATGCTCTATCCACTGAGCCAAACCAGTCAGGGCACAATATTTTATTTATTTGTTTGTTTGTTTGTTTGTTTATTCAGTCCTCACCTGAGGATAATTTTCCATTGATTTTTAGAGAGCATGGAAGGGAGGGGGAGAGACAGAGAAAGAGAAATATCGATGTGAGAGAGACACCTATTGGTTGCCTCCCACATGAGCCTTGACCAAGGCTGGGGATCGAGCCTGCAACCGAGGTACATGCCCTTGACTGGAATCGAACCCAGGACCCTTCAGTCCAAGGGCTGAGGCTCTATCCACTGCATCAAACCTGCCGGGGCCCTTGCAATATTTTATTATTTTGGTTTTTACATTTGTGTTTTTTAATTGATTTGAGAGAGAGGAAGATTGATTTGTTGTTCTCTATTTATGCATTAATTGGTTGCTTCTTGTATGTGCCCTGACCGGGTATCAAATCAGGAGGACACTAACCAACAGAGCTACCTGGCCAGGGCCTACATTTACATTTTCAATCTGTAATTAAATTTTTGTGTATGGGCCACTTCTATTTTCTGAGAGTTAGATAGCCAGTTGTGTCAGCAACATTACTAAAAATTCACCTTTATCCCACTGAACTGAGGCTACCATATTTATCATATATAAACTTATCTATACTGAGATCTAATTCTGGATTCTCCATTCTGCAGGAGGCAGCTGATCAATGGTTCTCACCATTGGTCTCTCTCTCCCTCTCCCTTCCTCTCTGAAATCAATAAAAATATTTTTTTTAAAAAATTCTCCATATCAGCATATAGAGCTTTTTTCTTTTTCTATATCTGCACAGTATTTTTTTTCCCCTAATTACAAAAGTAATATGTGCTCACTGGGGGGAGAAAGGGAATGTAGCCAATATAGGAATAATTAATGGTGAAAGTAAAAATTCTTCATAATCCAACCCTTAGAGAAAATCATAGAGTTAGTTTTAAGTAAGTCTATATTTTTTCTACCAAATAACATTTTTTTCTTTTGTAAACATTTATGAATGTGAAATTCTGTATATTTTGAGTAAAAGAAATGTGTGGTATTTTGCCTTTTCAGTTCTTCAGTTTCTCAGTTTATAATGAACTGATTGAGCCAAGCTATTATCAATAATTACCTCTGGAGGTAGAATCTGGGGGACTTTACTTTCCACATTATAAATTTATGTTTTACTCTATATTGAGGATATATTCCTTTTGTAATGAGAAAAGTAAAAAAGGCAAAATTATCAATAGCAAGGAAGAGTTTCTCCTGTAATTTCCAAAGTGACATTTTTCATAGAGTTCAAATAAATGATTAGTTGCTTCTGGCCCTTATAATTTATTAATATTTAAAATGTTAATAGTAGACATGCTCTTTGAGTTGTTCATTCTTCCACCAATTATCTTCCATCATTGAAATTATATTTCTCAGCAGTCAGAAAATGAGTAGTAATAATTTTAACAACAAAATAAGTTAGATACATAACTTGCTAATAAAACTCTTCAAATGCTTACATGAAGTTATTGTTGCAAATAATACATAATTAGAAGTTACATTTTTTATTCTATGTTCTATGATTATACCTTTGGACTCTTAATATATCTTAAATTAGAGCTGTAATTATATTTTCTTTATCTAGGGACATTTGAAACCAATTTTAAAGATGAGTTAATGTTTAGTAAGACTTTTTTAAATTTAATAATCATTTTTATTTGTACTTTTTCTAAACCAAGTGAATTTTGACCAGTTTGTTTACTTGTGCCAATCCTCAGGGCAGTCTTTTTTGGCATTTTCCCCCCAGTAAAGAGAGCACTAAGTTTTTTTAATTATACCTAAAATAGCCAGGCACCTGTTCCTCACCATCAGATTGTGCCTCTTAGGCTGCTGTCCATCATCTGTAGTGTTATCAGTCATATCCTAGGACAGCTGGTTCCTGGTGATAAAGTTCTAGGAAAAGTAAGTTACGGGGTTGTGTTTTGTTCTGACCCTTTAGTTGTGTTAAATAATAGAGCAAAAAGCTCCTTATATAAAACTGATGTCTAATTGATAGGGTACTAGATAAGGATTAAAAAAAACTGTTAACACTTTCTATTCTTAAGAATTGTTAACTCCATTGCTTCTGCACTTGGCTTAACAACTTTTTTTTTTGCGTTTGAAGAAACATTATTCTGTAGAATCTGTTGTTGAAAAAAGAGACGTGCTTCTCTGCAATGGCAAACTCAGGCTCAGTACAGTGCAGCAGACGTTCGGCCTCGCCCTTATTGAAATGCTGCATGGTAGGTAAAACCCAGAAATTTACCCTTCGCAGCACCCCTCCTTCCACCATCTATTTTGTTACTTTCACCGGTAATGAAAATGATGTGTACTGATCATTCCGTGATTCACTAGATAATTAACAACTATTATCAATTGTCTGCCGTATACCCAGGCCTGTTACACCAGACACATGGAAAATATGTGTTCTGCCCTTAAGGACCTTATAGCCTAGCTGGAAAACCTAACTGTGTACATGAAAAACTAGAAAAAAAGTTACGTTACAAAGCCATATACAGGGTGGGGCAAAAGTAGGTTTTCAGTTGGTCGTATTGAAAATAATGCAATAATTAATAAGTAATAATACAAGGATAAACTCTGTTGCATTATCGTAGCTATAAACCTACTTTTGCCCCACCCTGTATAACAACTGCAAGGAAATGACATAAAAACCTCATATATACCTTTTGCACTAGAACATAAAGATCATAGCAACATTGCGGGATATTTCTGAAAGGGGTTGTTTTAATGTGCAGCAAACATATGGACATGAGGGACACTTCTGGATGGCGAGGGACTGAGTCATGCCCACGTTCCATCAGGTTGTGGTTTTCTTAGGCATGTGACTGGAATCGAACCCGGGATCCTTCGGTCCTCAGGCTGATGCTCTATCCACTAAGCCAAACCAGCTAGGGCTATATATTTTTTCTTTTTTAAATATGTTTTTATTAATTTCAGAGAGGAAGGGAGACGGAGAGAAACAATGATGAGAGAGCATCATTGATTGGCTGCCTCCTTCACAGCCCCTCACTGGGGATTGGATCGAGCCTGCAACCTGGGCATGTGCCCTGACCAGGAATTGAACTGTGACCTCCAGGCTTATAGGTCAACACTCAACCACTGAGCCACACTGGCTGGGCTGCCATATTTTCTTTGATATTTCAGTGGGTTCCAGTGGTGGCCCATTATAAATAACATTAATAAAAACCTCTCTATTTTACGTGTTGTTTTTGGAAAGTTTAGATTTTCAGAAGTGAAATTACAAGGTCAAAAGGTTAAGACACCATAGACTTAAAAGCGCCAGAGAAGGTCCAGGCATGCTGATGGCCCTCGGCTATCCTGGAACAAGCCATGCAGGATTTTCTGGGCCATTCTAGTCTAGCTCTAGTCGTTTTTGCCTCCTCGGGTGTTCAGTGGTTGGTATGGATCTAAAGAGTAAAGAAGGTTCCTCCAGTGGCTGTTCCCAACCTCACATATTTCCTGGAGAAACTGATTAAGAGCATGTAGATAAGGTAGGGACACTCCACACACAGCCCCTAATGTATGTGCAGGCAGAAGCCCATTTGCATACCACTGAGTAATAAATGCCCAGCCTGAGTGAAAAATGTGTGTCCTTTAGCTCTGCCTAAGTCCTCAACTTCCTCTTCCCGCCATATTACTAGACCCCCCGTAACAGTCCTTCCGTCTCCCTATTCTCTGTAAAGTCTTGTGATGATCAGGTTTAATATTATCAACTACGAATTCTTCCCCTCACAAAGTCGTATTTGTTGTTTTTCCTTGTAGAATAAGATGAAATATCCTAAATTGCCCATGTGTTCATTTTACTTTGCAGATTCCCACTGGATCCTTCTCTCTGCTGATAGTGAAGGCTTCATCCCATTAACTTTTACAGCCACACAGGAAATAATCATACGAGATGGCGGCTCCAGGTCAAATATCTTCAGAGACTCTTTGTCTCAGAGTCTTGATTCTGGTCCTCGTCTTGAAGTCTTTAGAGAACGCACAGCCCAAAGTGTAGATGCCACCAGCTGTTCTAACCATCTAGGCTGATACTTGTTTGTAGAGTATTTGCAGCTTAGCTTTTCAGATGAGACCATTCCAGACAAGATCTGTTTCCCACTGTGGACTCTCCCCACTCACACTGCCACGCAGAGGTGAAGCACTGGCCTGGTTGGCTCGGCCACTTCTCCGTCTTCCCCAGAGTGAGGCTCACGCTCAGAGCGCAGTCTTTGTTAGATGGCTCGGAAAGTGCTTGCTTATGTATTCATGAGGTGTGGTTTTGGCTGAAGTCGGAATTCCCAGAACAAGACAATGTAATGGTGCCCTATGGATTGTGTTTTATGGTTTCTCCGAGGCTTTCTGTCCCAGCCCAGAGCTGTGTTAAAGAAGCTGTCTTAGAAGCACTTAAAAGGCACCTCAGCATGTGATAGATCTTTCTCATGGCTTAAAGATGAGGTTAAGGAGTGCATATCCTCCAGCATATTCTTAGCCCAAACCAGCAGAAATCTAGAGTTCAAAGGAAGATAAAAAGCCATTGACTGCTACCTCCCTCCCCCGCTCTGCTCCCTAGAACAGGATGGACCTCTCAGAATTTAAACCTAACTTTATTGCTTCCCTAGAACATTCTGGCTAAGGTCCAGATCCTCCTAATAACTGGCCCTGGGCAAATTTCAAATGACATTTCAGTGCTTTGACCCTTCTAGACCCCTCTTGGGCGTGTGCTGATGTTACTAGTACAATGCCAAGAACAGGCGAGGTCTAAGGCATGGTTTTGTGCTCTTGCCTCGCCTGCTTTTCTCCCTGAAAATTTTCCCCAGTTATGGGATTATAAACAATACCCTATTTTTCTCATAATCAACTCTTTTTAAGAAAAATGGTTTTTTTTGCCCTAGCCAGTTTGGCTCAGTGGATAGAGTGTTGGCCTGTGGACTGAAGGGTCCCAGGTTTGATTCCGGTCAAGGGCATATGCCCAGGTTGTAGGCGCAATCCCCAGTGAAGGGCGTGCAGGAAGCAGCCAGTCAATGATTCTCTCTCATCATTTATGTTTCTATCTCCCTTCCTCTGAAATCAATAAAAATATGTTTAAAAAATGTTTTTTATTTTAGAGACGAGGGGAGAGGGAGAGAGAAAAACATCAATGAGAGAAACATCAATATCAATTGGTCACCTTCTGCATGCCCCCTGCTGGGGATGTGCCCTGACTGGGAATTGAACCAGTGACCTCTTAGTGCATGTGTCAACGCTCAACCACTGAGCCACACCGGCCAGCCTCAACTCTTACATTGTAACTTTAATTTTGGTATTTTTCTTTTCCTTTTCAGTCAAGTTTTAGAGACTAGCATAGAGTCTGTGAGAGAAAATATTTCAGGAAGTTGGAAATTTCACTGAATCTGGGATAGTCCTAAAAAGTACGAGTTATTACAAATAAGGGCTAAAGGGCCAGCTTAGTATAGTGGAAAGAGCCCTGATCCCAACTCTAGATAAACACAGCACTTCTTACTGCCTTCAAACACGTTATAAATTTCATTTACTGCAGCATAACCAATCGGTCTGTGTGGCTAGTCATCACATCTGCAGACCCTTGTTTCAGCCATAGAAGCTCCATTAGCACATAGTCATTTTTTCCCATTGCCTTTAAAATTATCTGGAAAGAAATACTTTGCACCCTTGGGGACTCCTGTCTGTTACAGTTTATGAAGATGGAGCTGGGATAGGAAAGAAGCAAGGGCCCATTCTGTGGTTCAGATGCATTAGAGAGCTGGTGGGGTAATGGAAGAGGAGGCCACTTGTCTGTACTCAGCTGCCTGAGAGCAGTGGCTGAGGACAGTCTGAGGCCTGGCTCCATTTTCTGGGTGGGATGAAAGCACATACTGTGAAGCCTAACGAGGGGGCTGGGGGACCCTGTAGTAAGTTCAAGGTGGGTGCCTCAAGTTGTATGTTACAGTCAGCGTTTCACTGGTCAGTCTTCAATAAAATCACTCATGGTTGATGCAGCTGTTGTGAATGTTTTAATGGTATTTTTTTTGTGATTATTGCTGCCATACAGAAATATTCTTGATTTTATGTATGTGTATGTTGTCTGTGTTTCTTCTGGTGGCATGTCACCAGAAAGGAACCTGGCCCGGAGCAGGTCTGCCTTGGGCTGGCTGGTGGTATGTGAGTTCTTGACTTCATGCAGGAAAAATTTCACAGTAAGAGTTCAGGTGATTTTGAGAGCAGATTTATTACAGTTGGGGACAGTGAAACAAAGAAAGAACGTAGGATAGAAGGAGCAACAGGAGAGAGCCGAGACAGTGCTCTGCTTTGGCTCTCTAGGAACATTATGGGAAAGAAGTGGGCCACGCTGGGCTGTGTGGACTCTGAGAAGTAAAAGCCACAGTGGCAGAAGCGAGCCGAGGTGGGGATGCTGTCAGTCTAAAGGGGGCCTGGACACAGGTTCAGGGGGTTAGCCTGGGACAAGCTGCCACAGCCTGCTGCTCCCCTGGTTGCAAGTCTCGTGGAGACCCTTAGAGTTTAGGAGAGAAAAGTAAAGATGCACACCTGAGAAGGAAGAAAGGCAAGCGCGTGCTCCAGAGAGAGCCCGCACTGGCTCGTCTTAGGGGTTCTTAACCTGTTTTCTAAAGGGGATTTTGGCAGAGGTCTCGGGGGAGGATCTCAATAGAATATTCAGCTTTTCAGAGGTGTCCTTTAATGTGCTGATTAATCAGAGTCATTCTCTGGTCAGTATTACCTTCAGAGAATGTCACCAAAGAGGGACCTGGACAGCATGGGGTCTGCCCCTAAATGGTCTGGAATGTGTAAACCACTTGTTCCTAAGTGTCCCTGGTAAGGGAAGATAAGACCTTGTGATTTATTATCTTGCTAGGACTAGTTTGTTCAGCTCTCTGTCTCAGTTTCTCCATTATACTTGCCAAGGAGTTTTTCTAGCTCAGACAGTTCAGAATATAAATTCTTTTTTTAAAAAAATATTTTTATTGATTTCAGAGAGGAAGGGAGAGGGAGGGAGAGAGAGAAACATCAGTGATGAGAGAGAATTATTGATAGGCTGCTTCCTGCATGTCCCACACCGGGGACCAAGCCCGCAACCTGGGCATGTGCCCCTGACCGGAATCGAACCTGGGACCCCTTAGTCCGCAGGCCAACGCTATATCCACTGAGCCAAACCAGCCAGGGCAGAATATAAATTCTTTAGTTCTTCACAACAAATCTGATTCCATGACAACTCTCATACAAAAGATGTTTCCTTTGCCTCTGCTATTATTATAGTCATTGGAACAATAAAAGATAATCCAACATTTGCTGCTTTTGGAGACAGGGAGAGAAGAGCTAATTTCTTTAAATTATTGTTTAGCCCGCCCATAATGGCCCAGGAGGTCCCGTTCGATTCCTGGTCAGGGCACATGCTCAGGTTGCAGGCTTGATCCCCAATCATGCAGGAAGTAGCCAATCAATGATTCTCTCTCATCATTGATGTTTCTATCTCTCTCCCTCTCCCTCTCTAAAATCAATGAAAATATATTTTAAAAAATAAATTGTTTAATGTTACATTGAGAATATTTTACATAAAGTCATTTACAAATCCCATTGTGCCCAAATTTTTCTAAAATTTGTTTGGATATTTGATACATGCGATGATATAAAGGTTAGGAAGGCTTAATAATAAAATGAACCACCAACCACCTAATTTAAGAACTCTATTACTTAGGTTTAAGACCGTCTCCACCACCACTTTAGGCATGTGGCTTAAGCTCTCTAAGCCTGTTTCCTGATCTGAGTAAGAGAACACTAGTTCCCGCTTCATAGGGTGGCTGTGAGGGAGAAATGGTAGGCTACCTTTTGGCCAGCCCACGATGGCCCTGTCTCTGAGATCTAACCCCTGACCCCCAGAGCTGGCCCCTGCTGCTGTATAGCTGCTCCTTGAGACTGCACCCTGGGGAATGTAGGTGATATAAAACGTGGCACGTCATCAGTAGGTGAGTGGATAAAAAAGTTGAGGTACGTTTATACCGTGTGGAATACTATGCAGCAGTAAAAAAGAAGAATCTCTTACCCTTTGAGACAGTATGGAGGGACCTGGAGGGTATCATGCTAAGTGAAATAAGTCAGAGAAAGACAAGTATCACATGATCTCATTCATATATGGAATCTAATTAACAAAATAAACTGATGAACCGAATGGATCCAGAGACATGGAAGCATGGAACAGAGTGCGGAATCTTGGAGGGAAGGCGGGGGAGGGAGGGTGGGTGGGAGGTAATCAACCAGACCTGTATGCATCTATGCATAACCCATGGACACGGGTGGTAAGGGGGCGGGGTGGAGGGAGAGCATGGGGATGGGCTGGAGGGGGTCAATGGGGGAAAATAAGGACATACGTAATACATTCAACAATAAAGATTTTTTTAAAAATCTTTTAAAAATAAAATG